>NC_041394.2:45880225-46534391 GCF_900747795.2 Erpetoichthys calabaricus
GTTCATCTATTTCAGGGTTGTGGGTAGCATTTGAAGCAAGGTGGTAATGAGGTGCTAAAACCTAAAGCTGCACATTTTTAGTCTGTACAAATCATTAAATAGAAATAATGGAGAGCATTTTTTCTATCTGTTGTAGCCATTACGTCATAGTTCACCAAGAGAGGAATCTAAGCCTGACCAACAAAAGGTAACATAGGAATCTTGTGTTTTAACTTGTTTGTCATTGTTTGTACACCTCTTCACAGTAATAATAATAATAATAATAATATCAATTTTGTATATTTATATAGCATTTAACATAAACATTTAACATAAACCACTGGATGATGCAACAGCAGCCATTTTTACACCAGCATGCTCATCACACATTAGCTGTTAGGTAGTGAAAGGGTGAAAGAGATAGACAATTAGAGATGGGAGATAATTAGGGGAGCAGAATCGCCAGGCTGTGGTGGACAATTTAACCAGAACATCAGGGAACATCCTGCTCTTTTTTGAAAGATGCCCAGAGATCTTGACTGAGCACAGAGTCAGAACTTCGGTTTTATGTCTCATCCAAAGGACAATGCCATTTTTACAGCACAGTGTCCCTGTCATTGCACTGGAGAATTGGGATCCACACACAGACCACAGGGTAAGCGCCCCATACTGGCCTCACTAACACCTCTTCCAGCAGCAACTCCAACTTTTTGCTGGTGGTCTCCCATCCAAGTACTGTCAGGGCCTGAACATGCTGAGCTTCCAGTGGATGACCTGTTCTGAAGTACAAATGGTATGGCCTTTGCTCATCCTTGAAAAAGGTCCCAATGACACTCTCATACATTCAGTTAATAAATCCCCCAAAACACATATTTTGTAATTTTTTTTAAGTTGCAGTAGACAATGGTAAGGTGTAAAACACTTTGAGTAAATGTTTTAAACTTATGTTTCTTGAAGCTTGACTGTATTTGTACCTCAGATTTCAGTAGTAGTAAATGTGTTACCAAAATAAAGCAAAAACACTGAATTCTACAAATAAATGTAGTTATGTTCTGAGAATCAAATATTAATTTTTCCTCTTTAGATTTCAGTCCCAATTAGTGAAAAGCAATTAGACAAATGCACCACAGAAACATCGACAAGTTCATCATACCTGACTGGGTCACAGTGCTACAGGTTAGACCATAAAAATTAAACTTTCATAATTTTGTGTTTCATTATTGATTTTTCTCCCTGTTAACTGAAATATTTGTAATGCATAAATATTACCATAACACAGCAACTACATAGACTTTTATTCACCCATTGTCATTGAGGACAAGGAAAGCTCCTCTGAAGAAGAGTCTGAAAACATAGTAAGGTAGGAGACAAATTATTTTCTGTTTCTTTTTTCCAGTGATACTTTATAAATGCCATAAGCCATCACCCTTTCTTGTTTCATGAAACTGTTGTAAACTGACGTATGTGTAAATCAGCTGTCACAGGTTTTAATTTGGGAATGGCAATTTGACACCACAATGAAAATTCTTTCTTGTTGGATATCCATCCATCCATCCATTATCCAACCCGCTAGATCCTAACTACAGGGTCACAGGGGTCTGCTGGAGCCAATCCCAGCCAACACAGGACGCAAGGCAGGAAACAAACCCTGGGCAGGGTGCCAGCCCACCGCAGGGCACACATACACACTCACACACCAAGCACACACTAGGGACAATTTAGGATCACCAGTGCACCTAAACTGCATGTCTTTGGACTGTGGGAGGAAACCCACACAGACATGGGAAGAACATGCAAACTCCACGTAGGGAGGACCCGGGAAGCAAACCCAGGTCTCCTTACTGTGAGGCAGCAGTGCTACCCACTGCGCCACCGTGCTGCCATCTTGTTGGATAGTATTTTTCAATATTAATCACAAGCGGTTGTCCACACGTGCATGATTGTTCTAGGCTGATGAATGTATTAGTAAATGCAACCCATAATTATACTTTTTTTTTATTAAAGTATTAAAGATCCATCAGTTGATGTGAAAGCAATTTTGTCTGATCTGGCCATGCAGATACTACCTAATAAAGTTTCAAGTTTCAATATAAACAGAGGAGATCTTTGGGAAGGAGCCCTGCGTGGATTTAAGAGACAGTCCTATGAGCCGACTTACACAATGCTGGTGAAATTTACAGATGATTACGGTGTAAATGAAGATGGAATTGATGCAGGTGGCCCAAAAAGGGAATTTCTACAGTTGTTGATGTGTCACATAAAAGGACACAGTTTACTTGAAGGGAAAGAGAATGAGAAATTTTTGCGATGTGACAGTACAGGCAGGTACAATTTATTTACTGGGTAACCCTTACTAATGAAGCATGATACTCCAAATATAAACTGCTGTACTCAGTTTGAGGATTTGTCATAGTCATTTATTGTAGTTTTAAAAATGTAATTAATCATTTGTCATTTGCTTGTGGCTATTCAGTTACTGTTTAAAATGTATTCAGTGAGTTATACAATCTATGTTTGAAACTTTTGTGAAACACAGTTTTGTTTCAAATGTATGTCTAATTTAATATAGATTCTCTGTACACCTGCAGTACTTCCATACATTACTTGCAATAACCATTTACTGAGGAAAAAGTGTAACATACTAACTTATTCCCTCTCTCTTCACTTAATTCCCAAACTACTCTGAATTGGCCCTTTTTTCAATCCAGAGAAGCAGTAGGCCTCGTAGTCAAGTGTTAGACTTTCATTGAGTACCCATAACTCCTACTCAAAAGTCAATGATGGAGATGTAAACTGGTAAGATGGCCAATTAGAAGATTTCACAAAGATCTAACTTCCTTTTTACAACACCATCATTTGTAAGAATGATTTCTAAATCATGCAGTCACCTCGCCTTACATATGAACAAGAGCCCAGGATGTCTAAACGTTTCCACCTGGGTCATGCAAAGAGCAAGTCACTCCATTCTGGAAAATGAACCACAGCCTCAGATTAGAAGGTTCTATTTCTTAATTGTTATTATGTATGTTATGCCAAAAAAGAGAAGGGCACATTCTGAGAAACAGAGTTCCAAAAGGACCAGGATATAAAATTAAATAATCTAAATCTTAAAGGAGTTGAGGTTAAAGCCAGGAAAGCAACTAATCAAATTACTAAAGCCCAATACACAATCCAGAAGCCTAGTCAGTAAATCAGCAAAGGTTCTGAGTCTTATATAACAAAAAAAAAAAAAACTTTTTACATGCACACATTTTCATTTGACTATGCAGAAACTTGTACACTCGCTGATCAGCACTACTGCAAACTTGTGATGGTGGTAGTATGACAGTGAAAATGATAATACAGCCACAATCACATGGTAAATTTAAAAATGGCAGATTGTGTATCTAAAAATATACAAAGTGACAGCATTTTGACATCACAAAGTAACAAAAAAGGCAATATCAAAACAAAAATAAAAATACAGAACAATAGCATCAATGGATGCTACACCAATATGCTAGAATTCAACAATGTAACACTAAGACATAAACCACTGTAGCATGTGCTAGAGATCAAAGTCAAGAAGACAACACGATCTTCAAACAGTGCAGATGCAATACTCAGTTGCCCAAATTCAATACTGTGCAATCCCATCCATAAAATTTGCAAGCAAGAGGTGAGTCAAGACCTTTTAAAACAACTTGGTGACCCTCACTTTGATGTGATGGAACATACCCCTGAAACCTTGAGGACACTTTCACCCACTGCAGGAACGAGATATGGAGGTGGTGTTTGCTGGTGAGTGCCTCTAGATAGTAAGGGATGACAGATAGGGCTTAGGTGCAATGCAAGTTGCCTGACAAGCAAGTGTGAGACAAATGTAGACATAAATAATGTAAGTAATTCTATTGACTTTCAAAAGCCCCAATTTCTAGGTCTTCCATTAACAAATATCCCAGTTATGCCTGACATTCTGGTCTTAACAGCACTGCAAATATTAGAATGATATGCAATAACAAGGGCGATGGAGGGGAGCATTACATCTTTCTCTTGACCCTTTCTAGAAAGTGTCATGCCTGTTGTACCAGACTCATATAAACTTGTATTTACCTTATGTATACCTCATATTAACACGGCCAATCTTGGTTATGAAAATACTTCTTCATCACCTTATTGTTCCAACCTCATAAATTCTTTTAAGTCAGTCCTGATGAGGCAAAGACAGGATAAAGGAATTTTGTATTGTTGTAGTGAAATTGTACAGTGAAATTCTTACTTGCATGTCCACACAACATGCAACAAGTTGCCACTCTCTGGTGCTATGATAAACAAGAATGTTACATAACTTCAACATTTTACAGAAAACACACAAATCAGCTAACCCCTTGTATATACAGTAGAGGGTGAGTAGACAATGGAAGGATGCAGGAATATACCACACAAGAAAAATCGATGAACACCTGCTCTTGTATTATATATTAATTGGGTTTTTCTTTGAGCGTGTGTGTGTTTAATTTCAAAGGTAGTTACAAAATAGATGGTAAAACCATTTTGTCTACATTTAGGACTTGCCAAGGATGAGTATTACATCATTGGAAGAATAATTGCTGTGTCACTTGTCCATGGTGGCCCTGCTCCACACTTTTTCTCCAGACATTTTCTAGAATACATCTGTGGTAAAACAGATGTTTCACCATCTATTCAAGATGTCACAGATCCAGACATTCAGAATGTGCTTCAGGAGGTAAGAGTTTTAATTTAATTTGATTAATAAATTGTCATTATATCAGTAATGGAAATTTTGTAAAACTATTGTTTACAAATGGAGTTTAATGGAGTGTACTTTTTAAAAACAGATAGTGTCATCCACATCTTTGTCAATCCTGAGAGACATCATGGCAAAACACAGCACAGTGCTCCTTTTGGCTGGATGTCTTCATAGCATAAAAGACATCAGAGAGAGAGAAAGTGTTGTGCAAGATTTTTTAAAATGGTACCTCTTTTCAAGAAATGCTGCATGCATTGAAAGGTACATACACCATAAAATTAAGTAAATATCCTGAGCGGTTTTTGATTCTCTCAAATGGGCAGATACGTTTACTGTATATTGTATGAAACATGACAGTGACAACTATTTTTTTAATAGATTCAAAGATGGATTGTCAACCCTCAATGTGCTTCAGAAAATTATAGAAAGTCCATCAGCGTTTGAACCTTATTTGTGCTTCAGTACTCAAAGTCTCAGCTCTGAGCTCATTGAAAGCATCTTCAGAGTTGAATTTAGTGTGGCGGGTAGCAACAAGAGACGCGAAGAAGGAAGGATAGCATCTTACTGGGCAGATTATCTGCTAGATATTGAAGGTGCCAAACAGTGATTTTCTATTCTTATACAAAGGCATAGAAAGATATGTTTATTGTGCTACATATTAAAGTTATCTAATTTTAATAACTCAAATTGTGCAGATTTTAATTTGAAGGAATTTATGCACCATAGATTACAGAGCAAACAAATTCATAAATAAACTTTTCTTAGATGTTTTCAAAAAAATTATATCTATTATTGTAGTACTTGATGGTTTCAGAAGTAACTACTATCATAATTGGCAATAAAATTGTGTAAGAAGTAGTAAATATATTGTCTTAACATCAGAACTAGTGTATTGTTCAGTGTACTGTTCAGTCATAATTAGGCATGTTTTTGTTCTCTGTTTAAAGAAATACTTAAATCAAAAGTGATTTTAAAAAGCTGCTTTTTACTCAGTGTTATATGTAGTTATCACAGAAAAGAATTTCAATCTCATGTTTCTATGGAGAAAAAAGGTAAGGAAATTGCTGCTAAAATAGGAGTCAAATGGATTAATGCTGACCAACAGCAAACAATATCAAAACATAAAAACTCAAATTATTTGTGAAATTATAATTTTTGGTTAGAATATTTCTTTAACCTACCTTGATGTTACATCATTAAAAGATATTTCTGTTGTGTTCCCTTTGTCCTCCTAAGGTAACATCTCGTCTACAGATCCAACTTTAGAAGATATTGTCATGTTTGCAACAGGACTGAAGATGATTCCACCACTGGGATTTGAGCCAAGGCCAACAATAAAATTCCTGCATGATAATTCCCCGTTTCCAACTGCCAACACTTGCAGCAATACATTATGCTTGCCACTACATTCATCATATGACAGTTTCAAATTTCATATTAGCTTTGGAATTTTGAATTCTCTAGGCTTTGGGCTTTATTGATCAACAATTTGTTTATCTTTAAATGCAAAATGCTGTTTAATTGAAAGGCAATTTATTGATGTTGGCTGACTGTTTTATTAATAAGGTTGACAATATAAATGAAGTATTTTGCACATACAAAGTATACATTGTTCCAAGCTATTGTTACTGCTGGTGGTTAACAGATTGAAGTTCTTCAGTCAAAATTTCTGTACTTTATGGCAAGCCAAATTAACATTTAGTGATATCTCAAAATGAATTACAGATATCTAAAAATGCATCTTTTTTAAGAAATCTAAAAAGCATTTTATGATATTTCAAATAGATTTCAAGATATCTTGAAATGATGTGCTGTACATTTTGAAATATGTGAAATGCATTTTAAGATATTTTAAATGCAATTCGAGATATCTCAAAATCATTTCCTGTAAAACTGCCTATTCTTTCAATGGGACTTCCTGTCTATTTTAAGATATCTCAAAATGTATTTGAGATATCTTAAAATGTGCAGGAAGTTATGTTGAGATATCTGAAAATACATTTTCAGATATCTCAACATCACTTCCTGCTCATTTCAAGATATCTCAAATACATTTTAAGATATCTTGTAATAAACAAGAAGTTCCATTGAAATAATAGGCAGTTTTACAAGAAATGATTTTGAGTTATCTTGAAATGCATTTAAAATATCTTAAAATGCACAAAAGGTCAATTTAAGATATCTGAAAATTATCTGACACAATTATTTTGAGATATTTGAAAATGTATTTGAGATATCTTGAAATGCATTTGAGATATCTCAAAATGTATTGCACATACCTTAAAATGTGAAGGAAATTATTTTAAGATATCTTAAAGTGAGTTTCAGATATTTTAAAAAGTAAATTACATTTTAAGATATCTGAAACTCATTTTGAGATATCTCTAAATGTTAATTTGGATTGCCATAGTACTTTTTTGCACAAGTTAACAAAACTGATCTAAGTGTTTTTTAACTTATACATGTTTTGCTTTTTTTGAAAGCTTGCATCTGCTGTATTGCTGTTATCAAACATTTGTCTTTTCCTTCAATTTAAAGAATAAATCAAGGGCATCTTCCCAGACTTGTGGTGTTTGAAGGTCATATTGTTCTTTCACATATGTGAGGTAATCTTGTATATCTTCATCTCCACAAAGACCAACAGTTTCACATTGGTCCCTCAGGTCCTGAAGCTGCTGCCGTGCAACGTGAAAACCACAATCCCTTGACCAAAACCTATAATATAGGAATATAAACATTCAATGGCAAAATTAAATCTTTGCTTAAAAATATATATACTTAAACTGATACTAAAAAAATAAATTAGGACCAGTACCTTAATTTGCTCAGTGGACAAGAAAGCCTGAAAGTTGCTAAATATCCCAATATATGGAAATGATCAGAACATGTTTGGTAAATGTTGATAAATGACACAATAACTACAAATGTTGCCAACTTTCTTGTTAAAAAAACAAAGTTTGAATGTGCATAGTCTGTATAAACAAAAGCATAAATTATTATGCTATAAAACCAAAAAGGTGTGTATTTGTTTAAAACAGAATATATAGATACAATTTAAAGAACCACAATAAGGCAGGAACAATCCGTGTACATGGCGTCAGTCCATCACAGGGAAGCAAATCTTTTCCTACAAACGCAGAATCGAGGTTCGTCAGTGAGGGGTTTAATCAAATCTGTGTGTCGTTAAGCAGGCTTAATATGAAACCCCTCACATTGCAAAGTGCCAGTGTCAAATGAACTCTCACATTATTTAAGTAACCGTTTAAGACTTAATAAACCTAAAATGTTTGTATTCCACTATTTTACTGACCTTTGATCGAGGGCTATGCTATAGAGTACTGTGAAAGGCTGCATTGTTTGATCCACTTTAGAGACACAGAAAACAGACAGGCGTGAGTAGATGCTTGTAGCGGTTTATTATTGCAGCCGCAAAAAAAGCTCCAGTTTTCATTTTTATTCTCTTCCGTTCTCCCAGATCCCTCAAGCAGCTAACCACTGCAGAAAGCGCCAAAGCAACGTTAAATCAAGCGGCATCCCTGATGGACATTCAAACAATAAACTTGAAAATATATAATCACTACATGATTCTATACGCTATTTGGCTGTCAGTGCATTGCAAGTTCTGGTAACTGAACGGCTTACTGAGGAAGGTCTCATTCCTAGTGAATTTCATAATATTGTAAAACGAACAAGCCGATTCTCACACACATTCACGCGTGTCACTCATTTCGAGAAAGCCAGTGAGAGTCTAGAAATGCTATTCTCACGAGTGTAACTGCCTTCTCACCGATAAAAGGTGTTCGAGAAACCGTTCCAAGTACTCCCTTGTGTTCGGTGCTTGAGAAACCTGAAACCACTCACATTGAATCTAAAGGTGACGGTTTTAACAACTGTGTTGCACTGTTATCAAAACAGTCGATTTTGTCTTGCCTCCTTTTAAGGCAAAACCATCTCGTATTGGTTAAGACTCTTATAATGATATAAGTGTGTTTTTGATTTTAGCTATGATGGGCAACAGCTTGGGTTATGGCTTTACTAATATTGTACTTTAAAAAGCACAACTTTTGAAAGCGACGACTGCTGTGAATAAATATGATCGTCAAGGCTGGGAAAGGCACAAATAACAACTGTACCTGTTGCCAGCCAATCAAATGCAACACTCGCGCGCACATATAGGATGGATTTGGAGCAAAATCTCCTTAAACTGTAATGCGGAAACGATGATCATCACTACGCCACCTACACAACTTTACATAAAAGATCATTCAAAAGGGACTAGACCTGTGAGGCAAACTGAACAATTCGTTGGGAATTCCTGGGGGGCACGTAGACATTCTGGAAGGTCTGATTCTATGCTGGTTCCATAGTTGCTTGCATTCCTCTAGGTCTTTCTGCAGGATATCAGTGAAACAGAAGCGTAGCAAACATTTGTGTTCATGACTGCCGTTGAAATGGCCCAAGTCTTTCAGATCTTCGAAAAGGTCCATCCAGAACTGTGAACTAACAGAAAGCATATGTTATAAACATACGAAACAAAATGATAATAAAATACTCGTAAATGTTTAAATTATATCAAGTGCGGCGCATTAATTAAAATAAAGATAATGCGCTTACCTTTGTTTTCTGTACTGTGCCCACCAGGATTCAATTCTTTGATTGGATGTAGATGTCCCATAAATATGACTTGCTTCTCCTGAAAAACGGTCACTGTGATGCGACCTCAGAGCACATTGCATTGCTGCCATTATTCCATTTTCTGTTCCACAATCTGTTCTCAATCGCATCGGAACAACTCGAAGGTCATAAATGAGCTTCATATAGTTAGATGCCACTACTGCTGGATTATTATTAGTTGGGCCACATGTCAACCATAATATTTTTCTCGAGAATCCATCAATGCACCCGCTAATAGCAAAACCGTATGGTTTTAACTTATCATTGCCATCTACGTGCCAAACATAATTAGGCCCCAAAGAATGATAACTTCTTCGGAAAAACCTTCGGATCCTCCTTGCTCGAGTTCCACAGGGATTCATTTCTGACATAAGCTTCATTACATCACTTCTTCTAGCTCGCAACTGATACTTTTGTTTTAAAATCTGAAACATTGTCCGATAACCAAACAGCTGTCCAGGTCCACGTAGTTCCCTTTGAATCGTGGAACGGACTACCTGTAAAGAAGTGAAATTGCCTCGCTTCGAAAGACCAAGCAGTCTTAATTTTGTTTTCAGAGTCCGGAGACTTATGCTGAATCCATGATGCGTCTTGAGGAAATCTAAAATCACATCGTACTTGTGACCTTTTCGAAAATATTCATATATTAAATCAGACACGTCTGTGGTATTCACAACACCTATTAAAAAACAGTATATTATTTAGTGTGGCTGGATATTTAGTGCACAGTAACCCATAAAAAATTAAACGACATTATATAATAATCATATATTATTGCTCATTTTAAAGTTTCAAAGTTACAAATTTACAAAGTTTCCCGTTTTTCATTTATTTCTGATAACTCGCTTACCTCTTCAACGTTAGAATTACTTCTAAAAGTGATTGAATGGGCCCTAAAATGGACTGGCATCTCGTCCAAAACTTTTGGACTTTAGCCTAGTGCTGTCGGGACATACTGAGGCTCCCTACGTCACTGAATTTGAATAAGCGCGATATATAATGTTATTTTTGCAACTTTAGACAATATGCCCAATGGTTATTAACTTATGCATATATCACTACCATTTACTTGCAGTCAGTTTAAGTCTAATATATAGTATGCCATTAAAAACATAACATACCTGAATCATTTTCTAAAACGCTTGTCAATACACTTAGAGAGCGGCTGCAGTTATGGCAATATGCTGTTCTTAACCGAAGATTTGTGCCACAAAAAGGACAAAACATTGTTATTTTAAACAATGTTGGAACGAACTGAAAACACCTTAAAACTATGAAATACCAACGCAAGGCTTGCTTTATAACCAATCGCTGAAACTATACTAAAAAACGAGACTGATGTGACAAAAATGATAATGCTTCTGTATCTTCAAAAATACCACCAGTGCAGGTCTTCTTCTTTTTCTCCTTTCTGGTAAATTAAAAACTATGTCATTTCCGTTTTGAGAGTCCACTTCCGTTTTCTTTCTAATTTGTTCTATGTGTTTCATGTTAATTTGTTCTATGTGTTTCGTGTTAATTTGTTCTATGTGTTTAATGTTAACTTGTTCTATGTGTTTCATGTTAATTTGTTTTATGTGTTTTTTGTTAATTTGTTCTATGTGTTTCGTGTTAATTTGTTCTATGTGTTTAATGTTAACTTGTTCTATGTGTTTCATGTTAATTTGTTTTATGTGTTTTTTGGTAATTTGTTCTATGTGTTTCGTGTTAATTTGTTCTATGTGTTTAATGTTAACTTGTTCTATGTGTTTCATGTTAATTTGTTTTATGTGTTTTTTGGTAATTTGTTCTATGTGTTTCATGTTAATTTGTTCTATGTGTTTTTTATTAAATTGTTTTATGTGTTTTTTGTTAATGTTTATTGTGTGTGTTTTTTTCACGCTTTGCCCCTCCGGGCCACCGTACATAATATATAAATCAAGAAGCAAACAAAGTTATTAAACAAGACACAACAATCCAATCTTTCATCAAACCAAAACAAAACTGTAAGTTGTACTAAAAATAACATTGGCAAAGAATCAACTACCAGGAAAACTAATATATAAAAAAGAACACTAAGTATCAATTCAAAGAAAGAAGGAGCGAACAGCATGACCTTTATACTGTCACACTGATGATGTCATGTGTTGTGACCTCTGATCCAATTACCATAGCAACATGGTAACAACACACATCACAAAATGGTGGCACCTATAAAGAACAAAATGGAGTTGGAAAAAGACACAAATAAATACTAACAGTATTAAAATGAAAACTAAACAGAAAACTTACATCAGAATTGTATTCAACACAAACCGAAAAAAGCTTTAATAATGACTCAGCAATACACTTCCAAAAATGAGTAAAAACATGTAAACAGGACATAATCCCAACACATTTCCTGTTTACATTTTGTTCATTTTATTTTTCACTTCTTCCTGATCCCATGACTTTTTCCTTTTTTCATTTTTTTCCCTCAGCCGTTTACCCCTGTATTAGAGGAGGTGAGGCCTTCTTAAGTATTAATCAGGTGCAGCAGCCATTATGTCCACAGTTACCAGAAGGGAACTTTTTAATCTTCAGTTGCCTGAGCAGGTTGCTACTGCATTAGTGAGCAGATGTTGCTGTTTTTTGACTTTTTTTCTCATTTTGAATTAGCCAGAGGTTTTGGATAGATTTGTCTTTTTGTTTACTAGTTGGTCTTTTTTAGTCATTTATGCTTCTGGGGTACTCAAATATGCAGTAGTATTTGATTTCAAGTTTCAATTCAGTAATTTTTTCAACACTTTGTTGGTTTATATTTCTAACTTGTGTTTTTGAACACTTATTTTTGTTATTCTTTTTAGAAGGTTGTTAATTATACTAACCAAATATTGGTTAATTTTTTAAATTATTGTTCAGAAATTAGTTTATATGTTCTTACTTCATGAATTGATTTGTTTTGCATTGAATAATGCACTTAATTCAGGATAATTCTTAACTAGAATTATTTATTTTGTGTGTTTTATTTGTTGGGTTTTGATGTTGTTTATGGTTTTGGCCTTCATGTTTGGGACGATATTAGCAGAAAGAATACTTAAAAGGTGCTACAGATGAGTGAGTTTAAATGTGTTTTTACACAAATCTACCAAGACAAAATTTGGTGAGTAAATGACAACAATATTAAGCTACAATGAAAACCAGCATTTAAGTACATCCTAGATGTTTAAGGTATCTTGGAAAATTGCTTAAATTAAATACTGAATACAGTAAGGTAATCACTAATTTTCTTAAATTTCCATACTCTTCTTTTAGTAATCATTTCACCAGATTTCATTTTAAAGACTTAAAGTAACATTTCACAGTAGTCAAAGATATGTTTGGTATTTTTCAAGTCAAAATTATTTCTTCACAACTACCTTCATTGTTTCTGAGGCATGACAACAAAAGTAACTGAAAAACATTTTTTCCCCAGATTTTTGGTACTGTTCTTCTTCAGGTAAAGATATGTTTCTTGTTGTCAATCCATTTATCTTCTTCAAGTAGCCATCATGGGTAGAGTTATGACAACCCAATGCTGAATGCCACCCATTACATTCAATGTTGTTATTTTTCATAATCTATGGAGCGAGATGCACTCCCAGTGGCAGTGTAGTGAACAGAGCGCAAACTGTCTAAGAGTTTCCTTGTACTTTGTACACATGATAATAAATATTAATTGAACTAATCACAGTGCATATTATTTTTGATAAATGCCTTTGATTTTTGATAGAGCCAAGCCACTTTTTCCAATGCCATGTCTTGTGCAACCGCAATAAAGAAAACAAAAAACAGGCAGAGTGTGTGACAGAGCAGACAGAAGTGCCACCAACCAATTACAGAATTAGAATTAATAAATGACTACACATGATGAATGGTAATAAATGGTATGGTAATAAAAGAACTGAGCACAATGTTTTTGGGCGAGTACATTTACTGACACTGATACCAGACTTCTCTACAATTTAAAATTCAACATCTGTATGTCTGTCCACTTTTCACGAGAGAACTACTTAACATATTTAGATTTTTTTTTTTTCTATAATTTGCTTGAGTTAATTTTGCAAGTATCTATAAGTATTATAGATCAGTTGAGGCACCGATTTATTCGCTCCAATCCGAGAGACAGGCTGAGGATTGAGAAGAGGGGAGGAGAGACCTCAGTCGTTTTCATCCTCACTCACACGCCAGCCTCCATTCGAGTCGCTGTACCTCTCACCATGTGTTGAAGTGTACCTTGCCTCTGCTTAGCTAGCGATACCTGTTTGTTCAGCAGACATTATCATCTAGAGATTGTTAAAGAGTAACGTTTGATGTTTTTTCTGAGAGAGAGATCACAACTACGAGTGTTTTAGAGGGTACCTGCTTATTGGCAGAGATATCACGGCCACATGCTCTTCTCCCCACACGGGGGACGCTCTCCCATCAGAGCTGAACATGATCAGATACAGAGATACCTTGCCATCTTTTAACATTGTTGGCAAAAAGATCACAGCTACATTCTCACCCCTGATAGCAAAACCAAAAACATTGTATATCAACAGGCCTTTGGATATGACAGCTATCAATATACATTGTTCTCAATACCAATTATTACAGTTTTTTTTAATTGGTTTTTAAAGTTTGTCCCGCTTCACTACTACATGGGTGGGGCCATGGGGGACAGCTAGTATGTTATATACACAGGAAGAAAATGCAAACTTCATGTAGAACTCGGGGCTGTGAGACAGAAATGACAGCTTTGCACTACGCTTTGCAACATCTGTACCGAACTTACTAAATTTCAACCTCATTACACTTAATAATTTGCCATTGATAAAGTTACCATTGTGCATGTGTGTGTTTGTCCTGTGATGAACTGATGCCCTGTCCATGTTTTGTTCTTGCCTTTGGTGGCTAACGGGACAGGCTCCCGCTGCTCCTCGACAGCAATTCACACCAAGGAATTAACATTCAATCTTATTAATAAAATAATTTGCCAGTTACCATCTGAGGTTGAATCCACACCCCTGGGGCTGAAAGGGTGCCGTGGAGAAAGACGAATAGGGTTGTTGAGAAGTGAAGTGCACAGCCGGGCTTCTTTTAAAATGGCTGAATCTTTTAACAGTTTTTTGCGTTTTGCTTTTTCCTTTTCTTTTAACAACATAGATGTATTGGTTTGAAATTTGCAATCAATCTTAAGACACAATATTTTTGACCTGAAAATCTGGCATATTTGGTAAGTTTTATGGCTTTTCTTTGTAATGGGACTCCAGTACCCATTAGCTCCATCATGAAACATAACTTTTTATAAAATATGCTTCACTTTAGAATATAATTTAATGTGACAAACTAATGTGTGATTAAAAACAATTGTGAAGAAATAACCTTGTCTTGAAAAATGCTGAACTTACCTTTTAACCAAAAGAGTACAACATTTCCTGCAAAAATGTCATCGTTTTTGGAGGCATGAGCAAATGTGTTCTCAATTTCAGGATTTTCTCCAGTATTTGCATCACTTAGAATAATTGTTTTCCTCTTTTCCAATTGCCTTGAATATTTTCTTGTTATTTCTAACTTCTTTGCATATAGCATATACTGACTTTTTATGTAATATTGACAGAATGGTGTTCAACAAGAAATTATTATGCTGTATCATAGAAGCTTGAGAACTGCAATTTACCATCCCATTGAAAAAAATGGTTATTTAAAGTTTTATTAAGATGTATTCTAGTATGAATAGTAGTGCATCTATTAGGTGATGACTAGTTCCCAGTCATGCCCTTAAGATATTGCCAGTGTATGTGAGAAAATAGACTTCATGATAATTAGAAATGGGTGTGACTTCAACTTTGTTCACAGACTGAATATATTTTATTGGTGGTCTGTGTATATTATGTGCACATGGTGTATAACAAACTGGTACTTGGGAAGTATGACTTCATCTTGAAAAAGCACACTCCACAAAAAATATAAAGGTAATCTGTAAATTAGATGTTCCTTTTCATAAAAAAATATTTGCACGCAAAGCAAAAGTTTCAGTTTAATTACAAATTAGAGTGGAATAATGCCAGATATCTAGGACTTCACTGTAATGTATGCGCCAATATCCTTGAGCTATAGTAAAAGTCTTGTAATGTGTAAAGATTGGAAGATTTAACAAGTTCATGAGTCACAGATGATCAGGCACCAAAATTATAACTCATCCACACACTACTCAGCTTAGCCATATACATTTCATTATTTCCAAAATATCAAAGGAAAAAGTAGGGTGAAATGACACCTTTTATTGGCTAACTAAATAGATTACAAATGCAAGCTTTCGAGGCAGCTGAGGCCCCCCTTCATCAGGCAAGGTGTAACAAAGAAACTGAAAAATACTCTAGCTTATATTGGGAGAGCAAAGTGATTTTTTTCTTTCATCTTAACAACCTTTTTGTTTAAATGCTAGCAAAATGAATACACCTGAGATGAATTAACCCTGAAAGAAGAGAACAATGAACTAATAAAACGTAGAGATAAGATAACCATCACTAGAGAAAGTCCTGTAAGGTTTTTTTGAAGTGCATTGTCTGTAAGATAGGCCACTGATGTAGTCAGCTAGTCAATCAGTCACATATCTTGTCATAAAACTCTTGTCTCTGTTCAGACCATTTTGTAGAGTGTTGAATTTAAGCATAAGTTTGTATTCCCATTCTCTCCGCTCCCATTGGGTCTTGAAATTACCCATAAGCACAGTGACTCTCAGATCCTTTATGCTGTGGCCATTACTGTTAAAGTGTGCTGCCACCGGAACATCAACACTGTTCTGTTCTTTGTCACTGTAATGAACACTGGCAGTAACTTGAACAATGGTGACGTGCTTAGATGCTGCGGCTGTGTGCTCTCCGACTCAGAATTTGGTTTTTCTACCCTGCCTGGATAAATACACGTATAGCCGGCAGGATATTTTATCTATCGGCTTACGGAGCGAGAGTTGTTCGACATCCGAGTTTCTCCACGTCCACAACATTCACGTCCAAGTTGTTCACTTGGAAGACATTGCACGAACACCGGGCTCTCCGTGGATTACAATCCCAGCTTCGAGGAGCCGCCGGTGGCGCAAATAACGTAAACAAAAGTGGAGGTGCCGAGGCGGCGTGCTAGTGAGGCTAAGGAAGCAGCCACACAAACCACCGCTTCCAAGCATTTTCTCCTCAAATGTGAGGTCTCTGGCAAACAAACTGGACGAGTGGCAGCTGTGGATTGCAAATGAAAACATCATCAGGGACTGCTGCATCCTGCTGATCATGGAGACGTGGCATAATCCACTCATACCGGACACGGCGATCGAGATAGCAGGCCACACAGCACACCGGCAAGACAGGACAGAGCGCTCCGGTGAGAAAAGAGGAGGAGGGCTGTGCATTTATGTGAACAATAGCTGGTGCAAAAATTCCACCATAGTCACCAGACACTGCTCTCCATACCTCCCCCGTGAATTCAATGCTATACTGCTAACTGCTGTGTATATAGCACCAGATGCTAATAATAATAATAATAATAATAATACATTTTATTTATATAGCACCTTTCCCATGCTCAAGGCACTTACAGAATAAATTAAGAACGGCAGAATATACAGTATATAGCATTGTACAAACCAGATAAATAAACAAAGACGATTAAGACAGTAAATTCTGAAAAAAAAAACAGACAGCATAATTGATGGTCTCGCGCACACATACAGGTTACATTAGCATCTTGACAGAGAAGTAAACTGAGAGAAAGGTAATGAAGTCAAGTAGAGCTAAAAGCCTTCCTGAACAGATGAGTTTTGAGTTGTTTTTTAAAAGAATTCATGGAGTCAGTTGACCTGATTAATTTTGGTAGGTCATTCCAGAGTCTGGGCGCTATACAGCTGAAGGCCCTGTCACCCATGGAGTGTAGATTAGTGAGGGGCACAACAAGATTGCCAGAATCAGAGGACCTTAGTGGGCGGGCAGGCACATAGTGATGGAGAAGGTCACTGATGTAGTTTGGTGCGAGGTTATTTAAAGCTTTGTAGGTTATTAGTAGGATTTTATATTCGATTCTGTAGGACACAGGGAGACAGTGGAGATGGAGCAGGATGGGTGTGATGTGCTCGCTGCTGCTGGTCCGAGTAAGGACTCTTGCAGCTGAGTTTAGAATAAGCTGGAGCTGTGATATAAGATTAGAAGGGGCACCTGCCAGTAGGGAATTACAATAATCGATGCGGGATGTGATAAAAGCATGGACAATGCTAACTCGGCTCTGGGGCTTCTGCATGACACCATCAGCAGTAAACAGAGCAAGTATCCTGAGGCTGTTCACATCATTTCTGGGGATCATGCAGATTTAATCATGCAGATCTGAAAGCAGTTCTCCCCAAATTCCATCAACACATAAAGTGTGCAACCAGGGGAGTAAAAACACTGGACAAGTTGTACACAAACATCAGACAGGCCTATTGGGCTAAACCCCTAACACACCTTGGCCAGTCTGATCACAAGTCCTTGCTTCTAATCCCTGCATATACTTCCTTCAGGAAACAAGCTTCCACTATGACCAGGATTGTTACCATATGGCCCAAGGAGGCCTCCCAACAGTTGCAGGACTGCTTCCAGAGAACCGATTTGGAGGTTTTCAATCACCAAGACTTGGAGAACCACACTACGGCAGTCCTGGATTACATCAGGTTCTGCACGGACAACGTCACCAGGGACAGCGCATAAGGATTTATCCTAACAGGAAGCCCTGGATGACGAGTGATGCCCAGAGTCTGCTGAAAGCTAGGAATACTGCTTTCAGGTCTGGGGATGGGGCTCTTTACAGTGTAGCCAGAGCGAACCTGAAGAGAGGCATCTGCGAGGCCAAGGCAGCATATAGAAGGAGGATAGAGTACCATCTGAGGAGCAACAACACCAGGCAGGTGTGGCAGGGTGTCCAGCACATCACCGGCTACAAATCCAGCAACTCCTTGGCCGCTGAGGGAGACGCTTCTCTGGCAGAGGAGCTGAACATCTTCTTTGCCCGCTTTGAGACGACACCCACAGCAGCTCCATCACAGCAGCCTGTTCACAACAACAATATACTCACAGTGGAAGGTGCGATGAGGAAGGTAAACTCGAGGAAGGCTGCAGGACCCAACGGTGTGGCTGGACGGGTGCTGAAAGACTGTGCAGATCAACTGGCCGGAATCTTCACTAGGATTTTCAACCAATCCCTGTCCCAGGCCACTGTCCCATCCTGCCTCAAGTCTTCAATCATTGTTCCACTGCCGAAAAAATCCATCACGAACAGTATGAATAATTTCCGCTCAATGGCACTCACATCTGTCATCATGAAGTGCTTTGAGAAACTGGTGCAGATCTGCCAGCAGATCTGGACCCATTTCAATTTGCTTACAAAGCAAAGAGATCCACGGAGGATGCTGTGGCCACAGCCCTTCATGCTGCCCTGACCCACCTGGAGCAACAGGGGAGTTACGGCAGACTGCTCTTTGTAGACTTCAGCTCGGCGTTTAACACCATCCTCCCATAATGACTGGTGTCCAAACTGGCAGATTTGGGACTTCCATCACTCACCTGCAGTTGGATACTGGACTTCCTGTCTGGTCGCTCCCAGAGGGTCAGGCTGGGTCTCCACACATCCACTGCTCTCAGCCTCAACACCGGGATGCCGCAGGGTTGTGTGCTCAGCCCGCTCCTCTACACCCTCTACACATATGACTGTGTCCCCACTCACCATAGCAACAAGATTATAAAGTTCGTGGATGACACAACGGTGGTCGGACTCATCTCGGGCAAGGAGAGTGAGCTGGCATACAGGGACGAGGTGGAGTGGCTGTCAGAGTGGTGCACAGTCAATAACCTGCTCCGCAACACCAAAAAAATGAAGGAGGCTTGTTATTGGCTTTAGAAAAAACAAAGCTGACATCCAGTCACTCATCATTGGCGGGGCCTATGTGGAGAGGGTCCCGGTGTTCAGGTTTCTGGGTATTGAGCTGGAGGGTGACCTGACCTGGAGCGCCAACACCAAGAAGCTGCTGAAGAAGGCGCAGCAGAGACTGTATATTCTGAGAATTCTCAGAAAGAACCATCTCCCCAAAAATCTGCTCCTTGCTTTTTATCACTGTTCCATCGAGAGTGTGCTCATATATGGACTGTGTGTGTGGTACGGCAGCTGCACTTCCTCAGAAAAGAAAGCGCTCCACAGGGTCGTCAGGACAGCGGAGAGAACAATTGGGTGTACCCTTCCCACTCTGGAACAAATTTACACCTCCTGATGCCGCAAAAAAGCAATAGACATTTCACAGGATTCATCACATCCCGGTCATTGCCTCTTCCAGCTTTTGCCATCAGGCAGTAGATACAGAGCAATGAAAACCAGGACAATTCAAGAATTTTCCACTTCTTTGCTTTAATAAACTCCTGGGTTGATTTGGCTGTATGTTTTGGGTCATTGTCCATCTGTATCATGAAATGCCACCCAATCAATTTGACTGCATTTAGCTGGATTTGAGTAGACAGTATGTCTCTGAACAGCTCAGAATTCATTCGGCTGCTTCTGTCCTGTGTCACATCATCAATAAACACTAGTGTCCCAGTGCCATGGCAACCATGCACACCCAAGCCATCACACTGCCTCCACCGTGTTTTACAGATGATGTGGTATGCTTTGGATAATGAGCTGTTCCATGCCTCCTCCATACTTTTTTCTTGCCATCATTCTGGTAGAGGTTGATCTTGGTTTCATCTGTCCAAAGAATGTTTTTCCAGAACTGTGCTGGCTTTTTTAGATGGTCTTTAGCAAAGTCCAATCTAGCCTTTCTGTTCTTGAGGCTTATGAGTGGCTTGCACCTTGCAGTGCACCCTCTGTATTTACTTTCATGCAGTCTTCTCTTTATGGTAGACTTGGATATCGATACGCCTACTCCCTGGAGAGTGTTGTTCACTTGGTTGGCTGTTGTGAAGGGGTTTCTCTTCACCATGGAAACAATTCTGCGATCATCCACCACTGTTGTCTTCCATGAACGTCCAGGTCTTTTTGCATTGCTGAGTTCACCAGTGCTTGCTTTCTTTCTCAGGATGTACCAAACTGTAGATTTTGCCACTCATAATATTGTAGCAATTTCTCGGATGGGTTTTTTCTGTTTTCGCAGCTTAAGGATGGCTTCTTTCACCTGCATGGAGAGCTCCTTTGACTGCATGTTGTCTGTTCACAGCAAAATCTTCCACATGTAAGGACCACACCATAAATCAACTCCAGGCCTTTTATTGGCTTAATCAATAATGACATAACAGCGGAGTTGCCCACACCTACCCATGAAATACCCTTTGAGTCAATTGTCCAATTACTTTTGAGCCCCGGAAATGAAGGGATTGTGTTAAAAAGATGCTTTAGTTGCCTCACATTTTTATGCAATCGTTTTGTTCACCCCACTGAATTAAAGCTGAAAGTCTGCACTTCAACTGCATCTGAGTTGTTTCATTTAAAATTCGTTGTGGTAATGCACAGAACCAAAATTTAGAAAAAAGTTGTCTCTATCCAAATATTTATGGATCTAACTGTAGACCTTAAGTCAACAAGTGCAATTTGTATATTGTACTTTTATTACTATTAGGTTTGTTATTATTTTCTTTCTTCTTGTCTTTTAACTCTTATTCCTCACACTGAGTCGACTGCACCTTCAATTTCGTTGTTCCTTTGTAAAAGTGACAGTGACAATAAAGATCTATCTATCTATCTATCTATCTATCTATCTATCTATCTATCTATCTATCTATCTATCTATCTATCTATCTATCTATCTATCTATGTGAGTTCATTCGCTGGCGCAGTGTCTGACCAGTTTCCCCTACATACAGTCCAGTGTTGGGGCACCTTAAGCACATGATTAGGTAGACCACATTAGCAGATTTGCATGTGAATGGACCCTTTATTTTATGCTCCTGCTGGCAATGTGGTATAACTACCTGATCTGTCGTGTAGATATGTGCACAGGTGCCACACCTGTTCTGCAGGCAGGGAAATGTGCCACTTGCTGCCGAGCCACACATAGAGTTTCGGACAATCAGTTGTTTGAGGTTCTTAAGGTGCTCCAACACTGGACTGTATGTAGGAGAAACTGGTCAAACACTGCACCAGCGAATAAACTCACATAGATTTCATATTAATCAGAACAGTGTTGATCTTCCGGTGGCAGAACACGTTAACAGTAATGGCCACAGCATAAAGGATCTGAGGGTCACTGTGCTTATGGGTAATTGCAAGACCCAACAGGAGCAGAGAGAATGGGAATACAAACTTATACTTAAATTCAACACTCTACAAAATGGTCTAAATAGAGACAAGAGTTTTATGACCAGATATGTGGACTAACAGACTGATTGACTAGCTGACTACATCAGTGGCCTATCTTACAGACAATGCACTTCAAAAAAACCTTACAGGACTTTCTCTAGTGATGGTTATCTTATCTCTGCATTTTATTAGTTCATTGTTCTCTTCTTTCAGGGTTAATTCATCTCAGGTGTATTCATTTTGCTAACATTTGAGCAAAAAGGTTGTTAAGATGAAAGAAAAAAATCACTTTGCTCTCCCAATATAAGCTAGAGTATTTTTCAGTTTCTTTGTTACACTTTGCCTGATGAAGGGGCCTTAGCTGCCTCAAAAGCTTGCAAATGTAATCTATTTAGTTAGCCAATAAAAGGTGTCATTTCACCCTACTTTTTCCTGTATCGATCTATGGTTAACATGGTACAACACTCTACTGCCAAAATATCAAAGGTAATATTTTCTTTGTGGCTATGTGTAACATTCGCCACAATCATGTCACTGACATGCAAGCACTGGATTCATTTTGTGGTGATAGTGTTCACCTTTCAGTTTCTAAATTAAAGGAATGGTACGGTAGTTCATTGGTGGATTCAATGTCCTGGCTTCGAATCCCATGCAAGGTGCTCATTACGTGGAGTTTGTTCTCCCTGTGCCTTTGTGGTGTTTTCTCCAGGTATTCTGTTGTTTCACATTAATTGGTAATGGTAAAATGGCTCTATAGGTGTGAGAGTGAAGGGCCCTTTCTTAAGCTGAATCCTGCTTTGTGTTTTATGCTACTGACATAGTTTTTAGCCCCTACTACCCTGAATTGTATTAAGTGGGTGTGAGAACGTAATGCTATGCTGGTTTCCAGACTGAAAGATTTCTTTGTTTCTTTTCTAAAAACTCTCTTTTAGGCTTCTTTCTTGTTTCACCTTCACTTACTGGATATTTATTTATAAAGTAAAACACTAGGATATTTTAATCTGACAATTTTGAGGTACCTTCTTGAATACAAATAGACTGCAAGGGATAAGCATGAGCTTTGACACTATATCATCTTGTGTCTTAATATAAATGAGCTTTAACAGCTTTGGAACTGATATTTAAAGATGAAGCAACAATAATTAAGTTCAGATTGAATATTACATGTCAAGTAGATATGAAAGCAATGGCATTTTTCAAACAAAACTATCTTCATACAGTGTATTTTTTATTTTAAAATTAACCTGGTGCAGAGTAAGATATTGTATTACCCAACTTGAATATTTTTGAATGTATAGCTCTGATGCAGGCAGTTAAAATGTCAAAGTGTATTGGCACAGTAAAACAACAATGAATAATGTCACTAAAGCTTTTCATGTAGCTTCTGCCCAAAATAAGATTGTAGGTCCCTCACCTATTTCAACTAACCTCTTACATTCTTTTTTAAATTGGGGATAGGAAGAAAAGTCAAAAACAGACTATATAACTGTTACCTGTAAACTAATACCTGTCTCATTGTCCTTATTGTACCCCTCGTATTCTTCAATCCTAGGGACCACTATCTGCAGGCTGCTTCTTTGACTGGGGTTGACTTTACTTTTAATTATTAAAATGTTGTTAAGTGTCTTTGTTTAGTTTCTTTTATGTCTTGTTTTATTATGCCCCCTCTGTTTCGTGTTGTTTTGTTACATGTTTTATTGCATTTAATGAAAGTTGGGTAAGATCCCTAGCTAGATTACAGGTCCAAGGTTTTTTTACTTGAACACCTGGGGGGTATTTTCCATACGTCGCTTAAATCATCCGAGATCAGATGCCTCATCTTGGATGATTTTTTTTATAATAGTTATTTCTCTTATTCTAAAATAATATTGATTAAATCCTGCCAGGTTTTGAAAAAATTTTGTACAGATCCTCTAAATGAGAATTTGATTTTTTCCAATTTCAAATAATATAAAACATCGGTTTCCCACTGACTTATAAGAGGAGAATTAGGATTCTTCCAATTTAACAAAATAAGTCTGCGTGCCAAAAGTGTAGTGAATGCAATCACCGTTTGCTTATCCTTCTCCAATTCAAGTCCATCTGGAAGAACACCGAACACAGCCGTTAATGGGTTAGGAGGGATTGTGATACCAAGGCTGTCTGAAAGGCACTGTCCAAAATGATGTTAGTTTGGTGCAGGCCCAGAACATGTGACCCAGTGAGGCAGGAGCTTGGTTGCAGCGTTCGCAGGTTGGATCCTGCCCTGGAAACATTTTGGACAGTTTTAAGCGAGACAGATAAGCTCGATATATAATTTTTAGTTGAATAATTCTATGCTTTGCGCATATAAACTCGAGTGAATTCTCTGCTTTGCTACCTTCCACTCCTTTTCTGATATATTGATTAAGAGATCTTCTTCCCAATGTCCTCTTGGATCTTTGAAAGGTAGGGACTCTAATAAGATTTTATATATTGTGGAAATAGTGTTTATTTCCTCGAAATTGAGCAGTATTTTTTCCAGCATTGTGGATTGGTATACAGTAGTTTGATCCATGCACAAATATTCGGGCCAAACCCAAATTTCTCCAATGCAGTGAAAAGGTAATTCCATTCAATCATATCAAATGCTTTTTCTGCGTCTAATGATAGTAATATCTCTGGGGTGTTTGATTTTGCTGGTGAATATATAACATTAAACAAGCGTCGGAGATTTGAAGATAGGTGTCGGCCTTTAATAAATCCAGTTTTATCTTGTAATATTACCGAGGGCAGCACTTTCTCCATCCTTCTAGCTAGGATTTTTGAGAGTATCTTAACATCATTATTCAGGAGTGAAATTGGTCTGTATGATGCACATTGTAACAAGTCCTTATTTTGTTTAGGAAAGACGGTAATTAATGCTTGTCGAAATGTTTGAGGTAGTATTTGGTTGTCTCTAGCTTCTGTAAATGTTGCCAATGAGAGGGGCGCTAGCTGAGTGGAGAATTTCTTATAAAATTCTACGGGGTAACCATCAGGGCCTGATGATTTCCCACTTTGTAGTGACTTTATAGCATCTAGTAATTCTGATAGCGTTAGAAGTTTATCCAGATCCTCAGCACTTAAAGCATCTATTTGTGGTATCTGTGATGTATCCAGAAATGCATTAGATTGTGTGTTGTCTTCTTTGGGCTCAGTAGAATATAAAGACTTATAATAATCTCTAAATGTGTGCATTATTTTACTATGGTCAATGATTTCTTCTCCATTCTTGTTGGTGATTACTGGTATTGCATTGTAAACTTCTTGTTTGTGAATTTGTTGAGCTAAAAGCTTATTAGCTTTTTCTCCATGTTCATAGTAATGCTGTCTAGACTTATAAATAAGTTGTTCAGTTTCTTTAGTTGTTAAGATGTTAAGTTCTGTATGTAGGGCCTGCCTTTTCCTGTGGAGAACTTCATTTGGACGCCTGGCTTGTTCTTCATCTATTCTAGTAATTTCATTTCTTAGCTCTGACACTTTCTTGGTTTCTAATTTATTTCTGTGGGAAAGATATGAAATAATCTGTCCTCTTAAGAAGGCCTTTAGAGTTTCCCAGAGTGTTCCTGCAGAAACCTCTGTGGACGTGTTTGTCTCTAGGAAAAAGCTGATTTGTTTGGATATAAATTCTGTGCAGTTCTCGTCTGCCAATAAAAGAGGGTTAAGACGCCATCTGCGAGGTGAGTGTGAGGGGCTTATTGATTTTAGCTCCAAGACTAGAGGGGCATGGTCAGAGATAACAATTGTGTCATATTTGCATGATTTAATTGTAGGCAGGAAATTATTATCTATAAAAAAATAATCAATTCTTGAGTAGCTATAATGCACTGGTGAGTAGAACGAATATGTTCTTGAGTTTGGGTTAAGAAACCTCCAGGGGTCTGATAAGTTGTGATCATTCAAAAACTGTGTAATTATCTTTGCAGTATTAGATGTCTTCCCCTCTGTCACAGGAGTCCTTTCTAAGAGTGGATTAAAAACACAATTAAAGTCCCCAGCCATTATAATTTTATGAGTGTTCACATTGGGAATGGATGCAAATAGATTTTGCATGAATTCCTTATCATCAACATTGGGTGCATAAACATTTATCAAAATCATTTTACTGTTATATAAGTTGCCCATGACCATCACATATCTCCCTTCAGGGTCCGACACTACATCTGATGCTACAAATGGAACTGTTCTATGTATGAGAATTCCCACCCCTCTAGTTTTCTTTATAAAGCTAGAATGGAACATTTGGCCAGTCCAGTCTTTTTGTAATCTGAACTGATCCTTGGTTAGTAAGTGGGTCTCCTGTAAAAATACTATTTTAGCGTTTAAGCCTGTTAGGTGAGAGCATACTTTCTTTCTCTTTAATTCGTGATTCAGGCCTTTAACATTCCAGCTCACAAAGTTAACTGTCCCATCATGGAGACATTGATTCTGAATTTTTGATGTCATTTTGTAGTCTTAACTGGAAGTGAGACAAATTTAACCTTAATTTCCAATTTTCCCACAAGTTATTGCCATGCAGCTTATTGTTACATTGGTAGTTATAATTACAAGGATTAAAAGGATAGATTAGATATAAGTTGCTCTCTTTCTCTCCCCCCCCTTATCCCCCCCTCCCATTTAGCCTCCCCACATGAGGCTAGATCCCACTTCGCGATGTCCCAGTCCTCTGACATACGAAGAGACAGAGCACGTCCAAAACAAAACAAACCCAACCCTGCAGCGGCGTTAGAGAATTAAAACAGAGATATCGTTTGCAGCTAAATTCTTAATATTATCTGCCGAAACTATTATCATTAACAGTATTTAAGCTTGAAATAATCTTCAGCGCTTTTAAGTTAAGATATTAAGATTAAAAAAAAAAAAAGAAGAATCAAACCTGGGAATGATTTTAAAAACTAGTCTAGGATAAACCTGGTAATTCCTACTGTAATAGTATAATGGTAATAGTATAAATAGTAGAAAAAGCAATAAACCAAGGGTATGATGTTAAACAGTCTACTTTAAGGTATAGTAGAATAAAAAGAAAAAAAAAAGAAAAGAATAGAAAAAAAAAACAATCCTACTTTAATTACTTCCACATTTTCACACTCACGTCTATAACTCTATTTAAAACATAAACATATAAAGTC
The DNA here is from genome assembly GCF_900747795.2 of Erpetoichthys calabaricus. Classification (NCBI taxonomy): domain Eukaryota; kingdom Metazoa; phylum Chordata; class Cladistia; order Polypteriformes; family Polypteridae; genus Erpetoichthys; species Erpetoichthys calabaricus. Next base: position 45,907,040 of record NC_041394.2, read on the forward strand.
CAGATAAAGAAAAGGATGTATAATTATAATACCAGTCTCTTTAAACATGGATCCAGAGAGCAGATCATAGGTCCTTCCCATGCCTTGATAGAATACGGCTCCTTATTAACTTTCAAAAAAGTGTCGGAAACAGCTTCTTTAGTTCCTTTTCAGCTTCTTCTTTGCATAGGAAAATATAATATTGATCTTGAAGTTCCACTTTCAGTTTGGCGGGATACAAGAGGCTGTATTTGATATCGGCTATCCGTAGCAACTTTTTAATGTCAATGTAGGCTCTACGTTTTGCAGCTGTTGATGGTGAGAAGTCGGGAAAAATACGAATAAGATTATTTTCGAATATAATCTCTTGCTTGTGTCTGAGAAGTGCCATCACATCAAGCTTACATCGTAGTCGCTTGAAGCGGACAATAAAAGACCTAGTTTTAAAGGTGCTTGGTCTGTTTGTGCGATAAGCCGTGGCTATCTCAATGTCGAGTTTAAAGTCATCTCCAATTATTTTAGACAGTAATTCTACTGCAAATTTCACTGGGCTTGAGCTTGAGCTTTCTCGTTTCTTCTGCACCCATCTTCCAGGGCTGCAAGTCTGTCTCCAAGTTTTTTGCATTCGGAATTCGCAGCTGTGGCTTTTTAATCGGCGTTAGACGCCAGTTGTTCCGCTGTTTCAACTCGAGCCGTGAGTCCCTGCTTAACGTCTTCCAGCTGATCTGAAACATCATTAATCTGGTCAGCAAGCATTTTCAGTTTGGAATTAGTTTCTTCGATGTGTTCCACTAATTTCTCCAACATGCCTTTAAAGTTCACGTCAAAATGTTTAAATAGACGCGTTTCCTTATCTTTGTTACTAGGGGGCTCCGCCCCCTGCTCGCTTCGCTCGCTAACCCCTGGCGTTGGGGCATGACAAAGAGTGAGATGTATGAATTAGATATAGAATAGTGTGCAGGTGTGGATGATGCATATAGAAAGCAAAAAATACAGTGTTTGGCACAGAGTAATGGTTTATTGGAATATTTCTTTGTACACAACATTAGTAGTAAAGATGGTGTCCTGTCCTTGAATGAGTCTTCCTTGGCATGGAGCATTTATAACTTTAACTTTAACGTCAGATGAACGTCGAACACGTGAGAAGGCAACATAAAGTTGTCCATGTCCAAAAATGGGCTCAGAGAGGTAGATGCCAACCTTGTCCATGGTTTGTACTTGTGATTTGTTGATGGTCATGGCAAATGGAGGTTTAATGGGGAAGTGTCGGCGTTTCAATGTAAAAGGTAATTCTAGGTCAGAACTCATAAGGTCAATTCTAGGAATGAGAACAGTATTGTTAGCATGTGATCCTGTAAGAACTGTCGCTTGAATAACATTGTGTGTCATGGTGTTGACGACTAAAACGTGTGCCATTGCATAAACCCTGTTTAGTGTTAAGGTTTCTTAATAGCATGATTATTGTTCCGTTTTTAAGGTTAAGATTGTGTTGTGGTAATCTGGCTGGGTTAATAGTGTTCAAATATTCTAAGGGGAAATTTAGATGTTCATTGTCGTCATCAGAGTCAACTTTGTCAGAGCTTAGAAAGAGCCGTGCCTCTCCAGGAAGTAATGAAATGACCTGGTTATTAATGTGATCAACATTAATATTTTTTGGACATAATATAGTGCGTTGTGTTAAAAGGGGCATTTGGTCTAATGAGAGCACTGTTCCAAATATCTCCGTAAGTAAGTCGTCGCAGATGAAGGGTTGAGGAATTGTAATAATATCTGGGTGAAGTCCATCTGTATTGGTGAGTGAACAATGTTCTAGTTGTAATAACCAACTGTTATATTCGGGATCTGGAAATCGCATGTTTTGTACCAAGTGTATCTTTAGAAAGCAAAGCCAATTGTTCGCGTAACATTTTCTGTTCCGCGGTTTTAGAAGCGCGCCGAGGTGAATTTTTTTGTTTGATGCAGGTTCGTGTTTGTGGTCCCGTTACTCGAGCCATCTAGTTTTGTATCCGTGATCGTGAATTGATGACTTGTTTGATCTTTATCGTTAGGAATATGGATAAGTAATAAGTAGGATCGAACTCACTGTTAATATGCGGACTGTTCGTTTCTTCGTATTATCACCAATTAGGTCTCGCGCCTGTATATGTATTGTAGTTCGGTCTCATGTTGTTTATATGACGTCGTCGCGTATTTTAAGGTGGACTGAATAATATCTGAGCGCATGGCATGTGGAGCAATAGGTAAGCACTGTCTAAAATCTACTCCTAATAAAAGTACCTTCACTCCAAAGGGAATATTATTATTCATCAATGCAATGGCAATTGTCCGCGTATTTTAAGGTGGACTGAACAATAGCTGAGCGCATTGTAAGTGGAGTAATAGTTAAGCACTGTCTAAAATCTCCTCCTAATAAAAGTACCTTTCCCGCAAAGGGAATATTATTATTCATCAACGTTTGTAGAAGTTTATCAATGGTGTTGAGTAAGTGACTGGATGCCATTGTACATTCATCTATAATTAATAGTGTGGCAAGACGGATGTCACGTGCATTGTTACTGTGCATTGTCATAGTGGATACCGATGTTTCTGTGATTGGGCCCGGTATTTGGAATAAGGAGTGACATGTGTTTTTGGAGCCGAGACATTTTTTCTTCCGCGGTTTCAGAAGCGCTTTGTAGGTGCCGATGTGATTTGTGCATATTTGCGTTCTTGATTTGTTTCAGGGTGCACTGTTCCAATGCGATGTAATATTTGTCCACATACGCGAAAGCAGTATGGGTCATTGCCTTTTGGTGACCTGATATTTACTCCGGTAGATGCAAAATCAAATGAACTATTGTAGGATGTAATGCAGATGCGCCGCCGTGTATTTTGTTGTTTCATGCGGGTTCGTGTGTTTGGTCCCGTTATCCGAGCCGAATCGTTTTGTACCCGTGAGCGTGTATTCATGACTTGTTTGTTCCTCAGCATGCGAAATATGGATAAGTAATAAGGAGGATCGCACTCACTGTTAATATGGAGCCTTTTCTGCAGTTGAACGGTTAATAGTGTTTTATTGTAAGGAGATCCACCTATGCTGCCTAGTGTGAAGGTGTTGAGATGACGTATGTTTAATATGGACGGTTCCTTTAGAAATGGGGCTTTGGGTGTCACTTCTTATTGATGTTAGTGTGTTTGTGGGTCTGATTTGTCGTTGTTGTGAACGTTTCGTGTGCCATGTCTCGTCTCTAATGGGCCTGGCGTGGCGGTCACAGCTTCTCTTTTTTGGTGCGTTAGAAGCTTGTTAAATCTTCCTGTTTGTGTGGGTCCCGTTTCGTGTGCAATGGGATTCGTGCGGTGCTGTGTGCTTTTGCGGCGTCTGAGCATTTGGATTGGTGGGGCGCGAGCGTCTTCTTTCTGTTTGTGTGCCAGGGGCTTGTTGAATCCTCCTCTTTGTGTGTGTCCCGTCTGGTGCCTGTGGGGGGGGGGGGGGGGGTTTCTTGCAGGGGGGCGCGAGCGGCTTCTTTTTTTTTGTGTGCTAGTTTTGTGTGCAATGGGTTACGTGCGGCGCTATGTGTCGCCTGCGTTTGACTCCTTTTTTCTGTGCTGACTCCTTTTTTTCTGTGGTCGCGGGGCCTCATTTCTTTGACTCCTTTTTTCTGTGCTCACTCCTTTTTTCTGTGGTCGCGGCCGCCTCTCGCGGAGCCTCATTTCTTGGGGCGCCTGAGCAGTACGTCTTTTTGCGGCTACGGCCCATGGCCGGATGTCCCTGCATCCATCCGGTTTAGCATTCTCGGTTAGTAATATGGATCCTTCTTAAGCTCGTTCTTGAGCTCATCTTGGATGATTTAATGGCAGTGAAACTCATCCGGGATAAGTCGGTTTATCAAATGCAGCTGTGTAGTAGATTAGTCTAGCTGGATCTAATCATCCGAGATTAATGTGTGCGCCTGCGCTGATTGAAAAGCCCATATATATTGAGTCTAGAAAACATGATCTGCAAGTCTTTGATAGGCTGTAACAAAATGACGAAAGAACAGGCGCATTTTTTTTCACACAAGCGGAGCAAGACCTTTTATTCAAAGGACATGAAGAATTTCAAGATTTGATATGCACAAGCGGTAACACTGCAAAAGCAGCCCAAACCAGAAAAGACGGCTGGCAAAAAGTGGCCGACAAATTAAACACTAAGTAGTGTGCATTGTACTTACTGAATGCAGTGTTTCATTTCCTATGTGTCAGATTAATTATTATTTAATATGTCATAATTCCAGATCAAACGTGAGTACAAGGAGAACATGGGAACAGGTTAAAGTGAAGTACAAGAATATACTTTAAATTGGTAGATATTGGTATATAACTATTTAAAGAATTGTTGACATAAATAATCATATATAATATAAAAAACATTAATTTTAAAACTAATAAGAAGGCAGACAAGCAAAAAACAGGTGGAGGTCCTCGCGGTCCAGACCTAACCCCTGCAGAAGAGTTGGCTCTCCAGCAAAATGCCCATCACCCTGTTTCTGAGGGCATTCCAGGGGGAAGATCATCCCCAGAACCAGTGGCAGGATGCAGTGGTCACTTCATTTCAGGTAAAGGATGGTCATTGCATATATTTGTCCTCAATGTGTACCATAGGTAGGTTCCATACAGCCCTCTTTTTTTTGTTGGGTCATTTGCAGGGAATGTCATATCCCTTGAACCTGTGTCTGACCACCGAGATATTGATGAAGGTCAAATATTTGATGAAGACACTGTGTCTGATTATTCATCAGAAGGAGAGGTACATTTTCCAAATAATGTTTGATCAAACTCCACTCTGATCAGTCCCATGTGCCCCAATCACATTTGGAAATCCTGGGTAATGAGAATGTTAGGCTGATTGTGATATTCTTTATGGAACTGTGGGTGTTTTTACCTATGTATTACCTAACTGCAATGGCATGAAACGCCTCTTTTATTGTCTGAACACGCAGGTGTCCAGGAAACACTATGAAAACCGGAAGGAAATATTTCAGAGCCAAACAGACTTTACGAACTGCCTGGCAAACTGCACTTTTAGATAGATTTTCCGCATCGCCTACAGTATATAAAAAAGTACCGCTCGCAGAAAACCTCAAAGCAATGCATACTGTCTGTGTGGTTGTGAGAGCCCGACTTTGCCTAGTTTGACTTTGAACATAAAGTGGTAATAAATCTTTGAGGTACAATATTCCCCCTCGGCTAAAGCGGTATCTTTTGAAAAGAATTTCCTCTGGGAGCAATAAAGGAACTTGATGATTGCGCAAAACACTCTCTATATGAAATTCTCTTCTTATAATTTGCATGCCGATATCAATTGGTCACTCATTCATGAACGGTGAAGCCATGACTGAATAAATTCCATGCACGGACACTGATTAAGTGTGTGAGCTAATCCTTGTTTACAGAAAACAAACCTGCTCCGAGCAGGTTTGAGGATTAGGATGTGTTGCTATGACAACAGTTCCAGCAAGAATTTCGAAAAACCGACAGATCCAGGATCAGGCCAAATCGTCAACAATTACATCCGGCTAAACGAGTAATCCACGTACGAAAAATACCCCCCTGGTGTTTTACAGTCCGTGTTTTTTTTTTTTTTTGCCTTGGTGGTATTTATTTGTTGTTTTATTATTTTTGAATTTTTATTTTTCATGCCCTTTGTCACCGATTCTGTTCATAACTTTTATGGACAGAATTTCTAGGCGCAGCCAGGGTGTTGAGGGGGTCCGGTTTGGTGGGCTCAGGATTGGGTCACTGCTTTTTGCAGATGATGTTGTCCTGTTTGCTTCATCAGGCCGTGATCTTCAGCTCTCTCTGGATCGGTTCGCAGCCGAGTGTGAAGCGGCTGGGATGAGAATCAGCACCTCCAAATCCGAGACCATGGTCCTCAGCTGGAAAAGGGTGGAGTGCCCTCTCAGGGTTGGTAGCGAGATCCTGCCCCAAGTGGAGGAGTTCAAGTATCTCGGGGTCTTGTTCACGAGTGAGGGAAGAATGGAGCATGAGATCGACAGGCGGATTGGTGCGGCATCCGCAGTAATGCGGGCGTTGCATCGGTCTGTCGTGGTGAAAAAGGAGCTGAGCCGCAAGGCGAAGCTCTCAATTTACCAGTCGATCTATGTTCCTACCCTCACCTATGGTCATGAGCTATGGGTAGTGACCGAAAGAACGAGATCGCGAATACAAGCGGCTGAAATGAGTTTCCTCCACAGGGTGTCTGGGCTTTCCCTTAAAGATAGGGTGAGAAGCTCAGTCATCCGGGAGGGGCTCAGAGTAGAGCCGCTGCTCCTCCACATCAAGAGGAGTCAGATGAGGTGGCTCAGGCATCTGATCAGGATGCCTCCTGGACGCCTCCCTGGTGAGATGTTCCGGGCACGTCCAACCGGGAGGAGGCCCCAGGGAAGACCCAGGACACGCTGGAGGGACTATGTCTCTCGACTGGCCTGGGAACGCCTTGGGATTCTCCCGGAAGGGCTAGAAGAAGTGGCCGGGGAGAGGGAAGTCTGGGCATCTCTGCTCAAGCTGCTGCCCCCCGCGACCCGACCTCGGATAAGCGGGAGACAATGGATGGATGGATGGATGGATTTTTCATCTTTTTAATTTATTTTTGTTGGATTCATTTGGTTTTTGTAATGATGTTATCTTATAAATTTCTTTCTGTTCTTAATTTTTCTTATTCTCTCAACCAGTTTTAGAGATCTGCCACTAAGTTTCAGGGTTTTGGGGGTCTTAGACTATGACACTGATATTTATTTTTGCCTGCATTTTTAGGGACATGTCCTTTGAGGTTGTAATGTTTGAATAATAATGCAACATCTATAAAATTTGGCCAAGCAATCATTTCATTATTAGTGCTTGCTACAATCTCTTTTTGTTTAATGTTCCTTCTGGTTTTGACTTTTCCTCATATTATTCTGACTACATATTTTGTTTCTTGTTTTGGCTTCATCGCAAATATTTTTGATCTGCCAGTTTTAACCTTTTTCTGTCTAAAATTGAAATAGCACATTTAATAGCTCTTTAAACATAATTACATTCCATGTGCTCTGTGACTGGTAACCTTAAAAGGCTGGGCCATCCTGATGTTACCACTCCTAAGACCCCATTTTGGCTATTTAAGTCCAAAACACTAGAATCTCAGGCAGCTATACATTTTACCATAGTTGTTTGGAGTCAATAGCATGTAGTGTTTCTCACTGTGTGATTTTTGGTTTTCTGAATATTTTCCACTCAGGTTTCTTACTACAGATTGTGTTTTAGGAGTTATTCTTTTCCTTTTAGGCAACTCTCAGGATACACCCTATGGTTTATGAATGATGCCCAGGGATCTTTTATGACCACACAGAGTCAATCTAAAATAACATTTAGTTTTGAATGCCTCTAAAGATCTACTGCCTGTCACACTACTTGGTAACTTATTCCATGTGTCTATGGTTCTCTGTGTAAAGAAAAACTTCCTAATTTTTGTTCAAAATTTACCCTTAACAAGTTTCCAACTGTGTCCCTGTGTTCTTGATTAACTCATTTTAAAATAACAGTCTTGATCCACCGTATTACTTCCCTTAATAATTTTAAATACTTCATCATCTTTTTCTTAAACTGAAAAGGCTCAGATCTTTTAATCTTGCCTCAGAATTCACTTCATGTAGTCCTAGAATCAGCCGAGTTGCTGTTCTCTTGACTTTTTGTAATGCTGCTATGTCCTTTTTGTAACCTGGAGACCAAAATTGCACACAGTACTCCAAATGAGCCCTCACTTTTGCCTTATAAAACTTGAGCATAACCTCCTTGGACTTGTACTCTACACATTGTATTATATAACCTAATATTCTTCTAGCCTTCTTAATGGTTTCTGGACACTGTTGGTTAGTGGATACTGCTGTATCCACTACGACTCCTAAATCATTTTCATAAGGTGTACCTTCGATTTTCAGACCTCCTATTTTGCATTCAAACTTAACATTTGTCTATTGCCAATACAGTCTAAATACTATATGCCTAAAATATAATCGTTAACATACTATAAGCATAATACATAAAATCTTCAGCAATCTTAAAGTATTAAGATAATAAACCCAGGGAATGGTGTTAGAAAGTGGTCCAGGATATGCATAGTAAATCCTAATGCAACAATAACAATAAACCAAGGGTATGATGTTAATCAGTCCCCTTTAGGGTAGTAAAAAGAAAAAAAAATGAATTTCTTCCACACACGTCTACAACTGTAATTAAGACATAAACAGAAAGCGTCCGAGTAATGTAAAGAATGTATAATTATAATACCCATATCATTACTAGTGGATCAGACAGCAGGTGGTATCTCCTTGCCATGCCATGACAGGATGTGACTCACTATTGTGTTTCAGAATAGTCTCCAGATCAGTTTTCTTAATTCCTTTTCTGCTTCCTTCTTGCTTCAGAAGACGTAGTATTGGCCTTGAATATCCACTTTCAGTTTGGCAGGATACAAGAGGCTGTATTTGATATCGGCTTGCCGTAACCGCTGTTTGATGTTGTAGAAGGTTTAGCAGCTGTTGCGGGAGAGAAATCAGGGAAGATACGAATGTGGTTATTTTCAAATATAATTTCTTGCTTGTGTCTGAGGAGTGCCATCACATCTAGCTTACATAATAATCTCTCAAAGAGTCTTTATTATCCTGCCGCAGCTCTTGCCACAGCTTCTCACTTGCCTTTTCACTTGCCTTCTCCCTTTTCTTTTCTTGCTTGAGCTCAGCGATCATCACCTTCAGTTCGGACAGATCATTTCTGCTTTCGTGCAGCGTATGCGAAGCGGCAGGCTCTATTACAGATGATTTACCTGGCTCGCGTGGAGTAGGTGAAAGCGCGGACTGCAAGGCCTTTTCCAGTTTCAAATGATCTTCCCCAATTGGCGAGCTATCGAGACCTGCGTCACTTGCACTTTCGCTCCCCATTTCGCTCTCAACTGAAGACGATGCAGCGGACCGTGGTCCTGAGGAGTCAGGGCTTTCGCCCATCTGTTCCAGGTCAGTCTCTGAAAGGCCGTACCTTGAGCTTGAACTTGGACTTGCTGTTCTGGGCTTGGATGTAGCTTTAGTTTTCTTTTCCATTTCTTTCTGAGCCCCTTTCTTACCGACCATGTTTATATATGCTTGTATATACTGTAGTAGAACCCTCGGGTTGAATAAATACAGCATATCTCAGGATAATAAAGAAATAATATTTCAAAATAACACCGCTGCTAACGGAGCTCAGTTTCAGATGTCCATCTCTCGCAACAGACGAGACCAATCTCTACTTTCTAATCCTCAAACGCCGCTGCATGGGGGCTTGTCTTGCTTTGGACATGCTCTGTCTCTAGGTATGTCAGAGGACCGGGACTTTGTGAAGTGGGATCCAGCCTCACATGGGGAGGCAAAATGGGGGGGGATAAGGGGGGGAGAGAAAGAGAGCAGGCTATATCTAATCTATCCTTTTAATCCTTATAATTATAACTACCAACGTAACAATAGGCTGCATGGCAATTACCCGTGGGGAAATAGGAAATTAAGGTAAAAGCTGTCTCACTTCCAGTTAAAAAATTATTTATTGGTGTATATTGGAATGTTTTGAAATAAAAAGAGAAGCTTAGGAAGGATATTCATCTTAACAATGTTAATTCTTCCAGCTAGAGTGAGATGAAGAGTTGACCATCTATGCAAATCTTGCTTAATTTTTTCCATACAGATGGTGAAATTTTGTTGATAAAGAGATTTATGTTTACTAGGTTTTAAAACTGATCTGCAATAATAAAAAGGAAGGTGTCCAATCTAATATTCTATGCTTGAGAATTCACTGGAAAGAGCACACTTTTATTCAAATTAATTCTGAGACCAGAGATCTTTTGAAATTCTGTAAATACTGTTAAGACTGCAGGCACAGTATTTTGTGGGTCTGATATATACAGTACCATATTAAGAGGTTGAGTTCTGAATGCAGAGCCTGCCTTTTCCTATGAAGAGCCTTACTTGGACACCTGGCATGTTCTTGATCTATTCTAGTTATTTTGCTGGTTAGCTCTGATAGCTTATTGGTGTCTAATTTATTTCTATGGGAAAGATATGAAATAATCTGTCCTCTTTAGAGTTTCCCAGAGTATTCCTGCAGAGACCTCTGAGGATGTATTTGTCTCTAGGAAGAAACTGATTTGTTTTGATATAAATTCTATACAGTTCTCGTCTGCTAATAGAAGTGGGTTAAGACGCCATCTGCGAGATGAGTATGTCGGGCATAATGATTTTAGCTCCAAGATCAGAGGGGCAGAGTCGGAAATAACAATAGCATCGTACTTGCAAGATTTAATAATAGGCAAGAAATTATTATCTAAAATTATTTCTTCAAATTATTATTTAAAGAAATAATCAATTCTTGAGTAGCAATGATGCACTGGTGAGTAGTAGGAGTATGTTCTTGAGTTTGGGTTTAGAAACCGCCAGGGGTCTGATAAGTTGTGGTCAGTTACAAACTGTGTAATTATCTTTGCAGTGTTAGATGTCATCCCCCCTGTGACAGGAGACCTATCTAAGAGTGGTTTTAAAACACAATTAGAGTCCCCAGCCATTATAATTTTATGAGTGTTCACATTGGGAATGGATGCAAATACATTTTGCATGAATTCCCTATCATTGACATTGGGTGCATAAGCATTTATCAAAATTACTTTACAGTTAAATAAATGCCCAAGAAAATATCATTTCTCCCTTCAGGATCAGATACTACATCTGATACTACAAATGAGACTGTTCTATGTATGAGAATTCCCACACCTCTAGTTTTCTTTGTAAATTTCAGTCAGGTTTTAGAACAAATCACAGCACAGAAACTGCACTTGTTAAAGTAGTAAATGACTTGCGGGTAAATGCAGACAGAGGCCATTTATCTGTTCTCATCCTCTTAGATCTGAGTGCCGCATTTGACACCATTGATCATAATATTCTTAAGAATCGCCTTAGTCAATGGGTGGGCCTCTCTGGCAGTGTCTTAAATTGGTTTGAATCCTACCTGGCAGGGAGAAAATTCTTTGTTAGTTGTGGTAATTATAACTCAAAGACACATGATATTCTATATGGTGTTCCACAAGGCTCTATCCTGGGTCCACTGCTCTTCTCAATCTACATGCTTCCATTAGGTCAGATTATCTCAGGGCACAACGTGAGCTACCACAGCTATGCTGATGACACACAGCTGTATTTATCAATAGCACCTGATGACCCCAAATCTCTTGATTCGCTAACACAATGTCTAACTTGTATCTCAGAATGGATGAATAGTAACTTTCTCAAATTAAATAAAGAAAAAACCGAAATCTTAGTGATTGGCAATAATGGATACAATGAGGCTATTAGAAATAAACTGGATGCATTAGGATTAAAAGTCAAATCGGAGGTAAAAAGCTTAGGGGTAACCGTTGATTGTAATCTGAATTTTAAATCGCATATTAATCAGATCACTAGGACAGCATTTTTTCACCTAAGAAACATAGCAAAAGTTAGACCTCTTATATCATCGAAAGATGCAGAGAAATTAGTTCATACGTTTGTTTTCAGTCGGCTAGATTACTGTAACGCACTCCTCTCAGGTCTACCCAAAAAAGACATCAATCGTTTGCAACTAGTGCAGAATGCAGCTGCTAGAATCCTTACCAGGAAAAGAAAATCCGAACACATTTCTCCAGTTTTGATGTCACTACACTGGTTACCTGTGTCATTAAGAATTGACTTTAAAATTCTGCTTATGGTTTATAAAGCTTTAAATAATCTCGCCCCGGCTTATATATCGGAATGTCTGACACCTTATATTCCAAATCGTAACCTCAGATCCTCAACTGAGTGTCTCCTTAGAATTCCAAGAGCAAAACTTAAAAGAAGTGGTGAGGCGGCCTTCTGCTGTTATGCACCTAAAATCTGCAATAGCCTGCCAATAGGAATTCGCCAGGCTAATACAGTGGAGCACTTTAAAAAACTACTGAAAACATATTACTTTAACATGGCCTTCTCATAACTTCACTGTAATTTATTCCTGATACTCTGTATATCCAATTCATTATAATAACTATTCATTCAAAATCTGTACTCACCCCTACTCTTTCTTCTGTTTCCTTTTCCGGTGTCCTGTTGGTGGTGGCGTGTGCCACCACCATCTACCCAAAGCACCATGATGTTCCAACAATGATGGATGGATTAAAAGCCAGAAGTCTGTATGACCATCGGCATCAAGTGACTCCGTGAAAAACCTGAACTACAAAGAGGACTATTTCATTTATGTTAGGTAGAATGCCCAGAGGGGACTGAGCGGTCTCGTGGCCTGGAACCCCTACAGATTTTATTTTTTTCTCCAGCCTTCTGGAGTTTTTTTTTTTTTTTTTTCTGTCCACCCTGGCCATCGGACCTTATTCCTTTCTATGTTAACTAATGTTGTCTTATTTTAATTTCTTATTTTGTCTTTTATTTTTCTTCTCTTCATTATGTAAAGCACTTTTTAGCTACTTTTTGTATGAAAATGTGCTATATAAATAGATGTTGTTGTTGTTGTTGTAAAGCTGGAATGGAACATTTGGCCAATCCAGTCTTTTTGCAGCCGGAAATGATCCTTGCTTAGTAAGTGGGTCTCCTGTAAAAATACTATTTTAGCCTGTTTGGTGAGAGAATCCTTTCTTTCTCTTTAATTCGTGATTCAGGCCTTTAACATTCCAGCTCACAATGTTAACTGTCCCATCATGGAGACATTGATTCTGAATTTTTGATGTCATTTTGTAGTCTTAACTGGAAGTGAGACAGCTTTAACCTTAATTTCCAATTTTCCCACAAGTTATTGCCATGCAGCTTATTGTTACGTTGGTAGTTATAATTACAAGGATTAAAAGGATAGATTAGATATAGCTTGCTCTCTTTCTCTCCCCCCCTTATCCCCCCTCCCATTTAGCCTCCCCACTTGAGGCTGGACCCCACTTCACAAAGTCCCAATCCTCTGACATACCTAGAGACAGAGCACGTCCAAAACAAAACAAGCCCCCCAGCAGCAGCGTTTGAGGATTAAAAAGTAGAGAAATCTATTGCCGATAAAGTCTAAATACTATAAGCATAAAATATAATCTTCAATAGTCTTAAATATTAAGACAGTAAGCCCAGGGAATGGTGTTAAAAAGTGGCCCTGGATAAGCATAGTAAACCGTAATTCAATAATAACAATAACAGTAAACCAAGGGTATGATGTTAAACAGTCTCCTTTAGAATAGTAAAAAAAAAAAAAAACTACTTTAATTTCTTCCACACATACGCCTATAATTGTAATTAAAACATAAACAAAAAGTGTCCAAGAAGAGAAAAGGATGTATCATTATGGTACCCATATCGTTGCAAGTGGATCAGACAGCAGGTAATACCTTCTTGCCATGCCATCACAGGATGCGACTCACTCGTATTTCAAAAAAGTGTCGGGATCAGCTTTCTTAACTCCTTTTCTGCTTCCTCCTTGGTTGAGAAGATGTGATATTTGTCTTGAATATCTACTTTCAGTTTGGCAGGATACAAGAAGCTGTATCTGATATCGGCTTTCCGTAACCGCTGTTTAATGTTGTAAAAAGCTGCACGTTTTGCAGTTGTTGAGGGTGAGTAATCAGGGAAAATACGGATGTGGTTATTTTCAAATATAATCTCTTGTTTCTGTCTGAGAAGTGCCATTATATTAAGCTTAAATTGTAATCTCTTGAAGCGGACAATTAGAGTCCTAGGTTTAGAAGTATTTGATCGAAGTATGCAATAAGCTGCTGCTATCTCAGTATCTGATTTAAAGTCCTCTCCAATTATTTTTGAGAATAATTCAGCTACGAGTTTCACTGGGTTTGGACTTTCACGATTCTCAGGTAGACCTTCGATTCTAATATTATTCCTTCTGCATTCATCTTCCAGAGCCGCAAGTCTGTCTCCAAGTTTTTTGCATTCGAAATTCGCAGCTGTAGCTTTTCCATCAGCGGTAGATGCAAAATATTCCGCTGTTTCAATTTGAGTTGTGAATGTCTGCTTAACGTCTTCCAGCTGATCGGCAACTTCTCTCAGTTTAGACGCATTTTCCTGAATAAAGGTTGCATCAAAGCGATTATATATGTGTTTTTCCAAGTTTTTATTATCCTGCCACACCACTTGTATCTCCAGCCGCAGCTTCTCGTTTGACTTAAGCAAGCCATTTATTTCTTTCTTCATATTTTTCTGAATGTCTTTCTTGAGCTCACTTATGGCCGTGACCGTGGCCGTGGCCAATGTTGTGATCATTTCCTTCAGTTCAGACAAATCGTTTCGGCTTTCGTGCTCCGCGGGTGAAGTGGCAACCCCAGTTACAGCTGATGCCTCCGGCTCGTGAGGAGTAGATGAAAGCACGGACTGCAAGGCCATGTCTAGTTTCAAGTGATCTTCTGGAATCGGAGAGCTATTGTGACCTGCATCACTTGCACCTTCGCTCCCATTTTCGCTCTCGATTGGAGACGATGCAGCGGAGTGGGGTCCTGGGAAGTCTGTGCTTTCGCCTGCCTGTTCTAGGACCTGTTCTTGCACTTGGACTTGATGCCTGTTTAGACTTGGATGTAGCTTTAGGTTTCTTTTCCATTTCTTTCTGACCCCCTTTCTTGTTACTCATGTTTATATACTGTAGTAGAAACTCCTCGGGTTGGGTAAATACAGGATACCTCGGGATAATAAGAAAAAAGAGAAAAAGTAAAGCCGCTGCAACAGAGCTTCGCTTCAGATGTTCATCTCCTGTAACGGACAAGACCAACGATTGACAGATTTAAAATTGACTAACTGATTGTTTTTGATTTAAACGAGTGGATGATTGGATGAGGGAGTTGAGGAGTAAATAAGGGAGTGTGCCTGTAACAGTTTGTGAGCTTTATGAGCCAGGGTTACCCCATGTCAAATGCATTGATGACCCCTTGTTTGCAGGGATATAAAAACTCCAGTCAGCGACATCCCTGGGAAAAAATAATCATCCAGACATCCATTGTCAATTGTAACACAGTCATTCACAAGTTTTTGGTGTGCAGTCCATTATGAAGACGGACCCCTTTCATCCTTGTATTCATCCTTGGATTCCAAGACTCCCATCTTTGAGATGCTGTAGCAGTGTCAGTACACCCATTTCTAGGTCCTTGGTGCAATCAAATTATGCCTAATACTTCACACAAATGACATCACTACATAAAACAGAAAAGTAAAACGTGTCACCTAAATAGCACTCTTTCCTGTCTTATATTGCACTGTAACCCGGAAATCTACAGATGGAAGACATGTGTCAGAATTTTTTCATTTGTTCTTCAAAACAGCAGTCTTTGGGTCTCCTGAGCAGCACCCTGAACAGGTTGCCTTTACAATAAAGTGTCAAAGCTGTCCTCAGCATCTTCCTGCCACATTGAAAGTTTACTAGCATCGGTAATAAGCTGCAATGGTGTCACACCCAATTCAGCTTTCGCTTTTCTGCTTTGAAAAACGTAGGTTTCTAGCAGGGCAAAAAGGAGCCCGCTGGGTAGAGGGTGGGATGATATCCAGTTTGCATTTTAGGGAAGAAAAAAATAAAAGAGAAAGGATTGGACTAAGTGCCTTAATACAATGCAAGGTGCTTGTGATACGACAACCCAGCTGCTTTCAATAAGCAGTGGGATAACTGGAATCAAACACAGATGTGTGCAGGTCACACATCATTATTCCTGGAGACTCCAAAAGACTTTAAAAGTGCATAGACTAGCAAGCAGTTTCTCATTTAACGACGATTGCCAAAAAAACTGTTTCCTTTTTAAAGTCATTTTAATATTAATTTAAGTTGTAACAAATGTGGCTAGTGATTCTGCTTTAAAAGCTGCCGCCAAGTGCGCACCGATGCTTAAGGTAAAAAAACTATTTTAGTCTTGCAATATCCTTTTTCAAAGTGTCTTAGGATAGCTCTCACTATAAAAGGTGTTGTGTAAAATAAAGGCATAATCATCAAAATGTATCTGGCACTCTGTACATCTGTAACGCCTTCTTCCTTCTGGCTGAATGCCTGTCACGTCAAAGTGGCCCTGGAAGACTGCCTGTCTGCTTCAGTGGCTTTAACACTGGGTGGCCTTAAACAATCTCCTAAACTCCCATTCTCTTTCAAAGGAGGCTATAAGCTCTGGTATGCAAAACGTTTAATAACAGGAGGAGGCTCTGCCTGAAACCTTGGAGCAAGACAAGTCCACTGTCCTGAGTGGGTCCACTGCTTACCAGGCAAAAATGTGTGGGTCACACACATTGAGTGACCTGAAACTGGGAGCTTTTCAAACCAAAAGGTTCATCTGCAATGCGTATGAGCATGACTGATGAATAATCGGCTACATTCTGTGCATGTCTAGCAGGGCTTCGATCAGATAAAAGTGCTGTGTTCATTTTGTATCCAGAGGATGAGATTAAGACAAAAGGCAGGATGGGTTTCTGCATTGTTTTGGAACGTTTTTTATTTTCGTTGGCTCTGAAATCAAAGAAGTCTCTGCAACTTTCTTCTGCTGTTAAACATGCTTCATTAAATCACAGGGTGAATCAAAAAGTCAGACCCATAGACATACTTTTATTTTTCCACATCCAGGTCATGACTAAAGGTTTACTCCACTGATCATTTCTCAGAAATCTTCCTTCAATAGGTGTGCCTAAACAAATATCTGAAAGCCCTTGCAAAAACAGCTTCACCAGAATATGGCCCTTCTTAAGTGAAAGCAGGCTGGCAAATGAGGAACAGTACTGTGGTAAGAGGGGAATTTTAACAAAAGTTCAGAATGGAGACAACCTTGTAAAATGTCTAGCTAAGAGAGGCACCATCATTGGAGGCCACATGGTTTTGGGTAAAATATGTTATATTGGAAGTAAGAAAGATGCTCACACACAAAGTGGATGGGTTAGTAGGCTATTCTACTGCTGAGGTGGAAAAAATGGCAGAAATGATGGAAGGGCAAAGTGACGAGCCAGACACTCTGATTCGGGAGGTCAAGTGCCTGAATAAATAATTAATCTGAAGAAACCAAACCCAAATTGCTAATCAGAAGTCAAAGTCAAATAAACAGTGTTGACTGTGTAAAAAAGATTTTGAATCTCTAACTAACGTAAATAAATTCTCTCATAAAATCCAAAAACTTGAGGACATAATGCTACCATTTTAAATAGAGTTGCCCGATGTAGGATGTGTGAGGAACCTCTATATCACCTTCTAACTAGTGTAATATGAGCGCTATATAGCGCCCGACCTGGCACAGACTCAGGCAGAGGCACGTACTTAATTAAAACAGCTTTTATTCTTCTTCAGCCATGGGGCACGCCTTCCCCGTGTCCCACAGGCCCAACACAGTCCCAAAAGCACTTCAATATAGCACAACAAACCACACTTCTTCTCTCCACCTCAGCACCACCACTCCTCCTCAGGCTTAGTCCTCCTCCTCCCGACTCTGGCTCTCGAGTGATGGTGGCTGGCCCTTTTTATACCCCACCCAGAAGCGTTCCAGGTGCTTGGCCACCTGGTCCTAATTGCCCTTCCGGGTGGGGCTGAAGATATGACCAGCCAGGCTGCTGACTCCATGCAGCTCCCCCTGGCAGCCATCCAAGCCCCCAACCAGGCTGTGGAGGACTCCATGTCCCATGGAGCCATGCGCCAGGCTGGGGAATCATCATCTGCCAGGGAGGCTGCCACCAAGCGTCCCGGGGGAGGTATTGAGCTGCCCGTGGTGGCTCCCCCGGAACAGATGCAGCAGAGGCGTCCCTGCCGGGCATGGAACCCGGCTGTCTTTTACACCAGAATGCCAGAACTATGAAGTGATTGGTACAGTTTATGGACAATGTTATTAACTTGGCAAAAGTCTACATTAAATAACTTTCACTTTCTCTGTGTGTGGTTCAGATGTTGTGATTGGCTGTGTTTCAATAAATAACCCTAGCACACTTTCTGTAATACAACAAATAATACAATTTATTTTTAACATAAGGATAATAGAAGATGGATATATGGAAGTACCGTATATAAACATATATATTTATAAAGTGTCACTTAGAAGCGTGACGGTCATTCCACCACTGATGTCACTTCAGTTGTCCGCCCTCTTGGACCTGACACTTCCTGCCTGGAACCCATATGACTAGAAGTTCGGCCATTTTGAGGGGAGTTTGATTTCAAGCTCTTGTCTGAAAAGACGTGTCTTCAACTTGTTGCATGTTTTTTGTTTATAACTTTTGTAATTATATAGGGTCGCCAGCTAGACTACCCAAATCTTTTGACATTATCTTGTCTCCACTTTATAATAGATACAAAAATGAAGGACAATAACAAACAACGCAAATTGTATATTTAAGCTAGTGTTGCGGAACATTTTCTCTTCAATAGAAAAAGCACATAACTTATGAATTCTATCTCTCTGCTAAGAGAAACAGAACTTTTTCTCTCCTCTATGAAAAAGCCTATAACATATGAATTCTGATCTTTCAATTCATGTGGTCAAGATGAATAAGGTCTTTAGCTAGTTACCTTTCAGTTACAGTGATACCAATACCATAAAACACTAGCTGGCTTTATCATAACTATTAAGTTACAATTAGTAGTTCTCAGAATCAAAATAGGTGCACTTATGGTTTGGTTCCCATTAACTCTTGCTTTCATCCAATCCTTCTGAGTTGGCTTTCACCAGCACATGTGAAAGGAGGTTCAGCACTGTTATATTTCAGCCAGGATTCTGGCAGGGGTTCAAATTCATGTGTAATGTCTGCTTTGTTCTTTCTTGATTCTTTTATTTATGTTAATGTTAGTTGTGTTGATTATGTGAATTATTGTTTGTTTTTGATTTTGATTATGTATGTAGGCTGTCTGTGTTATATTCCATGTGGCGGGGCCGCCTGCTAATCACCACAAGTAACTACCCTCTGCCCTATAAATCCAGAGGGTCTCCCACAGTTCCTGGTGGTTCATTTTAAATGTATTGGGTGATGTGGTAAAGTGAGGTCCATGCCTGGCTGGTGCATTTTAAATGACTAATTACTGCACTTGTGTCTTTGTGGCATGATAGCATATCGAGAGCAGTTCTCATGCGGGAGCAGACAGCCTTGCACCTAGTGCACAAATGCAGGATCACCCACAACCCTAATTGCTGCCGGGAGCTACTGATTCCCATTGTTGTGCCACATCTCTATTTTAAAAGGGAATCATGACTGCGAGAGAAAAAAAAAAGCTGATTGGAGAAGGATTGAGAGGTAAAACAGACTGGTCAGTGTAGACGCAAAAGAAATTAGAAGGAAAGGGAAGACAGAGAGGCAGAAACGGAAAGCGAGAACACACAAGCTTATGGAGTGAGGCGGGTGGTCGGGAGTGAGTCTCAGGGCCGTCGGAGCCAGGGATTGGGATAGGAGTGCTCCTACAGAGCGCTTTTTTGGGATTAGGCACAGCCTGATTTACGGCATCTCCCCTCAGAGGCCGAAGGTGAGCAGCAGGAGTGGCATGTGGGGCTTATCGAGTTGCCGTGCAGACACTGAAGGAATGGTGGCATTGAACAGAGCCCAGATAAGAAGTTTAACTGCACCTGTCGGTGGGCGTCTTCTCCATCTACAAGGTCCAGACAAGATAAGGGGAGGAGACTTCAGGTTTAAAGGGAAGCATTGGTGGCTCACTGTTTTTATGGACTGTCTCTCTCCACCACCATCTTTTCATTTTAATGGATTATTTATTTATTGGGCATTTTTGGAAGCACTGTACAATTTTTTTGAATACTTTAGTTCTTGAATTGTCTTTTAATAAAAGCACTATTCACTTTTTCACCGTCCCTTTGCTTTGTGTGTGTGTTGTCCTCATTTGCCAAGCTCATCCAGTTATATTATCGACAGGAGGCTCCCAGACAAGAGTGGAAGCATAAAGCTGACCTGCACCGACACAGGTGTGAGTATCTTTGTATTGTTCTGTGCTTTTGTGATTCTTTAGATTTTTCACCTTTTTCTGTTTTTTTACCATTCTTCAAATATCTGTATTGGGACCTCTTTACTTAGATTGCCTTTTGTGTTACAAGAAACTCCTTTTTGCCTTTTGTGTACTTACAGAGATCCACTCTTGTGGAAGAGTATTTTTTGTGCTGAATAAATCTTTTTTATTTATAAAGACTCTGTGAACTACAGAATGTATTTACTTTTAATATTATTAAGAACTAGTCATTTAGCCCGTTACAATAACGGGCGCTAGAACAGTAGTGCATAAACATTAGTAGGAACAGTCTATATTAAATGGCAAGGGTCTTTGACCTCATTATTTTTGTTGGTGGTATTTTTCTTTCTTTCAGCCTTTATTTTGTTGATGTTTACTTGCTGAGCTGACTGTTCTTCGTGGGCTGCCGCCGTGTATTGTGTGTCTTTAATTTTCTGTGACAGTAATACTGTCTTGTACGTCCGCTGGCTTGTACGTCCGTAATATACCTTTAATTTTCTCTGGAGTTAATACAGGCGTGCGCGTCGGTAATATGCCTTTAATCTCCTCTGACAGTAATACTAGCTTGTATGTGGCTGTAATATGCGTCACTGTGTTGTGTACCTTTAATTTTCTCTCACAGTAATACTGGTTTGTATTTCCGTAAAACGCCTCTAACTTTCTCTGACAGTAATATCGCGCATCGCACCGTGCCCCGCGCATGCGCACTTCACCAGAAGCCCCGTGCATGCGCACTTCACCAGAAGACACACACACACGGACACCTGGACGCACAAAGGGATTTTATTAAAGAGGATGATATATCTAAATAAAAAATAAATGTTGTTTTTTGGCCTCTCAAACCCCTAAAATTATGCCTTGGTTATGTTTAAAGGCCAAAGAATAATGGCAAAAACTTTAAATAAAACTTGGGTCTTAAAATGAACTTCCAGTCGTCATGTGGTAACAATGAGGTGTGGGCTGTTACCAGGTGAAGCCATTCAAAAATACACAAAAAAGGATTATCTTTGATCAAAAACTAAGTAAAATGGTGCTGTAGAAATGTCAAAAAATTATGATAAAACCCTATTTGACCAATATTTTTTATTATAGATCAGTTCAATGTATCACGTGATTATAGATTCTCATAAAAAACTGTGAAACCTACTGAGAGCCCTCATGGACCCCGTGATCATCAGAGGTGACTGTGTGCAGAGGGTGCAGACCTATAAATACCTGGGAGTGTAGCTGGATGATAAATTGGACTGGACTGCCAATACTGATGCTCTGTGTAAGAAAGGACAGAGCCGCCTGTACTTCCTGAGAAGGCTGGCGTCCTTCAACATCTGCAATAAGATGCTGCAGATGTTCTATAAGACGGTTGTGGCGAGCGCCCTCTTCTACACGGTGGTGTGCTGGGGAGGCAGCATTAAGAAGAAGGATGCCTCACGCCTGGACAAACTGGTGAGGAAGGCAGGCTCTATTGTTGGCATGGAGCTGGACAGCTTGACATCCGTGGCAGAGCGACGGGCACTCAGCAGGCTCCTGTCAATCATGGAGAATCCACTGCATCCACTGAACAGTATCATCTCCAGACAGAGGAGCAGCTTCAGTGACAGACTGCTGTCAATGTCCTGCTCCACTGACAGACTGAGGAGATCGTTCCTCCCCCAAACTATGCGACTCTTCAATTCCACCCGAGGAGGTAAATGTTAACATTATTCAAAGTTATTGTCTGTTTTTACCTGCATTTTTATTACTCTTTAATTTAATATTGTTTTTTGTATCAGTATGCTGCTGCTGGAGTATGTGAATTTCCCATTTGGGATTAATAAAGTATCTATCTATCTATCTATCTATCTATCTATCTATCTATCTATCTATCTATCTATCTATCTATCTATCTATCTATCTATCTATCTATCTATCTATTCCATAAATATGTCAAATTATCTGTGTGCTGTGTCATTGCAGAAAAATCTCTAAAGTCTATAAATCTATAAATTATATCTCCCTGTCCCCCTGGAAATGGAGTGCTTTATAGATCCACAGACCATAATTGTGGCCCTCTTTATTTTAGATTGGTTATATGTATGAAAATGTGTCATGAACAGTAAATCTGCTATTTCCATAGACATGTGATACTTGCTTTTGTGCCATGCTACAAATGGGGGGGATCTTTATTGATGCCACTGAGCCGATTTACCTGGCAGGATGTTATTAGCTTATTATAAATCAACTGAATACAGTATATGAAGTTGATTCAAACTTAGCATAAAGGTGGAAATTCTCAGCTTTCCAATGATACATGACTCATCAGTCACCATGTCATAATTATGGTACAGCTCTCACATCCTGAGGAAGTCTTTATCATGATTGATGTTCTTATGAGCAAATTAAAGGCAAGTTTTCAGTTTACTGACTTTTTTTAGCCAATCCCTAGATTAAAAAAAATATGTTTTGTTCAGAGACGAGGAAAACATTTTGGAAAAAAATTGCTGCTAGGGTCACAAGCCAGCTAGAATTTTTTGGCTGTATCAGTGCCATGTTTGGCCTATATTATTATTATTATTATTATTATTACCGGTACATCTTTTTTCAAAACAATATATTAACAATTTCTATGTATTTTAACCCATGAAAACCTTTTACCACACAACAAAGGGTAGAAATCTATTTTACCAGCGTTGTTCTTTGGCAAAGACTGCAATCTAAGCCACAAATAGTATGTTAGATAGATAGATAGATAGATAGATAGATAGATAGATAGATAGATAGATAGATAGATAGATAGATAGATAGATAGATAGATAGATAGATAGATAGATAGATAGATACTTTATTAATCCCAGGGGGAAATTCACATACTCCAGCAGCAAAAAAATATTAAATTAAAAGAGTAATAAAAATGCAGGTAAAAAACAGACAATAACTTGAATAATGTTCAACGTTTACCCCCTCTGGTGGAATTGAAGAGTCGCATTGTTTGGGGGGAGGAATGATCTTCTCTGTCTGTCAGTGGAGCAGGACAGTGACAGCAGTCTGTCGCTGAAACTGCTCCTCTGTCTGGAGATGACACTGTTTAATGGATGTAGTGGATTCTCCATAATTGATAGGAGCCTGCTGAGTGCCCGTTGCTCTGCTACGGATGTCAAACCGTCCATCTCTATGCCAACAATAGAGCCTGCCTTCCTCACCAGTTTGTCCAGGCGTGAGGCATCCTTCTTCTTATGCTGCCTCCCCAGCACACCACTGCGTAGAAGAGGGCACTCGCCACAACCATCTGATAGAACTCCTGCAGCATCTTACTGCAGATGTTGAAGAATGCCAGTCTTCTAAGGAAGTACAGGCGGCTCTGTCCTTTCTTGCACAGAGAATCAGTATTGGCAGTCCAGTCCAATTTATCGTCCATCTGCACTCCCAGGTATTTATAGGTCTGCACCCTCTGCACACAGTCACCTCTGATGATCACGGGGTCCATGAGAGGCCTGGGTCTCCTAAAATCCACCACCAGTTCCTTGGTTTTGCTGGTGTTCAGTTGTAGGTGGTTTAAGTCGCACCATTTAACAAAGTCCTTGATGAGTTTTCTATACTCCTCCTCCTGCCCACTCCTGATGCAGCCCACGATAGCAGTGTCATCAGCAAACTTTTGCACGTGGCAGGACTCCGAGTTATATTGGAAGTCCGATGTATATAGGCTGAATAGGATCGGAGAAAGTACAGTCCCCTGCGGCGCTCCTGTGTTGCTGACCACAATGTCAGATCTGCAATTCCCGAGACGCACATACTGAGGTCTGTTTGTAAGATAGTCCACGATCCATGCCACCAGGTATGAATCTACTCCCATCTCTGTCAGCTTGTCCCTAAGGAGCAGAGGTTGGATGGTGTTGAAGGCGCTAGAGAAGTCTAGAAACATAATTTTTACAGCGCCACTGCCTTTGTCCAAGTGGGAGAGGGATCGATGTAGCATATAGATGATGGCATCTTCCGCTCCCACTTTCTCCTGGTATGCGAACTGCAGAGGGTCGAGGGCATGTTGGACCTGTGGCCTCAGGTGGTGAAGCAGCAGCCGCTCCATGGTCTTCATCACTTCATTGTTGGTTGTTTGGATAGAAGTGTACCTATCTTTACTTGGTTACTTGCTTAGTTTTTGCTGTTTTCATATAGTTTTCATTTTTTTCCTATGCATAAACAATATGTACAGCTGTGCCTTGTGTCTGTGCCTGTCATGGAGGCAGGGTTTGGTATCATGTTCTGCCCGGTGAGTCATCATTCTTGTTGTGCCTTGGGCAAATGGAATGAATGCCTGCTGTGATGGAGAATGATCTTAGTCATGCATATGAGATGTTATGTAAAGCTGTTTGCGTGTTCTGATCCATCTGTAAGGGACAGTGCTATGGGTGTGGGCATAAATTGGGATATAAGGGCAGCACATACTGACAGTTACTTTTATCATTTCAAGAAGTCTTTCACATTTTTCATTTAAATATGTCTGCCTGCATTGCTTTAACAGTGGAAAGGTAGGGATTTTTTTCTGTTTGTTGTCTCTTTGCACACCATATTCCTTATTATAATGTATTTTATAGTAATGTCAACACTGGTGAATGTTATGCTATATAGTGTTTCCACCCTAATATACTGTTCCTGTTTTCTTACCTCTTCTATTGCCAGTCACTTCTCTAATATCTACATGGCTGCTTGCTCCATTTCTATGATTGACGTCTTGTCCTGAATTTTTGCACTGAGGATTTCATCAGTCAATTCAACCTTAATTGTTCTGAGTCCAGTAAAAAAGGAAATGAAAAATATAAGTACATCCATGGCTTAAGAAAGGCATCTGTTTTCTCTCAGGTGGGTGAGTAGGAAGTCAAAGAGGAAATGAAAGAAAGATGTACTTCAGGTATTTTGTGACATTCTGAGAAGTTATTTAGACAAACATCAGGAGGCTGATAAGACTCTGAAGGCACGGTGTTTTTCTGACAGTAACTGTCACACAGGTGAAATTCTATTTGGTATTTTTAATGTTGCACCCAATTCATCAGCAAACCTCAGCAATGTTATGTCTTTTCTTACTTGTGATGATTTTTAAAAATTTTTCATCAGTAATTTTATAATATGAGGTCCAACATTCGTCTTTCTGCTCATCCACATGGTTGTTTTTAGTCATTTTCACCTACTTTAGTAACTTTTTTGTAGTATTGTATATTTTAGCTGACAAACTGAGTTTGTTTTGACCGTAACTTGGTGGGCTGGATTCTGGACTTTTTTACTAACTGAACACAGTGAGTGTGGTTGGCTGTTTACTGTATTCACTGAATTACCCCAAGATTGCTGTCTCCTCTTCTGTTTATTTTGTACACAAATTTCTCCAGGAGTTCACATAAGAACTGACACATCTTGAAATTTGCAGATAACTGATTGTGATTTTTTTACAAGGTAAGGAGTACAGTAATGGGTCACTTGTTGATGAGTTTGATCAATAGTGTGATTGTTGCTTTTTACAGCTTTGAATCTCATTGATCAAGGATATGACTGTAGCCTTTAGGTGTTCCCCTCAGCCCAACAGTAATAAATGGGGATAGTGGAGCCCTACAAATATCTAGGGATAATCATTGATAACATGGCAACCTTTGATCTTAACACAGAACAAATTTGTAAGAAGAAGCAGAAATGTATTTCTAAGGAAACTCAACTGGTTTATAGTGAACAAAAACACAATGAGAATTTTAAAAGTCTTCTGTTGAATTTATTGTCACATTTGCTTTTATATGTTGGTTTGGCAATCTTGGCATTAACACATAAACTGTCTAAACAATATTATTATAAAAACTGTTAGTAAAATTGCTGGTTTTAAGCAGCCCGTTGTCACTAAGCTGTATTATAACCAAGTCAGGAATGGGAGTGACTTGATTTTGTCAGACAGTAGCCATCCTCTTTTTCCTGAGATTTAAGTTCCCAAGGGTTAAAGGGTAACAGATTTAAGAACTCATTTATTCCTATAAGCATTTTGAATTCTAATTGTTTATTCCTGATGCCACACTAATGACTACCTTTTGCAGGAGCTCTGTCTGTCTGTCTGTCTGTCTGTCATTGTCACTCATTCACTTTTTTTCTTTTGGTGACAACTTTCCTTTTTTTATCAACCATTGTATGTAATTTTTAATATAAATATTAAGATTTGCCCTCTGGCTTGTTTTACTATTAATTTTAAATACATTTTTAAAACCGAGAATATGCTTCTGTCATCGCAGATGCAGACCCAAGTAGTCAGCCTGTATCAACTGCCCCTTGGACAAGCTGGGAACTGAGTATGCAAAAGAAGATTGGAAGAATCTGATGGCTACTTATATCTATATCATCTGAGAGTGTAAGAGACTCTGAGAACATAAAGTGGGATATAGTAAATGTTCCTGTACTCAGCTGGTTGCACTGTGATCACCATGGTCTGTTGCACCTTAGTGCAGCAGCAGTTCATCCAAAGATGGGAAAAATACATAGCAAAGATGGAAGAAGTTAGAAAGTTCAACTACTGTGGCATTTGTTTAATGTGGAGACCCAACTTGAACTTCTCATTTTAGATGGTATTTTAATGCTGGACAGAATCAGACAGACTGGAAAAGGCAGGAGGGGTACTGGAAATGAGTGAATGAGCAATGGTAAAAATAAAATACTATCCAGTCATTGAAATACTTACTGAATTTTTCCATTTTAGTGCCCAGGGAGATTCATCATTACTGCCCAGGTTACATCATCATTATTAATGCTTATTGACTAAGGAGCAGAAGTGATTCACTCTTTACTAATACAATAGTTCCTCGCTATATCCCGCTTCGACTTTCGCGGCTTCACTCTATTGCGGATTTTATATGTAAGCATATCTAAATATATAATGCGGATTTTTCGCTGCTTCTCGGATTTCTGCTTGGACAATGGGTCTTTTTACTTCTGGTACATGCTTCCTCAGTTGGTTTACCCAGTTGATTTCATACAAGGGACGCTATTGGCAGATGGCTGAGAAGCTACCCAATCAGAGCACGCAGTTAAGTTCCTGTGTGCTGATTGGCTCAGCGACAGAGCGGCGAATTCGATTCCGCTGCATTAACCAGGAAGCCTCATCTCGCTCATTCAGCATCAACATGTTTCACTGTGTAAAGAGTTAACTTTTGTGCTATTTTGTGTTTATCTTTGTGCATAGTCAAGCCCTTCGTTATGGCTCCAAAATGATCTGCACCTGCTACTGCTTCAGGGGCCGTGCCCAAGCGCCAACGGAAGATGCTAACGATTGCTGAAAAGGTAAAAGTTTTGGATATGTTGAAGGAAGGGAACAGTTACGCCGCTGTAGGACGCCATTACGGCATCAATGAGTCCACGATTCTTTTTATTTAAAAAGGAAGAAAAAAATATAAGATCTACGGCCGCAGTGTACTTTAACCAGGGCGCAAAACGAGTTGTAAGTGGATGTAATAAGGCGGTAGTCTGGATGGAATCTGCTTTAGGGATTTGGATTGAAGACTGCCGGAAGAAGAACAACGGCGGTGCTACACAGTCGCCTGAAGAGGCTCCTTTAGAAGAGCTGTAACGCTCTCCTTTGTTGTGCAGTAAAATTAAACTCATTGTTATTGGACAAGTCGTCGTGTCATTGTTGGTGAGTAACCATAACTAATTTTCTACGTACATTACTTAGTACATGTACGTACATTTAGTGTCACTGTACACACATTTTACTGTATACAATTTTTCTTGCATTGTACGTATTTATTGTTGGTGGCCTGTCTATCATAATGGCTGTAACATAACATGTAACATATGTGATATCGGAGACGCTCAATATCTTATCTATAATATTTAGGTTTTACTGTACATAAACAGTGTCTTTACATACATAATTTCAACGAATCTTATCTAATATCTAAGAGAATACAAAAGGTTTATGCTGTATAACTGTGCGGAAAATGTTTATAAGAGTGTGAGAGAGTTTATAAGGGCTTAAAATATATAAACATAACCATATAAACATATGGTTTTTACTTCGCAGATTTTCACGTTTCGTGGGGGGGGGTTCTGGAACATAACTCCCGCAATAGGTGAGGGATGACTGTATTCTATAGACAGAATCATTCTCACCCTAGAATGACCCTGTTGACTTACCCAGATGTACACCTGAACAAGCAAACTTCAATTTGCATGTTAGATTTATGGAGATAACAAGCTGGACTTGCTTTATTTGAATATCAGTGCCTTTAAATGTAAACCTGCAGAACAATTGAGCAGATCTGACCATGTCTTAGTACTACCTACAAGTCTGTGATTTACGGCAGCAGCTCTCTTAGTCAAGCCAGAAGTTTTTTTGTGTATTTCTTTTTGTTGTTTGTTTGTTTATATTTATCTCTCTCTCTCTCTCTCTCTCTCTATATATATATATATATATATATATATATATATATACATACATATTAATAAAAGGCAAAGCCCTCACTGACTGACTGACTGACTGACTGACTGACTCATCACTAATTCTCGAACTTCCTGTGTAGGTGGAAGGCTGAAATTTGGCAGGCTCATTCCTTACAGCTTACTTACAAAAGTTACGCAGGTTTCATTTCGAAATTCTACACGTAATGGTCATAACTGGAACATGTTTTTTGTCCATATACTCTAATGGAGGAGGCGGAGTCACGTATCGCGTCATCACGCCTCCTACGTAATCACGTGAACTAAAAACAAGGAAGACATTTACAGCACGAGTCAAACGCGGGAACGAAGGTAAATGACGTTAATTTTTCAGTGTCTTTTAATACTGTGTAAGCATAAATATTAACACATGTGCAATTAAACGTGTGCATTTACGGGGTGATTTCTCAGGCTTAAAAGCTCGCCTTTTATCAAACGCGGGAACAAAGGTAAATGACGTTGTTCACTGTCTTTTAATACTGTGTAAGCATACATATTAACACATGTGCAATTAAACGTGTGCATTTACGGGGTGATTTCTCAGGCTTAAAAGCTCGCCTTTTACTAAAAAGGTAAATGCAAACTATTTTCATTCAGATTTAGATTTCAGACGTTAAACGCGCAAAAATGTCGGTACACCAGATAAATAAGCGCAACATATTATCAGTTGTATTGTATGCTTACAATACATATAGAAATGTGTTAATCGTTAACTAATATTATGGGATGGTGTTTTTCGACTCGATAGATCGATAGATAGATACCACAACCAGAGATGGCATTAACACTGTCTTCTTTACCATCCACGGTTTTGACACTCAGCGCCTTGATTTAAACGATTGCATTTCTTGGTGGGTTTGCGTAGCTTATTGTCAATATCTTTACACCTCTTTTTAAGACTTAATTTAAAAAGGTTTTCTTTTGTTCTTAATTAAAATTTAAAAGCAATACTTCACGACTGCGAAGCCCCTCTAGCGCTGACGTCCGAGGTTCGATTACGGTAAGCGAGTGCAGTGAGTGTGTACGCCTGATGAGCCAAGAATAAGGGGGAAAGACGTGTCGCATACTCTTTGCATTATTTGACAGTAAACTATTTTCAACCATTCTGTGATCTGCTTCTCACAACTGAAGGCACCGTGGCTGATGTTACCTCACTTCCTGGCCAACCATAAGCGTTACCTGGTAGGTAACCAGCCACTCACTTCACTCCCTTACGGGAATCGAACCTCGGATGTCAGTGCTACAGGCAAAGCCCCTAAAATTGCGCCACGGTGTGTGGTTCATTTATTTGACAACATGTTGATTGGGGTAATTACATTCCGCGCCACGGCGTGTGGTTCGTTTATTTGACAACATGTAGATTGGGGTAATTACATTCACGGCATTCGTAGTCTGATTCACAATCTGATTGTATGGGTGGTTACCTACCAGGTAACGCTTATAGTTGGCCACCAAGTCAGGTCGAAGTGATCACTCGAGTGAAGGCAGCTTCACAAAAAAACAGATCCTTAACAAACTGTTATTAGTATATTTTCCCTCAATTTAAAAAGGTTTTCTTTTCTTCTTAATAAAAATTTTAAAGCGGTACTTCGCCGGTGCGAAGCGCATGGATTTGACCGACTGACACATACAGACATATTCATGAGTGCAGGTACTAAGGAAAGAAAGCACCGTGTAAACCTAAAGTTTAAATTAAGTTCATAGACCTACAAAAGGTTGCCATTCATTTGAGGCAAGATTGCTTTTCTTCTGTACAACTATACGTTGCATTCTCAAGAGTGTGCTTGCACGGCTTCGGATATACTTCGCAGCGGAGAAGTAGTGTGTTAAAGAGGTTATGTAAACATATATATACATAAACATATATACATATATATATACATATCTACATACAGTGGTGTGAAAAACTATTTGCCCCCTTCCTGATTTCTTATTCTTTTGCATGTTTGTCACACAAAATGTTTCTGATCATCAAACACATTTAACCATTAGTCATATATAACACAAGTAAACACAAAATGCAGTTTGTAAATGGTGGTTTTTATTATTTAGGGAGAAAAAAAAATCCAAACCTACATGGCCCTGTGTGATAAAGTAATTGCCCCCTGAACCTAATAACTGGTTGGGCCACCCTTAGCAGCAATAACTGCAATCAAGCGTTTGCGATAACTTGCAATGAGTCTTTTACAGCGCTCTGGAGGAATTTTGGCCCACTCATCTTTGCAAAATTGTTGTAATTCAGCTTTATTTGAGGGTTTTCTAGCATGAACCGCCTTGTTAAGGTCATGCCATAGCATCTCAATTGGATTCAGGTCAGGACTTTGACTAGGCCACTCCAAAGTCTTCATTTTGTTTTTCTTCAGCCATTCAGAGGTGGATTTGCTGGTGTGTTTTGGGTCATTGTCCTGTTGCAGCACCCAAGATCGCTTCAGCTTGAGTTGACGAACAGATGGCCGGACATTCTCCTTCAGGATTTTTTGGTAGACAGTAGAATTCATGGTTCCATCTATCACAGCAAGCCTTCCAGGTCCTGAAGCAGCAAAACAACCCCAGACCATCACACTACCACCACCATATTTTACTGTTGGTATGATGTTCTTTTTCTGAAATGCTGTGTTCCTTTTACGCCAGATGTAATGGGACATTTGCCTTCCAAAAAGTTCAACTTTTGTCTCATCAGTCCACAAGGTATTTTCCCAAAAGTCTTGGCAATCATTGAGATGTTTCTTAGCAAAATTGAGACGAGCCCTAATGTTCTTTTTGCTTAACAGTGGTTTGCGTCTTGGAAATCTGCCATGCAGGCCGTTTTTGCCCAGTCTCTTTCTTATGGTGGAGTCGTGAACACTGACCTTAATTGAGGCAAGCGAGGCCTGCAGTTCTTTAGACGTTGTCCTGGGGGTCTTTTGTGACCTCTCGGATGAGTCGTCTCTGCGCTCTTGGGGTAATTTTGGTCGGCCGGCCACTCCTGGGAAGGTTCACCACTGTTCCATGTTTTTGCCATTTGTGGATAATGGCTCTCACTGTGGTTCGCTGGAGTCCCAAAGCTTTAGAAATGGCTTTATAACCTTTACCAGACTGATAGATCTCAATTACTTCTGTTCTCATTTGTTCCTGAATTTCTTTGGATCTTGGCATGATGTCTACCTTTTGAGGTGCTTTTGGTCTACTTCTCTGTGTCAGGCAGCTCCTATTTAAGTGATTTCTTGATTGAAACAGGTGTGGCAGTAATCAGGCCTGGGGGTGGCTACGGAAATTGAACTCAGGTGTGATACACCACAGTTAGGTTATTTTTTAACAAGGGGGCAATTACTTTTTCACACAGGGCCATGTAGGTTTGGATTTTTTTTCTCCCTAAATAATAAAAACCATCATTTAAAAACTGCATTTTGTGTTTACTTGTGTTATATTTGACTAATGGTTAAATGTGTTTGATGATCAGAAACATTTTGTGTGACAAACATGCAAAAGAATAAGAAATCAGGAAGGGGGCAAATAGTTTTTTCACACCACTGTATACACATATCTACATATACATATATATACATATACACATCCACATATACATATATATATACATATACAAATTTACATATCTACATATATATATATATAGATATAAATATAGACATACATACATACATACATACATTCACATATATACAGTATATATACATATCTACTTTTTGGCTCCTGTATTTAGGATATGGCGGGTTGGATAATGGTATGCATAGCCCTATTTGCCCGTTTTCGTTTTTTTTTTCAGTAATATTTCAGTAAACCCGGAGCTTGTCAGTTCAAATCGTGGTACTGACACCACTGTGTGACCCTGAGGAAGTCACTTCACCTGCCTGTGCTGCAAAAAACAAAAGTAATGTAATAAATTGTACCTCAGATGTTGCAAGTTGCTGGAATAAAGGCATAAGTAAAATAGATAAATATGTATTATACACATAGGAACTATTCATTTATTTTCAGTTAAGTCATCTGCAGCAAACTTTTATAAATGAGGGTTTCTCCTTTTTAGATAGTGCAAACTGTTTCTTCTTCATTGACGTTTTCTCTTGGAGAGGTTTTTTCATTTCATTGAAAATTAAAGCAGCAGCTGCCAAAATATGTAGCTTTCTTATTAATTTTTCAACATTGTGTAAAATAAATTTATAAAGTAACATAAAAGGTTTAAATACTGGTTATCCTTTTACACTAAAATATTACAAGAGATACAAAAAAAGTAAAATAGATATGTTCTTTTTCTTTAAGGAGATTAAATATTACTGAAGAAATAAAAAAAAAATTAAACAGCCAAATGGGGCTATGCATACGAACTTAAAAGGTTTAAATAAAACAGAAATATATATTTTATTTTTACTTGCTTAACTTGTGGAGGGTGTATCCTGTAGCAAAGCCCTAACTTTTTTCGTGAAAGCCCGTCTGAGTCAATAAGTCTTAAAAAAAGGTGTAAAGATATTGACAATAAGCTAAGCAAACCCAGGAAGACATGGAATCGTTTAAATCAAGTATCATTACATTTTCCTTTCTTAAAGAGAAGTAAGGCAGTACTTATAAGCTTACATATTTATATATAGACATACATATATATATATATATATATATACATACAGTGGTGTGAAAAACTATTTGCCCCCTTCCTGATTTCTTATTCTTTTGCATGTTTGTCACACAAAATGTTTCTGATCATCAAACACATTTAACCATTAGTCAAATATAACACAAGTAAACACAAAATGCAGTTTGTAAATGGTGGTTTTTATTATTTAGGGAGAAAAAAAAATCCAAACCTACATGGCCCTGTGTGAAAAAGTAATTGCCCCCTGAACCTAATAACTGGTTGGGCCACCCTTAGCAGCAATAACTGCAATCAAGCGTTTGCGATAACTTGCAATGAGTCTTTTACAGCGCTCTGGAGGAATTTTGGCCCACTCATCTTTGCAAAATTGTTGTAATTCAGCTTTATTTGAGGGTTTTCTAGCATGAACCGCCTTTTTAAGGTCATGCCATAGCATCTCAATTGGATTCAGGTCAGGACTTTGACTAGGCCACTCCAAAGTCTTCATTTTGTTTTTCTTCAGCCATTCAGAGGTGGATTTGCTGGTGTGTTTTGGGTCATTGTCCTGTTGCAGCACCCAAGATCGCTTCAGCTTGAGTTGACGAACAGATGGCCGGACGTTCTCCTTCAGGATTTTTTGGTAGACAGTAGAATTCATGGTTCCATCTATCACAGCAAGCCTTCCAGGTCCTGAAGCAGCAAAACAACCCCAGACCATCACACTACCACCACCATATTTTACTGTTGGTATGATGTTCTTTTTCTGAAATGCTGTGTTCCTTTTACGCCAGATGTAACGGGACATTTGCCTTCCAAAAAGTTCAACTTTTGACTCATCAGTCCACAAGGTATTTTCCCAAAAGTCTTGACAATCATTGAGATGTTTCTTAGCAAAATTGAGACGAGCCCTAATGTTCTTTTTGCTTAACAGTGGTTTGCGTCTTGGAAATCTGCCATGCAGGCCGTTTTTGCCCAGTCTCTTTCTTATGGTGGAGTCGTGAACACTGACCTTAATTGAGGCAAGTGAGGCCTGCAGTTCTTTAGACGTTGTCCTGGGGTCTTTTGTGACCTCTCGGATGAGTCGTCTCTGCGCTCTTGGGGTAATTTTGGTCGGCCGGCCACTCCTGGGAAGGTTCACCACTGTTCCATGTTTTTGCCATTTGTGGATAATGGCTCTCACTGTGGTTCGCTGGAGTCCCAAAGCTTTAGAAATGGCTTTATAACCTTTACCAGACTGATAGATCTCAATTACTTCTGTTCTCATTTGTTCCTGAATTTCTTTGGATCTTGGCATGATGTCTAGCTTTTGAGGTGCTTTTGGTCTACTTCTCTGTGTCAGGCAGCTCCTATTTAAGTGATTTCTTGATTGAAACAGGTGTGGCAGTAATCAGGCCTGGGGGTGGCTA
Source organism: Erpetoichthys calabaricus (assembly GCF_900747795.2). Taxonomy (NCBI): domain Eukaryota; kingdom Metazoa; phylum Chordata; class Cladistia; order Polypteriformes; family Polypteridae; genus Erpetoichthys; species Erpetoichthys calabaricus. The sequence goes on from NC_041394.2 coordinate 45,941,384, forward strand.
CGGAAATTGAACTCAGGTGTGATACACCACAGTTAGGTTATTTTTTAACAAGGGGGCAATTACTTTTTCACACAGGGCCATGTAGGTTTGGATTTTTTTTCTCCCTAAATAATAAAAACCATCATTTAAAAACTGCATTTTGTGTTTACTTGTGTTATATTTGACTAATGGTTAAATGTGTTTGATGATCAGAAACATTTTGTGTGACAAACATGCAAAAGAATAAGAAATCAGGAAGGGGGCAAATAGTTTTTCACACCACTGTATATATATATATATATATATATATATATATATTTATATCCGAAGCCGTACAAGCACACTCTTGAGAATGCAACGTATAGTTGTACAGAAGAAAAGCAATCTTGCCTCAAATGAATGGCAACCTTTTGTAGGTCTATGAACTTAATTTAAACTTTAGGTTTACACGGTGCTTTCTTTTCTTAGTACCTGCACTCATGAATATGTCTGTATGTGTCACACGCTTCGCACCGGCGAAGTACCGCTTTAAAATTTTTATGAAGAAGAAAAGAAAACCTTTTTAAATTGAGGGAAAATATACTAATAACAGTTTGTTAAGGATCTGTTTTTTTGTGAAGCTGCCTTCACTCGAGTGATCACTTCGACCTGACTTGGTGGCCAACTATAAGCTTTACCTGGTAGGTAACCACCCATACAATCAGATTGTGAATCAGACTACGAATGCCGTGAATGTAATTACCCCAATCTACATGTTGTCAAATAAACGAACCACACGCCGTGGCGCAATTTTAGGGGCTTTGCCTGTAGCACTGACGTCCGAGGTTCGATTCCCGTAAGGGAGTGAAGTGAGTGGCTGGTTACCTACCAGGTAACGCTTATGGTTGGCCAGGAAGTGAGGTAACATCAGCCACGGTGCCTTCAGTTGTGAGAAGCAGATCATAGAATGGTTGAAAATAGTTTACTGTCAAATAATGCAAAGAGTACGCGACACGTCTTTCCCCCTTATTCTTGGCTCATCAGGCGTACACACTCACTGCACTTGCTTACGGTAATCAAACCTCGGACGTCAGCGCTAGAGGGGCTTAGCAGTGGTGAAGTATTCCTTTTAAATTTTAATTAAGAACAAAAGAAAACCTCAGAGGTTCGATTCCCGTAAGGGAGTGAAGTGAGTGGCTGGTTACCTACCAGGTAACGCTTATGGTTGTCCAGCAAGTGACGTAACATCAGCCACGGTGCCTTCAGTTGTGAGAAGCAAATCATAGAATGATTGAAAATAGTTTACTGTCAAATAATGCAAAGAGTACGCGACACGTCTTTCCCCCTTATTCTTGGCTCATCAGGCGTACACACTCACTGCACTCGCTTACGGTAATCGAACCTCGGACGTCAGCGCTAGAGGGGCTTCGAAGCGGTGAAGTATTGCTTTTAAATTTTAATTAAGAACAAAAGAAAATCTTTTTAAATTAAGTCTTAAAAAGAGGTGTAAAGATATTGACAATAAGCTACGCAAACCCACCAAGAAATGCAATCGTTTAAATCAAGGCGCGAGTCGAAAAACACCATCCCATAATATTAGTTAACGATTAACACATTTCTATATGTATTGTAAGCATACAATACAACTGATAATATGTTGTGCTTATTTATCTGGTGTACCGACATTTTTGCACGTTTAACGTCTGAAATCTAACGTGGTTTGTGCCCTTCAGAATGAAAATAGTTTGCATTTACCTTTTTAGTAAAAGGCGAGCTTTTAAGCCTGAGAAATCACCCCGTAAATGCACACGTTTAATTGCACATGTGTTAATATGTATGCTTACACAGTATTAAAAGACAGTGAACAACGTCATTTACCTTTGTTCCCGCGTTTGATAAAAGGCGAGCTTTTAAGCCTGAGAAATCACCCTGTAAATGCACACGTTTAATTGCACATGTGTTAATATTTATGCTTACACAGTATTAAAAGACACTCAAATATTAACGTCATTTACCTTCGTTCCCGCGTTTGACTCGTGCTGTAAATGTCTTCCTTGTTTTTAGTTCACGTGATTACGTAGGAGGCGTGATGACGCGATACGTGACTCCGCCTCCTCCATTAGAGTATATGGACAAAAAACATGTTCCAGTTATGACCATTACGCGTAGAATTTCGAAATGAAACCTGCGTAACTTTTGTAAGTAAGCTGTAAGGAATGAGCCTGCCAAATTTTAGCCTTCCACCTACACAGGAAGTTCGAGAATTAGTGATGAGTCAGTCAGTCAGTCAGTCAGTGAGTCAGTGAGGGCTTTGCCTTTTATTAATATGTATAGATGAACATGTTCTTCTTAAGTTTGCATATGCTGGATTTATGTCCAAGTGTCTGTTGATGACGTTCTCATTTGATAGCCAAGATTCGACCAGCTCTCTGCCACTTTTAGTACTGGCCTTAAATTTTACTTGTACATTGTCCCAGTTAAATGTATGTCCTGTTGATTTAGTATGCGTGTAGATCAATGAAAGTGATTCCTTTCTTCTGATGGCGTTGCGATGTTCCTGTATACGTGTTGCGATTCTTGTTGAAGTTTGTCCTATGTATACTGCTGAGCAAGAACTGCATGGAATGCTATAACCTGCATTTCGTGTTTCTGTTATCGAACTCTTGTTTTTAGCATTAAAGAGGACCGTGCGCAAATTGTTTGTTGGTTTGTGTGCTATTCTTAAGCCTGACTTGGCCAGGATGCGCACTGTACCTTCAGACACTTTGTGGTGATAAGGGAGTGAGTGCCAGGTGGGGTGGGGGTTCTGATTCAAGTCGATTGTTTGCTGAGTTTTTTGGCGTCTTCTGTGTAAGCTATGATTAATGAATGTTTTTGAGTATCCGATTGAAGTGAAAAGATGGAAGAGATGGCGTCTCTCATTCATTTTTGTTTCCTTCGTATTACAATGGGTGTGGACTCTTCTGAATAGAGTTTTAACACAGCTCCGTTTATGAGATACCAGGTGGTTGCTGGTAAAGTGTAATATCTTGTCTGCATAGCATTCTTTACGGTAAACACTTGTGGTCAGGATGGCATCATTATTTCTTTTGATGTAGATGTCCAGGAAGCTGATGTGTCGGTTAATTTCTTTTTCCATCGTGAATTGGATTGCAGGGAATATTGTGTTGATGTGGTTGTAGAATTCATTCAGCTGGTCATTTTTTAATTTGACGAATGTATCGTCTACATAGCGTATCCAAATTTTGGGTGTGAACTGGGATAGAGCCATGTTTTCAAATCGCTGCATTACCAATTCCGCTAGAAGTCCTGATAACGGCGATCCCATTGGCATGCCTTCTTTCTGAGTGTAGTATTTGCCGTTGAAATGAAAGTGAGTTTTTTGCCAAAGTGATATTAGGTGCATTATGTCTTTAATTGACAGTTTAGTTTTTGTCTCTATGGTGGGGTCGCTTTCCAGTCTCATTAATAGTGTTTCTGTGGCCAGGTGAATCGGAATCATGGTGTATAGCGACACAACGTCAAACGAGACCATGATCTCGTCCTCGGCGATGGATACATCTTTCAAGTGCTGTAATGCCAACTCAGCGCTGTTCATCGAATATTCAGAGTCATAAGTTAAACGTTTGAGTAACTGGAAAAGTCTTTTTGACAAGTTGTAAGATGGTCCGCCTATTAGGCTGACCACTGGTCTGAATTTCAGTGGTGTTTTATGTATTTTTGGGAGCCCGTAAAATTCAGGGCAGTTAGCATCACTGGATTTCATTTTGTAATAATTCTGTGCATCCAGGCGGTTGTTATTTCGGAGTTTGGTCAGAGCATTGTTTATTCTATTAAGTGTAGTTTTTGTTGGGTCATTACTCAGCTGTTGATAAGTATTAGTGTCAGAAAGCATTTCTTCCATAGCTGTGGTGTATTGTTCTTTGTCTAAGATGACAGTTGCGCGTCCTTTGTCGGCTGATGTGATAATGATGCTGTTGTCATTCCGTAGCGATCATAGAGCTTTCTGTTCACTTGCCGAAATATGTGTGGTCGGTTGTCCTGTGTGTAGCTGGCTGGCGACGTTGCACCTTATTTCCTGTGCATTTCCTGTCGGTATTTTTTCGGTTAATAAGATGTGTTCCAAGGAACCTAGGTAGTTCATGTCAGATGCGTCTTTGTAGTTGAATTTTAATCCTCTGGAGAGAATATTGTGTTCTGTGGTGGAGAGCTGTCTTTTGGATAGGTTGTATACTCCGGATTGGGGTTTGTTAGTATGTTGATTTCCAGTGAGTTTATTCCATTTTTGTTGAGTGTATGTCATTTAGAAATACAGTTTTTGGAAGCTATGTCCTGGATCTGTTTGGTCCATTCCTCTGTAATCGTTTGTCCGCATGTTGTGAAGAGTTTAGAATGTTGCTTTGTAGTTTCAGATCTGTAAAAGCTTCATTGGCGGTGTGTTTCCATAATAAGTTCATATAAAACTCATTTTGTAAATTGTTGCGTGATGGTTGACATCTTCGGGGTGTTCGTTGGTGGTTTGAATAGTAAGCATTTCGGAGTTACATCATGCCTGATACAACTATGGAGGAAGAACAGTTGTTCATAGCTGTGTGTTTCACGGATTGCCGAAGTTTCCCATCATCTAATACATTGGAGGGCTTCTTGCCCGAAGGTTGTACAAATGGAAGAGAAAGTCTGTGATACGGTTTGCATATTTGCAGCTGGAGATCCACAAAGGGTGAAAAAATGAATCACGTATCATAAAGTAGTTTTTATTCCTGAGCTTTCAACCCCTGCCAGGGGTCTTCATCAGAGGATAATGCTTAGACTTACAAGAATGAAAGGCAATATATAGCAAAACATTACGTGGAGGGGGTGTATATATATATATATATATATATATATATATATATATATATATATATATATGCAAATAGCTAATTTCCGAGCCAGATGTTATGGGTTTGTGATTCACTTCCAGCAGGTCACAGAGCAAATCTTCAAACTGAGATAGTTGGTGACAAGTGTGGATTTTGCACTGTGGACAGATGAAGTGTAGTAGCGATGTTATGCAGAAAACGTGGGAACAGAAACAAATGGAGATCAGTTGACATCACCAGGAAGGCAAATTCTTCACCGCTGACTAAAGAAGTTCTCCTATTAGCTCACACTGTAAGGAGGCCACTTCTGAGCCTGACATTGCAGATTTGTGACTGACCACAGGCAGTTCACCACAATGCAAATCTTCTAACTGAGATGCTTTGAGATGTAAGTCAAAGGCAATTCATAACCTCTCCCTGTTTATTCTGTATGGCCTCATAAGTTCCACCCAGTCTTGCCTCAAAAAGTTTCAAACCACCAACATATTCTTTTTAAATCTGTAATCTTACACATTAGAAACCTCTTTCTGTGGAAATGGCTTCTGATATTTTTCACCCAATGTTCCCCTAAAGGTATATTTCTACAAATTGTACTGTATATACTGTCCCTTAGTCACTAATTCTCTTTCCAGTGTCCTATTTATGAATATTTCAGTTTTTACAACATATATACTCCTAGACCTCTCTGCCCTTTGACTCTTCATGTACAACATAGGTTTTTTCTTGAGGCACCATTGCTGCCACAAGTGTCTTTTTCCTATAATGTAAGGAAAAAATTCTCCTCTCATAACTTAGTTCTTCTTGAACATTTCTATATCATGGATCAGTGGGATATTCAGTACTAGTGTAGATGAAGGGACATCTGACACATACTGTATTTGGCAGGACCAGTAGGTATCAACTGAAGACCACATTGTATCAGCTAGAATCTCTGCATTGCTCACTGACATTGTAAACCTGGATGAATGAACACCATTTCTTGATGAACCTTCTTGTTATCCCAGCTCGTCTGTCTATTCATCTCCCCATCTCTTTTGAGCTTGACTCATTATTGCTCACACCCGCCAATACAGTACACCTTGGGGTGGTGATCAATGACCAGCTGCCCTTTTAGGGACCATGTTGCTGCAGTCTCTTGGTCTTGCAACATACACAAGATCAGACAATATCTGACAGAATATACAGCACAACTCTTTGTCCAGGCCTTGCTCTTATCACGTCTGGACTATTGCAGCTGTTTGCCGGAAGCAGCACTAGCATGTGTCACCAAGCTGCTGCAGATGATTAAAAAGGCAGCAACACATCTGGGGCCTCATGTATAATGCCTTGAGTAGAACTCACACTAAAACATGGCATATGGGCAAAACTAGAAATGTGTATACACACAAAAAATTCAAATGCATAAAACTTGTGTATGCAAAGTTCTATGCACTTTTACCTTTATAAATCCCAATCAAAGTGAATTTTAACACACATGCATGAGCCTACAGCCCCACCCTGACTCCTCCCAGAATTCTGTCTTCTGTATTTGAATATGTTCGGTGTTTTGTTAAAAAACAATGACAAAAGCACGTGTAAAAAAGAAGTATTTCAGCAAATGCAAACTGGAGGGCTTGCTCTTTTAAGTGGAGGCAAGGGAAAACATACTTTTTGGTGGCTTAAGCAGTGGTATAAGCAATAAAGGCAAAATGATGGGAGTAGCACAGTATGGCAGAGTTGAAAAGTTCAATTTCAGAAAGTCACACAGTGCCCGAAATAAAAAAAAGAATTGTTCAGATATCAAAGTCGATGTGAAAAGGTGAGTTGCAGCTCATCATCTGAGTATCAACACCACTGGAGGAGGCAGTGGAATTCCTTGGTTTACACTGTTTGAGCAGCAAGCTGCTACAATTATTGGTGAGACACTTTTATAACTTGCCACAATATCAATTAAATGCATTTTCCCACCATAGATAATTTTCACATTAATAGAGTGAAAATTTTTTCATTTACATAAGAAAATTAATTCTCTGAAGGAGCCTTTATATCAATGTGCCTATAGTCAACTGCTCCGATTACATTTGGAAAACTGGACTTTACTACGAATTGCACTTTAATGTTTGCCCTTTCAACTACAGTGTAAGCAAATCTCCTGATGACATGCGAATAATACCATCCTATACAGCTGGCATAGTGTGACTAAATGATGACTGAGAAATACCTGATCGGTCCGCCAGTTCCTGTAGCTAAAAACCCAAGGGTGGACAGAACTTGCAAAGGAGCAGGTAGAGCACAATTCCTCAAACTCTCCCTTTGTAAACCCAGTACCAGATCACCATACAGCTCCAAAAACATAGCTATTGGAAATTTAAATTAACTTAGAAGCCATTCATTGTCATGGGACAACAAATCAGTATGATCTCTAAATATATGCTTTCTTGCAATGTCTTCTAACAATGCTAAAGTAGCCATGGTAGTTGAAATAGTTTGGCCATTCCATGCACCATTATATTGCTACAGATTAGTTACAATCAAGTGAATTAAATTTGTAAACGATATGTATTTTTTTTCAGCGTATTTGATAAATCATGCATCATGGATGCAAATTTGAAAAAAAGGGAAATCACACAAATACGGTAGGACTGCTTTTGACACTGGGTGCTGCCCGTTTACAATACTGTGCAGAAACGTGCGTACACTTTGCCTGAGGCTGCCGTGAAAATGTACATGGCATTACACCAAGTTTAGTTTTTATAAATTTCGATGTTAGCGTGGCATGGGTGTACACAACAGTTTTGTGCATATGCACCATTTATACATGAGGTTCCTTGTGTTCAACCAGCTGAGACTGGAACATGTCACTCCTCTTTTCAGACATTGGCTTTCTGTAGTGGCACAAATACAGTTCAAATTCTTAATGCTTACCTACAGAGTAGCCATTGGGACCACACCCGTATACAATATATGGGGACACTTCAAAGTTCCTGTGCACCTTCTTGACCACTCAGGTCTGCTGTTGAAGGGTGTTTGGTGATGTAAAATCTCAGTCCAGACTCTTTTCATATGTAGCTGGCTTAGTGGAATGATCTGCCGTCTCTATTCAAAATTCTTACTCTCTCAGTGTGTTTAAGAAGAGTTTGAAGACTCTCTTATTTGGTAAATTTTTGTCTAACTGATATGTTGGGTCTCATAACATAGAAGTTGTAACTAGCTTATATTTTTTTCTGAGCTCTTCTGTTCACATGATCAATTTTGTAACCTTGTCCTATACCACTTGTTCCCAAACAGTTCCCCAGACCAATGTTTACTCAATTATGTCAACCTCTTTTGTAAGTCACTTTGGGTAAAAGCGTCTATTAAGCAAATAAATGTAAATGTTAGGAACCAGGTTGCTGCTTGTCACTGATTTTGTTCCTTTCCTTTTCTGTCTGTTTATAAGTAGGGTCACTGCATGACTGCATCATTTTGGGGATATTCTGGCACCTCTGTTTATTCTTTTCCAAAACTAATTTCTGTGTTTGGACATTTCAGTAGAAGTTCACAAAAATGTGTCCAGTGGAGCAAAAAGGTAAAAGTGTGTGTCATTTTAATAATAATAATAATTCATTACATTTATATAGCGCTTTTCTCAGTACTCAAAGCGCTATCCATACAGGGAGGAACCGGGAAGCGAACCCACATTTTTAGTAGTGGTAAGTAGGGGAGCCACCCAGCCTTAAAGAACGGGTGAAACCCTGTAGACCATGGACTCCATGTTGTTTATATATTGGCTTTATGTTCTTTCTCTGCCTACCTCCCCCAGTTTTAGTTTACAATAGAGAATGATATTGATAGATCTTCATCTCTTTTTAAACTGGAGTGACCCCTAGTGGTTCTCTTCTAGGCAAAATAAATGATTCATAAAATAAGTTATAAATCTGCCAGACAACCAATGAAAGGGTATTTAAATTTGTGTAATGTGTTCTTTCCTTGGTGGTCTTGGTCAGTGAGTGTGCTCCTGCATTTGTAGTAGTTTACAGAATTTATTCTGATTTGATAAATCCTTTCTGGGGTACACTGGACAGAATGGTAAGTCTAGCCTATTGATTAGAAAAGCAAGCATTTATTTTTCATTAAAGATACATTGGATGGACTGAATCAAGCCATAATTACTGTACATCAGAAACGGGAATATTCAGAGAAACATTTGGAAGAACCCTAAATTAATGTCATTGCTTCCAAATTGAGAACTGTACATCTGCCTACAGTGTGTTATCTGCTGAAAAGGACAACAGCATGTGCCAAAAACCTCATGAATTAAAATGCAACTGAACATGACTGGGAACATCCTGACAGGGCACGCAGGAAAAGCAAATCATTACTGCACAATGAGAATGAGAGAACGCCAAGACCAACATTTACTTGGTGAACCTCCAAACTCTGTGGAATTATATGAAAGGATGCACATTTCAGGGCCTCAATGGCTCAAGGCAAAATGTGTTTGCTTGTGAAATATAACCTTTGTATTTTTTCCAGTGCAAAACAAAAAGGTCTGGCACAGCACTTTGACAACTTTTTGAGAAAAAAAAATCTAGGACAAAAACAGGCCCTGACCTGCCGTCTATTGACCTGTCTGTCTTCTTTTGCAATTGATCTCAAATTCTATGTATGCTAATTAATACATTTTAAAATAGGAATATCATTGTTTTAAACACCTTACAAAATGAATCACACCAACTACTCTGAAGGATACCAGATGATTATTGATAACATTAAGGGCAAGTGTGCGTTTTTTCAACTTTTTTTTATCCATACTTTTTTTAAAACAATTTTACAAAGAAAGTAAAGCTTGTAATAAAAGATGAAATTTGTAAGCAGTAAAAATGTGCTATTTCAGCACCCTACCAAATTATTTATATTCCAATGCAGAGTATGTGAATTTCCCATTGGGATTAATAAAGTATCTATCTATCTATCTATCTATCTATCTATCTATCTATCTATCTATCTATCTATCTATCTATCTATCTATCTATCTATCTATCTATCTATCTATCTATCTATCTATCTATCTAGATGTGATTAGGAACCAGGTTGCAATCTGAATATTCAAAATCAAATGAAAAATTCACTTCTCCAAGCATTTGATTACTTCAAAACAGTAGTCATTATTTCAAGATTTTTCTGATCTCCATCTCATCTTTGTATATCATTTCCAGGAACAGACTATATATATTGTCATAGAGCGCGCTGTACTTTATTCACTGGGGTCAGTTCAGTTGCAGGGAAAACACTCTTTCGAACAACTTTCAAATATGGAAAAAGCAGATTTAGCTTAGAGCTTGTTGAGCATCACTGGTCAAAAGAGGAGCCACGATGAGAACCCACTTTCTACTGTCCCAGCACATTATTGTAACTGTGCGCTCAAAGCAAAACAGGATGTCCCCTTTAAGATCATATCTCTGGCATGAATAGAAATGGGTGCCCTATCCTTTGGGTCAGGGAACATCCTATGGTTGTTAGGCTGCTTTGGCTGCATGCTGGACAGCTGCTTGTTGATAAGGGTCCATTTGTGCAACATCCCACTCCTGGTACCATTTGTCATTTTTGTGTTTCTGAGTTGTACAAATGACAGGCAGGAGAGAACTGGGCAAAGAGACTTTTAAAGAGAGACGAAAGGAGAGAGAAAAATAATTTTATTGTGTTTATGTCACGTTTGAAGCCTATTGGAAAGCTATTTGTAAGAATAAAACTGGGACTGTGAGGTTGTGTCTGGGGTTTGGGGTGCTGCAATATCCCCTAGTTGTCACAGGATCCATTTGTGCAACACCTCATACCTGATACCACTTGTCATGTTTAGGTTTCTGAGTTGCACAGAAGGCAGGCAACAACAACATTTACAGTGGTGTAAAAAACTATTTGCCCCCTTCCTGATTTCTTATTCTTTTGCATGTTTGTCACACAAAATGTTTCTGATCATCAAACACATTTAACCATTAGTCAAATATAACACAAGTAAACACAAAATGCAGTTTTTAAATGATGGTGTTTATTATTTAGAGAGAAAAAAAATCCAAACCTACATGGCCCTGTGTGAAAAAGTAATTGCCCCCTTGTTAAAAAATAACCTAACTGTGGTGTATCACACCTGAGTTCAATTTCCGTAGCCACCCCCAGGCCTGATTACTGCCACACCTGTTTCAATCAAGAAATCACTTAAATAGGAGCTGCCTGACACAGAGAAGTAGACCAAAAGCACCTCAAAAGCTAGACATCATGCCAAGATCCAAAGAAATTCAGGAACAAATGAGAACAGAAGTAATTGAGATCTATCAGTATGGTAAAGGTTATAAAGCCATTTCTAAAGCTTTGGGACTCCAGCGAACCACAGTGAGAGCCATTATCCACAAATGGCAAAAACATGGAACAGTGGTGAACCTTCCCAGGAGTGGCCGGCCGACCAAAATTACCCCAAGAGCGCAGAGACGACTCATCCGAGAGGTCACAAAAGACCCCAGGACAACGTCTAAAGAACTGCAGGCCTCACTTGCCTCAATTAAGGTCAGTGTTCACGACTCCACCATAAGAAAGAGACTGGGCAAAAACGGCCTGCATGGCAGATTTCCAAGACGCAAACCACTGTTAAGCAAAAAGAACATTAGGGCTCGTCTCAATTTTGCTAAGAAACATCTCAATGATTGCCAAGACTTTTGGGAAAATACCTTGTGGACTGATGAGTCAAAAGTTGAACTTTTTGGAAGGCAAATGTCCCGTTACATCTGGCGTAAAAGGAACACAGCATTTCAGAAAAAGAACATCATATCAACAGTAAAATATGGTGGTGGTAGTGTGATGGTCTGGGGTTGTTTTGCTGCTTCAGGACCTGGAAGGCTTGCTGTGATAGATGGAACCATGAATTCTACTGTCTACCAAAAAATCCTGAAGGAGAATGTCCGGCCATCTGTTTGTCAACTCAAGCTGAAGCGATCTTGGGTGCTGCAACAGGACAATGACCCAAAACACACCAGCAAATCCACCTCTGAATGGCTGAAGAAAAACAAAATGAAGACTTTGGAGTGGCCTAGTCAAAGTCCTGACCTGAATCCAATTGAGATGCTATGGCATGACCTTAAAAAGGCGGTTCATGCTAGAAAACCCTCAAATAAAGCTGAATTACAACAATTTTGCAAAGATGAGTGGGCCAAAATTCCTCCAGAGCGCTGTAAAAGACTCATTGCAAGTTATCGCAAACGCTTGATTGCAGTTATTGCTGCTAAGGGTGGCCCAACCAGTTATTAGGTTCAGGGGGCAATTACTTTTTCACACAGGGCCATGTAGGTTTGGATTTTTTTTTCTCCCTAAATAATAAAAACCACCATTTACAAACTGCATTTTGTGTTTACTTGTGTTATATTTGACTAATGGTTAAATGTGTTTGATGATCAGAAACATTTTGTGTGACAAACATGCAAAAGAATAAGAAATCAGGAAGGGGGCAAATAGTTTTTCACACCACTGTATTTCTATAGCACATTTTCATACAACTAATGTAGCTCAAAGATGCTTTACATGATGAAGAAAGAGAAAAAAGGCAAAGTAAGAATTAAAATAAGAGAACACTAATTAACATAGAATAAAAGTAAGGTCTGATGGCCAGGGAGGACAGAAAAAACAAAAAATACTCCAGACGGCTGGAGAGAAAAAAAAATCTGCAGGGGTTCCAGGCCACGAGACCACCCAGCCCCCTCTAGGCATTCTACGTAACATAAATGATCAGTCCTCATTGTATTCAGGGTTTTTATGGAAGGACTTGATGATGACGGTTACATGGACTTCTGGCCTTTAATCCATCAATGTAGGGACATCATAGTGCTTTGATTAGGTGGTGGTGGCACAGATCGCCACCACAGAAAACTGGAAAAGGACAGAAGAGAAAGTAGGGGTTAGTACGGATTTTGGAGCCACAATGAATAGTAATGATAATTAGTTGAATTTGCAGAGCATCAGGATTAAATTAAAATGAAGTTATGAGAAAGCCATGTTAAAGTAATGTGTTTTTAGCAGTTTTTTGAAGTGCTCCACCGTATCAGCCTGGCGAATTCCTATTGGCAAGCCATTCCAGATTTTAGGTGCATAACAGCAGAAGGCCGCCTCACCACTTCTTTTAAGTTTAGCTCTTGGAATTCTAAACAGACACTCCTTTGAAGATCTAAGGTTACAATTTGGAATATAAGATGTCAGACATTCAGGACAGGCAGGAGAGAACTACGCAAAGATACTTTTATTCTGGCACTTGGAGAAACAGTATTCAGGCTTTATTCGGTATTGGAGCTTTTTATTCAAACACACAAGAATCTGGACAGAGAGAGAATGAATGAGAAGTGGAGTGAGCTGAATTTAAAACTTCAAAGCAACGTGCAATAAGTGTCTTATGCAGTACAGTCCGCTGCTGATCCCACACAACAAGCTGTAAGCAAACTGAGATTGTGTTTCTTCCATATTTAAAAGCCATTTGAAAGAGTGTTTTTCCTGTGACTGCCCCAGGAAACAAGAAACAGCACAATTGGCTACAACTAATTTTAGTTGGACAGCCTCTGTTGTCATCATTAAAATGGACAATGAGAAAGCCCAAGCATGGCAACCATCTTACTTTAAATTAATGGGTGTGACTGGTGTGACTTTCTTCTGTGCAACTGATAGGAGTACTCAAAGGCTGATTATTCCTATTACCCTAGGTTCTTGTCTATAAGCCGGACTCATGTATTAGCCGGAGACCAAAAATCATACGAATTTTTAAAATAAAATCGTATCATAGATAAGCCGGACTCATGGATAAGCCGAACGTACTATAACCTATAACTAATAGAAGGGAGGGAGGTCAGTGGTCTCACTCGCGCCCATTTAATTTCTTTAAGGGGGGAGAGAGTGTGAGATATTGCCGTCTCTCTCACTCCCCGCATGGCGCGGTTGGAGCGCGTTCTTTCTGCTCTGGGCGTCGCCGAATCAACACGAGCGCGTAGCGGTCATTTAAATTGTGATTTTATATGTAAGCATATTTAAATATATATCGCGGATTTCTGCGGACAATGGGTCTTTTAATTTCTGGTACATGCTTCCTCAGTTGGTTTGCCCAGTTGATTTCATACAAGGGACGCTATTGCCAGATGGCTGAGAAGCTACCCGGCTTACTGTTCTCTCTCTCTTGTGCTGACTATCTGTGATCCTGACGTAGGGGGATTGAGCAGGGGGGCTGTTTGCACACCTAGACGATACGGACGCTCGTCTAAAAATGCTGAAAGATTATCTTCACGTTGCTATCTTTTGTAAAGCTGATTCCTGAAAAGACATGCTGCACAGTGCTTCGCATACTTAAAAGCTCGAAGGGCACGTATTGATTTTTGACTGAAAAACAAACTCTCCCTCTCTCTCTCTTTGTCTGCTCCTGACGGAGGGGGTGTGAGCTGCCGCCTTCAACAGCTTTGTGCCGCGGTGCTTCGCATACTTAAAAGCCAAACAGACATATTGATTTGTTTGCTTCACTCCTTTGAAGAGGAAGATATGTTTGCATTCTTTTAATTGTGAGACGGAACTGTCATCTCTGTCTTGTCATGGAGCACAGTTTAAACTTTTGAAAAAGAGACAAATGTTTGTTTGCAGTGTTTGAATAATGTTCCTGTCTCTCTACAACCTCCTGTGTTTCTGCGCAAATCTGTGACCCAAGCATGACAATATAAAAATAACCATATAAACATATGGTTTCTACTTCGCGGATATTCTTATTTCGCGGGTGGCTCTGGAACGCAACCCCCGCGATGGATGTATAAGCCGGACTTATGTATAAGCCGATATTCTATTTTTTCATTTTCACAACTTTTTTCCTTAGATAAGCCGCGGCTTATTGACAAGAACTTAGGGTACAAGGTTTTCTGTATTCACTGAAGTAATCAAACAATATAAGAAAAACACACAATGTGAAACTCTTTTACATGTTATATGCAGTCAGCTAAAAGAATTCTTGCATGCACTGTCCACCACCCTCCAGTGAACACCTCATTCACCCCCATACTGATTAGCCAAGGGTCACAAAGTCAACATCATCTCCAAGAATAACTGTGACTTCAGTTCACTTTAATGGTCTGCACCGTCTCCAGATAACCCAAGAACACCTTTGGTAGTAAAAGCAGAAATAGTCTTAAATTGGGATTAAGAGATGAAATGAAAATTCATTACCAAAAAAATCAGTCATATCTTTTTCCAAAGCAGAAGCAGAAACCAAAAAGTGTAGTCGAGAAAACTAAAGCAAGAAGTTTATATTTCAGAAAGTCAAAACAGCATAAAGCAAAGCACACACAAGACTATACAAATATTCATCTAGTCGTGGATGACTCAAGAGTGCACAGCGATAACATTTTATACTGTAACACAATTCAAGGCACTACTACATAGTCCCGGTCAGTAACCTTAGTGAGTCGCAAGTTACAAAAGTTGGACACACCATGCACAAAACAAAATGGCATTGAAAAAAGAAATAAACACACACCTCTAAATACGTCTGAAATAAATACTTAAAAAAACAGAATCAGATTCAGCACATGTCAAAATTCCTACGGTAAAAACAAATTTTTAAAAATAGTGCACAATTCAAACAGCACAAATTTTAAAAAGAAAAAAAATTAATGAAGTGGAATGGGAGGATAACAGAATGAAAATCTGTAATAAACGTTTGAAGGAATTTGTTGAATCCATGCTTCAAACAACGTGAGCTATTCTGGAGGTAAAAGGGGTTATGCCTGGTGCTAGATAGGTAGTATCCGATTGTAGTCATCAAATTTTTGAACTTTTCAAATACATTGAAACAAATAATTTTTTTGAAATGCAAAATATTTTAATCACAGTTATTCTCAGTCTCACTCTGGCTTTTGGCCACAGACAACAGAATTAAGGAGACCTATGACAGTGGACTGTTATATTGATCTTTGATTTTAATTAATTGCAGAGTCATTTCTGCACATTTTTGTACTGTTTATTGGTTTTTTGGAGCTATTTAACTTTTATTATTAATAGATAGAACTTAATTTGTCCCTGGGGTAATTTGGCTTTTTACAAAAGGTATTTAAATAAATAAATATATATATTAATGTATAGATAGATAAATAAATATATTCACACACACACACACACACACACACTATAGTCTGAACACACACCAGAATGACTTAAAAGGAAGAAATTTAAAAAAAAAAAAAAACCTTTGACTTGGCTGTCACAGTAATAGTGAGGCGTTATGAAGGCATATCGCTGTTGGTATAAATGAGCCCCCATAGTGTTTCTTAATACACTTCTGCTGAATGATTCGTTGTCTGAAAGTCCTCAGTGTTGGTGTGTCATGCAGATGTGCAGCATTGTTTATAACTGCACATCAGTTTTGTCTTCATTCTCTTCTTCACTACGACCTCCAGGTGGTCCAGAGTGTGTCCCATAACTGAGCCTGCCCTTTTAATTAGCTTGTTAATTCGGTGGGTCTTATTTGAAGTGATGTTACCATCCCAGCAAATCACAGTGTAGAAAATCACACTGGCCATCATAGAGTTATAGAAGATATGAAGGATGTCACTTCTCACATTAAAAGAACACAGTCTCCTAAGGAAGAGTTTACAGGCTCAAATAGTGTTATTCGTCAGTGAGACCATTGGTTGGCACAATCACCTGATCTTTTCTCCTCTTGTTCCTCTGCAGTTCAGCTGAAGACTCCATCTCTCAATGACATCATCACTGGCCCATCCACTGTTGACGTCACTTCCGGCAACCCCTGATGACGACATTTCCAGTACCCAGAATCCATCTTCCTGCCACATTAGTTCCTGTTCCGGCCACCCTGACTCCACTTTTTTCTCTTATTAACCATATTAATAGCCCAGACTCAACCTGTTAGTCAGTTCAGTTGTGAATTCCGCATCTGTAAAGATGTATTTTTTTATTTTGCTGATTTTTCAGTGTACGGGATGGCCAACCACAAACCTGCCTAATTTTTTTACCACTATATACCCTTGAAAGTCATCATAATTTTCTGCATGACAAAAGATTTGTACAAATATTTATCCATTCAGTATTTTTAATTTAAACTCTTACGCTGTAACAATACATTTCCACAGTCAAAATAAATAATTTTCTGTAGCTTTTTAACTGATAATTACATTTTTTGGTTTTTATAATTGTTTGACCACTTTGTGACAAGTGGATAACATAATTCTATGCCCATCCCCACTTATAAGGCACTTTTCTGCATAAGCTGCAGTCAGTTGTTTTCTTCCAAGGTGCCGGTTTCCTTCAGATTGCATCAGGTTTTTCTCCTGGATTTCCCTGTATTTTACTGCATTAATTTCCCCCCCTATCCTCACAAGCTTTCTAGGGCCCCTTGCATCAGCTGTAACATAATTCTGCCACAAACCATGCTTCATGGTGGGGGATGGTGACATCTTTGAAATGTGCAGTGTTCAAACATGGCTCAATTTTGGACTCAGACTATAGAACCTTCTTCCAGCTGACCTCAGAGTCTCCTATGTGCCTTCTGGCAAACTCCAGCCGAGATGTCAGGCGCGTAAGGTGGCATTACCCTTTATATTGTCCCATAAAGGTATGACTGGTGAAGCACCCAGGGAACAGTTTTTATCTGTGTAGTCTCTCCAATTGTATCCACTGTAGCTTGTAACACCTTTAGAGTTACTGTATAATAAGTCTCTAGGCAAATGTCCAGCTGTGTCATATTCTTTCCATTTCTTATTGATTGATATAAGTCTCCTTTCCTTTTAAGTTTTTCCCAGAGGTGTGCTATTCATTTAAATTTTCATGGAGTTGCTTGGAGTGTTCTTTTTCCTCCATTGTGTAGGTTAGGCAACCCTACTGACTTACCACAAGATGGTCCTACTAGATAGGGTGCAATTATATTTATGCAATCACTTATTCTTGGTTTATACTTATAATTAATTTAGACCAATTATCAAAGTCAAAAATCACAAATTAAATCTACTGTGATTCAATGTGTAACAAAAAAAAAAACCATGAAAACTTCGAAGTTGATGAATACTTTTTACTGTATATATATATGGAAACTCAGATGATTCGTTCCACAACCCAAAACTATTCATATAAAAATGATTAATACAAAATATAAAGTAAAAATACATAAAACAAATTAACCTGCACTTTACCTTTGAAAAGAATCATGGCTGGTGTGAGTGAGTTTCTAAACTCTTGTGGGATTGCACCCAACGGGACGACACACGGAAGAGCGTCCCAAAGCAATCGCAGTCTCCCAGCGCTGTAGCAGTTTACGGTAAAAGTGAATCCGAAAAGATCGCAGACATGATATAAGCGCCTGCCATCGATGGGTGATACAAGGAACAAGGAACATTATAAATGCGCAGGGCACAGTACTACTTGGCCACGACCCTGTCTGACTGCTGTGTCTGTGTATAGGAGAGCGGCAGATCCCGCTACAATAAATAACGGTTCTATTCAATAAGGGCGCGCACAAAAAGGCGACCTTCAAAAGGGCGACCTCAATTGGGCGCGGAGAATAAAAGCGCACATAAATAAAAGCGATCTTCAAAAGGGCGACCTCAATTGAGCGCCAAATAAAGGCGCGCGTAAATAAAGGCGAGCTTCAAAAGGACGACCTCAATTGAGCGCCGAATAAATGAGCGCGCAAATAAAGGAGCGGTTCAAAAGGATGACCTTCGGAGCGAATTAAATTAATTGTCCTTGATTATGCTAATAGACTGCATCTCGAATATCTATGTGGCATTGCACATAATCTACAGCTTGAAGTGTAACTTGCTTTCACCTTTTTATACATTCAGTCATTGCCTTAATCGAATTTTCTGTAATTTTGAAAACAACGAAATATAGAGAGCTTTAGAAATAGTTCGTTAGAAGTAGTTTGTTAGAAGTTCATGCATTAATTAATTGGATGTTTTAATATTTTTGCTTTCACCTTTTTATACGTTCAATCATTGCCTTTATCTAATAAATTTTCTGTAATTTTGTTGCGTTTGCCTTTATTCGCTGCGCCCAATTGACGTCACCCTTTTGAAGCACTCCTTTATTTATGTGCGCAGTTATTCGGCGCTCAATTAAGGTCATCCTTTTGAAGCGCTCCTTTATTTGCGCGCGCATTTATTCGGCGCTCAATTGAGGTCGTCCTTTTGAAGCTCGCCTTTATTTGCGCGCGCCTTTATTCGGCGCTCAATTGAGCTCGCCCTTTTGAAGATCGCTTTTATTTATGTGCGCTTTTATTCGCCGCGCCCAATTGAGGTCGCCCTTTTGAAGGTCGCCTTTATGTGCACGCCCTTATTGACGGATACCTAAACCGCGCTGTTGCTGTTTCAAGCTGAATAAAGCTGGTGTTGCTAAAGTACAGAGACTCAGCTTCGTGTTTTGGGGTGCAAAACGGGGACTCACACGCGCGTGCATGCACACACACACACACACAGTCACAATGCTGTAGTAAACAGTATACGCTCGTACGAATGTTGACTGTATGAGTGAGGCATGCCGACTCAGACGGTGAATAGGAAACGATTGCCCACAATCCCGCAGCGAGAGAGAGAGAGAAGAACCATCAGCTCAGTTGTGATCACATGATGCTCAGCAGACAAAGCTACTCAAATACTACTCATATTGCAAGACCTCGCTCATTTATCAAGTCAAAATTTATTAAAAATTTTAGCTTGTCTTGCAAAACACTCGTAAACCAAGTTACTCGCAAACTGAGATTCCACTGTATATATTTGGGTGTATATACTATGTAAATATATATATATATATATATTCACATAGTATATACATTCAAATAAATCTTTTAAGTAAATGCCTGTGTTTAACATCTCTAAGGAGGGGATATGGCAGGCTATTTTATTGTCTCCTTGGTTTCATTGAATATTGTAGTTTCCAAGCTTTTCCCCAAATGAACTATGAACACAGACAAAATTATTTTTATTGGCTGCATAAATAGCTTCCAAGATCTAGACATAAAATCAGAAAAAGGAAATGTGAATCTTTATTATAAAACTGTGCTAAGTGCCTTAGTGAATTAATTCTTCCTAGTTTCTTAGTGAATTAGTTCTGCTGCTAGTTAAACTTGACCAGATTAAATTATTTGGTAGGAACCACTAGGTGAGTGTCATAGGTCTCAAAAGCTGTTTAGACTCAAACTACTCCATTTTGTCTGGCACTCACAGAACTGGATGCTCAGTTGGATGGGATCTCCATCACTTCTTACGCTCACAGTTGGAGGGCAATTTATCACTTTGAAGGTCTTGGCTGAGAACTCCTGAGTGGTTGACAACATGTTGAAAGGTTGGATTCAAAGAAGTGAGATGAGAACAGAAAAAGTTAAAACAGCGGCTGTTAAGAATATATTAAAAGTAGCAAGTAAGTACATCTACAAAAAAAAAAGTTTAAAAACCTGAATTGAGCAATAAACATGAGAAAGAAGAATTCACCAAAGACAGCCTGCAAAAGGCACACACATAATGGGCCAAAATAATAATAATAATAAAAAAAGCACAAGGAAATTATGGAAAAATTGAGACTAAGGAAAAGTGTTTTCTGAGCCCAGAAGAATACTCAAAGGCCATTTAAACTTTCTTTAAGGCTTTAAACAGCTTGATAGCTTATGATGCCCTCAAAGAAATCCTTTGCATGAAGGAAAATGCCAAGAAGGCCAAATAATGGACAGAAGAACACAGAAAATAAAACTACAAAGTGAACAAAAGGCAAATATTAATGGTACCACCACTGTGGGCATACCTATCCAGGTTGTCAATCTTAGTCTACCAGGTGTGGTAGCTTACCCACTTGCCCACATCTCAAAAACTGCTAAAGTACTCCCATCTCACTCACCTTTCCTACTAGTGAGGTCTTGCTTCAGCTCATGCGCCAGTTCCTGCAGAGGCTTGTGGTCCTGCTGTGTGTTGTTCCCTAACCAAACAGTAATACTTCGTGTCATTAGTGGATGTGCAAAGGTTCTTTAGTAATTGTGAGGGTATCTTGAAATCCCTCAAATAATAAAGATGATGTTCTGTCTTCTTCACCAAGGCACTGGTGTATTTGGACCAAGTTAGGTCCTCTGATGTGGATACCGAGGTATCTGAAACTGTCCACCCTCTTCACCTGGGTGCTATTAATACTGAGGGGATGGACATGCCTCTGCTTTTTTCTCCTAACGTCCATACTCCGCTCCTTTGTCTTGTGCTCACATTCAGGAGCAGACTATTATCCTCACACCAGGGTGACAGGCTCTCCACTTCATGCAGGTAAGCTTGCTCATTGTTGTTAGATATTAGATAGAAGGAGTCAAGCATGTGCGTTAGAGGATCATCTTACAGGCTTTTTAGTGGTATGCAATAACACTCCAGGACGAAAGGAGGCGCTGTCGCTAACATTATCATCTCCTTTTCTCTACACAGTGCTGAGAAACTGCCCAGTGAGGGCAACTGACTCCCCAGAAGGAGTAGTTATTTTTGGCAAGAGCTACACACCGGACAGAGCTTTTGTGAACTTGACCCAAGTACCAGTGGCTAACCAGCTGAAATATGTAGCTTTTTTCCTGTGATATTTGAAGAGCTACACTGTAAAAAATCTGGCCATAATTTAACAGTTAAATGACCAAAAAACTGTCAGGAATATAGACCAGTGTACAGTTTGTCTCTGTAAAATTAACAAAGTCAAAAGTTGTAATCACTAAAGTTAAATTAAGCTGTTTCATTCTGTTTTTAAATTCCATCTTACAATTATGTGGAATCAAAACAACTCATGTTAAATAGTTCAATGACATCATTTTTAAATTATAACACATGTACAATACACATTTCATTTATCCTTATAGGTTCAACAGCAACACTTCATTAGAGTTAAATATAAAAAATTCAATAGTCAGTTGTTTTTTTCTTTTTTCGTGTAAAAGTACAAATTACAATCTACAAAGCAACTTTAGTCCTTGATTATAATTCAATGTTTAAAAAAGACAATTCATGCTGTCCAGAGGTGAAGTAAATGTTGCTTTTCTGAAACAGGGTGTACTACAGTTTTCCCTGTATTTTAAGAATAACTCTGCATAAGTAAGCTTTCATAACCACAAAACACATCCTCACAACTCACTGAAAAATTATTTTGCTAACAATCATTAAATGTTACCTTTTCACAGTTTAAAAATATGGGGGTTATATGGAGGAATGTACAGCTTTGCTGTGAAGGGGTCTCCCTTTATGCAAATATACTAACTGCATGCAAATTTGGAATTCTGTACCATTGTGAGTTTACACCAATGCAACAATTATTCATAAAATAGTCTTGCAAATTGAAACAATTACTTGATATTGACAGGTAAAACACTGCTTAAATATAAATGTCATTATTTATAACTGTTTATTATATTATAGCTTTTTACTGCAAAAATATATGGTTCATGTAATGCATTTTTACTGGATTTTTTTACAGTGTAATATGTCCAAGGAAGTTTATTTTGTTGGAAACTGTAATAATTAGAAAAATGGCACCCCAAATTTTTCTTTTTTGTGGACCTTTCGTTATGGCAACCAGCCACACAGGCAATGTCATTGTTAAAAAATGGCATACTTCTGTGAAGTTATGTTATAATTATTGTGAGTGTCAGGAATATGGTTCTGCAGTAACACTATAACACATTTGTTTTTTTAAGCAACACAGGTATTTTACTCCAATAAAATAAAATAAGTATTACTTTAGGTTACTTGTTACTTTAAAAAGTAATCTGACTACAGTACATAACACACATTACTTTTAACATGTTACCCCCAACACTGGCGGCTGGACAGATGATAGATTACTTTTTGATCCCACTTTTTCTAAGACACTCATATCTACAATCTTTCACATGGGACTGATTTCATCTAACCATTTAATTTAGCATTCCAGGATTTGGAATGTAAAAACCAATTGGAATATCACAGACAAACACCTTTGGCTCAAATTATGTTTTCTCTTCATAATTTATCATAGATTTTCTATTTTTTTCTCAAATTCCAGGATGTTTCAAAAGCTAAGACCTAAACTTGTCGATGTTTGATGTTCTTAAACTACCATATTAGAGGTAGAGTCAGTTAGTTACTCAGCTACTTATGGCAAATTTGGCACCTAACTAAAACAAAATACCACTGAGTCACCAAATGATCCTTAGAGCAGAGGTTAGGAGTCTGGCTGCTGTAAGGGTGCTGGGGTTAGAATCTTTGACAGTCTGTTTAGAATGGGCTGCTTTTAAGTCATGCTTTGTTTGTTCTTGCTATCAATTTACCAAGTTCCCCACACTTGATGATTCTCTCTTTATCTTTTACCCTGAAAAGGTATTCATGAAGCAGACTGGGGTGAATCGATGCTGTTTTCAGATAATGTATGTTTTCAAATTCCTATGTCACTGTAGGTTTATCTGTGCTGTTAAAAGATGCACTTCAATATCAATGGGATGGAAGTCAGATAAGGACCAGAGCTGACACATGACACTGATAACAATTTACAAATATGCAACTCTCTGATTCCACATAAGCAGTTGTCAATAAAGCGTGAAAGTATCCCTGCCTTTTGTAGATTAAACAGACGGTAGCCTTTACTTTTTTCTTTGAATGTTCAGGTGCATTATCCAGGGCTTTCTTTTAGATTCTATTATAGTTCTCTGTAGAAATGTCAACACATCATTGTGAGGAGGCGACAGGATGGCCCATGTTAGCCACTTTATTTCTTGCAACAGCTGAGAACTACATGAAAGAAAACCACAAACAAAATCTCCGGTGTCACATTGTTGAATGACAGAGAGAGATATGATGTGCGGCTCCTAATAAAAATGGAAACTAGCCAGGTTTCAGCAAGACTGGCTAACTAGTAGAAAGGCAAAAAGAAAACAGTTGGGTTCACAGGAAACTGTGAAAAAAGGTAAATGGACTGATGGGCTGCCACTGAAAAGGATAAATGAACTGATGGGCTGCCACCTAGTTTAAGTTCAGCTTTATGAACATTGGAATGTATATTTGTTGTAGTTTTTCAGAAACAGAGACTGAAGGCCATCAACGCCTACAGGCTGTAGGCCACTAACTTCACTTAAAGGATCATGCACCTCTAGTTACTTGTTCATTAGTAAGGGAATAGATAGATAGATAGATAGATAGATAGATAGATAGATAGATAGATAGATAGATAGATAGATAGATAGATAGATAGATAGATAGATAGATAGATAGATAGATAGATAGATAGATAGATAGATAGATAGTTGGGGAGCATGGACTTGTACAGTGCATTGCCGCACCCACTACACGACGAAACAACTCGGGATCCCAGTTTGCAACCCCCCAGGCAGACACACGGTCCAGTCCCACCCTCCGGAAATGACCCTCTATCTGCCACAGCCAGATGTTACGTGGGTGACCCCTTGGCCTGATCCAGACACTCGGGTCCCCAACAGTGAGGATCTTACGAGCTGGATCACCCTTGGGGAATCGCGCCACATGGCCATTGTGCCGTAACTGACGCTCCCTCACAATGCAGGTAATGTGCCTCATTCAGGACTCCATGAGCAACCGCCCATTTGACACAAAGTCAAACCAATGGTACCCAAGGATTTTCCGGTGAAACACAGTACCAAAGGAGTCCAGGCTTCGTCTCAGGTCACTGGATATCGCCCATATCTCGCAACCATATAGCAAGACAGGAAGCACCAGGACTCTAAAGACTTGGACCTTCATCCTTTTGTATAGATATCGGGAGCACCACACACCCCTTTCCAGCAACCTCATGACTCCCCCATTCTCTCCCAGTCTGTCTACTGACTTCATAGGAAGAGTCACTAGAGACATGATTGTCACTGCCAAGGTAAGTAAACCTCTCAACAAGGTCAACACTCTCTCCTCAGACAGACACACTGCTGATTGCTG
The DNA here is from genome assembly GCF_900747795.2 of Erpetoichthys calabaricus. Lineage (NCBI taxonomy): Eukaryota > Metazoa > Chordata > Cladistia > Polypteriformes > Polypteridae > Erpetoichthys > Erpetoichthys calabaricus. The sequence goes on from NC_041394.2 coordinate 45,966,123, forward strand.
TGTCTAAGAAGTCAGTGAAGGCCTGGATCTTGGTTTTTATCCAGGACACTCGCAAGCCCAGACACTCAGACTCCTCGCTCAGTCTCTCGAGCACACCGATCAGAGCCTCCATTGACTCTGCAAAGATCACAGCATCGTCTGTTGGTGAAGAAAGGTTGAATGGCACTAAGTTAACGAATTAAACAAAACAAAATATCCCCAGTCACACTTCCTATTAGATTCAGGTTATATCACTGGAGGTCTGTCTGTGTCATGCTCTGCCTATATAGTGATGTCTCCTTCCATCGACCCAGTGATATATAGATGGGGAATCAGAAGGGGTGGAGTCAAGTGCCCTCAGTGGGCATCTTCTCGGTCCTGTGGGAGAAGCAGGAGAAGACATGATTAACGACAGTGCCCCCCTCTCGACCTGGTGTGGGTACCACATACTTTAGAGGGGTCCTGAGGGGGATCCACAAATGCGCATGCGTACCACTATCTCTTTATATAAGTATGTGCAGGTGTTTCTCTTTTTAATTTGTACATTTATAGCGTTTGTATTTACAGTGGAACCTCGGTTTGCGAGTAACTTGGTTTACGAGTGTTTTGCAAGACGAGCAAAAATTTTTAATACATTTTGACTTGATAAACGAGCGAGGTCTTGCAGTACGAGTAGTATGTATACGCTTTGTCTGCTGAGTGTCATGTGATCACAACTGAGCTGATGGTTCTTCTCTCTCTCTCGCTGCGGGATTGTGGGCAATCGTCTCCTGTTCTCCGTCTGAGTCGGCGTGCCTCACTTATATAGTCAACATCCACACAAGCGTATACTGTTTACTGCAGCATTAGCATTGTGACTGTGTGTGCACACGCATGTGTGTGTGTGTATGTGTGTGTGCTCGCTCGCATGTGTGTGTATGTGTGTGTGTGTGCTCGCGCGTGCGTGTGTGCTGTGACGTGCGAGTCCCCGTCTTGCACCCTAAAACATGAAGCTGAGTCTCAGTACTTTAGCAACACCAGCTTTATTCAGCTTGAAACAGCAACAGCGATGTTATTTATTGTAGCGGGATCTGCCGCTCTCCTATACACAGACACTGCAGTCAGGCAGGGCCCTGCTCATTTATAATGTTCCTTGTTCCTTGTATCACCCATCGATGGCAGGCGCTTATATCATGTCCGCGATCTTTTCGGATTCGCTTTTATGGTGAACTGCTACAGCACTGGGAAACTGCGATTGCTTTGGGACGCTCTTCCACGTGTCGTCCCGTTGGGTGCAATCCCACAAGAGTTTAGAAACTCACTCACACCAGCCATGATTCTTTTCAAAGGTAAAGTGCAGGTTAATTTGTTTTATGTATTTTTACTTTATATTTTGTATTAATCATTTTTATATGAATAGTTTTGGGTTGTGGAACAAATCATTTGAGTTTCCAATATTTCTTATGGGGAAATTCACTTTGATATACGAGTGCTTTGGACTACGAGCACGTTTCCGGAACGAATTATGCTCGCAAACTGAGGTTCCAAGGTATATTTAACATTTGGACATTTATAAGACATGCTGTATTAGAAAGGCTTACAGTAATGTTAAAGGTCTCAGCCATCCTGCACAGTCACTTTTCTCCCTACTTTTTACAGGACCAATAGTATTCATACCATTAGATACACAAATAGATACAGCAATGGTTTTATCCTCGAGCCGTAAGGGTACTCGTGAGTGTCCCTGATATCTGCTTCTTACTGTATATATCATATATATTCATTGTCTATCTGTTCTATTTAGTATCAATTTGTATTATACTACTGTCACTAGCCTGAGGAAGACTTGTAGCAAAAAATAAGTTAAAACTGAAAATGTCACATTGTAGTTTCCAAAACAACTGTGACGTGTAGGGAGTGTTACTGTTGGACTTTTTTACCAGCTGACATTAGACTTTATCCTTTGGGTAGAAAACCATTTCCTGCCATTTTGATGTGTTCATTTTATTTAGAATATGGATAAATATATTAATTATACTGTTTAAATCTGTGTGCATTTTCTGTAATCATTGTGTATTTGTGTATATTTGAAACCAGAAGGGGTAGAGTCAGGTGCCCTCAGTGGGCATCTTCTCGGTCCTGTGAGAAAAGCATCAGAGGACATGATTAGCGACAGTGCCCCCCTCTCGACCTGGTGTGGGTACCACATACTTTAGAGGAGTCCTAAGGGGGATCCACAAACGCGCATGCGTGCCACTATCTCTCTATATAAGTATGTGCAGGTGTTTCTCTTCATAAAGAAGTCAAGACATCATGTGTGAGACATTTATCAATTCCTTTTGGCTTTTGCCAGGTGCAACATGAGATAGAGGCTCTCTGCATCATTAAATAGAACAACTCGAGGAGGAAAGAGGTGAGGTCTAGTGATGGCTTCCATATGCTGTCAGCAGACAGCTTTCCTTCATAAAACATAAGTTAAGGCACATTCAGGGCTAACAAAATCAAGGCCACATGTTACAGTAAATGGAGTTTTGATAGTACAACATGCAAAGGGAAAACTGTAATGAAGACCATCCTGTAAGAACCTGGCCTCAGCTTCAGATGCACACACATTACATTTAAACCCCTCACTCTAAAATAGTTATATCCTAACGATAAATAAGGAAAAGATCTACTTTAGTTTGCTGTATAACCCAAAGCATATGTTGGACATCTGATCAGTGCTGACAACAATAGAATATATAGGCATAGATTTATCATATTCTTTAGGGATCTGCAATCTGTACTAATATCTCCTATTCTCTGTTTTCTTCCGTTCTTCTGTGATCAAGGCACCATGCAGCCCCCTGAGATGATGGAACGAAGGTAGGTGTCTCAGCTCTCCATGAGACTAACTTTATCAAATTTTATCTCATGAAGCCTGAAAGCAAAGCGGAATGATTTACAACCATTTACAGTATGTTAGGTAGAATGCCCAGTGGGCATTCGGCCTTAGAACCCCTGCAGATTTTATTTTTTTCCTCCAATCTAACTGCAGTTTTTTTTCTATCCTCCCTCCATAAGGTCCTCAGTAAGGTCCTCCATCTGACCTTACCTTGTTGTGTTGTTATTTATTCTTTAATATTATTGCTTATTTGTAATTGTTTTCCCTTCTTATAACTTTCTTTTTGTCATCTTGTAAAGTTTTGGGCTACATTGCTGTATGAAAATGTGCTATGGAAATAAATGTTGTTGTTGTTGACTACCTGCCAGCAGATGGTTTTCATTTGTTCTATAAGACACCTCCATTTAGGTATTAATTACCTTTGACAACCGGCTAATGCTTATGTTTTTATCACTACCCTTCTGCTGTAAATGTCTTTCTCAACCAGGCATCACTCCTCTGATCAACTGTTTACTCATTATTTGGATCAATTATGAGCACAATTAAGGGACAGCTTACAGTACTGAACAAAGTTCAGTTTTCAAATGACTTATCGGGAAAGTCAACAGACTCAGCACAAAACACAAAAGTGGCTATACTGTAGGTGCAAGGAAAGGCAAGAGAGATCATATTTCTCTTCAAACTCCCACAAGACCTAGGAACGGAGCTCCACAGAGTCGCATTGGGTGACCATTTGTCTAGAGTTACATAGTCAGGCTCTGGAATAATATGGAGGCCAGCTGTACATCAGTCTTATAGGGTGTGAGTAACACAGTCAGAAGTGTTTTAAATAAATAACTGCAAAGTGGTATCAAAATTCAGAAGACAGCATAGTTATGTTCACTAATCAGAGTATTTGTTTAATTCAAACACTGAGAGCATCATCCTAAATCTAGATCACGCTTTTGAACTTAGACCTGACTCTCCCCTTCATTCAATGGTCAGCAGTCCAGTTTTCAATTCAAAGTACAATCCCCTGTGAATGGGTTTCCTGTTTGAGGACTATTTTCATTTTCATCATGTATTTATCTAAATATAAATATGCTATGGTTTGTCCATCTATCATGTGATTACTCAAGAACTGCTGGGACTAGAATCTTGACCTTGGTCTTGATCGAAAAGCTTATGGTTTGATCTGTTCTGGGAATTCAATAAATTGTAGGTAGCTGCAACCTGGTGGCCATGACCCATGGTTGTGTATTTACAGCGAAAAAATCAAGTAAGTAATAAACACCATGACAGCAGAAAGAAGAAGAACAGTAGTGACATCTTCTGATTGAAAAGCACATTGCAGAAGGTGATTAAGTCATGAAGAATGAAAAGGAACAAGAAGATAAGATGCTGAATCACACTGACAAGCAAGACATAATCTTTAATATAGCCTTATGTGTTCTGGAAATGCAAAAACATTTTAGGTTATGGTGACTTGTTGGTCACTTTAGTGGTGGCCAGAAAAGTTTATTTTAATATAATCACGACCCCCCGCAAGCCCATCTATTGATAATCCCCCACATACTTGTTCAGAATTCATAACTAAGTGAAAGTATTGTGTTTATTGGTCATCGAACATCAAATTTTATTAAATGTAAATAAATAATGGTAAAGTGACCTGTGGTTGTGTGTTTACGGCAAAGTGATTGCAAAGCCAAGTGATGACAGAAAGAAAAAAGAAAAGCAGAGACATCTGCTTAGTTTCAAGAAAATCTCAAAAGGCTATTAGGTGACAAAGAATGAGAAAGAATAAGAAAACAAAATGCTGACCCACATTGACAAGCAAGAAACAATCTTGAATACAGAAAAATTGAGAAGCAGACAAGTACACTGGCTCATGAGCATCCAAGTCAAAGTCTAGGATACAAAATGCTAAATCACCGCAGAGACAGAAATGCAAGACGACAATCAAGGAGATAGTTAAACAGTCAAAATTTCCAAACTTATGAAAGCATCAATGTTTCTGATCATCACTACTTAGCAATGGTTAACCAGAAATGTGATCAGTGTCAAGCTATATTTTTTAATGATGACAACAAAAGAATGTGCTGACAAAATAGAAAAGTTCCCCTCCTCTAAGTGAACCATAAAATACATTATGGCTTCTAGACAAACTGAAAGAAGTAACTATTTAGAAAACATAAGAACCTATCAACAGCTCATTATCTTTAACTTGGTATTTATTTGCATTTTAGTGTAATACCATAGGTCAGCGTTTATCACTAGTAACAATATTAGGAAAAAAGGCATTCATTTTGCACATTGAAAGCATACAGCGGGATGACTGGTCATGCACATCATACAACCCAAGCAAAATGAGATTTGTTTATAGATGTTTTTTATATTATTTGCTGTTGTCCAATGTTGGTCTCTATAGGCTCCCATTCTATAAGAAAAATTGTTATCGCTGTTCTCCATAAAAACATAAGATTAAAATTTCTTCTTGCCCATCACGACAACCCCCATGGGAAAAGACTAATATTTGAAATGTCATTCTTAGGTGGAGTATTCCTTTAAACAAAGAACACAAAGAGATTTCCTCATACGTTTTTCCTAATACAACTTAGTTATGATAAATAAACTAGGAACCTTTGGTTTCCCAGTTTATCTTCTTAGCACTTTGCTATCTGCTATGTTGTTGTCTCAGGATTTTTCAGGATTTGTTGTATTCACTAAAAAAATTATGAATAGTATTTCTTTTTCATTTACATGGACAATTTCTTTCAAACAAATTTCATTTTAGCAGACGGATGCTTGGTTCAAGAGGTGGGCAGCACTGTGGTGACACAAAAGTTAGCCTTACAGCCACACAACTCCACAAGACCAAGTTCACATCTCAGCCTAGGCACAGTTTATTTGTGTACTGTACATACATTTTCCTTCCACCTCCCAAACACATGTGCATGAGATAAACTGGTAGCTCATAACTGACCCAGTATGCATGTGAATGAGTATACTTAGTGAAAGGGCAGGCTTGTCTCCTTCTCACTCTGGGCTGTCACGTCTGTGTCACAGAGAATCCTTGCTTTGTCTAGGGCTTATACTGCTAGTTACTTCTCTCTTCAACTCTCAGTTTTAAAATTTAATAAATAAATAAATAAAGGCCTGGCATCCATCCAAAGCCTAAAATTAACTAATCTGCATGTTGCCCAAAGCATCAATCCAGAGTACATTTTTCTAGATTACACATCACAGGCTGGCCTTGAAACAGTAATGTAAGACGCATTTGGACTGCACACCACATTCTTAGTCTGTGAAAACCTTGGCATGCTTGAAGCGTGAAGCATTCACTTTGGTCAAGATCACCTTTCACTTTCTGCTTCTTTTGCTTAATTTGACGGAGCTGTTTTAAAACAAGTCCCCAAAAACTCTTGTTTGTAGGGTTGTGGACAGGTTTTGTGTTGGTAGGTGATATGAGATAATCAGTAAATAATTGCCTCCTTAACCAGTTTGTCTCAAACCCAAGAATGTGGTGAATTTGTCATTTCTTACAACAAAGATATAGAAACAGAAATGATTGATCCTCCTTCTGGCTATTTAAGTCCAGGGCACAAGAATCTCAGGCAGCGATGCATTTTATAGAAGTTATTTGGAGTCAATAGCGTGTAGTGTTCTCTTATTGTGGATTTTTGGTTTTCTGAATATTTTCTGCTCCAGTTTCTGGTTTCTGATTACAGATTGCTGTTTTGGGACTTTACTGTTTGTCTTTTAGGCAACTCCTTTCTCGCTCATTTGAATTTTTTTTAATTATAATATTTTTATTTACATTTATATAGTGCTTCTGTTACTACTCAAAGTGCTTTACATGGTGAATGGGGAGCCACTTCAACCATCACTAATGTGCAGCATCCACCCAGATGATGCAATGGCAGCCATTTTGTGCCAGTATGCTCTCCACACTGTAGCTTTAAGGTGCTGTAGGGGCGAGAGATAGTTAGCCATTAGGACATCAGGATACTCCTACTCTTTGTGAAGAATGCCCAGAGATCTTTTATGACCACAAAGAGTCAGGAGCTTGGTTTTACGTCTTATCTGAAGGACAGCACCGTGTCTTTGCCACTGCACTGGGGCATTGGGATACACAATCTGACCAAAGGGAAAGCAACCCCTGCTGGCCTCACCAACACCTCTTCCAGCAGCAATCCAAGCTTTTCCTGGTTGGTCTCCCATCGAAGCACTGGCTGGACCCTGAACATACTTAGTTTCAAATGGATGACATCTTCCGAAGTGCATGTGGTATGGCTGCAGTAATTACAAAACCAGAAAGGGTTGTTGCTATATAACAGATGGCTCGGCAGTGGCAGGGATGGGTCAAGTGGCTTTCCATGTACACTAGTTGGTTTTCCTTTGGAGAAGGCACAATAATGTATTCAACGGTGCATTTTACTGCGTATTTGTTCAGAAAGTAGGCAGCATGTTATTTTGTGAAATACACATAAACAGCATGAATTGAATTTGAAATTGAGTGCAGATGATTACCTGCATTACACAGCTGTAGAAAAGAACACAGGTAAAAATCTGAACATGGCTTTTGGGGGCAATATTTCATATTTTCCCGAAAATAACATTTACAGCTCCCAAAAAAGTCTCTTTGGTGAGTTTCAAATTTTTAAATTATGAAATCACCTGCAAATTTTAGTGCCAGTATCACAAAACAGTATATGAATACTCAGCAGTTTTGCTGATCACTGTATTGGATTTTAAAATAAAAAAGTCAAATGTGTTTCAGGCACACGTTATGTTGCAGATTAAAAAATCCCCTGGGATTCTACCCCTTGCACTTAAGAGGTAATTTAAGAACTATTAGTGAATATATTCCAGTCATCACTTCTTATGGGTCGGCATAAATGTATTCCAGCATTTACAGTATACTGACATATCATTTTTACGTTTCAGGCAATGAGCAGAAGCTGCTATGGGCGGAGTGGTGGCTCTGAGGCTAAGGATCTGCGTTGGTATCCCGAAGGTTGCCGGTTCGAATCCCCGTCACTGCCAAAAGAGATCCTGCTCTGCCGGGCCCTTGAGCAAGGCCCTTAACCTGTAATTGCTCCAGGGGCACTGTACAATGGCTGACCCTGCGCTCTGACCCCAAGGGGTATGCGAAAAAACTAACAAACACTGTTGTAAGTCGCTCTGGATAAGAGCGTCTGCTAAATGATGTAAAATGCTAAAAAGGCATAAAAAAGTTTTGTTCATTTGTTAAAAGTATTCAACATAAGTCAGATAATGTTAGGCTGAAACATAATACTTTGTCACTCAATAAAAAAATTGAAAATTAGAGTCCGACCAGTAATGAAAAGTAAGGTAGGGTCATGAAACTATGCAGAGGTAATGTTTATAAATATGGAAGAGATATTGGGACAACATTACTACTACCCAGCCAAAGTTCAGAGGTTTCTTATGGTCTAATTGTTATTATGTTGAGGGATGTTTATCATCTTCACAATTTGACCAGAAAAACAGTGCGTCAAAAATGATTACCATCTCTGTCTTTATTACATGTGCTGGTATTCCAGCTTGTATGTATACAGGCATCCAATGCTAAACCAATATGTTTCAAGTAAAACCATCAACACATTACCTGAGTTTAGCTGTCAGCTGCATTTTTGCTGACTTTTAAAAAGTGTAATGTGAAGAATGACTTTGAATTCTATTAGCACCTAAATTAAAGTAGGGTGCATGCAACTCAGGTTACAGATCTATTGAGCAATCAACTGGCAATGTGACTTAAAGGCTAAGGCACTGGACTTTAAATCACACATTGGCTGGCCCATTGTCCACGTTTAACTCTCTCTGTGCCCTTGAGCAAGTCACGTAATGTGCCCCGTTCATTTATGTCACTTTTACTGCTTTCTACTTGCCATGACTGGAAAGAGAAAAATAATTAAGGACATATATGAACCTGGCAGCAGGTACTGATCCCAATAATGACTGACTTCTCTCACTGCTGTATGCTTTTCATTTTAGTTGTATGACTCAATAAGTTGAATTATTGTGCCTGTAAAAAGTATTCACCCCTTTGGAGAGTTTCATATTTTATTGCTATACAACACTGAATCACAGAGGATTTATTTTGGCTTTTTGATACTGGTCAACAGAAAAAAGATTCTTCAGTGTCGAAGTGAAAATAGATCTTTGCAAAGCAGTCTAAATATATCACAAATATGAAGCACTAAATAATTGATCACATAAGTATTCACCCTCTTCAAGTTAGTATTTAGTAGCTGCACCTTTGGTAGCCATGACAGCCTTGAGTCTGTAGACACAGGTCTCTATCAGCTTTGCGCACCACACTAGTTCCCTATTCTTCTTTCTAAAACTGCTCAGACTCTGTCAGGTTGCATGCTGATTGTGAGTGAACATTATTTTGCAAGTGCAACTTCAAATTTTCAATTGGATTGGGATCTGGACATTAACTTGCCTACTCCAGAACATTTAGTTTTAGTATTATACTTGGGGTCATTGTCTTGCTGGAAAATAAATCTTCTCCAAAGGCAGATGTTGCTTGTATGGACTACATGAGCTTTTCTTCTTGGATTTCCCTGTATTTTACAGGATTCATTTTATCCTCTGCCATCATAAGCCTTCCAGAACCTGCCAGACTGCATGATGCTCACTTTGAGAATGTGCAATGTTTGGCTTACATCACACATGGTGTTTAGCCTGATGATGGAGTGGTGGCTCTGAGGCTAAGGATCTGTACTGATATCTGGAAGGTTGCCTGTTCAAATCCTGTTACTGCCAGAAGGGATCCTACTCTTTTGGGCCCTTAAGCAAGGCTCTTAACCTGAAAATTGCTCCAGGGACAATGTAAAATGGCCAACCCTGTGCTCTGACCTCCAAAGGTCATGTGAAAAGACAGTTTCTGCTTAGGGATTAATAAAGTATGTCAAATCAAGTCAAAATGTTCCCACTTGTTTTCTTTAAGGAAGATGTACAGCAACCAGGTGGTCTGAGGATAATAACCAGCTTCTTGCAGCTCCTAGTGGACTCTACCTTTAAATATCACTTTTCTTCTGACTTGGCACCATGTGGTGCCCTTTATCAGTATGGAAGTATTTCATCCTCTTGCCAACTATCCATGGTCTTGGTCACCATGTAGGCATAGCTAGAATTTTCAGCCTCTTACTCCATTGCGTTTGGGTCACCAAGTACATGGATAGGGCTTACCACCTTCAACAGTGCCTTTCCTCTTTCATGGACTTGCCAGCTTTCACCCCTACTGCCAGAGCGCATTTTCTTCACTCTTCCCGAGCCTTGTTGAGCCCCATCACTAATCCACATACCACTTTTTCTTCCAGACAAGCCCTGGTCCAATACATATCCTATAAAGTATATCAAATCAAAAAGTTCACATCAGACCAAAGAACCTTCTTCCAGTTGATTTTACATTCCTCCACATGACATCTTGCAAACTCTCTCTGCATTTTTTTAAAGTGGCTTTCTTTTTGCCATTCTCTGGGAAACAATTACTATTTTCACAGTCTCTGAGCCCCTGTAGCTTGAAACTCCTTCAGAGTTCTTCAAGGTCTCTTAGTGGTCTCCCTCACAACTCTTCATCTTGCATGATTGCTTAGCTTTTGTGGATGGCCTGACTGATTTAACTGGACTACAAGGGATATTCACTGATTTGGATATTTTCTTGTATTCATCCCATGACTTGTGCTTTTCACGTGCCTTTTTTATAGAATTGCTTGGAATGTATTTTCATCTTCATTAAGTAGGTTAGGCCATCATATTGACTCACCACAAGTTGGACCTTCCAGGTAAGGGACATTCAGACTACAATCAACTAAAACCCCAGACAGGTGACCTCCTCTGAACTAACTCTCTGACTTCTAAAACCAATTGGTTGCACCACTGATGATTTAGCAGTGTCATATTAACATGAAAACGTCCAAGGGTGTGAATACCTGGTATAGGCACTGTAAGTCGTCAGCATCTGTTTATCCATTGTTATCAAAAGGTGCTCTACAGAGCCCCAAAATCCAAACACAAATGCACAGACAAGTCCCAGGTTCAAAACAAAGGTTTTATTTTTAAAGACTAGGGGACTTCGCCCCCTATTCACTTCGCTCGCCAACCTCCCTGGCCTGTGCTATGTATGTGGATTTCACCTTCACCAAACAACAAATCTTTTATTTCTTGTGGATATGCCTCTTCACTGGGAAGAAACATTACTTTTCCCTGATGGCAACACGAATTAGACAATCTACAAGTCTCCGACTTAAAGTTTAAATCCAAACAATATATTTGATCTGTTTTTGCTGTTCCGTTATTTCACTGAGTAAAAATTTCCATTTGAATGCGCTAATGTAATCTTTACTGTAATTTTTTTGAGACTTTCAAATTTTAGTACATTCATTATCTCTAACTTGCTCTGCATGTGTATCTTGCCAACATTTTTGAATCTTCACGACGTTCTACTTTGTCATCTACTCTTTGTCTTTTATTTCCGGCCCCGGGCGTGGTTAAATCTCTTGGCACAAAGTCTCGTCTCACGGGAAGTGAAAGTACTGTATCTCTCTGAAAAAGTCACGTCTCGTCCCAGGCTAAAAAGTCTTGTCTCGTCCCAGGATGTTTTTATTATAATAGAGAGAAATACCTTCACAAAGCAATTATAAATACTCTTGTTTCATCTCCTCTTCACTGCTACTCCTCCCAGGCGAGTGTGGCCTGTCTTCTTTACTGGCTCCGGCTCCATGGACTGCAGTGGGGCTGCCTCTTTTTTTATCTAACCAGGGAGTGCTTCCAGTGTCAAGAAAAAGCACTTCCAGGTAAGGTTGAAGTGCCACAATGTAGGGATTACTGATCCCCGCAGCTCACCCAGTAGGAGCCCACAGGACCCAAAAGGGCTGCCCTGTGGTTGTCCGTGTGGGAATCCTAGCCTGAGGAAGAACCTTCACTTTCCATTTCATTATAATGACCTCCTGGCCGGGTAAGGATCCCTGTTCGGGATGCCATCCATAAGCAAGATTAAATAATTCAGCTCATGCTCATATGGAACCAGCAGCATTTGTGACATGATTTTATGTAATGTTTTTTATCTTGCTCTGAAGGACAAAGTAGGAAGAGGAGTGAATGAAATCTTTATAGTATACAGAAGCTCTCTTTATTTAAAAGATAATTATTTTTGTCTATAATTGAAGTGCATCTGTAACTGTATGTTCAATAAACTAACAAACAAATTTGCAAACCAACATTCTGTATTCATTAGAAGAATACATTTCTCAGCAAATCATTCAAGACAGACTCAAACATAATGCATACAACATAATTTATACTGATAATTACATTTTTGGTTTTAATGATTATTTGAGCACTTTGTGATACATGGATAACATACTCATATGCACATTCCTGCTTGTAAGGCACTGTTCTGTATAAGCTGCAGTCAGTGGTTTCATGTGATTTCTAGGACACCCCCTCTCTAATGGCCGTGCTAACCGGGTACTGTGTAATCTGCTTTTTTCGTCTACTTTTCTTCATGCTGACCTACAAACACAACGCTTTCTAAATGTGCTTGGCACAGCAGCAACTCAGGAGGATCAGGGCTTGAGTGTAATGAGGAAGCAATAGGAGAGTGGAAGAAAAGAATTAAGAAGGGAGGGAGGGAGAGCTGTGTGTTTGCTTCGGGGAGCCCCACTATGTTTCAACACGGCTACACAGTCCAGATGGAAGCCATTACAAAGATTATCCCGGCGCAGACAGCAGCAGACTTTCTCAAACACCTCAAGTGCCTCTTTTTTTCTTATAAAATAGACTAGTTGTTGACATTTTATGCTTTACTAAACAATAAGTCATTTTTTCCCTCCCATTAATGGCAGCTGGTTTATAAAAGCACAATGTCAGGGCAGGGAGGAGGCTATTTGCAGAATTCTCATTACTGAGAGTTTACCTTTTATAAGACATCTTCATCAGATGATTACAAAGGATTGTCAATACCCTAAAAATGGACACCTAAACAGGATAAAAAGTGAGAAGTCAACATACATGGTGCAGAAAATTCTTGTTATGGAGCATTATTACTGTTAAGAGTAGTTTTATCCAGCCATCACATATACCCCATACATTCCTATATTACAAATGCTGGCTATCTTGACTTGGCTCACATTGAATTACATGTTATATTTTGAACTGGCTTGCTTCCAGTCCATTGGTAATGGAGTCTACCCTGGCAACAACAGGCATAAGCACTAGTCCTGCCAATTAACTTAGGTGATGGAGTGTGATGCCCCATGCAATAGCATCCATGCATAGACTCAAACTTCAGGCAGCAGGAGTCATAACCAAACGACCATTAGGTGAAAGAGTGAGGCAAAGATCAAATGTTATTTGTAAAATAACAAAAAAGTAAATTTATAAAAAAACATGTAAACGTGTCTTGCAATTGTAAGTACAGTTCACTGTAAGAACATGAATAAAATTTAGAAATAAGCAAAAAATCGGTGAAAGTCAATATTTAAATTGTATACAGTGGTTCCAAATCAAACAGTGATGAAAAAAAACTTCACCTCTTGAATAACAGTTTAAAAAGGACAAACAGAGAGGTCAGGTCAGGTTGAGGAGCATGCACTGGTACAGCTCGTTGCCGCACCAACCACACGACAAAACAGCTCAGGATCCTGGTTGGTAACCCCCTAGGCAGACACGTGGTCCAGTCCCACCCTTTGGAAATGACCCTCAATCTGCCACAGCCAGGTGTTACCTAGGCATCCCCTTGGCTTGGTCTAGCCGCTCGGGTCCTCAACAATAAGGATCATGTGAGCTGGATCACCCACAGGGAATCGCGCCACATGGCCTTAGTACTGTAACTGATGCTCCCTCACAATGCAAGTAATGTGCCTCATTCGGGATTCTGCGAGCAACCACTTGTTCAACACATGTCAAACCAGCGGATTTTCCGAAGAGTTACAGGAGTCCGTTCTTTGTCTCAGGTCACTGGATAGCATCCATGTCTTGCAACCATATAGCAAGACTGGAAGCATCAGGACTCTAAAGACTTGGACCTTCATACTTTTGCATAGATATCGGGAGCACCACACACCCTTGGACCTTCGTCCTTTTCCAAAGATATTGAAAGCGCCACATGCAACTTTCCAGTGACCTCATGACCCCCCCACCCCCATGCTCTCCCAGTCCACCTACTGACTTCAGAGCATTGTTATCCCTCTGTAGTTGCCGCAATCTAGGTGATCACCCTTCCCTTTTCAGATAGGGATGATAAGTCCTCTTTTCCAGTTAGTTGGGATGACACCCATCTCCCAGATGGAAGCAAAGATTGGTTGCAATGTCAGAAGGCCAGCCTTACCACCAGCTTGGAGAAGTTCATCCTGGATACCACAGATCCCTGCAGCTTTCCCTACCCCCACCTGGTTCACCACCTGTACAATCTCAGTTAGACTGGATGGTTCACATCTAATTGGAGGATCAGCCTCAACCCAGAGATGTCCTAGCCAGATGATCAGCTTTAAACAGCTCCTCAAAATAGCCAGCCTAGCAGGTCACAATTGCAGCGTCATCCACAAGGTCCATTCCATTACATGCCCTGACTGCCACTCTCCAAGGGGCAGATTTGAATGTGTGTATTCCTCTGAAAGCATGACGTAGGTCACTAAACCATAGATGGTGTGTCACTTGCTCACGTCTCCTTATCTGCCTTCAGGGCCTTTCATCCATCCTTCTCAGTTCCCGGTAGAGACTGGAGTTGCCATTAAGCCATGGGAACACCAATAATAGCAGCACAACCCTCAGCAACCTTCAGGGTCTTGTCACGGATGGTCTCTCAACTTCGCAACTTGTGTGAGAACAATAGAGAAACATTGAAAAATCCAAAAGTGAAAATCAGACCCTTAAAGATAGTATGGAAACACACCAACAGAATCACAGATAACCTTCGCAAAAATGCAATTGATTCGGAGGGTGAATCTGATTACAACACTGTATACAAAAGCAAGCACCCTTCTCCTTACTGCACCTAAGCAGTACAGAAAATGCCAAGGGATTTGATAATGGTCAAAAGACAACTACTAGTGGAAAGCACTATGGTTTTATAATGCTGTTCTTTTCTACCGGGACAATCTTTATGTATGGCTTCCAGTCTACACCTATCAACAGGAAGTGGAAATGTCCACCATATGGCACTCCCTAATCGTGTGACTGTACTTTATTTCTTCCCTCTCACGTTTGCATGCACGTGCATGCAGTCATGCATTTGAACCATCGCTCGTTTACTCCTGTTGACAAGTAAATATGAACTTTTTCAACTTTACAGAAATAATGTTCTTATCAACCTGTCTATGCCAGCAACTAAACTTAATGTTCTGCATCTTTCTTTGTAGGCCTCTGGGAATGCATGTGAGCCGCGAGGGGAATCCAAATGCCTTTGCATGCCTTTGCCCCACCACCATGTTGTCCCTCATTGGAGTGCTTCTAGGTCAAACACCATGTAAGTGCATTTTACCGTCAATAACTGTTTACATTTTTATTGAAACGCTATAAATGGCTAATAAATTCTTACCAGAAATTAAGCTATGTGTGATATGGCCGGTCATTTGGGAGTGACAGCTAGATGGAGATTACTTGAGGTGAGGGCATCAAAAGTTGGCCCAGGGCAAATCCAACAGATAGACTACTGATAAAAAGAGATGTCCTGGTATACCAGTGTGAGAATTTAGGGACTGCACTGTAAGAAGAGTAGACAAGATAAAATGGGAGATAGAAGCCATCTGTGTGGATGCATGTTATTTTTTCATCAGACTCTGCAACTGAAATCTTAATTTTTGACCAGTTTGACAGCTCTGCTGCAGATGTGTCTGTCTTATATTAAAATTGAAAATTTGTTTAGAAATTATAGCAATATATTTGCAATACCCCTCATGTCTTGGTGCAACAAACCTAATTTCGAAAGATCTGGAGTAGAACAGAGATGCCACAAAGTGAGTAGTGAAACACAAGACATGATATCAACAACTGATGAACAACAGACATAAAATACTAGTGTGATGTCTTTAAAGAGAGATAGATAGATAGATAGATAGATAGATAGATAGATAGATAGATAGATAGATAGATAGATAGATAGATAGATAGATAGATAGATAGATAGATAGATAGATAGATAGATAGATAGATACTTTGTTGAACCTGCTCTCATTAACATCACTCAAATATGCACAGATACATAATGATTCCAGAAAATGCAGACAGATTTAAACAGTAAAATTAATATATTTATCCATATTCTAAATAAAATGAACACATCAAAATGGCAGGAAATGGTTTTCTACCCAAAGGATATATTCTAAAGTCTGATGTAAGCTGGTAAAAAAGTCCAACAGTAACACCCCCACATATCACAGAGGGTTTGGAAGCTACAATGTGACATTTTCAGTTTTAGCTTATTTTTTGCTACAAGTCTTCCTCAGACTACTGACAGTATTATAATACAAACTGATACTAAATAGAACAGATAGACCGTGAATATGTCAAATGATATATAAGAATCAGACATCAGGGACATTCATGAGTACCCATACAGCTCGAGGATAAAAACCATTCCTCTATCTATTTGTGTATTTAATGGTATAAATACTATTGGTCCTGTAAAAAGTAGAGAGAAAAGTGACTGTGCAGGATGGCTGAGATCTTTTAAAACACTGTAAGCCTTTCTAATACAGCATGTCTTATAAATGTCCAAACGTTAAAAATAAATACAAATGCTATAAATGTACATGTTGAAATGTGTTCCAGTAAGACTCTGAGCTGACTTAGCCACCCTCTGTGGTGCTTTGCGGTCCTGAGCAGTGCTACATACAGTATGTTGAGCACTAAGGCTAGAAAGAAGGACAAAATGGTTGCCACAGCATGTTAGTGCCAATGGCAAGCCACACAAAGTCTACATTTGAGTTTATATTCAAAGCTGTAAATATGGATGCTATGCATGAAGTTTATTCCAAAAATCTAGCAGTCATTCATATATTTTAATTTGCCTTGGACCGGTCTCAATTTTTCTATTTTTCAGCAGTGCATTTTTTTGTGCTTGGTAGAGCTGCCTTGCTCTGACTTGGCCATGCCATGCTGCCTTATGCTGATACTTTGGGCTATATTTGAGTATAAGCACCTCACTGTAGTAGCGGCTGAGCTGCACTTTCATGACTCTGATATGGTTCCTCCATTCTAAACATTTTTTAGTTTACATAGTAAGTTGAAAGTTAAGTAGGCACTGTGCCATAATGGCTCAGAGGAAGGTACGTAAATTGCAAGCTTGCAGGTTTAATTTCCACTTTTTCTTCTACTGAATGTACAAAAAACAATCCTTAACAATTGTACTTTGAAGCCTATTAGCAAGGTGTTTGCTTTAAAATTACTATATAAAATGACAACTCAATTCAAAGTGCTCTTTTCTTATACACTTGGAATTCTCCTATTAATATGCCTTACTGACCTCTTTACATTAAATTTTCCATTCTCTAAGTTTAGGCAGAATTGGACCAAAGAGGCTGCAGTAATTCAAACAAGACTATAATGTATGAAGGTCTGGGAAAGAAAAGGTCAGAGCAACACCTACTAGATCCTGTTAGCCAAGAAATGAAAAGTGGGCACCTCCTAATAAAATGTTTGGTCATCACATTCATTTCCAAGCTTCATGGCGTGTGGGTTATCAAAACTGAGCTCACATATGTGCACAGTAATTCTAACAGACATTTTGTTAACTTACCCAACTTCATCCTTGATGTTTAGTACTACTTTATTTTTGTTGTACCTCTACAATCATTTTTCTGTCTTCACCTGCTGGGCATAATGTTAACCCTGGCGTCACAGGGGTTGGCAAAGTTTGCCATTTGGTAAGCTGCCACTCTAAGTGGACCGATGGCCCTAATTAGCACTTTAAATTGCTAAATGCAGTTAGACAATAAGGAATAATTACTGTCAGGTGGACATATTCCCTAAGGCTGTCCAGAGGGAGCCACAGATAAGAAAGACATGGAGAGACAGAGGGAGAAAGGAGGAGAGACAGGGGGAGAAAGTGACTTTAGATAGATAGGTGCACACAGGCCAGCTGAATGCTGTGAAACAGCCTACAGTATGGAGGTGCTGAATAAGGTGGGGAAATCAGTGGTGGTAAGGTTTGTTCTTTTTGTTTATATTTGCTAAAAAAGAAATAAAGAAAATACATTTAGGCCTCCCAATTCACAGGATTTCCACCATACTCTCCTTTTTC
Source organism: Erpetoichthys calabaricus (assembly GCF_900747795.2). Taxonomy (NCBI): domain Eukaryota; kingdom Metazoa; phylum Chordata; class Cladistia; order Polypteriformes; family Polypteridae; genus Erpetoichthys; species Erpetoichthys calabaricus. The sequence continues at coordinate 45,984,218 of NC_041394.2, forward strand.
AGAGTCAGCCCCTACATGTTGCTAGCAAAAAAATAACCTTACTGTATATCTATAATGGGACCTAAAATCTATCCTGGGTAATACAGTTTTATTAGTACACTTTCTGCCATTATAGAGAAATAAAGCAAGTGATGCGATGATAGTCTGTGCAGGAGAACCTGGCTGAAAATGAGCCAGCCTGCATATTGGTCCACCTTCAAGGCCATTTTGTGGGATATACTTGTGCTCTTGATCTTTACAGTATTACAACTAATTTTTATCATTTATGTTGTCCATCAATTTGTTTCTAAAATAAAACAGAAATCAGACAGAGGGAGAAGGATTAGCAGGTAGGATAATTCCATAAATTTGTCAAAGAAGCTTAAATCTTATAACATCTTTCACATTATTCATTATCATAAAAGAATTCAAGTCTTTTAGAGTGTCTATAAAAGTATTCACTCCCTTGAAAGTTTTCACAACGGATTTAGTCAGTCAGTCAGTCATTCTCCAACCCGCTGTATCCTAACACAGGGTCACGGGGGTCTGCTGGAGCCAATCCCAGCCAACACAGGGCGCAAGGCAGGAACAAACTCCGGGTAGGGCACCAGCCCACTGTAGGACACACACACACACACACACACACACCAAGCACACACTAGGGACAATTGTGGATCGCCAATGCACCTAACCTGCATGTCTTTGGACTGTGTGAGGAAACCGGATCACCCGGAGGAAACCTACGCAGACACGGGGAGAACATGCAAACACCACACAGGGAGGACCTGGGAAGTGAACCCAGGTCTCCTTACTGCAAGGCAACAATGGATTTAACTTTGCCTTTTTAACACTGATCAATAGCAAAAGACTCTTTAATATCAAAGTGATCTAAATTAATTACAATATATAAAACACTAAATAATTGATAGTATAAATATGCACCCCTTCAAGTCAATATTTAGTCGGTGCACCTTTGACAGCCATAACATCCTTGAGTCTCCATGCAGAGGTCTCTGTCAGCACTGAACTTCTGGACTCTTCCGATTTTTCCCTATTCTTCTTTTCAAAACTGCCCAAGCTCTGTCAAGCTGCATGTTGATCATGAGCAGGGCCGGATTTATATGAAAAGAGGCCCTAGGCTATTCCACTTATGAGGCCCTTTCACCTTCCATTTTTAAGTTTGTAAATTACATGAGAGATAATAAAATTTTGCTAACAATTTGAATGTAGGCCCCTCTTGATCTTGAGGCCCTAAGCTGAAGCCTAGTTAGCCTATAGGAAAATCCGGCCCTGATCATGAGTAAACAGTATTTTTTAAAAGTCCATCAACAAATTTCTATGTGGATTCACTGGACTCTGACTCAGTCACTTCAGAACACAAACATTGTTGTTTTCAAGCCATTTCTCTGTAGCTTTGGCTTTATGCATGGGGTCATTGTCTTCAAGGAAAACAAATCTCCCAAGGCGCAGGTTTCTTGTAGACTGTATCAGGTTTTCATTCATTTTACTCTCTGCCCTCACAAGCCTTCCAGGCATTACCCCAACTTAATACTGCCACCACCATGCTTCATGGAGAGAGTGGTGTGTTTTTGATGACATGTAGTGTCTGTCTGACACCAAGCATAACATTTAGTCTAATGGCCAAAAAGCTCAATTTTGGTCTTGTCAGATGATAGAATCTTCTTCCTGCTGAATCCCTCATGTGTGTTCTGACTAACGCTAGCTGAGATGTCATGTGTGTTTTTTTAAACCAGTGACTTTCTCTCCAGTAAAGATCTGACTGGTGCAGCAGCTGTTGTCGGCACAGTCTGTCCACTCTCAGGCATTGTAGCTTGAACTCCTTCAGAGTTCTCACAGGTCTTTTTGGTGGCCACCATCACTAGTCTTCTCATTGCACGATCATTCAATTTTTGAGGCTGATTTGCTTCAGGCAGATTTACAGCTGTGCCATTCGCTTTCCATTTCTTAATGATTGATTTAGCTGGATTCCAACAGATATTCAGTAATTTGGATATGTTCTTGTTTCCTTCCCTGACTTGTGCTTTTCAGTCATCTTTTCATGGAGTTGCTTGGAGTGTTTTTTATTTTCATTGTGTAGGTTAGACTACGATACTGACCCACCAGCTAAATCCAAGTTGAACCTTGTAAATAAGTTGCATTAATATTACAATCAATGGAAACCCATTGACTACAGACAGGTGATGAATTAATTCTGTGACTTCTAAAACCAATTGGCTGTCCCAGTGATGATTTAGGTGTGTCATATTAAAGGGAATGAAAACTTATGTGATCAAATATTTGGTGTTTTATATTTGTAACTAATTTAGACCTCTTTGCCAAGATCTCTTTTCACTTTGACATTAAACAGTCTTTTTCTGTTGACCAGTGTCTAAAAGGCCAACAGAAATCCACTGCAATTCAGTATTATTTAACAATAACATTCCAGGGGGTCAATACTTTTTATAGGGACAGTATAATCCCACTCACAGTAAGTCTTAATGCAAAATACTTAAAATAAACAGAGTTCTGGGTTCAACCCTGGTTTAGGCATTACGTAAATAGAGTTTGCACATTATCCCTATGGGGTTTTCTCCACTTTCTCTCCCATGTCCCAAAGACTTCAAACTGACCCACTATGAGTGAGTGTGAGCATATTTAAGACTGTGCCTTGTAATAGATTAGCACCCATTGTTGCTGGGATAGTCTCTGGTTTTATATGATCCTGAACTGGATAGGTGAGTTAGAAACTCTGGATGGCCTCTCAGAATTAGGCACACTTCAGACATTTACTGTAAGCTATTAATTTCAAGTATAGGTCAGTGAAGTGATTTGTGTAGGATGATATAGTGAGGTAAGCACAGGATTAAACATGCAGCCTTGGATCATCCAGTCTAAATTTGTAATCACTAGGCTACATGCATTCCCCAAAAATCAATCATGTGCATTCTTTCCTAAGACTGGAGAGGGAGTTTGTTGTATTTAGCTTGTCCAGCTAAGCAGTTCCCCCTTTTTCGTACGCCTACGCCATTCTTTTCTTGCCTGCTGTGGTATGGTATATAGCTCAAGAGGGTTGATGGGAATGTTTTGGAATTTGGCTTGGAAACCAGCTTGATGTCAAGCATGTGGATTTAAGAAATTAGTAGGCGTTTATCATTCTTCATGTAGATGAGAGGACTGATTCTGGCCGGAGTGGCTGGCTGGCTGGCTCCTGACAGCTCAAAGATATGTGATACACTGAAACTTCTCTGACAGAAAAAGAGTCATTTTAATGTGTGCTTTGGCAGTGGAGCAGGAGCCCAAAAAGTGCTTCAGCGATCTCCCCTACTGTTTTCAGTGAAATCAAAAGAAATGTGATCAGCCTCTGGACTGCCTGTGGTCTTTGTCGGGGAGTCACATTCTATCTTTGGTTTCCCTTGATCGACGTCTTCTATTCTAATGTTGATATAACTTTCCTCTGCAGATTTTTTTTTTCCTTGATCACTGAGACGAAGTTTAAAAGGGGCCCATACTGAGAAGACAGGAGTGCATGGACTGTGCCTAATTTGTAGGAAAAATATTAAGAGCTGAAACTCTCCCCTAAAATCACTATTAAATTTGACAATCGCCTTTAAAAGTCACCCCCACGATATGTCAATATACTTTTAAACAAGGGCCCTCTGTAAGTGTGCACTGGCCTTGGCTGCAGTGCACAAATCCATTAAATGAAATGCCACTGTAATATTATGGAGCATTTTTCATAAGGCGATGGCTGAAATAATTGAAATAGTGCTTTGAGCGATGCCTGCCATGTGCTGGTGGATTCTACAATCATGAAGAATATCCTGATACCGTGGAAAGCTTGGCCAAAGAGTACACTACAATTTAGGAAATAAATGTTGGTAAAGTGCAAAAAGTACACCCCCAAATGAAGCAATTTTTTCCCTTAAAACACAAGCACAGGGGCAATAAAATTCCACAAAAAATTAATAATAATTTAACATGTATTACAGGCACTTCCATGACATCTATATTAAGCGATGTCTGACCAGGGCAAAGAAAATTATTAGTGATACCAGTCATCCCAATAATGGCTGCTTCTCTGTGCTGTGATCAGGAAGCATTACCACTTCTTGAGGTCCAGTTTAGGGAGACTGAGGAGCCGCATCCCAAATGAGAACAATGCCTAGAGCTAGATGATGCCCTATTACTAATTCTCTTATATTAAGACTATTATTCATGCTTTTGTTGTGTATTTTGATTTTAACTGTTAATTGTCTTTTATATTCTTGTTCTAGTTCACAGTCTTGGAGATTAGTAACTAAACATTTTACTACATATTCTATTGTGTTCTTCTGCCCTACATGTTGCTAGCCGATGTTGTTATTTATTTGACTGTGCACCCCCATTGTCTCATCATTCATTAATACACCTGTTAGAGTGATGTTATGAATGCCCAAGAAACTCTCATGATGCAAGTAGGTTACGTAGTGAACATTTAAATACAATGATCCCCTTGAGCGCCACATAGGCACTCCCTTTACCTCTTGTTTTGCCCATGTCTCAAATGTATCTTTAAAGTATAGAAACTCCAGGGTCTGGTCAGTTGTGGTGCACAGCAATCTGGATCTCTATCTGCACGATCATGATCCATCCCTGGAAATCACTCACCTTGTAAGCGTGATTAGTCTATGTCTTTGTTACAGCTTTGTTGCTTATTGTATACTGTCTGCTAGGTGATACAATATCTGCCAAATAATACAACGAGTACATGACATGTGTTTCGCCCTTATTGGGGCTTGTCAGGTGTACGCACTTTTGTATCCCCTTACAGGGACTGAACCTCGGACATCAGTGTCTGAGACAAAACTTCTAACATTGAGCCATGGCAGCTGGTTTGCTTATTTGACAGGGTGAAGATCAGAGTTCCGTATTACATTCCTAGTTCTGAATCTCAATCTGATTATTTAGGTGGTCACCTGACAGGTAATGCTTGTGGTTGGTTGGCCAGTTGGCAAACATCCGCCATGTCCTCTCACTGCTTTGTAAATCAATGTTTATTTTTTAATGATTACATGTAAATGCCTGTTTTTTTTTATATATTCAAGTTTACAATAAGGTACATCCAGTAAAATCCTTCAAGAAAGTTCCCCCTTGTCATATTATGTGAATGTACCAAGTTCTTTAAGCTCTCTACGGCAGCACTGTACAATGGGCCTTTTCCAAGACATGACGCAGAGTGGGCAGAATACTTCTAATGCATAGTCTTGGAGTTTAGTAACTAAGCATTTCACTACATTTTTTTTTCACTAATTGGACACACTTAACAGAAGAAAAACATTTCCTAACATAGCAGGCAGAGAAGAGTTGATTTCCATTGTGCTTTTTTGTACTGCTGACCTGTATTCATCTAAATTGCATTTTGTAAAGTTTGAATGCTGCATGCATGTGTAAAAGGCAAATTATTTACTAGTCATTACAGTTCTTTTATAAATATAATAGCCAGCAGCACAGCAGTTGCAGTGAAAATTTCAGAGCCCTGTGAAAATCAGATTATAAATAACTCAGTTGACAAACTCTAATCAATGATTATTACTTAAATCTTGTCTGTTCAGTAAGGAAAAGCATATTCATCAGCAAATTTAATATATAAGGCACAAAGAGCTGGAGTATGGAATGCAGCTGAGCCAAGAATATTACAGAATAGAGAGTAACACGAAAGCACATTGCAGTAAAGTGAAAATATAGATGCAGTTATTTATTTAATTTCCCTATTGAGTTAGTTTTACAAATGTTGTCTGGTACAAGATGCACTCTGATTACTCCACAGTGGACTGCGGACTGCTTATAATCAATCCTCTCACGACTGCATAGAGTGAATGTGACAATGCGAGTCTGTTCTATACTCCCATCACTCCTTTGGGAGCCTTTCGAACCCGACACTGTTGTTATTGTAACTGGAAAAGTTGGACAATGAGGACAACAATGAAGCAAGGGGAAAGGTGCAAAAGTGCAAAACAGTGCTTTTATTAAAACAACAAAACCAGTGTCCAAATAAATAGTGCAGTGCTCCAAACTTCATTAAATAAATAATCCATTAAAAACAAGTGAAAATGTGGAGGTTAAAAACCAATAAATAAATCCATTATAAACGAGGGTAAAATAATGGCTGGAAGCAGTCCTTTAAAAACAAAACCCATGGCCTTCTTTAGCTGGCAGCTCTCCTGCTTCTCTCATCCAGGCTATGCACCAGGGGAGTCGCCCTACCTGCAGCTGACCTTCTCCTACTTCTGGTCTGGAAGCCTTTGGGTCCCTGATCCCGTAGGGCTCCGCCAGACTGAGACTTCTGGTCACTTCTGCTCTTCTGTAAAGAAAATAGCTCAGCAGAAGTGACCAATACTTTCTGCCCCCGAGTGCCAGCCAAACAATCTACTAGGGCTCACTTCCCAGCTGCCACTCCTTATTTCAGCAAACCTGCTCTTGCTGTCTTGCTCATACCGGCTCCTTTGCTTCCAAATTTCTTCCTCCTCTAATCTCCATTCTTTTGACCTTTTTTCCTTTCTTTTCTGCAATCACGCTTCTACTATTTATAATGGGGACATGGCACAGGTGTGGCGATTAGTAGCTCCTGGCATCAATTATGCAGTGAAACACTTTTTTTTCAGTGTCGCTTTAATATCTGTGGTATTTTCATTGAATTACAAGATGACCGTCACCCTTTCTGAAGACTGTTACTTTCAACTGTAATCAGTGCATTAAACATGAGGGTAGTTCGCTCCATTTTTCATTTTGTGTGCTGTGAATGCACTGTCAGAGTCTCGTGTGCACTGACAGTTTTGAAAGCAGATAAAGCACAAATGTAATTTGATTTTCAAGGGGCTCTGAATTTTTTACTGCACATTTCCTTCACAGAATTTGCTGTTGATAGATAGATAGATAGATAGATAGATAGATAGATAGATAGATAGATAGATAGATAGATAGATAGATAGATAGATAGATAGATAGATAGATAGATAGATAGATAGATAGATAGATACTTTATTAATCCCCAAGGGGAAATTCACGCACTCTAGCAGCAGCATACTGATAAAAACAATATTACTGTATTTACGCGTGTACCACGCATGCATTTTTTCCCGAAATTTAGCATTAGAAAATCAGGTGCACGTCATACATGAGGAAATTTTTTTTGTAATGTTTACTTCTTCTGCTTGGGCTCTCTCGCTCGCGCTCTCTCTCTCTCTCACTCACTCGCACTCTCTCTCTCTCGCATTCGTTCACTATCTCTCTCTCTCTCTCTCGCTTGCGCTGTCTCTCTCTCTCTCTCTCTGTCTCTCTCTTTTGCTCTCTCACTCGCTCACTCGCACGCGCTCTCGTGCGACGGAAGAAAGAAAAACTTTCGTCATGCAACAAAAACAGAATGGCATTTTGTGGAAAATGTGCCCTAAACGCTTCCTGTACAATCATAACGCGTGTCGTACATGGGACATAGTGGTTTTTGCGATTTTCTTTGTAAAAATTAGGGTGCACGTCTTACACGAGGGTGCGTGGTACACAAGTAAAAACGGTAATTAAAGAGTAATAAAAACACAGTGCAAGTTAAAAAGTGCAAGGTGGAGAGTACAAGGCAGGTATAACAGACAATAACTTTGTATAATGTTAACGTTAACCCCCCAGGTGGAACTGAAGAGTCGCATAGTGTGGGGGAGGAACGATCTCCTCAGTTGTCAGTGGAGCAGGACATTGACAGCAGTCTGTCGCTGAAGCTGCTCCTCTGTCTGGAGATGACACTGTTTAGTGGATGCAGTGGATTCTCCAAAATTGACAGGAGTCTGATGAGCGCCCGTCGCTCTGCCACAGATGTCAAACTGTCCAGCTTCATGCCTACAATACAGCCTGCCTTCCTCACCAGTTTGTCCAGGCGTGAGGCATCCCTCTTCTTTATGCTGTCTCCCCAGCACACCACCGCATAGAAGAGGGCGCTCGCCACAACCATTTGATAGAACATCTGCAGCATCTTATTGCAGATGTTGAAAGATGCCAGCCTTCTAAGGAAGTATAGTCGGCTCTGTCCTTTCTTACACAGAGCATCAGTATTGGCAGTCCAGTCCAGTTTATCATCCAGCTGCACTCCCAGGTATTTATAGGTCTGTACCCTCTGCACACAGTCACCTCTGATAATCACGGGGTCCGTGAGGGGCCTGGGCCTCCAAAAATCCACCAGCACTGTTGGTGCAGATATGCCCAGTGTAGGTGAAGGTCTATGTCATATGTGTTTATGGACATTTCAGTATGGACAGGGAACCTTTTGAAAAGGATGTGAAAACTTCATTGTGGACGGAGATCATTTTCATTTAAAAAATAAAAACGCAGTAGTGTGGATTTGTTTGGATGCAATTTGTGTGGATCTGCATTGTAAAGGTAAGCATAAATCTGTCCTAATTAAAACAAAAGTACTTTAATTATTCTGATAATATTTCTTCATATACAATAGAGTCCTGCAACTAAAGAATGTAACTACTTTACAATTGATTTTCATACATATTGAAAATGAAACAAAGCATCTAGTTCAGGGATCTGCAAAGCTGGTTCTGGATTGCTTTATTGGCTGCAGATTTTTTTTCAGCATTTTTTTTCCAAAAGTTTTGACTTCTTTCATTTTTTTGTTACATTTACATTCTGTATGCTGCACCTGTACGGTGTGGTGTTCTCTATAATATAATCAGATTCTGAAATTTGCTTGACAGTCAGCAGATGCCACTGTTCTTATTTTCTTTATGCCATGTCACTTCGTTTTACAATCACTTTGCCATAATAAACATACAACCACGTATGTATTAGCTGAGGTTGCCCCTACCTAAAATTTTTTGAATTTTCAGAACATATCCAGTTTTGATCAAGTCCAAAGTCATGATTCTCCCCACAGTAGTTCACAAATAATGACATGACAGACAAACCTTAGAATTTTATATACATGGACTACCTGTGCTACTGTATGTGTCTAAGACAGGTTGAAATCTAAATAATCAATATAGATCTCAGCATTAATGTTTGCAGGGCTGCACAAAATGTATATGTCTCTGGCATTTAGTATGGGATTCACAAAAGCAGTGCTAATGTTTGTGATGTGCCATCTTTTGGAATGCCAGAAACATAGCAACCAGATGGACACACAGACAAACACACAGACACTTATGCTTTAATTAATGTTTGTGGCCAGGTGAAGGTATGACAGGTCTCAAAGCAAAAGTTGGGGCACCAACTGGGTTGTCCTGTCTAATTCAACAGAAAGCTCAACCAAAAAAAAATGCTTCCTGGCATTAGGGGTCTTTCCCTCAGGTTTCCACTTAAACAAAAATGACTTGGCTTTAGCCTTAGGTTCAGGGTCTGTATGCTTGGGAGCTCCACCCAGTGGGTCACTATTGCCAAAAAGATATCTCCTTCAGGGCAGCTGGAGTTCTTATGGTTGGGGAACCGGAAGGGGTGGGGCTAAGTGCCGTCAATGGCCGTTTTCCTGTTGCTGCGGGGAGAGAAGGAGAAGATGATGTTAGTGACAACATCCTCTCTTGTCCTGGTGGGCTATTACATACATAGATCGATCCCATATGGAGATCCCTCGACATGCATACATGACAGTGGATTATGTTCTAGAATACCATTCAATAATTTATTACCTACTCAGTTATTATGAGAGAGCCGTTGGACGTACAGTATTTGCAGTTTCACTATTGGGTTCAGTTTCATTAGAAGAAGTATTTATGCAGCTACTGCCCCATTTTCTGCACTGGGTTCCAACTTTCCAAATTTTTTTAAGGGCACAATGCCATACCCTAGGGCTATCTATGTTTTTACACGCAAATTGTAGGTATGACTTAATCCCACATTCTTGATGGTTTTAAGGCTAACTTGTAAACAATCAGAAAACACCTCCATTCAGTCTTTTATTGTTCCTTTTCCTTCAAGTTGTTTAGGAAAAACTGGCAAATCTAATTTTATTGTTGCACACTTCTTTTTTGTAAACATTTTCTTCTTCTTCTTCTTCTTCTTCTTCTTCTTCTTCTTCTTCTTCTTCTTCTTCTTCTTCTTCTTATTGTTATTATTATTATTATTATTATTATTATTATTATTATTATTATTACACCTGATCCAGAGACCATTGCCTAATGTACAGTATAAGGCCTATAAAACAAAATCTTAATAAGGTAACCCCAGGTGTATTAAAGCTCCCATATGGAGACCATATCCATTCATCTATTTTCATATGTGATTAGTTTAATTATATTTTAGTAAGGAGGCCAGGGCTTATGACTTATACAAATTTAAAAATATTATATTAAGAAAATACATCTGTGTGTGAAACTGATGTCTGTATTTTGCCTAATGTTCAATAACTCAAGTTAATGTTAGACATATGGCAGCTTACTTCCAGGGTTACTATTACAACTAAATTATATACAGAAAACAGATTTTGACTACTTCCTGATCTTCCTTTCTCAGCTTTCTTGGTTTAACACAGGATTTTCTTGTCTGATGGTACAGATTACCAGGTGCATGATTTGTTTTTATGTGGTTGCGCTAAGACTGTGGCTCACGTCTTGTAAAATGACATCAAGGATCTGATTGGCTGTGACTTCACAGGTGTCATGTAGAAGCAATCAAGGAGGCAACAAAAATAAAGGACTGAATGGAAACTGGCACCATGACATGTTTAAGAAATAGGAGTCTGAATTAATGCTTGTATACTTTAGGTTCAGTTTAATTTGGAAATCTTAGTTTAATTTGTTTCTAAGCGCAAGTCGACAATGTGTCTGTGATGATTTTTTGAAAATGTTCCACCATCTAAACTTAACTTGTAGAGTTTGTAATAAAGATAAATAAGACATTTTTAACTTGGCTTCCTTATTGCTCTTGAAAAGTTTTGTTTAACATAAACACGGCTGTGACTGATTTCTCCTTAAAATGTATAACAACAGCTGGAAGTCTGATTATAATGGAGTGTTACAGCCTCCCTAATAGTTTCCAGTTTATGTAGTATTTAGTATTCTTTAAATGTTTGACAGCAAAATATTGAGAAGGAATAATCTGTTTCTCTGTTCTTTATAAAACGGAATAGAGATGAAGCCAAACACTATACAAGTAGCAATTAAATCTCTACAAAGGTCAATGGTGACATTGGGGTGCACAGATTTGGCCCAGAGTGCTAAATGTTAGTGCTTTATAGAATATTGAAAATTTACAGTGTAATACATTAGATCCAATAATATCATCTTTTGGATTTTAAGTACCAGGTATTTGGGCTAATGTTCCATCATCTGCATGATTATAAGCTTAGGTTGGGCAGGTCAGGTCAGGTTGGGGAGCATGCACTAGTACAGCGTGTTGCCACACCCACCACACTACAAAACAGCTTGGGATCCTGGTTTGCAACCATCCAGGCAGACACATGGGCCAGTCCCACCTTGTGGAAATGGCCCTCTATTTGCCACAGCCAGGTGTTAAGTGGGCGTTCTCTTCCCCTGGTCCAGCCACTAGGGTCCTCAACAGTGAGGATCCTGCTAGCCGTATCACTCTCGGGGGAATCGCGCTACATGGCCATAGTGCCATAACTGACGCTCACACACAATGCAGGTAATGTGTCTCATTCAGAACTTCATGAGAAGCGGCTCATTCGATACAAAGTCAAACCAGCAGTACCCAAGGATTCTCCGAAGAGACACACAGTACCAAAGGAGTCCAGTTGTACCGCTCTCAGAACCGGCACGATTACTATATGCGCTGCCCTCCTTGAGAGGCAGCAAAAAAAAAAGAAAATAAATAATCCGGGGCGCGAGTGACCAACACTACTTTCCTACTATCCACTTCAAGTACAGAGACACACCAGTGAAAGCAGGGTCAAGTAAAAATGATTATTGTAAGACAATACACATGCTCACTGTAACAAACAAAAACCTTATATACATAATATTGTGCTGCAGTGCAACCCACAAATCACGACATGAAACACTTGAAAACATACATTACTAATAAAGATTTGAGCAAGGGAAACAAAACAAAAAAACAACGGATTTATAGTCCTTTAAACCTTATCTGTACGGTATCATTGAGCTCAATCTGCAGTGGGGAATGATGTGCCGACCATACCTCCTATTCCGGGAAACATACTGATTAACCATTTCTTGTGCTGGCCCGTCACATCCTCTCCCGCCAACCTTTCTCCCGAAAGTAAAAATAATTTGATGGGAAATGAACCCGGGTTAATCTGACGATATCCATGAGGTGTCAATCCTTTCTCTTGTGCCTTTTCCTGTGATGGCATCTTCCTCTCTCCTAGCTCTGTCCTTTTCTTTTTTCCCGCCACCTATTTACATACTGATAGCTCCTCCCCGTACAATCTGTTGGCCCTTCAAGCCTCCCCCTGTACAATGGGCCGACCTTACAATTTAAGGCATACCACAAAAACAGGAATGGGAAAAGGTACAAACTTACAGGGAAACACACTGTGGGATATGGGTGGCCGTTCATCCCGGCCAATACCCCCACATCGCCAGATGGAGCCCTCCCGGCAACATGGAGGTGCCCCAAATTCCAGCAGGGCATCCTGGACATTGGAGTTTTCCTTCACAGCCATGCTGGATACCATGGGGGCCGCCAGAGGATGCTGCAGGGAGGCATAGGGATTTTTATTTGCACTATAACCCGGAAGTACATCCTAGTCACAGGGACAGAAGAAATAATGTACTTCCGGGATGAAGAAAAGGAGTTTTTCACTTGACCCAGAAGTCTTAAGAATCACATGGACTGAGGGATCAGAAACACTTCCGGGTCAAGCACTTTAAAAGAACTATGGGAAATCCCAGCAGTGAGCCAAGTTGGGAGGAAGGGTAACTGAGCTGCTGGGAGTGGAGGATTGTGATTTTTATTGATTATTATTATTATTGATTGGTTATTGAGTATTGTGGAGTGGAGGGTTGTTTGTGCACATTTGTTATTATAATAAATTCATTCTTGGACTTTTATCTGGTGTCTGACGTAATGTCTGAGGGTTCAAGGGGACGACAGCCCCCCTAGATGTCTCAGCACATATTCCAGACGACCATTACAGAGTCTTCATCTCAGGTCAATGGATAGCGTCCATTTCTCGCTAGCAGGAAGCACCAGGACTCTAAACACTTGGACCTTCGTCCTTTTGCATAGATAGCAGGAGCACCATACACCCCTTTCCAGTGACCTCATGACCCCCCATGCTCTCCCAATCCATCTACCAGAGTTACCAGAGACATGAATGTCACTGCCGAGGTAAGTAAACCTCTTGACAAGATCAACATTCTCTCCACAGAGAGATGCACTGTTGATGGCTGTGCCCAAGAGGTCATTAAAGGCCTGAATCTTGGTTTTTATCCAGGACACTTGCAAGCCCAAACACTCAGACTCATCGCTCAGTCTCTCAGATCCTCCATTGACTCTGTAAAGATCATAGCATCGTCTGCAAAGTCAAGATCAGTGAATCTTTCTTTGCCAAAAGATGCTTCACAGCCACTAGACCCCACAACTTTGCCCAAAACCCAGTCCATGCAAGCAATGAACAGAGTATGATCAAAAACACACCCCCTATCTGGAAAGGGAAGTCTGATTGCCTGAATTGTGGCAAGTACAGGGGGATAACACTGCTCTCGGTGCCAGGTAAGGTCTCTTGCTAGGGTTATCCTCAATAGGATCTGTGATCTCTTGCTCACCTATCAGTGACCGGAGCAATCTGGTTTTATGCCTAAGAAGTCTTCCATCGACTGCATCCTGGCACTGAAGGTTCTCATGGAACCCAAATGTGAATATCAGCAGAGTTTCTTTACAGCCTTTGACGATTTTCGTAAAGCATTTGACTCAGTTGATCAAGCTGCCCTGTGGGACATCCTGAGACTCCGCGGGATACCCTTAAGGTTACTGGATATCATGGCTGGCCTGTACATTGGTACACTAGTACTATGAGTGCTGTGCAGAGTGGAGGCAGAACCTGTGTGTTTTTTCCCAGTTGATTTGCTTTGGCATTTTAAGAACAATGAAGAACATTGGCCTGCTTCAAGAGATTTTACCCAGTACACTTTGATGGATGTCTGGCCTCAAAAATGGATTTAATTTTGGAAGATGAGCAAAAAAAGTGATTAAAAAGTTTTCACTAATGCACAATTAAAGGAGAATAGATCTATAAGCAGACAGTTATAGAATCAGTATACAGTAAGTCTGAAAATTAAAGACAGTACAGTGCTGGGAGTGCCAAGTAAATTCAAGACATTTCCATTAACACTAGAATCCCTGAAGCCTATGAAAAAATTTGTAATCCCTGGCCACCTTAAATTCCTTTGCACCTCTCCATCGGCGTCCTTTGTTTTGTAAATGTGTCAATCAGCACAAGCAGCAAGCAGCCTGCTAACCCAGTCCCCACCAACAGAGCTGATGTCAATCACAAAGTTCTCAGAGCTCAAGTGTGTTGATCTGGGTGAGAGATGCCTAGAGTTGTATATGGTAAGTTATATACCATTATTAGGAATAAATACTGTACATTTCAAGTGTGTTCCATGTCAACAATGATCTGTGTAAATGTAGGATGGCAGGAAATGTGAGCCAAGAAATGCTGAACACATACCTAAAACAGAAACGTTTTCCATGTTATACTAATAATGACGTGAAGTGTATAATGTGTGAAGACTTTAGTCTAAATATCAAATAAACATGTGCGCTTTTATTCAAGAATATAACCAGAATGAGGAGTTTCTTCATTGATAGGGGATAACCTTCTCGTATTGTGGACAGGGTCCTCAATCAAGCCAGGAGTAAACCTCATCACAGTAATGAAACCCGCATCCTGCTGGTTCTCCTATTCCACCCTAACTCTCTGTATTTCCCAAAGGCCATCAAACAAAATGATTCTGCTACAGGAGACTTCCTTGATCTCCTTCCTTACACCACCTAAACTACTCTAAATTCTTGTTCACTGAATTGGTTGCCTCACAGAAGACAGGCACTTTAATAATAATAATACTACATTTTTTTTATATAGCATATTTCCTTTGAGCTGTAAAAGGAGCTGCTGTGTCACTTACAAATACATTATCAAAAATACTCATGGATTTGGTTCCTCTGGTAAATTTAATATTAAACAATGAACCTCTTGCCATTCTAAAAATCTTACTTACTTTTTAATTTATCCCTTAGTCTTCACTAATGGTAGCTTTTACTCACCTATTCTAACCTTCTTTCCTTCATCTGCTCTGTCTTTGTCTCCTCTCCTATATACAGTATATATTACCTGCTTTTTTCTTTTCTGTTGCATCCCCAATAAAGGTTATTCATCCAAACTGTTGTGTCTCTTACCGCCTTTTGTTTTTTACTGTGGAGATGACCTTTGACTTTTTTCCTTTGCAGATGCATGTTGACGCATCCCTAAGCTGACTCCATTTTAAAACCAACAATGATTTAGATGTGTCATATTTATATTTATGCTATCAAGTATTTTGAGCTTTATGTTTGTAATAATTTAATTACTTTGACATTAAAGAGTCTTTTCTGTTGATCGGTGTCAAAAACGCCAAATGAAATTTACTGTGATTCAGTGTTATGTAACAATAAAATGTAATAACTTCCAGGGGGTGAATGCTTTTTATGGGCACTATACTCAGAAATAAAACAGAGTGCCAGTGTGTAACAAGTCGTCATGGTTACCTTGTATCATATATGAAGTTGTTTTCCTGTTTGTACCAGAAAAACACAAAACCACAATTCTTATGCAGGAAATATTGGGATGTCTCTGTACAAAGGGGTCATTCCAACTTCCTTTTTTATTAAGATGTCTCTTTTCATCTCGCTGTTACTAATGTTTTGCACGTCGTTACTCGGGTGACAGATACTGACAACCGATGTAAACCTGTTGAGTTATACTCTGTTTAAAAGCAATTTGAAAAAATGTAACGGTTCCCAAACATCCTCAAGGCAGAGTGCTTTCTGAGGCAGCCCATAAAAGTGAAACTGCCAATTTCCCACACTTGAAGCACAGAAGTCAAAGTCGGGCATGCAAAAAAATAAATAAAAATAATTGCTAGGTGTTTTTATCTTTAATAGCAGGTTTCAAATTATGAAAGTTTCTGCCTCCAGCACAAATTAGGCAAGCCCCCAAATGTACATTAGCTCAGACACCCTGGAACAGTAGGACAATTCAGGACCCTATCAGTAATTTATTGATAATGTCTTCTGTGAGAGGAAAGTAAAATAATAATAATAGTAATTGACCAGCATTCATTTGAATCCAAAGTTTTAATTTGAGGGTGTGAATGCCATTTATTTACCTTAATTTCATTTTCATTTAATTGAAGAGCATAGGATGAGTTATGAATGAATTGAATCCTTTGTTGATATGCAAGGTAGTTGCTGCTGCTTTGTGATATTCTGTAATGAGGGGGAAAAAAGAGTCCTCTGTTTCATGGCAAGAGAATAGAAAACACATTATTATACTGTATAATTTCTTAAGAATGCTGTTTTCCAGTTTTGAAGCTGAAGACCTTAACCTCTCCAATTCTTTTAGTCTGGATGGCTTCAGCATTTGGTCTCAGTCACTGGAATACTGGACAGCAGGATTCCTGTCTGAGGCAGAGCTAATTGGTTGAAGGATGACACCTTAAGAATACAGTGCCTTGTAAAAGTTTTCATTCCCCTTGGTGCCTGGCCTGTTTTCCACAGAATTGTATTAGGGCCACAGTGAAGAAAAAAAAATACGGACACAGTGAAGAAAAAAAAAGCTAAATGTCGAGAATAAAGTCGACATGTCAACTTTATTCTCGACATTTCCACTTTAATCTCGACGCTTATGACGAGAATAAAGTCGACATGCTGACTTTATTCTTGACATTTCCACTTTATTCTCGACGCTTATGACGAGAATAAAGTCGACATTTCCACTTTATTCTCGTAGTTTATTTTGTCATTAAAGTAGAATGTCGTAAATTAAACTTCATCTTAAAATAAATATTTAGTTTACTAGATTTTCTCAAACCCCGCCATAAGTTATGTAGCACATTACAGTAAATGCTTTGTGTTAAATGTTCCCTGACCCAGTTATTAATCACTATGTGCTTCTTAAACGGACTTCCTCTTGCATTAAGGAGGTGCAGGCAGTGATTGCCGCACAGAATACATTCACTTCATGATATTCCTGCTCTCTGAACATTTAGAATGCTAAGATAAATACTTGATATCATTTTCATGATGAAATGCATTAAAGCAGGTATTAAACATGCACGGTGGTGTGGCGGTAGTGCTGCTCCCTCACAGTAAGTGGTCCCCAGGTGTACGTTCAGTGTAGAGCACTTTATGGCAGGTGTGACAAAAAAACTGGATTTATGAATGGGTATCGCACAGGTTTAACTGAAATATTGTGTACGTGTTGGGTTTGTGATCTGGTGGTCGGAGACACGAACACAGAATTCAATGGACATTCTTCTGAGCGGGCTTTCTTTATTGCATGCGTGCTGTCTCTGTCTGATGTACCAAACCCCCAGTTCCTATCCTTCCTTTTTCTTTCTCCAGATAACCAATCACCACACGATAAACGTCTTTGTGAAACTAAAACTAGTTATAAACTTAGACCACAGAGTGTTCAGAACTTTAAAAAAAAATCTTTGTTATACATGTCTAATTATGCCATCCATTCAGGGTTGCGCCCATCCCACCAAGCATTGTGTGCGAGGCAGGAGCAAATCGTGAACGGGACGCCAGCTTATTGCATGGTGAATACGAGCAATACACATACCCCAGTGTCAATATAGCATAACAAAACCCCACTGCCTACATGACTTTGAAAGGAAACTGAAGCACGCAGAGTAAACCCACCAGAAAAACATGCAAACTCAAGGCAGGGTACACCCGGGACCCCCTTGCTGCCAGGCAGCAGTGCAACCTCTATGCCACCGTGCCCCCACATGATTAGTACATGCTTTAATGTATTTCATCATGAAAATGATATCAAGTATTTATCTTAGCATTGTAAATGTTCAGGGTGCAGGAATATCATGAAATTAATGTATTTTGTGTGGTGATCGCTGCTTGAGCCTCTTCTTAGTGCAGAGGAAATCAGTTTAAGAAGCAAGTAGTGATTAATATGGCTTGGGGAGTGCTTAACACAAAGCATTTCATGCGCTACATAATTTATGATGGGGTTTGGGAAGATCTAATAAATTAAATATTCATTTTAAGATGAAGTTTAGTTTACAATGTTATACTTTAGTGATAAACTACGAGAATAAAGTCAACATGTCGACTTTAACCTGGACATTTAGTTTTTTTTTTCTTCACTGTGTCCGTATTTTTTTTCACTGTTGCCCTAATACACTTCCGTAGTTTTATCATATTACAACCTGAAATTAAAATAGATTTTTGGGTTGTTAGCACCATTTGATTTACACAACATGCCTACCACTTTGAAGGTGCAAAATATTTTTTATTGTGACACAAATAATGATTAAGACCAAAAACAGAAATCATGAGTGTGCATAGGTATTCACCCCCCAACGTAAATACTTTGTAGAGCCACCTGTGCTGCTATTCCAGTTGCAAGTCTCTTGGGGAATGTCTCTATTAGCTTAACACATCTAACCACTGGGATTATTGCCCATTCCTTAAGGCGAAACAACTTCAAGTTAGGTAGTCATACCACAGATTCTCAGTTGGATTGAGGTCTGGGCTTTGACTAGGCCATTTCAAGAAATTGAAATGTTTCCCTTTAAACCATTCCATTGTAGCTTTATTAGTATTTTAGGGTCATTGAACTGCTGGAAGGTGAACTCTTCATTCCAGTCTCAAAGTCCTCAGGAATTTCCCTATATTTAGTGCCATCCATCTTTCCTTCAATCCTGACCAGATTTCCAGTCCCTGCAAATGAAAAACCACCATGCTTCACTGTGGGAATGGTATTCTCAGGATGATGATTGTGTTTGTGCCACAAATGGCATTTCCCAAAATGGACAAAAAGTTCAATTTTAGTCACCTGACTAATCTGCATTTAGTCTCATCTGATAAGAGAACCTTCTTCCATGTGTTTGGGGAGTCCACCACTTGCTGCTGGGCAAACTCCAAAGGTGTTTTCTTATTTTTTCCTGGCCACTCTTTCATAAAGTTCCACTCCGTGGAGTGTATGGCATAAATTGGTCCTATAGACAGAGACTCCCATTTCCGCTGAAGGTCTTCGCAGCTCCTTCAGTGTTATCCTTAGTATCTTTCTTACATCTCTGATTAATGCCCTCTTTGCGAGTTTTGGTGGACGGCCTTCTCTTTTCAAGCCTGTAGTGGTGCCATTTTCTTTCCGTTTTGTTATAATCGATTTAATGGTGCTCTGTGGGATATTCAGAGTTTGGGATATTTTTTTATAACCTAACCCTGATCTATACTTCTCCACAACTTTGTGTCTATCCTGTTTGGAGTGCTCCTCAGTCTTCATGTTTCTTGCTTAATTGTGTTGCAGAGTCAGGGGCCTTTCAGAACAGATCTCTTTATACAGCCATTATGTGACAGATCATGACATTTTGATTGCACACTGGTGGACCCTAATCAAGCAATTATGTGACCTCTGAAGTTAATTGGTTGAACCAGATCTTATTTAAGGGGTTTCATGGCAAAGGGGGTGATTACAAATGCACTCACAACTTTATAGTTTTTACTTGTTTTTTTTATACATATACAGATATTTTATTTTCATTACACTTTTCGGTTTAGACTATATTGTTAAGTCTATTACATCAAATTCAAATGAAAATCCATTTTTATTCCAAATTGTAAAGTGACAAAACAGAGAGTGAATACTTTCACAAGGCACTGTATGTCATTTTTCCTCATGAGGTCTTTGATATACAAATATGTAGTTAGATGTACCTGTCTCTTCATCATATTGATCAGTAACTGATCATATTGATCAGTTATACTGCTATAAGCCTCCTATGTTGAACTGCTCCTTGTAGACAGTGATACAGTGGAGATACTTGAGGGAAACAAAATATACTGAATGCAGCCTAAACTTTTCGAGTGTTGTGCCTTAAAGCGTGGACGTAAATCAGAATCTGAATCACATTTTTTGATGCCTCTCTAATTATAATTACATGACAGTCATAAACCTAATTGATACGTACACACTTAAGATAAATACAAGGCATACAATGTAAACATATTGTGACATGTGAGTCCCTGTCTTGCACCCCAAAACATGAGGCTAAGTCTCAGCACTTTAGCAAAACCAGCTTTATTCAGCTTGAAACAGGAACAGCAGGGTTATTTATTTTAGCAGATGTACCACTCTCCTATACTCAGACGCAGCAATCAGGCAAGGTTGAGGCCAGGTTAGTGGCCAAGTAATACTGTTCCCAGCATTTATAATGTTCCTTGCATCACCTATCGACGAAGGCGCTTATAGCACAATTGTGGTCGGCTTGGATTTGCTTTTGCAACGAGTCGCTGCAGTGCTGTGAGCCTGCTGTTGCCCCAGTGATGGATAAGCTGTCTTCCACAGATGTGGCGATCATGCTTCTGAACACTCTTCAGCATGTCGTTCCATTGGGGGAGTCCCAAAAGAGTTTAGAAACCTTACAATATGTATACAAAGTGCAAGACAGTGCAGGAAATACTGAAAAATATACACATTAAAAATATGTAAGAATTTTGCGAGATATGTGGATGGCCAGGTGCCCATACTGAGTAAGGACAGCCGAATTAACCATTTGTGAAGTTGATGGCCTGTGGAAAGAAACTTTTCTCATATCTAGTTGTTTTGATGTAGCTTAGTCTATAATGCCTAGCAGGTGGGTGAAGTTCAAAAAGGTTGTGGCCTGGATGTGAGGGGTCTGTGATGATTTTTCCTGCCCGCTTCATGACTCTGGAGTAGTACAAGTCCTGTAAGGTGGCGAGACTGGTGCCAAAGATCTTTTCAGCAGACGTGACTATTCATTGTAGTCTATTCCTGGCTTGTTTAGTTCCTGATGCAAACCACACTATGATGAATGATTTGAGAACGGACTCAGTGATTGCTGTGTAGAACTGAATCAGCAATTCCTGTGGTAGATTGAACTCCCTAAGTTGTTGCAGAAAGTACATCCATTGCTGTTCCTTTTTTAATTATGAAGTCTGTTTTCGTCTTCTATGTCAAGTGCCCATAAACATGAGGGTTTCCGCAAGTGACACCTTATTGTTAAGTACTAAGAGGGAAGGTAATAATGGGGTTCTCTCCTGAAGTCCACTGTCTTCTCCACAGTTTAGCTCCAGATTGTTCTCAGCACACCAAAGGGCTAGCAGCTCAACCTCCCTTCTGTATGCAGATTCATCACCATTCCTGATGAGTCCAATAATGGTATAGTCGTGTACAAATTTTAGGAGGGGACCTTAGAGGTACAGTCATTAGTATAGAGGGAGAAGAGCACACACCCTAGGAGTTTGGGGGCATCAGTGCTGATTGAAAGGAAGCTAGAGGTGTGTATCCCTAGTTTCACCTGCTATTTCCTATTTGTCAGGAAAATGGAAATCCATTAACAGGTGGCAGAAGGGATAGAAAGCTTGGTGAGTTTATAATTGAGGAGTTCCAGGATAATTGTGTTAAACTATGACCTGAAGTCCACAAATAAAATCCTTGTATTGGTCCTTGGGTTGTGAAGAATTTCCAGGAAGTAGTGAAGACCCATATTGACTGCATCATCCACTGACCTGTTTGCTCAGTAGGCAGACTGAAGGGGAACCAACAGGGTAACTTTGATGTCCTTCAAGTGAGTTAACACCAGTCTCTCAAATGTTTTCATGGCCTCAGAAGTCAAAACAACAAGATAATAGCCATTCAGTTTGGTAATGCGTGATTTTTGGGGATTGGTATAATTGTAGCTTGTTTGAAGCATAAGGGAACTTCACACATCTCCAATGATTTGTTTAAAATCTTTGCAAAGATTGGCCAATTGATCTGCACAGATTTCAAGCAGGAGGGTGAGACTCTGTCTGGATGTTCTGCTTTCTTGGTGTTTTGTATCTTCAAGAGGCAGCACACATCCTCTTCACAAATATTTACTGTAGTGCAGGTTGAATGGTAAAATGAGTGGGGTGAAGGTCATGACTGTTTGTATACTGGGGGAGCTGAGCTAGTGTGGGGTGGGTTTATCAAACCACCAGTAAAACTTATTCAGGACATCAGCTAGTTGATTGCTCTTAGTAATGTGGGATGATGGTTTCTGGTAATTGGTAATATTCTGTAAATCTTTCCATACTGATGTAACTTTTCAAAGCAGTTTCTCGTAGCCTGTCTGATTTCTTTTGTGAGTGTTAGTGTGGGTATAAAACTTTAAATTAGCCTAGTTGCTATAAGTAAGGGAAGCAAAATTGATTGAAATCGGCATCACATTGGTGGTTAATGCAGTTGTTACTTACATCCAGTCTCATGGCATTGAATTCCAAGCAAGGTCAGTATACAGTATATAAATATTGACATTCTTCCTGTGTCTGCATGGATTTTCCTCCCATTCTTAATTCTACCTATTTCAGTGAGACTGTGTGAAAAGGACTGTAATGTGTTCGAGAATGTATGCAATGTTGGGTCACAAGATATACAAAGATGAAGTCTGAAGAATTTGCTAACATTTTTGAAGGTACAGTATATACAGTAAGTTGACGCTGGTGTAGGACACAGAGTGGCAGGCATCAGTAGCAAAGGGCAAATGTGTCTGGAATTAGATGTCCTTGGATTGTGACTCTTTTATGTTAGATCAACATGAATGACTAAACAAGCCACAAAACTTAAATTAATTAACTGAGTAGAATCAGCAAGAATGACTCATCAAGAGCTGTAGAGACCAGGGTGTCATAGACGATCTGCAATGTACAGTCCAGTCAATTATGGCAATTGATGCAACGGTGCAGGTTCCCTGGTGCATAATGAAGAGTTAATGAGCCACAGGGCAATAGACAAATAGGACAAGGATCCGCAAAGTCTAAAGTTCTTAACTCTGTCTGGCCCGTATTTGACCCATTTTTACTACCTTTGCTTCTGATCCTGTCCCTTTTATTATGCCGCCTTGCTACCTCTAATAAATGGCATTCACATGCTAGGACAGATGTGGAGATTATAAAAGGTGCTGCATTTCTTCTCACCAATGATTTTACATTTAGAAGGCCCTTCAGACTGGGTCTTAAAACTGCTGGATATTCTCAATAACAACAATATTTATTTCTATAGCACATTTTCATAAGCAGCACTTTACAAAATATCAAAGAAATAGGTAACAAGAGAAGAAAAACAAGTTGCATCAAGAATAAAAATGATTAAGTGATACAAAATAAATTAATATGACCTTGGATAACATAGATATATAATTAGTAGAAAAGAAGAGTCCTTATGTATAATCTTGTCTTTGATAAATGAAGACTTCATAAGAAAGAACACACTGATACTGTCACTAGACTGCTCTCTAGTTGATTCATCACATGAATTCACCATCAAGTTTCCCCTTTTGCAGGATGCTGAGGAGTTTACTGACCCACTCCCAAAGATTTTTGAGTTTCCTGAGACAACAAAGATTTTATAGAGTTCTATTAAAAGCTAGCCACCTGAGAGAGTGCACTCACCATTCTGAGAAAATGCTACTGTGCTTGCCCTAATAGTGTGAACTGAATGTGTTCTACTGTGCTGAGCTTAACAAATCAAGAGTGACACTACAAGTGAAGTAGAGACATGGTGTGAAGTAAGTGGTATTCCACATTAGAGGTGTTGTGTGATATTTGTGCTGAAGCCCTTGTAGTGGTGCCATCAATTCAATTCAATTTGCTACACTCTTATATAATGCTCTAAACTGAATGCATAATCAAAGTGATAAAGTAGAGACCTACCATCAACAGAAAAATATATAACCATTCAATACTGAAATATTTCAGAACACATGGGGTGATTTTGGAGTTCCCATTTTAAGTCAACATCAATTCCAATTACTGCTTAATGATTCTGAGTGATCACATTTGTTTCATGTCTCAACCAGATGGAGTGATTTCCCAGATGACAACACTCTCAGAGTACATGTGTTTGCAAGTGGATTGGTGAACATGACATCAAAGCTATCTGCATTGTATTCCATAGCATTCTATCAAATCAATTCTGAAACAACATATGTGGACTGATATCCATCACAATCGAAGAGACAAGAGCCGATTTACTTGTTTAGCATCAATTGTGCAGGAATTGAAACTCTTTTGAACATTCTGTGTTATGGTAGGTACAATCTATTTTGATGGTACAGACAAATATTCTCTCGTGATCATGTTCACACTCCACACTGGCCACTACTTGTAGAGAAAAAGGCCTAATGTGGTAAAGAATTTTGCTACAAAATCTATACATTTGTAATTATTCACCCACTGACATGCCACAGAGAAGACCCTTCACCATCCTCTTGGTCACGCCTCTCTTCTTTTGTTTATATTTAATCAAATGCCATGTTTGCCATTGTAGAAGTTCCTTCATGTTTATCACCTGATGCTGAGGATGTCAACTTATTGAGGAATCATTTTACAAAGGACTAATCCTCCATTAGAAAACATGTTTCTGAAGCATTTTGCTTCTCCTTTTGGTCAAATCAAATGCATTTCCCTTGCCTAGTCTTATGTTGATTTGCTTCCCACCCTAATGAAGAGAACATTCTGTATCTCATCCTGTTTCTGTATGATGACCTCCAATTCAACTTCCATTGTTTAGCTTCATGTGTCTGTCCTGGTCTTTTTCATTTGGTTTTCCTAGCAGTTGCCCCTTTGTAATTCTCTCTCAGCTTGTCCAGAAAAATCAGGTCAGTGACTCCAGGCACCCTTTTGTTATCTCTTCCTTGTCACTTAGCACAGAGTGGATTCCTGTTCATAGTGGGAGTCTTATGTGCTTTCAGCAAAACTTGACTCGATTTATATTTTGTTTGTTTCACTGAACCATTCAAATTATTTATGTATAATAGCTTAAAATGTCTGCTGTTGTACCTAAATGTTCATTCTGCTATCGGTTGGCGTCACAATTGGGAATAACATGACCTTCATGGTGCTACAGTACTCTAGAAGCATTATGGTCAGCTATAAGGCTGTCACAGGTCAATTCCAATCCTGAAAACTAGAATCCTTAAATCACTTTCAGTCAAATAGGTACAGTAAGAATGCAGATAAACATTCTTAAATGGACTTAGAAGCATCTATAAATTCATCTTGTATACATGTACTTAGCTATCTGCACAGCTATATATATCAGAAAGTGTCCATCTTGCTGAGTTTTGTGAGACACTAAAACCCTCAGTTTTTAAACATTCATTTTATTGCTGTCCTTTACAGTAAGCTTTATTTATAAACAATCCTACCAGTGTTCTCAGGGATGTACCCTCTTGGACAAATCTATATGATTTGTGAATTAAAAAAATCCTTAAATCTCATTACAGGCCTGAGAATACATGTCTTGAGAGACTTCCTGAAAAACACTTTACCATATAGTTTGTGCTATCAATACATTTTTTTTGTTTATATGTACATGTAATATATGTGCAAAATCCACCCTTCTCTGTTCATCTCCAAAAGCTGAGCAGAGTAAACCAGACATTCCAGTTCCCAGTAACAAATCCCATCTCCGCCTTCTAACTGTTCTGCCTAAAAAGGAAGCACTGAGAAGTTTTTAATGAAAAGGATCAGGAGGTAAAGTGTAGTCAAACTGATATTATTTTGATCTGTCAAACTCAAAATGCTAATCAAAAATTAGAGACCTTAACTCCAAAATCAAATTTATTAAGCAGAAGTTTTACAATAAGAATCACACACCAACATTTATCCTTATCTTGGACACCCTGGAAGTTCATGGACCAACCTTTCTATCATCGCTCTGATGATGTCATGCATCATACCTTCCTGGATCATTTTGAATAGATTGCCATAATAACTGGTAATGCTAATGTATCGATATGGTGGCACAAATAGCGAAACAAAATGATGTTGTGGTACAATGGTAAAATTGTTCAACGTATTTAGGTACGCTTCAAGACAAAAAACAAAGGCCCGAACAGAACTCCAAAATAAATGCATTGTTCAAAACACTTAAGAAAATCCCATAAAAAATGTCAATACAGAAAAACATCAGCCACAACTATAACAATTTCTTTGACTAGTCCTCGGTGCTCTTTAGGATCTTATGCCCACTACAACTCTAATGTTGAACTTTGTTATGTAATGCTGCAACCAACATAACTGGCTTATAGGATTTAAGAGGAGTACCAAGACCCTTGTAGAGTTCTGACTTGTTCACCATAATACAGAAAGAAAAAGGAGAATAGATTTTGAGTGGCTAACTCCACAAATGGCTCCCATACAGGTTTTACGTGTCGCTTCATGGGGGCAGAGCTTGTTAATTGTGTTTTGTTGCTTAGCGGCACTCTATGCTTGACGGGAGATCCCCCCCTTCCAATTTCCAGATTGTGTCCACGCTTCATGGGGGACTCCCTCTCACACCCGTCATAATCTGAAAGAAAAAATCTATTTTGAATTTGCACATATGTTATCCACATCCACTTATTGGGGTACACATATTTTCATGCTTGAATTCAAGCAAATTATTATATAAGAGACCACTAGTGTGGAATTTTCCACTTGTGGCATCCTGTTGGCACTCAGAAAGCTTCAGATTTTGGAGCATTTCAGATTTTAAAATTTTAGATTAGTGATACTCAACTTGTACATGATTTGACTAACAAAGTATTATCAGATTCATATTACCAAACTGTGCATAAGCATGCAGAAAAGAGACTAGCATATTGCTTCTGCACCTTTATCATGGTTTCTACAAAATTATAATTTCAGGAAGTTATCATTTTAATTAATGTAGTACTCACTAAAGAAAAGCAAAAGTACTACAGAATAAAAATCACCAGACTCTGTTGCTCCACAATATTTGGGCTAAACACCCTATGCATGCTGGTTAATATAAAATCTGCAGGGTAATAACAGATACACTCAAGGAAGATATCATTTATCTGTGGACA
This sequence comes from Erpetoichthys calabaricus, assembly GCF_900747795.2. NCBI lineage: Eukaryota > Metazoa > Chordata > Cladistia > Polypteriformes > Polypteridae > Erpetoichthys > Erpetoichthys calabaricus. The sequence continues at coordinate 46,011,223 of NC_041394.2, forward strand.
TGATATATGTGTAGTTTGAATGTAATTAACTAATAAGTCACTGATTGTGTGATAAATTAGAATGAATTTCAACACACCTCTGGTCTGAGGATTTTTCATTCTTTTTTATTCCTCAGCTTTAAGTTTTTCTTTAGTCTTGCTCTGTGGCTGTTTCAGAATGTCACATTCTCTAACTACTGAAAAGTCATTGTAAATTCTAAACTGGGTGGCTCATTAAAGTTAATTATTATAACAAAAGATGCAGAGACTGCATCGTAGTTTTAATAATACATGTCGCTATATATTATATATTTACTATAGATAGATAGACAGACGCACACGCACACCTATGTGTGTATGTCTATACAGTATATGCACTGATCGGGCTATGTTGTGGCAACTTGAAATGCAAGAACGATTTTTTTCCAGCAGTGGGAAGCAATTACATCACAATAGTCAGATTTTAGTTTTTAATTTTATAATGAATTAATATCACAGCAACCATGTTTACTTTTGAAATTTGCAGGTCAGGAGGGATCCAACTGACCCTTGAGCTAGTCTTTTCTAAGCTCTTTGGTATGACTAATGAACACCACACTTGATAGCTGTTATTAAATACTCTGGGATTGAAGGAGTTTAGAGTTTGGCTAAAGTATAAGAAGGTGTTCACATGAGAAAGATGCTAACAACCAAGAACCCAGCTGGTGGGTATTGGACTGAAATTCATGACTCTCCTGAGTTCAATGATTGTGCAGTCTACTACCCAGTAAGCAGCTACAGGAAGACCTCCATGAAAACAAAAAGCCACAGAGCTTGAGTAGTAGATGACACAACAGACTTTTCATTCTTATTGATCAAAGATTGAATACTAGAGTTGTGCTGGCGTGTTGGAGGTAGTTTGTGCTGGGTAGGGTGAATAAGAGTATTAAAATTTTGAAAAAGTTAGCAGACATTTATAGAAAAGAAGCTTGAACATACTCTATTAAACATTTTAGAAGATGACCCATGTTCAGGTAGTCTTCTAGTAATATTGTAGTTTCATACCTGAGAAAGACCTTGGACAAAGCCATTATGAGAACTTGGCCATAATAGGAGTCCATGCATAGCACAGAAGAAAAAAAGAGGAAGCATGTATCAATTGGAAATAAGCAATCAGCTAAAATCCATTGGTTCTCAGGGAGAGTCCTGCCATAGCTTAGCATGTGAACGTAGGGAACAAGAGAGGTGTTGCCTCAGACCCCATGTAAGCAGAAAGAGGCTCCGAAATCAGAGTGGGTGGTAGATGACAGTGATATTTCAGTTCTGATATTAATTGTAGTTTTAGTTTTTATTTTATTTTATAAAATTAATTTTTATTTTGTTCTAGTTTTCAGTGGAGTTAACTATTTTTATTGTTATTTTGTTCTGTGTTTAAAATTTTATTTTATTTTGGTTGCAAGACCACAAACGTTGGCCTACACATATTTCAATGCAAGTTATGTTTCAGTCAACAAAATACACTCACAGTTCATAATGCCTTTAAACACAACTTGACTATCAATGAGCAAACAGATTAAGTGGCCTAATGAGTACAGTCAACAAGATAAAATGTTTAAACCCAAGAAACCAGTTTGTGCACGCATGTTACTGTTAAGCTTTAAATAAGCACGCATTTCGAGAGATTTCTTAAATACTCGCTCGACTAATGCCTGTAATGCAGGTGCACAGACAAGGTCCTGGCGCTAGCAGACTGTATGTTGACGATTTCTGCTGCCAGTACTGAAGCTGATGAGGCACTGACTCCTTCAGAGTCAGAGAGATTTACAAATATATTAACCCAAAAGAGTAGCTTATTCACTAATCAGCTGGAAGCCAGCACATTGACTGCTGTTTATGTTTCAAATCTCATCAGCATTCTTTACACACAGATAGGTAAGGTACATATTTGGCTAAGAAAGAACGTTACATTTATAGCGGTGAGAGAGTGGAGAGAGCACATTTGTTCTGCACCCTCCATGTGTTCTAAATTTGCCATTGCAATTCCTCAATTAATACTGATTCAGTACAAATGAAAGTACAGAGTGGTGAACAAAAAACACAGATTTCAATTTTGACCTTAATTGAAATATTTAGTTGTTTTTAAAAGCTTTTAATTCTGATGCTTTAATCAATTTTAACACGGACTGTTCAACAAAAGGATAACAAGAAAAACTAAAGAATATTTTAAAGTCAAAATGTAGTTTTTAAATATTAGATTTTTATCCTAGTCTGATCCCACTTTTTATAAAATTGAAAACCGTTTATGGTCTTACCTTTATTTGTAAATGGATTCTATGAGCCTATCCTTCTCCATGAAAATCTCCATCACTTTCTTATAAAAGTCCTCCTTGTTTTCCTTTAGTTTTAAAAGTCTTAACCTTCCATTTTGGCAGTCAGTCAGAATAAAAAATAAAAATAAACGGAACTCTGCAGTGCACCTATCTTTCTGATATCACTAACTTATTGGCGCCTAGAGCCTCTGCGTAGAAGAACAGCAGCAGGAAAAACCTCTTGGGCTCACATCTGCCCCTTACAATGCAGCACTGTCCCGTCTGCCTTGCCTTGTGTCTTTTCACTGTGATTTTATGGCCGATGAAGCAAGACTAGATATGTCACACACATTCATTAAAGATATTAGCCAGACTGTGGAAAGTCAGGGTGTATAATAAACGTGTCTGCAGACATTATATTGGCGACACACAGAGAGACAGCAACAGGCACGTGCCAATTGCATGCATCAACCCAGTGTGTGAGAGAGAGCGCAGTCCAAGTTGAGGTGAGGCTCGTCGGTGCCGCATTTCACGTTTCTCCCCGATATTTGAACAGGAAATGCGCCAATTCAGTGATTTTGACTATAAAAATGATCACAATTATTGGAATCATACAGAAAACAAATTTATAGCACAGACCAGTGGACACATTAATTTTATGTTATCATTATTAGTTTTTTTAACTTTTCATGATGGCCCCGAGGGCGTTCTGTGTCTGACGTCAGAGGTATTGCAGTCTGCAGCTTCACTCTGTTGCCCTGATGTGCAGTCATGGTGCCAGAGAAGTGCTGGACTTCCACTAAGTACTGATCCAGCTGGTCCTGCACTGAAACTCGGAGGTTCTTTTCTTCTTCTCACACGCTACGGTTGCTTTTATTATCATCTGCGCTGTAATTAAAGTATTTTCACACGTTACTTCCTCACTTTCTACCCACAAATATCTGTGCAAAACTCGCCATCATCAACCACACATGCTTACTGCTTCAACCCAACGAGCCAAATGTGCTCAACAAACAAACAACGGTCCTTTACGGAAGCTGTGCCACGTGACTATAGTAAGCCCAGGTTACAAGATCACTGCATAGTGAACAGCACAACGTAACTGAAGGCTCAGGGCAACCTCCAAACAACCCCTCTGCACAACTGAACCGGACTGAACGAAAATGCTATAGCTTTTTTTTCGTTTTTACTCAATTTTCGTTCACGTTTTAGTTTGTTCGCATTGTTATGTTTGCAATATGTACATTTTATAACAGTGTGTTTTGTTTGCCATAAAGTGTTTGGGGTTAGAGGGTGAGTTTCTGGCGGGATTAGTGGTTCAGAAATAAATGCCTTTCTGAGACAAATTGCACCTCTACGCTTTCATATTGTATGCAACATTTTGTCGACAAGGATGGCTGAATTTTCACTTCCACCACCTTCTCTCTTTATTTCCCTGCCTGGAGAGCCTCCAGTGCCTTGGTCCCACTGGCTGGAGTCTTTTGAAACTTACCTCCTGGCTCTTGATTTGCAAAATGTACGTGATGTGCGCAAAAGAGCTTTGCTCCTACGCTGTCTGGGAACGGAGGGACAGCGCGTGTTTAAGACTTTGGGGAATGCAGCCACATACTCCGCTGCTGTGACTCTGATGGAGACGCACTTCTCCTGCTCGCAAAGTGTTATCCTCCACCGAATCCTATTTCGTAAACGGTGACAGCAGGCAGGCGAATCGGTTCACCAATACGAGGCCAACTTAAGGGGTTTAGCCAGCTTATGCAAGTTCGGAGACATCCATCCATCCATCCATTTTCCAACCCGCTGAATCCAAACACAGGGTCACGGGGGTCTGCTGGAGCCAATCCCAGCCAACACAGGGCACAAGGCAGGAACCAATCCCGGGCAGGGTGCCAACCCACCGCAGGACACACACAAACACACCCACACACCAAGCACACACCAGGGCCAATTTAGAATCACCAATCCACCTAACCTGCATGTCTTTGGACTGTGGGAGGAAACCAGAGCGCCCAGAGGAAACCCACGCAGACACGGGGAGAACATGCAGACTCCACGCAGGGAGGACACGGGAAGCGAACCCAGGTCCCCAGGTCTCCCAACTGCGAGGCAGCAGTGCTACCCACTGCGCCACCGTGCTGCCCCCAGCCTATACATGATTTGTAAAACCATAAACCCTTAATTGTTTTTATTCAATAGATAAAAATGCCTGTATTAAATAACACGTTGTTAATTAGTTGCCAGATGATCATGAAATTGAAAAGTAACAGTAATGAAAACTTATGCAAATTATTGGTTACATACATACTGATTACATATTAAGATGAATTTATTAGGGATCAATTGGCTGAGCACACTAACAATCCAAACGTCCACGAAATGCTCATGCTAGAATCAAATGATTTAAGTCTATCACGGCCAATCCACATTGCATTTCAGATCGAGTCTGCCGTGGAGTTCGCTGTCAAACTCGACATATCTCCTGCTTCCTCAGCAGTGACAAGAAATGCGGCTCAAGTACTGCAGTGCACAGAAGACTCGGATAACTGCAACAAAAATCCCAGTGTGCAGCTTACGTGACAACTTCCTCCAAGACCCCAACGTTTTTGCGGAAATTGTGGCTCTAAATCACACTCTACAAGAGCGCAGAGCTGCCCTGCCAGGGGTCAGATATGCCAGCACTGCAATAAAGCCAATCACTTTGCGAAAGTTTGCCATTCTGCTCCGGCATCGTCAAAGTCTATGACAATTCTTAATGTGACATCTAGGCATACATCTTTTAAAACTTGCATAGTAGAACTAGACAACGTATGTCTTCCACTTTTGCTAGATACTGGGGCAACAGTGTCTCTGTTAAATCTAAAGACTAAGAAGTAGTTTTCCCAGATCTCCAGCTATCTGTTCCAGTCACCACTCTCTGTGACTATGCCAGCTCTATGATTGACATTGTGGGTTCAGTTTAGCTGTCAGTACGCTATGGTTCTAAGTTTCTTCGTCAATTCACATTCCATGTCTTCCGCCATGGTGCCAACCTCTTAGGCCTGGATCTCTTTAACAGCCTTGGTTTTACCCTTGTTGACACTAATGGATCTGTAATTCTTAATGTCTGCTCCCCTTGGCAACAAAAGTGGCCATCACATTTTGGTGGACTTGGCTGTCTCTCTGTCACCAGCCTTTGGTAGATCCCACTGTGCCTCCTGTCATCCAGCCACCACACAGCATCCCACTGGCTTTCCGTGACAGGGTATCTGCTGAGCTGCAACGCCTCCTAGAGGCTGGAATTATAGAAATTATAAATGCTGCCCCATGGATTTCTAATTTGGTTGTTGCAAAAAAAAAAAAAGTCGGGAACTACGAATCTGTGTCAATCTAAGGGCAGTAAACAAGGCAGTCATTCCTGACCAATACCCTCTGCCAACATCAGAGGAGCTAACTACACAATTTTATGGATCCTGGATTCTTTAAAAAGTTAGATCTTCATCAAGGATATCTGCAGGTGCCACTCCACCCCAGCAGTCGAGACTTGACTGCATTTGTCACTCACATTGGAGTTTTCCGATATACTAGAATGCCATTTGGGCTCAGTTCAGGCCTGAGCTGCTTTCAGAAGATAATGTCAACCATATTGGCAGAGATTCCAGGGGTTATTATTTATCTTGATGATATAGTTGTACATGGTCCCACAACCTCTACCCATGATGAGCGTCTCAAAAGAGTGTTTTCAGCACTGGCCAGGCATGATCTCACTCTTAATGGTGATAAATGTGTGTTTTCTGCACCTTCAATTGAATTTGTGGGTTTCCGACTGTCTGCAGATGGTTTAACCCCACTCCAGTCTAACACAGAGGCAATTCAGAGAATTCCAGAGCCCACATCAGTAGCACAAGTTGCTTCATTTTTGGGTATGACTGCATACTATCTACTTTTTCTACCCCAATACTCCTCCACTACTGCACCCTTACGTCAACTTTTGAAAAAAGATGCTCCCTGGGCATGGACTCCAGCCTGCACAGAGGCATTTCAGTTACTAAAGGCTCAGCTCATTTCACCGCCTGTCCTGGCACACTTTGACCTCAGTAGTCCCACCTTGTCACTTGTGATGCATCTGGAGCTGCTCTTGGGGCTGTACTGTCTCAGATTCAAGAGGGGACTGAGAAATATGTGGCATATGCTTCTAGAGCTCTTAGCCCAGGTGAATAGAAATACTCAGTCAGTGAGCGAGAGGCACTGGCATGTATCTGGGCTTGCGAACGGTGGCACATTTATCTGTATGGCCGTGCATTTACACTCAGAACTGACCACCAAGCTCTCACTGCACTGCTTTCTATATCTGGTTTCTGGCCACAGGCCACCAAGACTGCACCGCTGGTCAGAGCATTTCCAGCAGTACAATTTTAAACTCCAGTATAATCCCAGGTGCCACAATGTGGTGGCTGACCTACTGTCTCGGTTCTCAGCTCCTCCAGCCATGCCTCCCTGCCCTGATTCTGCTGAGCCTGAATTTGTTCAGCTTCTTCACACACCTCTAGAGGTCATGGTGTCACTCCAGGAGCTGCAGCAGGCCTCAGAGCAAGACCCTGTGCTCACTCAGCTTTGTACTTTTATCAGGCAGGGGTGGCCTACTCAAATACCGGCTGAGGTGACACCATTCCATCATGTCAAGGATGAACTCACTTGCTGGAATAAAAGCTGTGTTGCTCGTGGTCTCTGCACAGTAGTTCCAAGGTCTCTCTAAGCATGTATCCTGGCTATGGCATATGAGGGCCGTTTGGGTATTGTCCGTGTTAAGCAACGATGTTGCAACCTTGTGTGGTGGCCAGGGATTGATGCTGATATTGAAGCTCTGGTCATCGAGAACATAAGTTGAATTCTTTTTGGTGTTCTCCTTTAAAAGTAATAAGCCAACTAGGACCTGCCACATTTTGTCTGGCTGATGGTTCCCGATGGCATGCAAGCCGCCTCTGCAAGGTACCTGCACCACCAGTGCCGAGCTGTGACTCTTCAGGTTTTACAGCAGAGTGGCTTGATTCAGCTGCAGGATCATCGGTCCCTATGCAGACTAAGGACCCTGAGGTATCAACCTCTGACTGAAACCATCTACAGACCTGAACGCGTCAGAACTCGGCCAGCCAGATTCAAAGATTTCCTTACTGATTTTCACAGTTAAGCAAACTTTAGAATGACATTTGGGTTTTGGAAGAAGTATACAAAAGAGAAAAAAAAAGACTTCTGTGCAATTTCAATTACTTCTGAAAGTTCAAGCATTATGTTATGTCTTTCTGGGAGTCACTGTATTTGGTGGTTGAGGGGGGAAATGTTATATTTGCAATATGTACATTTTACGACAGTGTGTTTTGTTTGCCGTAAAGTGTTTGGGGTTAGAGGGTGAGTTTCTGGCGGGATCAGTGATTCAGAAATAAACGCCTTTCTTAAACAAAGTGCACCTGTACGCTCTCGTATTGTATGCAACACACATACAGTATCACTAATTTTTTATTTTTATTTAGTTTTACTTTCTCTGTTTGCCTTAATTTCAGTTCTCATTCTTGTAAAATGAAAAACAATATTTTTAGTTCTAGTTCTCATTTTCGTTATGAAAATATCACTGGTAGATGATGGAAGAAGACAGTGAAGGTTAGGCTGAACAGAGGAGTGGAGTCTCAGCGATATTGGAGAGTGGCCAAGGAATGAAGCTCAGTTTTGGCAAAAGATATACAAACAGTTCTTTTAAGGGCCATCAACCATCAACATTGTATGAGTGCTAATCCAATGGTCCATCTCCCATTGGATCATTACTACTCCCAGTCGTTAACATTTTATTTTAGATAATTTATCCAGAAATTCTGGTCCAACTGATGATAGATAAAGATGAATAATTTGTCAACTGAAAAGTAAGATATTCAACTTGTCTTTAGGAAGCACAAAGTCTAATTGTTGAAGCCTCTCTGTGGTTATGATTATCCAAATATTCATTTTTATCCAGAAAAAAAGAAAATGAAAAACTATATTTGTGGAAACAGCCAAGTTGGGTTTGGTCAACCTGCATATTCTGTGACCTCAGGATTGGGATGCACTCGTGAAAAGACTCATTTCTAAAGTGCAATCATATGACACAGAGGTATACTCTCTATCCACCTTGTTGCCCCCAACCCCAACTTGCTCTTCCCTAAACAATGCCTTTCTGTTAACATATAACTGGACAAGTTGTGATGTACTGAGCTGGGTTTGCGGCAAGCCTCTCCTGGTAAGAACATGAAGCAGTGAGAGGCAGGATTCTGTGCAATCTCTCACTGGTGACACTGGAAAACAACAATAGCTCATTATCCACATAAAACAGAATGAATCATGATTTTCCTACCAAAAGTCCCACATATAAGGTAAACAACCCATCAGTCAAGGTAAGATGAGAAAGATAGACAAGTTGTTGTTATTCAATAAGCTAATTTCTTGATAACAATGTCGAGTCAAGGTAATATGAGTTTACTGCGCCATACCCATCAACATTCTGGAAAGGAATTTACATTAGAGAGGTCTGCATACAACTAGAAAATGACAAACACGGCCTGCAATGTGGAGTATCCATAACTGCTTTATTTGTGTTTAACCTGTTAGTATTACCTTCTCATGTTTAACCGTTACTACATACAGTATGTAACAACAATCAGTCATAACTGTTTTGGGTACAGTTCTACCTTTTACAGTTGTCACAGGAGGCTGGGGGTCAGACCCACCCGGGACGCCTGGAAGGACCAGGAGGTGGCTTATACGTCCCCCGGGCCACGAGGGGGCAACCGCCCTGGATGTTGAGGGGACCACGGGAAATTAGCAGCAAGGAGGCTTAAGCCCACTGGGGCCCGTGACCACTGCCAGGGGGCCCCCCAGGCATTGTGGAGACTGGGAAACATGCACTTCCGTCACACCTGGGAAGGTGGAGGAAGATCCTTCCAGTGGCGCCTGGAGAGCTTCCGGGTGCAAAAGCAGCACTTCTGCCACACCAGGAAGTTCTGCCGGAAGGACGTCATTAAGCACCTGGAACACATCTGGGTGGAAATAATAGGAGCCGCCTCCCTACAATTGGGGAGCTAGAGTCGGGAGTGGGAGCAGGACGAAGCTCCCGTGAGGAGAGGAAAGGCAGCCCATGGGTAAGTGAAGGCCAGAGTAAGGGTTTTTGGTGTGGGAAGCACTGTGCTGTGTGGGACTATTTGTGGAGATATTAAAGGCGTGTGTTATTATGAACAGTTGGTGTCCATGTGGTTGTGTCCGGGCTGAACCTCTCACACAGTCTTCCTAACACGGATAAGTAGACAGCAAGAGATGATTTCCTGAAATAAACAATAAAGTCTCATTCTATCCTTCAGAGCACTGGCTTAAAACAATGGAATATTAACAGGATAATTACATCCTACCCCCATGTTATCAACTGATTCCAGCAAATTTTTAGAGTCCCGCATATGCTGCTTCGTCTCATCTGTCTTGCATTCAGTGTTCGATGTTCACTATTTTACCATGTATCCTACTTCTTTAGTCTGTATGTTTATCAATAAAATGTGTTATTATTTTCCTTACATGAGTTTTATTCATTTAACTCATTCTCCAAATTTTCTCCACCTGACCAATTTAACATTTACCTTTTAAGGCAGATTCTGCATAAACATAATGTTCTACTTGTATTTTTTTATTAACAATTAACACATAGTATCAAAGTTAATGTGTCTCCAGTGTCTACATCGATTACAAACTGCAATTGCACTGAGAGAACACCCCACCTGTGGGCATCACTCTTGCAGTTTAAGATTAGGGAGACTGACTGATGGTCATGCAGGACACTGCTATTCTTTTCTCTTCATTTCTGTACGTAGTTTAATCAGTCTGATCTCATGAAAATTTACACTTTTTTTTTTTTTTAACGTGGGCAACTGCTATCTGATTGCAAGAGAAAAAGAGAAGCTCCCAGTCAGACTCAACTGCTAGTTTTGTGCTGATTCACTGGTTCTTGTGTTAGATGCTTCATGTGAATCATGTTATATTTGTATGTTGGTGTGTATCTCTTTTTACATTTGTGTTGTTTTTGATATTTATTTTTTTAAACTAATCTTATATTTTGTCACTATTTTTTACAAAAATGTAAAACATACACGGTCATGAATGGCCAAGGCCCTTGGCCCCGAATGTTAGATGGCTTTTTTTTTTGGGAGTTTTTCCTTGTCTTCTTAGAGAGTCAAGGCTGGGGGGCTGTCAAGAGGCAGGGCCTGTTAAAGCCCATTGCGGCACTTCTTGTATGATTTTGGGCCATACAAAAATAAATTGTATTGCATTGTATTGTATGGCAGCCCCCATGGATGGCAGCAGTACCTCAGACTCATGGGAATTGGAGTTCATTACAGCCCTGTTGGGATCTGGGGGTGCCGCCAGAGTGTGTGTCGCTACCCGATCTGCGTGCCTACCAGATTTGCGCACGCAGGTGTATTGAAAGCCTAGCATGCCGTAAAGTGTTCACGCATGCGTTAAACAGATTGGGCAGCACCGTAAAGTGAGCGATGACGTTTTCGTTCAATACGTATGCAATAACACACTCCGCATGCGCTTAATAATAAAAAAAAATATATACTAAACATTTCGCTTTGCGGCACGGATTGCTCTCAACTGTGCATGTCGATACACAACGGGCAGTACAGTATTTTCGTTGAAATGCCGTAGTAGTTGACCATAATGATAATATTATTAAATATTCATTGTACGTTCTGTTTTCACGGCTGAATTAAGCTTGTCATACTCCTCGTTATACACGTTAATTGTTTATCACTGAGATCGCTTCGTTTAGTTTACATAGCACTTCTTTTTTCAGTTCCCATTGTACAAAGAAGTATTTAACCATTGTATATGTTATTATAGTCTACATATAAAAAATAAATGACAGTTTTAAAAATAGATGTATTCATTCATTATTGAGTAACGCAACGAAATTACTCGTGTCAACTTCACGTTGCATTTAAATTCCACTGTCAAATAGTTCAGATATATAACAATACAATAAATAAATAATGAACTAAAAACTGAGTAATCATACAAAATATGTTCAAAATATTGGCAAGATGCCATATATAATGTTAAAGTAACCAGGATGGATTATTATTGCATAAATGCACAGCAGTATAGATTACACATTATCTACATTAATTGTACATGATCAATGAAAACGATTTCAGATTGAGGAGATATACGAGTTCAGTAAGTTTATTGCAGTTAGAAAAAAGTTTGTTTTTTTTGTCCATTTGTAGCATACAGATTGATAATAATAATAATTCTTTGCATTTATATATCTGAAATGCCTGCCAGATGGGAGAAGCTCAAACAAGTTCTGTCCAAGATGAGTGTTCTCCTTGATGATGTTTTTAGCCCTTCTTACACAGAGAATCTTGTATCGATGATCAAGTGATGGCAGTTCAGTTCCATTGAACGTCTTGTGATGTTTTTTATGATCCACTACTGGGCTTTTTTGGCAGGTTTGGTGCAGCTGTTGTACCAGGCTTTCATGCAGTTAGTCAAAATAAGTGTGTATATATGTAAAAATGAACTGTTGATGCACTTTTCATCCCTGGAAAAACTCTTTAAAAATAACTTTACATATTATTAATGAAATACACGTCATAGGGCATCATGGTTTACAAAATTTTGTTGCGGTGATACTAGTGGATTGCATAAACAGTCTTTTTAAAGAAAAAGAAATCTTCATTTCATGTCTAACCACATAAAGCACAACCCCAGCACCATCTTCTGTGATACTATTGCTCGTCTTGTACTCAAATTTAAATGGCTTTTATTCACCCATATAATGTCTTAAATGTGAGTTAATAACTGAATAATGAAAAAGGAAACACTTTTCATGCAAATTTTATTGAATAAATGTTATGAGAACAACAAAAGTGAACAATGTGAGAACAATGCACCTAAAAAAAACATTTGTCAAATGTACAAAAAAACCCAAAGAAGTAAAAAAAATCACCACATAGCTTTAACATATTTTACCCAGAGCACAGAAAATTTAAAGTTACATTGTTTTGCTATTTTGATTATTAAAATTATTCCACAGATAACTTCTAACATATTTTAATACTAATAAAGCCCAAACTGCTAAACTGCTTAACAAATATATATAACTTTATCAAAACGAAAAAATATATATACAATTTAAAAGTACACAAGAGGAAAATTGAAAGGTCCTTCTCCTTAAATATATCTGATGGTCAGATGGCCCTGTTGAAGAACACATAAAGGTCAAGTTGGTCAGGATGATTGACAAAACAACGTCTCAGGTCACAAGGTCACAGCCTCCCCAGGCCCCTCTGGACATTCTCACCAAGCACACTGTTGTGGTGTTAATCCAATTGCAGCTCCATTTCAAGAGGGTCTTCAGAAATCTTCTCTCTTCAGCACCACAGTCAGTTGCACGAGACTTGACCAGGGTGCATGGCAAAGGGCATCACTGGACAAAAAAAAGAAAAACAGCAAAAAAAAAAAACAATGGTTATTATCTGGTGTAAATCTTTCAACGTGTATGCAGTTCCATTCATAAACCAGAAGTAAATCATAAACCGATAGAAATGGGAATTAAGCAGAGGTGAAGTTTAAAAATGGAGTTTTAAAAGTATTTTGAAAGGTTTTTCATTTATAGCCGGCATTCTATATTTTTGGTATACAGTACATGTGCAAGCTGCTTCACCAGTTCTTTCATAAGCAAATTAGTGGTTGTGGATTAAAGATTACACTGAGGAGTGCTGGGGGAGAGACAGTACCAAATACAGGAAGGGACTAAACTGTTCAGAGCTTTTTATGTAATGAATAGTATAGTACTTTAAAATCAATTGTGAAGGAGACAGCCATCCAGTTTGTTAAAGCTAAGGTCAAGCAAATGAGCTTGGAATATGGAGAAAAACAAAATGTAAACAAAACAAGATACATTACCCCAGAATACTTGGCAATGACGCAGTAGATTCAGACCCAAGACTCAAATGAAGGATTCTGGAAGCACTGGGCAGTAGCATCATCTTCTATTCCAACAGATATCACAGCATTCCCTCCTTCTTTAATTGATGCCCTATCTTTCAGTTAAATTCTTCCACTTCACTAAGGCAAGTAAAATATAAAAATAATAAACAAGAAATATTTAAACACTTACTTCAAACATTCCTAGACTTGACTTTTACCTGATACTGTATTCTGGGCCACCAAGAAATAAGTCTTCTGCCTCCTGTCCTGATACACCCTGTAGAGCAGCCAGGGCATGGATGATGGACTATCCAAAATTAAGAAAGAACAGAATTCAAAAGTTGCTTGCATGTAACTGAAATATGACCACATCACATTATAAGTGAAGGCATACACCAATTACCGAGTAACAAAGCATAATACCCCTAAGAATGTGTGCTTTATTTTGCAAATGAAACAGCCTGGTTTTGTTTCTATTGAAACTCATACAACGAGAAAAACACAACAGTTACTGGGATTGCGAGGATTCACACACACACTAAAATATTGTGCTCTAATGTTGGGGAGTTGCATAAGAAAAAACACATTTTATCATTCGTTAGTGGATACCAATTTACTTCTCTCTTTAAAAGAATTGTAAAATTTAGACACCTGATCTGAGATACATCTAGGCAGTGCAGATTTTCATATTCCCAAAAAGAGAAAACCTACTAATCCATTAATCAAGTATAAATCAGTAAATAACAGGAAAGTCCACCTGAGCAGTTTTTTTAATAACACAATTTATTAAAAGTTTTGCATATTTCAAAATATTCATGCGCGTTCATTGAAATCACCAGCCTATTTAAAACGGTAAATTTTGTAATATTCCAATTATTAAACAAAACGTCAGATAATCCTAAATATATCTAGATTATATTACAGTATATACTGTATTCTCAAAAACTGAAAAGCATTCAATAAACATTACATACAGTACCTTTAATCATAAAATTCATGGACACACGTCGTATTTCACTTCGCTCTCTGACCGTTAAATTGTTGCTAAATTCTTCCCGTAAAAGATATTCTTTCAAGTCGTTGTAAAATTGAAAAGTCTTCATTTTTTCAAGAAGTGAAAAATATTCTTCTGCCAGGAGAAAAATTCAGTATGCTCCTATTCTCTACAGCGTTCTTCTTTCTCCTTCTCACTCGAATGGCGAAAGTTCTATTTGTTAATGCAGACCGAGAAATAAAAATCCCGTGGTAATTTTTTTTCTCGTGTGTCGTAAAACATTGGACATGAGCAGAACAAATCGGGCAGCGTCGTGAAATGAATTTTAATTAAGCAGAGAGCGCATGCGCGAGACAAATCGGATGGGGACTTGTGTCGCAAAGTAAAAAAAAAACGCAGATCGTGCAGGGTTGTACTAGTTAAGCTCTGCGCATGTGTGCGCATGCGCGCGCAAATCTGGTAGGCACCGCAGATCGGGTAGCGACAATTGTTCCTGAGACCGTGTGGGCGGTTCTTCCACCATACCCAGAAGTGCTGCAGGAAGTAGGTCAACGAGCACCTGGAGCTCTTCCGGGTGACCTATATAAGGAGCCAGCAGACACTCTTCCCGGAGCTAGAGTCAGGTGGTAATGGACGAAGCTTGCCGGAGAGCAGTGATGGAGATAGAGAGAAGAGGACTAAGAATTGTGGCATGTTTTGTGCTTTGGGAACTGTTGTATGCCTGTGGGAAACGAGTAAGGCATTTCCCCTGAGGTGAAGAAAAATAAAATCTGTGTGCTTTTATAAGTGTGCCTTCCGTGTCTGTCTGTGTCTGGTTAAGCGCTGGTATAGCATCATCTGCTGTCACAACATATATTTATATATTATACATTACACATCAAATAGCTGGCAGATATAGTTGTCAGCCCAAATTTCGAGAAGCCATCATGCTTTCTCAACTCATTATGCGACCTACCGGCAGCAATAGCATAGCATGACTTGCAAATTCTACATTCAAATTGTAATCATAAATTACAGTATAGCTAGATTAGTCCTGTTTCAGATCACATTTGCACAACCAAAATGACCTGTTTTACCTCCCTGAGACCAACATTTCTAATGGGTTTTGGTCTGGTTGTTTTTCATCTACACCAGAGTGCAGTCAGTGTGCTTCCATCTACTGTAATGAAACAGAATAGAGAGGACAACTGCTCCAAACAAAGTAGGCGTGAAAACGTCATACAAAGAAAAGTTCAAATCAAGCTGCAAAAGTGTCCATGCAACAGTCTAGATGTGTCCAGCAACTTTACAACAAACAGTGAGTGCTGCACTTTTCATTCTACTTACTGTATACCCTCATTAATGCAGTGATTACTGGATCCATAGTTGTGCATGCTAAAAATGAAATACTTGATTGCATGTGTTAAAAGTAACTGCAAACAGAATAGTTTAGTTGCCTTCCATATAGAAATGAACCATCCTGCGCTCTTAAAAGTAAAGGTGCCAGAGTGGTTCTTCAGAGTGGTGTCATATGGGAACTATTTTTGGTTCCTAAAAGACCCATCCACATGATTGTTGTAGAAAGAAACTTTATTTATTAATATCTGGAACAGATAAAAAAACATATATAACCATGACCGGGTGATAACAGTTTTGTGAAATAGCAATGACTCATGATTTTAAAAGGACTCTTGGTATATACTGTAGAATAATAGAATAACACAGGCTAAGTCCAGATTTTCTTAATCAGTTAGTGTCCTGCTAGATAACATACCGTATATTAAAGATACAGTATCTGTACGTATTAGAACATTATTCGAATATAAAACAACCAACTCTATATGCATAGAACCCATCCCAAAATGAAATGGTGCTTTGTTGAGCAATAGTTCAACAAGGAACCACATAACCCAGTAAAGAACCATAAAATGCCATTAAAGAACAAAAGTTTTTAAGAGGTTGGCTTGTTTTTTACCCAGTGTGCAACATTCCTGTGATAGATTGCAGCTTCCAATAAGGAAATAAGGAAATTGGACAGATACAATGCTTAGTTAAACAATTTTCACTATTTTCATTTTATTAATGGCTACTTTTACTTTTTATATTAAATTTTAATGGAGTAAATATTAAATAAAAACACCGGTTAGTACAGAGCTTCTTTGGGTGTGCTTTTGATGATTTTGAGATTGCTGCTATTTGTATTTGAAAATAAAGAAAAAATTAACAATATTGATTTGTTTCCAAACGAAGTTACTTTACTCATGTATAAGAAGAATCTCAAAAAAAAAAGATGTTGAAATTCAAAAATGTTGGCAGCATAACTCCCGTTCATAAGAGTAATCCTATTAGAGCGCATTTGCTTGTGCCTTGCACCTCATTCCAGTTGGATAAAGTTTTGTCATCTATAATAATATTTCTCGTGGATGAGACACATCAATCAAGATTACTGTTTGTAAGATTGCTGGAAAAAATAATAAGCATGTCGCTGGAGGATTACAGTAAATCTGACATTGTCAGATGTTTCATTGTCAGCCTGAAGCATTTCCACTTCATTTTCAGCTTTTATTCATTTCCTTCTCACTCTCACTTAACCTAATGTTACAATCACCTCAATCTTTGCTACTTTAATTTTCATGTAATGGAAAAGCCCAGTTGGTTTGCATTCCTGCCTAGACATTTTCAAAGATGGGACTTATTACAGGCATATGAGCAGAAAATTAATGAAGTTGACGGTTTGTAGCTTCTGGACAAAATGAACTGTGCTCTGCCCACTCCTTCACACAAATAAAGTAACCTGCTCTTCTTGTTAATTTGGAGTTGGGGTATAAGTGGGTGGAAAATGGTCTTCATTCTGCAAACCTTGGAGAAGGTACTGTAAGTGTGCAGACATGACAGTGTATATGTCAAGTTGCAGAGGAGAGTCATTGCACAATGCACAAAGGAAGCAAATGCAATAAATAGTCTGTCTGAGTCTTTGATTCCCCATCATTATTTTAATTTTCCTAGCCATCAGCCCACTATAAAAAAATAATTTTTCATGCAGTTTAAATGTAGAATTTGCACTGTTTCACTGTGCAAACATTAATATAATTAACACTAATGCTCTCAATGGCAGTATTACTCTTAATATGGCTATTGATATTTTTTTTTGAACAGACACCTTTTGTGATAAGTTTTTGATGTGGCTTCTGGGGAAGAAATTTGTTTCATTTCTGCTGTTTTTTATGTTAACTTCAACTATCATTTCTGTAATGGTGCTATATTTTTTGTGTGCTCACTTCCATTTTTGTGGCCGTACACAGTTGCTGTGCCTTTTCTTTGACATCAAGCTCTGTCTATATAAGATCATGCTGTGCAGAAGTTTGTTATCCTAATGTTGGACCACCTCGAAACAACAGTCGGTGGAGTTAATAGGGGCTAAGGGTTTTGAGTTTTTGATAGGATTTTGTTCACTTTAACTAATATTTCTGGTTTTTGATTGTTAGGTTTTAGACTTTGGTTAGTTCGACGATTGTTTCTGTCGTACCCCTTATGTTTACCATCTTCCCTTTTTTATTGCTCAGAATAATCCTGATGACTGCCCCTTCCCAGCTGATTACAACAAAATGCTAGGATCACAAAAGGGCAACCCTGAGATGGAGATAGCATTAAGTGAGATACAGTTTTTTCAGCAAGTGGACTATAGTGGTAGAGTGTTGTACCGTGTTAGCCACTGTGAATGCAATGAGAAGTCAAGCAAAATGACACCTTTTATTGGCTAACTAAAAAGATTACAATATGCAAGCTTTTGAGATTACATCTTGCCTGAAGAAGGGGCCTGAGTTGCCTCAAAAGCTTGCATATTGTAATCTTTTTAGTAAGCCAATAAAAGGTGTCATTTTCCTTGACTTCTCATTGCATCAGCAAGGGACTGAAAAACAAATAGAAATGTGAGTCTCTTTTGATTGTGACTGTTTAAATGAAATAATTAACATTTTGCCGGCGGTGGGTTGGCACCCTGCCCGGGATTGGTTCCTGCCTTGTGCCCTCTGTTGGCTGGGATTGACTCCAGCAGACCCCCGTGACCCTGTAGTTAGGAATATAGCGGGTTGGAAAATGGATGGATGGAATTAACATTTTGTTCTTGCTAGTGAGAAATAAATGGCTCAGTATTGCTGAACACAACATTAAGATGTCCGAGAGTGATTGTGGGGCAGCGGACATACAGTATGGCTTTTAAAAGTCCCAACCTCTTAAGCAAACAAAAACAAACACACTCTGAGTTTAGAATTAGGCAGGAACCAAAAATGAAATAAAGACAAATTGTTTGACAATGTTAAGTAATACATTCTAGAGATGAAATTGAAATTTTATGTCTGCCTGTAGTCTTATGTTGTCTTTTTTAAATATTAAAATGTTTTGATATTCAGTGGTGCTAATTTTATGATGGATTTTAAATAGCAGTTTAGATAGATAGATAGATAGATAGATAGATAGATAGATAGATAGATAGATAGATAGATAGATAGATAGATAGATAGATAGATAGATAGATAGATAGATAGATAGATAGATACTTTATTAATCCCAAGGGGAAATTCACAAGTTTAGATATACCTATTATTAAAATTGTTATGTATTGTAAATTTGCAGTAGCTGCGGTGGACTGGCGCCCTGCCCGGGGTTTTTTTCCTGCCTTGCACCCTGTGTTGGCTGGGATTGGCTCCAGCAGACCCCCATGACCCTGTAGTTAGGATATAGCGGGTTGGATAATGGATGGAAATTTGTAGTATGTGTATGATCATGAAGACATAAAAATATTTTAGTGCACAAATACTTTATTAGTACAGCTACAAAATCTAAAGCCTTTTTCAGAATAATAAAACTAGATCTAATATAATCCATAAAATGTAAAGCTTCTCACAGTATCCATTCATTTTCAAAGTATTGTAGTGTTGATGTTGTTATGTAATGGCTTTAATCCGTGAACTGGTAAATGAAAGGGTATATCAGGAGACTAAAAATGAGATTGTGCCATTAGTAGCAGTGACCCTCATAAAAAACATTTGCTAAAGATATGGTGAGGATTTGGGGTCTCATTTATAAAACTCTGCATGGATTTCAGCTTGAAAATATGGGTACGGCAAAAAACAAGAAAATGCATATGTTGTCAATGGGCAAATGAGCAGAGACGTCTTTAGGAAAAGCTAGGGGACCAACTAGAATAACTAGGATTAATGCAAGGCCCAAAGAATAGAACTAAAACAGGCACTCACAACAATAACAGAAAGTAGGTGCAATAACTTCCCGGGTAGCCTACTTGACATCTCTGCTTTTATTGGCTGCCAAGCTGATCTGTTTTTCGGGAGCATCCGTCATGCAGAAGATCTGCTTCTCAACTGATGCTGCTCCTTCCGGGGACATCAATATTTATAGGGCTTGAGTGGAAGGGGTAAGATTTCTGGGAGTGTTGTGGGCAGGACTCAATTGTTCCAATCTGTGACTGTCTTCATCACTAACATTGACCATGATAATTCCGGAACTTCTTTAGTCACAACAATATGTCTGCATGTATCACTTCAGCTAGCACCACTTAAAGCTTCTGTTTAATTCCATCAGAGCACTAGGTGAGACTTTAAAACCCTTCGTTACTCGGGTGGAGTGTTGCACACCCCAGTTGCCAAAGTTATGCGTATTTCTCATAGATGGCGCAACGTGGCGCTTTGATGCCTTGAATAGCTGCAAGTTGACTAACGTATTGCGCACGCAAGAGCGCACGTCAGTTGGAGGTGGACCCTTGAGCTGATTACGTCATATTACGCCATTCTGGGTATTTCACACCCCACCCGAGCATTGGCGAATGACATTTTTACGGTAAGCTTTTGTTGCTGGGTTCCATTTATAGCTTATTTGCTTATGACGAAATTCCACCGTTTACAGATGAGTTACGAGGAAGCCCAGGATAGGCTTGTCAGACTTTTGGAGGAGGTTGAAAGTGAATCTGAACCGAGTGAACAGAGTGATTCCGAATTAGAACCAGAGTCAAATTCAGACTTAGAACCAGAACACATCACCCACAGTGAACATGATACAGACTCATCTGAAGATGCTGATGAAGATGACGATGATGAAACACAGCAGGAAAGCTACTATGTAGGAAAAGGCAAATCCTCCAAATGGTACAAGACACCACTTCGAAAGCAAATTCGCACCAGAGGTCATAACATTATAAAGGAATTTCCCGGAGACAAAGGGAATGCAAAAAATGCAAAGTCTCTCTCTCAGTGCTTTGAATTGTTCATATCGCCAGATATAATGGAGATGCTTCTTGACTGCACTAACAAATGCATCAACAAGGTTGCCGCAGGATATAAGAACAAATCTAAGGTCAGAAAAACTGATGAAGTGGAGCTAAATGCTCTTTTTGGGCTTTTATATGTTCTGGGAGTTCTCAGATAAAACAAAAGGTGGAGGTGATACAGTCGACCAACTGTGTCACACCTATGATGTTTCCCGAAATAGCAGAAGATGGCCTCTTACTATATTCTTTTCACTGGTGAATGTCGCCGGAATAAATGCTCATGTAGTGTACCATGAAAACACAGGTCATGCATTGTGGCGCAGACTTTTCCTAAAAAAGTTTGCCTTGGACCTTGTTCAAGAACAATTTTGCCGAAGACAGGCCAGAATCTCAGCAAAGAGATGCAACTGAAGCTCAAAAGAACAACCAGAGAAAGTTCTGCTGCAAACCCACCACCAGCAAAGAAACCAAAACAGGTAAGGTGTGAGGAATGTCCAAGGAGAAAAGACAGAAAAACAAGATTTCAGTGCCATTCCTGCAGTAAATACATATGCACGAAACATTTGGTTCCAACCTGCAATCAGTGCACCACAAGTTTCCAGCAAACACAGAAATAGTGGAACTTTCCATGAAATTGTGAACTGTGACCACTTTTGAAACGGACAGAATGAATGTATACAGTATAGAGACATGAAACTTTTTTTTTAATCCCACCTGTAATTATTGAAAAGGAAATTTTAGACAGTGATTTTGCAAACGTGAAAAGCCAGAGAATGCTACATGTTCTAGTAAAGATTAATTAAATTGCATTTAAAATATTTCTTACTATCATTTCTCCATAAATAACAGTGGGGTGCACTTACGAGAGTTCACGAAACCCGAGTAACGAAGGGTTAAATTTAAAATTCCCAAGACAAGGCTCAGTATTTTTAAAAATCTTGAAAGCAATGATCGCAATAATTGTGACATGTCCCAAATTTAATTTAGGCCAGAACAGGTCTATTGTTAAATTTTTTCCACTGTACATTACAACTATGTCATTTGTGATCATTTTTTATTTCATCTAGTTAATTTATCTATTACGTATTGTATTTTTTATAAACTTTATATAAAGTCTGCATCTTTCAGGTGTGTTTTGGTGTTTATATCTGAAACATAGCAGAGTAACTACTTGTGAGCATCTTACACTTAATCTTATAACTGTTCCTATATAACTCAGAGGATAATGATTTGAAATGAGATAAGACCACCATGCCTTTACAATTTCAGGTGGATGGGACAGCAACCCAACTTCAGGTGAATTTGAGAGTGTTTTCTGAAATCTTATGGTCTGTTTTGAAATGTCACCTAGCAACACTGGCAATGTTACAGTGCACGATGACACAATTTCCTTATCTGTGGTAGATAAATCATCGGGTGTCCTACCTGATAATGCAAATATTGCCTCTTCTCTAAGGATGTATGTGGCATTGTTTTTGATCAGAATTACCTGCCATCTCACATGGGGAGTCTTGTGAATGCATTTGCGTATATCACAGGGTTTGTTTGCAAATGGGTAATGAAAAGCTGTCATACACTAAGTGTAGAAACAGTTTGGTGTCTAATGCTGTACCACCACCATTTGATGATAGCTACCACCTCTTGACCTTAAAGAATAATGGGGGCTGATGATATCATCACAGGGTACTGTCAAGGTGATCCGCTCTGCAGAACATTGTATTCGACAGACCAGCAACATTTTATCAGGAACACATCAATGCAGCATGTCTCTTGTTAACCGAGCAGTGGGGTCTGACGTAGGATCAGACGATGCCTTTACTATTGGTGAACATATTAATGAAACACAATATGGAATTGATACTCATCACTTTTGTCTCTTCTATTTAGTTGTCAGCAACTTCTACATGTTAAGGCAACACCACATTTACAAACTTTACTCCCAATAACTGGAATCTGGTAGTTTAAAAAAGTGCAAACAAAAAAAAAATATATATATATATATATATATACATCCATCCATAGGGTGCAAGGCAGGAAACAAACCCGGGCAGTGCCCTAGCCCACCGCAGGGTGAGCACACACACACACAAACACACACTAGGGACAATTTAGAATCAGGGAAAACATGCAAACTCCAAGCAGGGATGACCCGGGAAGCGAACCCGGGTCTCCTAACCGCGAGGCAGCAGCGCTACCCACATTATTATTTCAAGCATAATAATATCGAAGCTAGAATAGAGACATATTTACTTTGCATAAAACAAGTTTGGAATCAATTTTGATGTTAATCATTTTTTTATTTATTAATTGCTGTAACAATTCTTCATGACACCACCAAGGTGGTTACACTTCATCTTTGTAGTATTTATGGACATCCACAGTTAGCTGATATTTTGATCACTTCTTTGCAAACACAAGAAATTATAGATATAATTTCCATTATAATATCATTGTTTAAGCTATTCCAAGAAGTCTGCACTTTCTACATGAGTACTCCTCTGAAGATGTTTGCAGATGTCCTACTGTTACACATTTCATGCCTTCCCACTTCTATGTAAGCTAAATAATAAAGGTGCCCATCTTTCCACTTGCCTGCATTCCTTGGATGACCTTCTCCTTCCACCTTATATTGTGCATTTTCGGACAAAAACGATATGAACTGTGGCTTGGAAATCTATCCTCATAGGATATGACAACTGTTCCCCTAGCTTTGGTTATGACATTTGCACCCTTGAAGAAACTGGGCGCATTTATGTTCCCATGACGGGGATCGAGTTGTCTTAGCCTATGAGGGAGCAGCATCATTAATAACTCTGAACTTTATTTCTGAAAATGTGTCTGATAAAATAATCAAATTTCCAATAATAAAATAAGATTGAATTTGAATTAATAAATAGATTTTAAGTCACTTTGATATTTTAATGTTTAACTTGTATTTGTTTGTTTATTGATTAAATATAGGACATTAGTTGTGTCCTAGTTACTTGACAGTGTCCTGATGAATTTTAGATTTTTATGATCTTGGGTTCCTAAATCAGTAACTGGCAAGATGTAATAAAATCAAGATACAGCATGGATAGTAAAAATCACCACTAGCATCAGTCAAATGTAAAAGAAAGTAATAAAAATAAAACAAAGCTACTGAGGATCATGGAATAAATATGGAAATGAAGGTTATTTGAAATCAGAATAGCACTGTCTGCAAAGTACAGAATATTGCAGCTCTGGATAAATGCAAATATTTTTATATATTTTGC
This sequence comes from Erpetoichthys calabaricus, assembly GCF_900747795.2. Lineage (NCBI taxonomy): Eukaryota > Metazoa > Chordata > Cladistia > Polypteriformes > Polypteridae > Erpetoichthys > Erpetoichthys calabaricus. The sequence continues at coordinate 46,034,980 of NC_041394.2, forward strand.
CAATTTCATGGTGTAGGAGGTTTATTTTTGTAACATCATTTTTTTTTGTTCTTTATTTCACCTTATACAATTTCTTGTATTAGGAATTTGTTAGTTTTCACATACCCCTTGGGGTCAGAGCGCAGGGTCAGCCATTGTACAGCGCCCCTGGAGCAATTACAGGCTAAAGGTCTTGCTCAAGAGAGCCCAACAGAGTAGGATCTGTTTTGGCAGTGACGGGGATTCGAACCGGCAACCTTCAGGATACCAGCACAGATCCTTAGCCTCAGAGCCACCCTATCATATGTTCATATTTTGTTTATACTTTGTATCTATTGGTGTTTTGTATTTTTGCAACATGATGAATTATGCACCTATATAAAATCAAGATTATATGTTTTGCAGATGTTCAACAACATTTGTTTATTTATTTATTTGTACGTTTGTTTGTTTGTTTATTCTATGATAGCCAGAATAAATACTAATTATTTATTAAGATTGTTAGCATCACTGCTTTTAGCAGATATTAAAAACAATGAAACTTTTTACAGATAATGCATCCCGTGAATTGAAAAACAGGCAATTCTTATGCTGACAAGCCTAACAATTTCAACGAATCAAATTTAATGAAAATCAGTTTAGAATCAAAGTTTCTGCAAATAGAAATAGCAATTGATTTGGCTTCTATGTGTATATATCTATGAAAGCAGGAAAAGTACTGAATAAACAGGAAAAGTAACCAAAAAAGACCAAAAAAAATGGAGTGTAAAATAAGTCAAAAAAAAGTAATCGCGAAGGAAAAAATTAAATATGATGCTTTAAATGGGGTGAAAAATGTAATCCTAAAAGATCGAGATCAACTAATAACCATATCTAGATACAGTATATTATTAAGCATTAATTGTATTGCTATGTGACCACTTTGTATCTTCTTATGTATTTTTCATTTTCTACTTGTTGTTCTTACTTTATGGTATAAATCCTAATACCCGGCAATGGTGACTGTCAAATGTCTTCTTAATTGTTTGCTCTGTTACTCCTTTTCCTTGATGAAGTATGTTGGCCATTTATGGTCCTTTTAATACTCCTTTGTTATGATTTTGTTTGGATAACTAGATGGTTATTTCTTCTATTTAAAACAATATTTGCTATTTGCGTTCATATTTTTTTGCAGTGTATGTGTGGATTTATTATTACCTTTTGCTTTCTTTGCATTTTGGTTTCTTCCTTTCATCCCACTTTATACACTTACAAAGTAAGATATTGTTATTAGTTGATCTTTTGGGATTACATTTTTCACCCTATTTAAAACATCTTATATTTCTTTTTTCTTTCACAATTAATTATTTTACTTATTTATTTGTTAATTTGATCAACTATAAGCAGGTTAATCTTTATATTATTTGGATTGTGTGGTTGTTTGCCAGATTGTGTTTTTATCTATAAAAGAAGCCATTAAAAAACAGTAACAAAATAGCAGTGACCACGCAAAAAACAAAAGACAAAGTAATGTCTTCAGAATAGAAGTGGTGTTGTCTACAGATCTGATGATGGTGTGGCCACCATGTTTTGCTACAGAGTTATAAATGAACAGATCATATGGCAGTGGGCTGAGGCAGCAGCCTCGCAGAATGCCAATGTTGGTGAACAGCACAGGGGAGTTAATGTAGCCAGTCTTTACTGACCAAGGCCTACTTGTCAGGAAATCAAACATCCATCCACTGATGGAGCTGCTCAGACCAAGGTCTCTGAGCTTTAACACCAGACTGACAGCACAATGGTGTAGAAAATGTTTTATCATAAAATAAAGGTTTGGTACTATATTGTTATAAATTGGGTATTTCTTTCTATATGATCTTGTTCATGAAGTCTTCGACAGTCTCTGACACCTACAGATCTACACCTACACTCCTGTTTTGTCTTGGTAGAGTAATATATTTTGCTTTACTTTCCCCTATTGTATTATTAATAAGTAGCCTTTGTCAGAATGCCTAATCTCACAGACTTACCACTGTGTATAAGGTATTATAGTATATAACTTATCCCCACCTTCCCTTCTATATCTATAACCTCAGGCAATTAGGTATAGTAAACGACAAACAGGAGTTAAGTTACACATAAAATAATGTATTATTGATAATATTCATAAATAATAACAATATGCAAAGTACATTTGAATATTGGCAAACATACAACCTGATTAAATGGTGATGTGTAGTTTCAGGCAGCACACAGACTTGTTAGTTACTTTAAAATGTCTCTAGTTAAAGCAACATTCAGCTTTCTCCAGAACAGGCTGCATTGCCTGCCTCAAATATGGCTGCCGAGTTGTGCTCTCCATTGTGTTGTCTTCTTCAGTTCATGGTGTGATGGTCTTCATCAGTTTGGTAAGAGAGATATGCTTCTTCATGATCAGAGGTTAATAAGAGAGAGAGAATGTGGTTGAACAAGCAGATTTATAGATTCTCTGTCCAACCCCTACAGCCAATAGGACATCATGGTACTTAAAAGCTTCTGATAGAAGCCAATTCCAAACAGCCATGCTTCAGACCAATGGGGGAATACAACATCTTAAAACCTGCCACCCCCAAGACCATATGTCTTTATGGCTTTCTTGTGGAGGTTGAAAGACTTTAGCAGAGAAAAACACTCGCCAAACTGGTTTAAGTCACACCATCACCCCCAAACTCTGTTGTAAAATTCAAAGAGGCCCATTCCTAAAGGGGGGGGGGGGGGGGGTGTAAACACTAAATTACATTGCTTTGCCTAAATTACAAATAAAGACATACAAAATATTTATCAAGTCATATGCAAAATCTTACATCACAACAACTCCTGATTCTTGTCAGAAAGGCATTTGAGGCTTTTGCTTTACCACAGTTAAAATTCTTCTGCCATCAGCAATGGAGGTCTTTCTTGACCCACCAGTACCTTTACATATACTGAGCTCACCAGTGCATTTTTCTTCTTAATGATTTTAGTAATACTAAGGTTTTGCCAATGTCTCTAGTGGTTTTATTCTTGTCTTTCAGGCTCATAATGGCTTATTTGACTTTCATTGGCACAGCTTCTGTCCTCACATTGAACAATGACCACTACAGACACCAAAGGCAGTCTGTAGGTAGAAGCAAGTCTAGGTATTTTATGCCTGAACTAATGAAGCAATGAAACATACCTAAGTAATCACAAACAAATGTGACACCGTTTAAATGTTATGGTGCTCTAAAATGGGTGGATCATGTAGAAAAAGTGTTGTCATTTCTACATTTTGTGACCAAAATGTATGTATATACCCTTAAATTAAACTCTGCAATGTTCACTATAATCACAGCTTAATTGTCCGATTTGTAATTTTAAACTGCGGAGCAGAGGAGGTATATCAAGGAAAAATGTGTCTTTGTCCCAAACATTAAGGAAGGCACTGTGTTATCTCAGTGCTGTTAATCACATTCTCGACCAAAGCAGCCATTCACTGCTTCCCTCCTTCATTCTCCCTCACCCACTCCACTGATTGTTAGCTCAGCTTTTCCTCCCATCCAGTATTATTCTTGTTACTTTTGAAAGGTGCCTTATAAAACAGATATTTGTTCTTAATTCTATAAAAAGTACTGTCAGAGGGGAACATTTTTTGCACAATGGATGGTTTTCTTTTCCTCTTAGGCAAAAAACATTTAAAAAATAATTGTAAAAGCCTATAGATGCTGGGGCAATAGGAACCCTTTGTTGAGACCGGAGTAATAAGTGAAAAGCTAAACTTCCCGAATAATTCTGTTAAAGGTTATTGTTGATTGGTGTCTACTGGACGAGAATTTTTACCTGTCCTGCAAAAGAGAAGATCAGACTGCTTTGATTGGTATCTCATCAACATACGATACTGTAATACAGAATTGCCTTCTTCCTTTGAAAATTAATGTGTTCCAGGGACATTGGGTTCTAACTAGCATAGAGTGGTATACAGTATGTACTTCCTGATAGCTGACAACAATACTATCGTTTTACCAATGAAAATGTGTTTACTTTATTGCTAAGCAACAGAAATTGGTATGCACCATTGTTTAATCAATCATCATGTTAGTATTGGCAGAGACTGAAGCAGTTATATACTTTTGGGCATTGGTGGGGTAGACCGAGGATGCTGCTAAGATCACTCACACAGAGCACAGAGAGTCACAGGCAAATGAGGGTACATAGCTGACAGTGACACCTACCTCCAGGGAGGAAGAGACGGTTCCACCTGAGAGACGCCGGTTGTGGGTCCAGCGAGACAGAGAAGACTCACATGAAGACCAAGCAAGGCCGGCAGACAAGAAGTGCCTAGGTTGTCGTAGCGACATGAGGAACCCAGAAATTAAAAAAGAATGCTCACTCCACGAGGGAGAGACGCCAACAGGGATTCGACAAGTTAGCAAGACTTTTGATGGGAAACAAGCATTCGGAGAACAGAGTGTTTCAGTGGGACAGTTGGAAGTTTAATTGCTGTGGCACCACCAATGGTTGTATCTTCCACTGTTATGTTTTAGCAGACTTTTAAAGCATGCACTGTGTGCTTTCTTTTTCAAAGGTTTTTGTTCCTGATATTTTTAGATTCATATCTACTTTTATCTTCTTGGTGGATTTTATACTGTCTGGGGTAATACAAGTTACTGTTGTTTTTCTTGGAATTGCTGCCATGTCTTTCATTGTGTGTTTACTCACTGCCCAGTTTAAAGAAACCTGTGTACTATTATCTTTAAATTTCAAGAGTTTCCTGACTGTTAATAAAACTGGGTGGCATAGTCGAATATTTTAACTGTGTTTAGGTTAGATTATCTGACCTAGACACCCGTCACATAATTTCTGGAAGTACTATATACTGTAAGTCTCATATATGTAGTTTAAAAAAATATTTAGAAAGAGACTAAAAAACTATCAGAGCATAACTTTGACATGACTGCAGGTCCTGTTGGAAATGTAAAACACAGAATCTAGGGTATATTGGTGTAAAGAGGACAGCCACAAATTTCATAAGGTAAGTAAGGACACCGGCACCGCCGTGAGTGGCAGCCTTTTCAGCAGCTCCGTGTATGACTGTATATGTATGTGTACTTTTCTACTTTTATTTTTCTATTTTTATTTATTGAATATTATTTATTGTATCAGTATGCTGCTGCTGAAGAATGTGAATTTCCCATTGGGATTAATAAAGTATCTATCTATCTATCTATCTATCTATTTGATTTAAAAGCAGAAAGTCACATCAAATTGGTTGAAATGAAAGGAGCAGTCGCAAGTTTTCCCTTTCCTGATTTAAACACAAAGTGGCCCATGGCGTCCTAACAATGATGTGTACAGGTGTGTTCAGCATACTGTTAAGCATTAGTATAGAGTGAGTGCTGAAAATACTTGGCCATTTCAATGCCAGCTCTCTTCTTCTTCAAAAACCAAATTCCTAATGTGTCCTCATGCCCTTTGGCACACACACAGACTGCTTATTTTTATTAATGTTCTTATTTTGTTTGAGGAGAATATTGATTCCAGTTTAACGGGAACAATTGCTCCCTGCTGGCTGCTAATGCTAATTCACAACCATAATTAAAGTAATTGAAGAATAATTAAACCCACAGAGGCAGTGGCAGCTTCCCAGTTCCTTTCACTGTTGTCCCTGTGACCATATGTTCATTTAATAAACTAGCCTAATGTGAACTGGATGTTGCCTAATAGCTGAACCTTTGCACTGAAAATTTATATAAATGAATACATGCACAGATAGTTTGTCAATTAAGTGAAAACTAAGTTGAGTAGGCTTCCCGAACTTGAACATGACAGAATGGATGAAAAAAAGAGAGCAATCACATTCTGGGCAAAGGACTAGAGTTGGGGTATTGCCAGGGTTGGTTTTGGGATTCAACATATTTTGGCTGGGGAAACAAAGTCATTTGGCTCTGACTTCAGTTGACATTCACAAGGAGCAGTAGGAAGAAGTAATAATGCTGCTGTGATCAATAATGAATGTAAAATAAAACTGCCTCTGATGGTACAAAAGTCGAAGCCAAGGTTAAAATGAAAACCGTCCCACTTCAATATGTTTTTAATGACAAGCATACACTCCAGTCAGAGGCTTGTGCTAAGGGGTCACCCTACTGTTACAGGGATGTACATTTACATCACTGATTTCTTTAGAAGATGTAAAACTCCATTTGAAACGTATTACTAACTCTCAGGTTTCTGATGTTTATTCACACCTCTCTGTAAATACCTACCAGATGTGATATTCCAATTGTGTCTCAGCATAATGCACTAATAATTCAAAATGGAGTCATTTCAAGGGTCACACAATATTAGGCTTTTGCTGACAAGTATAATGAAGCATTGCATCCTGTATGCAATCACAGACATTCTAAATTGCAGTTCTTCCATTCAATTCTCAAAACAGTGTGCCTATCCCAACAAGCAATGAAGGAATAATCCCTGGAGAGGACATCATCCTATTACAGGGTGGACACACAGACACACATTGGAGCATAATTTTGCTTCGCCGATCCACCTAACCCACATGTCTTTGGACTGTTGGAAGAAACCCTCGCAGATACAGGAGAACATGCAAACATCATGTAGGCAGCACCCTGGATAAGAACCCTGGTCTCCTTGTTGCAAGGCAGCAGCACCATCACTATGCAGCCATGCTGCTCAGCCCCAGTTTGAAGATTATGTAAGTAAAAATAAGGAGTATAGAGATCAGATCCAATGTAGCTGTCATCCTAAAATGACCCTCATAACACACTGCAATTATAGGAAATGTGATAAATTGTTTCAGTCATGGTTTAGATTCATTATAGTGTTGAAAAAAAAATTAATTAGCAGCAAAAACAGGTCACTAATTAAGAAAAGGGTTAGAATGAAAACCTGCAGCCACTGCGGCCCTCCAGGACTGGAGTTTGAGATCCCTGGGCTAGGCTTTATTGTTACTATTCTGGGGAGATAAGCAAGTACTAAGCACACATGGCAATAAAACCTGATCTTGGTGCATGCTATCCTAGATCTCCTCAGACCTGCTTATTCTATAGATCAGGCGCCCATAAAATAAAACTGACTGATTTTCTATTGTTAGTAACACAAACATTAACTTTCAATGTTAATAGCAGACTCTCAAGCCAGCACATTTAAATGTACACTGTGGGCATAAATGGGGGTTGACACAGTTCTAAATTGCTAAAGTCAAACATATTCAGCATGTTACTCTTGAGACATGAGCCGATTCCAATTACTGTATACACACTCTGGTTAGCCGTTAAATTAGAACACTGGAGACTGGCAGGTAATTGACATTAAAGAGAACAGTCTTCTTCTTGTAAAGATAATCCAACTTCTCTGCTCATCCTTGAAAGCGGTTCAGTTTAATTTTTTTTGTTTATAGTGTTCTTCACTAAGAGTGCAAGCTCAGACTGCTCACGCAGATATACAAAAATGTAAAACACCAACAGTAAAGAACATAACCTTACAACACTAGCAGACATAACCAAACATCAAGGCTAATGAAAGATAAAATAAAGCAGCCCCCCACCCCTTCAAATTCAATAGGACCAGGCCCACCAACATACCATGATGACATTGGCAATGAACCCCCTCCTAATCCCATAACAAACCTTAACTCTTTGAGGGCTGAATATTTTTTCCGAAAACGTTTTCTGAAAAGCACACAAAGCAATGGTTTCACACATAAGTCAACATAAAACATCAGTTGCTATGTGCTGTGGCTGCTGTTGGTGCATGTTGGGCATCTCTGGTGGCAGTGGCTGTTTTGGGGGCACCTCGATGGTGAGCAGGAATGCATGGTGGGCAGCTGCCTGCCTGTCTTCGCACAGCAGGTGAGTGGCGGTGGCGGTCGCAGTGTGACGCAATCTGGTTTGTACCTCTTGTCATCATAAGTAGTGGTCCTCCCAGGCAAACACCACGATCACCTGGGACCCGATCTGATGATGCTGGTACCTCACTTTCATTTTTGATCTCCATCACCAGATCACTTGCATCAAACTCAGAGTCCTACAAGTCAGAGTCCTATTCAACAAGATTACATAAAATGACCATGGAGTATTTTGCTTTACACATTCGCTTTGGTCTCTCGCCAGATGTCGGTGCTATTTTAGAGGTTGTTTGCTCTTCGCTACTCATGCACGTGTAGAGAATCGAGGTTAAATCAACAAAGCTATGTAACTTTCCTTCTATTAAAGAGAGTCAAACTAAAATGTAAGGGCGAGTTTGTTACAGTTTACAGTCGATTACCGTCCTCTACTCCTGAATTTTGACAACAGTTGACATCAGGCCTGAAAGAGTTAAGCAGTTCTAGTATAGCCCCATTTCCAATATAATACATGCACACATTAGACATGACAATCAACGCTTATCTTCCTCAAGATCACCCCTTCACTGAATACTTTGCTCTAGTTAAATAGCCACAATTCCCTCACAGCCCTGAGGCCCAAGAGTGACTGCCTTAAGGAATCTATGCTAATAATAGTTGCATCCCTTCCTTTAGATTACCTAAATTTATATAATTAAATAAATAACAGCTGCAGCATTACTCCAGTTAACACTCTTTACTTTAAACTTTCTTATACAGCAGGTACAACTGACTTTAACAAATCCTCAGATACATCAAAATCATATCAGTGGCTGTTGATGAATTTGTTTATTTTGCAAAACCGCATTTTTTTTATGTGCAAGCTGCCTTCTGAATTCTGTCTTTATTTGAAAAGGCAGGTTGCGTCTTACAATAAAAGATGTCACCTCTACTTTGTCACTTTTTCTTTCAGACTATCCTGTTACTGTGTTGTTGAGAAACATTTTGAAATGTCCATACAGCCCTCCCTGCACCTTTCCTCCCTACTTGGTGTAATCCCTAAAGATATAAAAAATATTCATGCATTTTGCAAAATTGCACTGTATTAAAAACTGATAAATGGTATATTGCATTAATTATTTTTCTGTTTCAGTTGATAATCATTTTAGCAAAAAAGTAGAAATAACTTGCTTTAATTCATCTGAGAAATACACCTGCAATCTGCCTATTTACACACATTTATTTTAAGTTACATAGTCATCCTACATGTACAGTGCATCCAGAAAGTATTCACAGCGCATCACTTTTTCCACATTTTGTTATGTTACAGCCTTATTCCAAAATGGATTAAATTCATTTTTTCCTCAGAATTCTGCACACAACACCCCATAATGACAATGTGAAAAAAGTTTACTTGAGGTTTTTGCAAATTTATTAAAAATAATAAAACTGAGAAATCCCATGTACATAAGTATTCACAGCCTTTGCGCAATACTTTGTCGATGCACCTTTGGCAGCAATTACAGCCTCAAGTCTTTTTGAATATGATGCCACAAGCTTGGCACACCTATCCTTGGCCAGTTTCGCCCATTCCTCTATGCAGCACCTCTCAAGCTCCATCAGGTTGGATGGGAATCGTCGGTGCACAGCCATTTTATGATCTCTCCAGAGATGTTCAATCGGATTCAAGTCTGGGCTCTGGCTGGGCCACTCAAGGACATTCACAGAGTTGTCCTGAAGCCACTCCTTTGATATCTTGGCTGTGTGCTTAGGGTCGTTGTCCTGCTGAAAGATGAACCGTCGCCCCAGTCTGAGGTCAAGAGCGCTCTGGAGCAGGTTTTCATCCAGGATGTCTCTGCACATTACTGCAGTCATCTTTCCCTTTATCCTGACTAGTCTCACAGTCCCTGCCACTGAAAAACATCCCCACAGCATGATGCTGCCACCACCATGCTTCACTGTAGGGATGTTGCCAGGTTTCCTCCAAACGTGACGCCTGGCATTCACACCAAAGAGCTCAATCAGACCAGAGAATTTTCTTTCTAATGGTCTGAGAGTCCTTCAGGTGCCTTTTGGCAAACTCCAGGCGGGCTGCCATGTGCCTTTTACTAAGGAGTGGCTTCCGTCTGGCCACTCTACCATACAGGCCTGATTGGTGGATTGCTGCAGAGATGGTTGTCCTTCTGGAAGGTTCTCCTCTCTCCACAGAGGACCTCTGGAGCTCTGACAGAGTGACCATCGGGTTCTTGGTCACCTCCCTGACTAAGGCCCTTCTCCCCCTATCACTCAGTTTAGATGGCCGGCCAGCTCTAGGAAGAGTCCTAGTGGTTTCGAACTTCTTCCACTTACGGATGATGGAGCACTTACTGTGCTCATTGGGACCTTCAAAGCAGCAGAAATTTTTCTGTAACCTTCCCCAGATTTGTGCCTCAAGACAATCCTGTCTCGGAGGTCTACAGGCAATTCCTTTGACTTCATACTTGGTTTGTGCTCTGACATGAACTGTCAACTGTGGGACCTTATATAGACAGGTGTGTGCCTTTCCAAATCATGCCCAACCAACTGAATTTACCACAGGTGGACTCCAATTAAGCTGCAGAAACATCTCAAGGATGATCAGGGGAAACAGGATGCACCTGAGCTCAATTTCGAGCTTCATGGCAAAGGCTGTGAATACTTATGTACATGTGCTTTCTCAATTTTTTTATTTTTAATAAATTTGCAAAAATCTCAAGTAAACTTTTTTCACGTTGTCATTATGGGGTGTTGTGTGTAGAATTTTGAGGAAAAAAATGAATTTAATCCATTTTGGAATAAGGCTATAACATAACAAAATGTGAAAAAAGTGATGCGCTGTGAATACTTTCCGGATGCACTGTATATCTATATCTATAAACAAAACATAGCAACAAGATGAAGAGTTGGGGTATCATATAGACAAACCCCATATAATTGATGAAAAAAATAACAAAAGTTCTAAAAAATAGCAATAGATCTTTTCAGACTGGAGTCAACAGACTGACTCAAAATAACAGTGGAACCCCTTAAGTAGAAGACAGACAGGAAGGTGTGTGGTTAGGGAGCCGTAACCTGGAAGTCACTGAGGCTGCTGATCATCTGATCTGTAGGGGAGAGAGAGAAGTTGAAATATTAGGCAACTGCACAAACCCTCGACTCAGGGTGGGATTGCCATTCGATGAGCCCTCAAGTTGTCTCCCAGGCACAAATGTATACTGTATCTACTTTTTTATGACCTACCAGCTAATAGTAACTCAAATATCTAACATCTTACTCACCTCAACATGTCTTTTGCAACCATTTAAACTACTGGCTATGGAAACAGTTCTATTATAAACAGTGCACCAAGCTAATGTATTATTACTTGTAACAGGTTTAAGGCAAGTAAAAGCTTTGAGTGGTCTTATTAAAAATTTATTTAATATTTTTTTTCTTTTTACAGTGCTCTTCCACTTTATTGTGGTGTGTACATGAACATTCAAAAAAATAAAGTGTAACACTTTGGGTAGATACATGATGTGGGTGCAGTGAAGAGACCATTTTTTGTATGAGGGTATTATCAAAGTAAATGTGAGGAAGAGGGATTTCTTGGAGATTGGGAATCACTTGCATTAGTCCAGGAGAACACGTTGATTTCTGGAAGACTACCTGTATGTCAGCACTTCTGAATTGTCAGCCCCTCAACATGACCATATAAACAAGTTGTTCTAACATGCCATCCACATATTTTCTGAAAGTTGTTAAGGCCCTTGCTTAAACTACATGACTGTTCCAAATTGCCAGGACCCTTTATTTGGGAAAAGAGCTTTCTGGCTTTTGTCTTTGAGTATGTGATTTAATTTTTAACTGAAAGAATTCGGCTGAATGAATGTTATCAATGCCGCTGTGAATTGTAAAGTCCTGAATTTATATTTTGAATTGTATATTTTGGAGTACCTCTCCCCCTACACTTTAAGTCGTAAACTTAGATCTTCTATTGGTGGTCCGCTTATTTATAGACCAACAACTTGGAATACTTTACCAATAGAGATATGCCAGGCTAATACTGCAGCTCTTTATAAAAAATAAAAATAAAAAAAAAACCTCCTAAATACCCACTTATTTAATTTGGCATTTTTATAGCTACATTCTAGTTGTACTCTCAATAAAATATATATGTGTAGAACTATCATATTCTTCATGTAATCTGCAATCATTTCCTTTTCTAGTTCTTCTGTGGTGGTGTTCAGTGCCACCACCAACTGATCAAAGTCCTGTGTAGCCCCCTATGATGTCTGATTGAAAGCAAATACCTCAACTTGCCATGAGACCCACTGCTCCCAATCCTCTAAGACAAAGCCTAAAAAGCAATAAGGAATGACTTGAGGACATTTATGTGAGGTAGAATGCCCAGTGGGAAATGGACAGTGTTTTGGCATTTGAACCCCTGCAGATTTTGTTATATTCTCCAGTTTAACTGGAGTTTTTAAAAATGTTTTCTGTCCTCCCTGGCCCTCTCACCGTATCATCAAACTCTCACTTTCAGACTTAAAAAAAATTCTATATTTAAGGACTCTACTTCTCTTAATTATATATTTGTATTATTCATTTTTGTATACTATTTATCCATTATTATTCTTATCAAATTTACATTTCTTTCTTTGCTTGTAACTATTTGTTCGTTATCTTTTAAAGGACTTTGAGCTACATCCTTTGTATGAAAATGTGCTATAGAAATAAATGTTGTTGTAGTCCTCACATAGTCAGTCGGGTGGTGCAGTCAGTCATACTGTTTATGTAATGTGTAGCTGATCATTTTTTATCACATTTAAAATTATGGAATATCAGGCAATTTTGATGTTGTTTGCAGTTCTGATCACCTTTAGATCCTGTTTTATCAGAAACCTTCTGATCTTCACAAACCATGAGGTTAACATCACTACAAACTACATCAAGGATCAAGGATCTTTTATTGTCATTCCAACATCCACATGCAGAAACAAAATTCAGTACTCAGGTCCCGTTAATTAAACATTGCCCATGATAAAAAACATAATAAAAAGTATCCCATAAGTAGCCCCTTTTACCCCCAAAGCTTTGTGATAAAGGTATCACAGATAAACACAATAACATAGAACGAAATAACATTTATACATAAGTAAAGTGAGATCACTATAGATAGAAGAAATATTATTGTAGAATGCCCTGTAATTAGCAGTAAGTAAAAGAGGAGCAGCAAATAGTTTAGTACATTAGACTACTGAAACAAAATGCAAAAAGTGTAGTCTAAGTCACACAGAGTGTAGTCAGATATAGTGATGTTGTATTCATTAGTCTAATAGCATCCAAGAAGAAGCTCTTCTTCAACTTAGTAGTGTTGGCCTGTACGCTTTACAATCTCCTGTCTGGCAGGAGGGGAGCAAACAGTCCATCTACATAATGGAGAAGGCTTTACTTTTGCACTTGCTGGTGTAAATGTCCTCAATTGTGGGGTAAGTACCATATTGCAAATATTATTTTTGGGTGGAGTGTTCCTTAAAAGGTTATTTTACTACTAAAAAGGACTGAAAGTAAGATACACAACCTTTAGACTCCATCTGGTCTGTTCTCCCATACAAGCCTCACAATGAATGGTGATTACCTGTGTATTCTTCTCAATTTATGGTTACAACCTGAGCACTTTTTGTATAGCTATCAAATTACCCATTAAAGGGTGCACCTAATGTGTGCAGAGACCATCAGATTGAAGATGTAATAACAGGAGTTTTAACCATCAAATAAGGTTGAGAAAAATAAAATAGTTGATCAATAACTTTAGAAGAAACACTAACCAGATACAACCAATGGTCCAGCATGATGAGCAAATACAAACAAACTGCAGCTTTAAATACAGTGGGACTGTGCTGAAAAACAGCTTGTGCTTATCTATCTATCTATCTATCTATCTATCTATCTATCTATCTATCTATCTATCTATCTATCTATCTATCTATCTATCTATCTATCTATCTATCTATCTATCTATCTATCTATCTATCTATCTATCTATCTATCTATCTATAGGCTCTGAGGACAAGGATCTGGGCTGGTACCTGGAAGGTTGCTGGTTCATATCCTGTTACTGCCAGAAGGGGTCCTTCTCTGTTGGGCCCTTAGCATAACACTTAACCAGACAATTGCTCCAGGTGTGCTGTACAATGGCTGACCCTGCACTCTGACCTGCAAAGGTTATGCAAAAAGAAAATTTCACCTCAGGGATTAGATCACACTCCTATTCGGGGGTCCTAGAGAGGAGGGTCCGTCAGATTGTCGAACCTCGGATTCAGGAGGAACAGTGTGGTTTTCGTCCTGGTCGTGGAACAGTGGACCAGCTCTACACCCATAGCAGGGTGGAGGGTGCATGGGAGTTTGCCCAACCACTCTACGTGTGTTTTGTGGACTTGGAAAAGGCATTCAACTGTGTTCCTCAGGGAATCCTGTGCGGGGTACTCCGAGAGTATGGGGTACCGGACTCCCTGATAAGGGCTGTTCGGTCCCTGTACAACCGGTGTCAGAGCTTGGTCCGCATTTCAGGCAGTAAGTCGAACCCGTTTCCAGTGAGAGTTGGACTCCGCCAAGGCTGCCCTTTGTCACCGATTCTGTTCATAACTTTTATGGACAGAATTTCTAGGCACAGCCAGGGAGATGAGGGGGTCCGGTTTGGTGGGCTCAGGATTGGGTCACTGCTTTTTGCAGATGATGTTGTCCTGTTTGCTTCATCAGGCCATGACCTTCAGCTCTCTCTGGATCGGTTCGTAGCTGAGTGTGAAGCGGCTGGGAATGGGAATCAGCACCTCCAAATCCGAGACCATGGTCCTCAGCTGGAAAAGGGTGGAGTGCCCTCTCAGGGTTGGGAGCGAGATCCTGCCAAAAGTGGAGGAGTTCAAGTATCTCAGGGTCTTGTTCACAAGTGAGGGGAGAATGGAGCGTGAGATCGACAGGCGGATCGGTACAGCGTCCGCAGTGATGAGGGCTCTGCATTGGTCTGTCGTGGTGAAAAAGGAGCTGAGCCATAAGGCAAAGCTCTCAATTTACCAGTCGATCTACGCTCCTACCCTCACCTATGGTCATGAGTTATGGGGAGTGACCGAAAGAACGAGATTGCGAATACAAGCGGCTGAAATGAGTTTCCTCCGCAGGGTGTCTGGGCTCTCCCTTAAAGATAGGGTGAGAAGCTCAGTCATCCGGGAGGGGCTCAGAGTAGAGCTGCTGCTCCTCCGCATTGAGAGGAGTCAGATGAGGTGGCTCGGGCATCTGATCAGGATGCCTCCTGGACGCCTCCCTAGTGAGGTGTTCTGGGCACGTCTAACCGGGAGGAGGCCCCAGGGAAGACCCAGGACACGCTGGAGGGACTATGTCTCCCGGCTGGCCTGGGAACGCCTCGGGATTCTCCTGGAAGAGCTAGAAGAAGTGGCCGGGTAGAGGAAAGTCTGGGCATCTCTGCTCAAGCTGCTGCCCCCGCGACCCGACCTCGGATAAGCGGAAGAGGATGGATTGATGGATGGATGGATGGATGGATGGATGGATTAGTACAGAGTACCAAAATACCATATCTATCTATCTATCTATCTATCTATCTATCTATCTATCTATCTATCTATCTATCTATCTATCTATCTATCTATCTATCTATCTATCTATCTATCTATCTATCTATCTATCTATCTATCTATCTATCTATCTATTATAAAGAAGTCAAGACATTGTGCGTGAGAAACTCATTATTTTCTTTTTGCTCTTGCCAGGTGCAAAACAAGACAGAGATTCTTCACATTAGGCAGATACATTATTGAAAGGAACAGCTTGAGTAGCAATAAGGTGAGGTTTGGAGATGTCTTCCATATTCTGTCAGCAGACAGTTTCATAAAAGTTGAAGCTACAATCTATCCATTTGTTGATGATTTCCATCAAAACTCATATTTTACCCATCAAGCTTTCAAACATTGGAGATTAGGAATTAAGAGCATTTACACATATGGCATAGTTAGAAGAATTTGTTTTCATCTCTACTAGTTAATTCAGAAGCTACTCACCTTTTTAGAGCTCTGGATTTTCCTTCTTAATGCTGAAGTATTCACTTATTAGTTTTCACCGCTTACTGAAATTTAGTGTCATCAATCACAAACCACTGAAGTGGCAGATGTTCTACTCATCAAGGACTGGGACATCAGTTCTAACAAGGAAAATATAAAAGCTAATAAATCTTATAAAAGTCACACAAACCTTCATATTTTCACACACTTTCACATCCAGTGAGTTTTGTTAATCTCAAAGACATTTTCTTGGAGCTGGTCTGGGGGAAATCTTGTTTTTTTCCAACTATGATAGCACATTTCATCATCCTGCCTAAATTACATTTATACCATTAATTATTCATCCAATGGGGACCCTTTATTACAGATAATTTTGGAACAATGCCTCAAGTCAAACAGTAATATTACATTTTGGCCAAAATGAAACCTAGACATAATAATTTCAAATCTTTGTTTTTTTTTTTCATTTTATCCGTGGAAAGAAATGATAGACCTTCATGAAACAAGCAATAAACTCAGTAAATGCTAATGGAGTGTTTTGCAAAGGGAAAATTAAAATAACCCTTTACAGCATACTTGGAAAACACTTTCTATAAAATACCCAGGCAGCCTTTTAAAATTAAGAATTGATGATGTTTTACGTTAAAGGTTGGATTCTTTTATTCCTCCAGCAGGGTTTCCCCACCCTGACTGTGGCGACGCACTTTGTCTGCTGCATTTTCTAGCAAGTGAGCCCTTAATCCGTCAGGACACCCTTCATTAAAATAATCATTTGTTGGATTAGGACTGTAATGATGTTTCTAATTATCTTTCTGCCTTAGCCAACTACTGAGATTGGGGTCTGATTGTTTAACACTAGAATTACCAGAGCCTACGAAAAAACTCGTAAATCCGTCCCACCTTAAATCGCGTCTTAAATCCGTTTGCACCTCTCCGCCAGAGTCCTTTGACATCTAAATGTGCTGATAAACACAAGCTTCTAGCAGCCAGCTATTCCATCCCCCCACCGACTTAGAATGAACTTCTCTCCTAGCTCAAGCCTTGCCTTGATTTGATTACCTGGGATCGAAGTGGAGTTTTACAGTGGAAATAATTCTAGCGTTATTTGGAATACACGCATTTCATGTGTGTTCCATTTCTATAGTAGGCTGTGCAAACACATTTTTAAAACAGAAACGTTTTTCATATTCTAATAGTAAATGACAAAATGTAGGCATAAACTATATAATGTATGAAGCCTGAAGTCCATATATCAAAGAAACACTTTCACAAAAGGTACAAATAAGAGAACACGTGCGCTTTCAATCAAAAAATTTAAAAAAAAAAAAAGCCGCGTTAGCATGCCACATTGACACACATATTACAACTGCCGCGGTGGTGTAATGGTATCAGCTCCTGACTAGGGATCAGAGGGTGACGAGTTTGATCCCGCATGGCTCCACTTTGAGAAATGAACTGCATTTATTCTTACAATTTTAGAATAACAACATAAATTTGATTTCAGTCTGTAACAGCCGGTGTAACTTATGATACTGGTAAAGGTTATCTTTTTTTTTTTTTTTTTTTTAATTCACTTTCCATTCTCGCAGTCGCATTCAGAATCAATCCATACAACCCCATCTGACACAGCTGGTTTCACATAAATAAAAGTGCACTTTTATTCAAGACTATAACCGAAGAATAAAGAAAGCAAGTTACAGTTGGTGGTTGATACGACAGCTTGCATGGTGCAATGTTAAGAACTGCTGATTTCCGATCCGTGCTATATAAAATCATCACATTCAAATATTAACAGTTCCCACACACCCAAGGTCCGCCATTCCTACATTTACGACATGTGTACTTGTTGCAGTGTACACACCTCTCTGTGCTATGGTTCCTATTACAGTGAATGAGCACCTGACACTGTACTTTCTTCCTGGGGGAAGCTGAGGTCTTAGAACGGAAGTTTGTTGATGCTGTATCATCTTTTCTTTTTCCATCGCCTTTTCCTGTAAGAAGCGACGACGAAGTTCCTCTGCAAGGTGAGCCATGGACACTCTTCTTTTCTCAGCGGACCCCGTGCATGCCTTATACAGTACGTGTGCGTTCATCGCTGCTAGGTCAAGGATGTTGTAGAACACAGCAACCGGCCACCTGCGTGTTCCTGTTCGCACTGAACAAGCACGCGCCTTCTGGTCCATGATGTCAACGCCACGCCGGGGAAAAAAGAAAGACAAATATATGTGACATTTTGAAGAAATCATTTTATCACCAGAATAGCACCAGAATACTTCGTCACACTAATATGTTTTTCATTAGCATACCTTCATGTGGTTGTAGTCTGTGACCGTGTTTGTTTTTTTTTTTTTTATCTTGCCCAATCTCCACATCATGGTGCATTGTGCTGAGAATGCAGACAGACTTCATCTTTTTGGGCACATACACTGTCAGCATGGCACTGGGAGATCTAAACACCAGCGTGGAGAATTGTTCGTGTACTGAACTGACTTTAGCTGCAGGTGGAAGTTCCCGTCGCACTTTATTCATGGTGCCAAGCAGAGTTGTATTGCGGTGCAGCAGTTTATTAGCCAGCGAAAGTGACGTGAAGAAGTTGTCTGTTGTTACGGTTCTGCCTTTGTCCAGAAATGGCTCCATAAGCTTTATGACCACAGACTCGGAAAGTCTTTCTCCCGTGGGACGACTGGGATCTTTTCCTAAATAAGGAGTGGCATTGCACATGTACTTTGTCTCCAAATCTGCCGCAATCCAAAAAGGCAGAACCGTAACAACAGACAACTTCTTCACGTCACTTTCGCTGGCTAATAGACTGCTGCACCGCAATACAACTCTGCTTGGCACCATGAATAAAGTGTGACGGGAACTTCCACCTGCAGCTAAAGTCAGTTCAGTACACGAACAATTCTCCACGCTGGTGTTTAGATCTCCCAGTGCCATGCTGACAGTGGATGTGCCCAAAAAGATGAAGTCTGTCTGCATTCTCAGCACAATGCACCATGATGTGGAGACTGGGCAAGATAAAAAAAAAAAAAAACAAACACGGTCACAGGACTACAACCACATGAAGGTATGCTAATGAAAAACATATTAGTGTGACGAAGTATTCTGGTGCTATTCTGGTGATAAAATGATTTCTTCAAAATGTCACATATATTTGTCTTTCTTTTTTCCCCAGCGTGGCGTTGACATCATGGACCAGAAGGCGCGTGCTTGTTCAGTGCGAACAGGAATACGCAGGTGGCCGGTTGCTGTGTTCTACAACATCCTTGACCTAGCAGCGATGAACGCACACGTACTGTATAAGGCATGCACGGGGTCCGCTGAGAAAAGAAGAGTGTTCATGGCTCACCTTGCAGAGGAACTTCGTCGTCGCTTCTTACAGGAAAAGGCAATGGAAAAAGAAAAGATGACACAGCATCAACAAACTTCCGTTCTAAGACCTCAGCTTCCCCCAGGAAGAAAGTACAGTGTCAGGTGCTCATTCACTGTAATAGGAACCATAGCACAGAGAGGTGTGTACACTGCAACAAGTACACATGTCGTAAATGTAGGAATGGCGGACCTTGGGTGTGTGGGAACTGTTAATATTTGAATGTGATGATTTTATATAGCACGGATCGGAAATCAGCAGTTCTTAACATTGCACCATGCAAGCTGTCGTATCAACCACCAACTGTAACTTGCTTTCTTTATTCTTCGGTTATAGTCTTGAATAAAAGTGCACTTTTATTTATGTGAAACCAGCTGTGTCAGATGGGGTTGTATGGATTGATTCTGAATGCGACTGCGAGAATGGAAAATGAATTAAAAAAAAAAAAAAAAAAAGCTAACCTTTACCAGTATCATAAGTTACACCAGCTGTTACAGACTGAAATCAAATTTATGTTGTTATTCTAAAATTGTAAGAATAAATGCAGCTCATTTCTCAAAGTGGAGCCATGCGGGATTGAACTTGCCACCCTCTGATCCCCAGTCAGGAGCTGATACCATTACACCACTGCGGCTGTTGTAATAAGTGTGTCAATGTGGCATGCTAACGCGGCTTTTTTTTTTTTAATTTTTTGAATGAAAGCGCATGTGTTCTCTTATTTGTACCTTTTGTGAAAGTGTTTCTTTGATATATGGACTTCAGGCTTCATACGTTATATAGTTTATACCTACATTTTGTCATTTACTATTAGAATATGAAAAACGTTTCTGTTTTAAAAATGTGTTTGCACAGCCTACTATAGAAATGGAACACACATGAAATGCGTGTATTCCAAATAACGCTAGAATTATTTCCACTGTAAAACTCCACTTCAATCCCAGGTAATCAAATCAAGGCAAGGCTTGAGCTAGGAGAGAAGTTCATTCTAAGTCGGTGGGGGGATGAAATAGCTGGCTGCTAGAAGCTTTTGTTTATCAGCACATTTAGATGACAAAGGACTCTGGCGGAGATGTGCAAACGGATTTAAGACGCGATTTAAGGTGGGACGGATTTACGAGTTTTTTCGTAGGCTCTGGTAATTCTAGTGTTAAGGAGCCTGACAAGAGGGTCAGGTCTGAGTCTGTATAAAACAGCTTAATGGTAGAACTCTCACTGAAAAAAACAAAGTGCGCAATCCTGTAGCTGCGCACACATGCATTTCTAGATGATGCACAATTTCACCTTCAATGCGACAAGCTTTTCAATGGTTTATGTTGTCGCATGCATTTCGGTGCAAATTCTTTGTGCAATCTTACTTATGCTCAATGCTCCAATAGTGTCAGGCGCACACTAACCATTTAAGGAGCGGGAACATCATAAACTCCTAAGACTGGTTCACATTTAGGAAACCATAAACTAACTGACCATTGCATGATGCACCACTCTGTAAAATTTGTCTAGCAATGCGTCTATTTTTACATGAAGACCTGGTTGAGATGTCAGAAAGGTAAGTATGATCTGAATAAAGATATAACAATTATCTGTTACAAGACTGTTATCCATCGAATGACCCTATACGGTTAAGGCAAATAGGTCAGGCAAAGAACTACAAAACAAAGTCAATTTCAAACTCTGACAGCTGGTCATAAACAAATGGTAAATGGGAATAAGCAGGAGTATCTGAGAAGGCATAATGCATAACCAAAAGCTAGGCTCAAGATCAAAAAAAGCACAAACAAAGGCCAAAATCATATAAGAAGCAGGGAAGGATCCAAAATATTAAAACAAAGTGCATCTGTATAGCTCCCTCCTTTATTCATCTTACTCCACCTATGATATTATTGCCATCTAACAGATTTTGCATGGCAGCAGACACTGTGCAATGACAAAAGAGACAAGTCAACATGGTTAAAGGGTTGGGTTTAAAGATGCAAAAACACAGCTAGTGGCATACGCTAAAGAAAGGCACTTCTGAGTCGGAGCTAAGATTGTCTTAATTGCAGTCCCAACCTGCCTACCTCCAATGGCCTCTTGATCTTTATAGTGCTGTTCTAGAAGGGGCAGGACTTTGATGGAGGATACAGAAGTGAAATCACTTGTCATCCAGCCAGAGTCCCTGTAAACTATGTAAAACAGAATTTAAATGCATACTTTGCTTGGATTATGAGCCACATCTTAGTGAGGACATCTGGAATCGACTAGGAAGTATTAGGGATACAGGCCTTATTTTAGGAGCTTGTTATGGACCCCACAATGTAGACAGTGATTTCAACATTCACCTTTTTAATAATATTAAAAAGGCAACTTTAAAGGGGGATATTATAGTCACGGGGGACTTAAATTACCCAAATGTTAACTGGGCTAACCTTGCAAATACTAGAGTACAAAATCAGGGTTTTTTTTTAAAACATAATTAGTGACTGTTTTTAACAAGGTATTGTAAAGCACCAACAGTGGGTTGGGAAGATGTCTAGATTTAGTTTTCAGTAATAACCAGGATAGAATTAGGAGTATAGAGGGGACTGAACCACAAGGGTCAAGTGACCATAATATAATACAATTCTCAATATTGTGAAAGAGCACACATACAATGACTAGAACCATTAAGTTTAATTTTGGTAGGGCAAATTTTGAACAGATGTGGCAAAGTCTAAAAGGGTTAAGCAGGGGCAAGCTTTTAAGTGTAGAAACAACCGAGGAGCAGTGGAATAAATTTAAAAACATTTTACATGTAATGCAGGACAGGTCCATCCTAAAATTTGGAATTAATAAGAAGTTGAAGATAAATAAAAAACTCTGCAATGTTTAACTAAGGTGCTCAGAAAGAAGCTGCAAAGGAAAAAAGCAGCTGTATGAGGTGTATAAAACTAATAACTCCAATTTGAATTGAAGGGCATTTGAGTGCATGAGGGCAACCATTAAGAAAGATGTTAGAGAACCTAAAAGGAAGTTAAAGAGGAGCACAGCAGATAAGGCAAATTATGACCTAAAGAGAATCTTTCAATATTTTAGTGGTAAAAGAACAGTCAAGTGGGAGATGAAGTGTTTTGGGAATAGTAAAGATGAAATAAGATATACAGACACTGAAACAGCACTTGCATTTTCTGAGGTCTTCACATGTGAGGAAGTGGATAACCTCCCAACAGGAACAGGGACTGCTAAAGAAACACTAAATAATTTGGAAATTCTGGAGGGAGATGTACTTCTTAGATTAAATAGCCTGAAATCAAACAAATCACCTGGAAAATGTATCGTCAAGTGCTTAAAGGGGTTAGTGAGTAAATATATAAACTCTTGATACATATTTTTAGGAAGTGTTTCACAGAATACTCAGTAATTTAAAAAGGGGCTTGAGCCATTGTTATATTTGAACTCCAAAGTCCTTTATTTATACCAGGTGATGAAGCCCACATATGTCATGTTCAAAGCATCATGGCAGACTAAAGAAATCTAACAGAAAGCTTCCTTTAATCACCTAGGTTTATTTACATATAATGACTATGAAGAATTTTAAACACACTATTCAGCACAGAGATAAATTGTATAGTCCAGAAACACACCCCTGTTATTAAGTATTATTTATGCCTCAAAATTGTGAATAATAATGGGAGTCATGGGTGAATACTGGGATAGAAGAAATAAGACTTCTTGTATATAAACTGTTATTTGGGATGAAAATACAAAGTTAAATGCTATACATGATCTCATTTTCTACTTTGAATGTGTTGGTACAAATATGAGGATGTCCTAGTTATCCAGACAGACAATTTCAAGAACCTTTTTTCTTATAGAAGTCACTGTGCACTGAGAAATTCCTGAGAACTGAAAAGTGGCAAATATGTTCCTGTTACATAAACAGGGTGATTGTACAGATCCAGGCAACTAGAGGCCAGCAAGCATAATGTTTTTCACAGGTATATTAATGGAATCAATTATTAAAGAAAAGAGACACACAGCAAGAGCAAGAATGTTAGTGAACAGCATGGCTTCAGAAGAGGGAGGTCATGGTTTATAAACATGCTGGAATTCTATGAAGAGGCAAAAAAGCATACAATATTATTTATCATGTCTTTCAAAAACCATCTGATAAGAACCCACATGAGAGGTTTAGCATCAAACTAAAAGAAGTGTGAGCTCTGGATGTTGTATGTAAATGGGTGCAGAATTGGCTCAGACACAGGAAGCAGAGGATTATGGTACAAGGAACCTTAAAATTGGCCGATGTTAAGAGTGATGTTCCAAAAGGTCAATGCTAGGGCTGCTACTATTTTTAATATATATTAATGATTTTAATAGAAATATAAGTAACAAGCTGGTTACATTTACAGACAATACCAAGCTAGGTGGATTGGTAAATAATCTAGAATCCACTGAATCATTACAGAGAGATTTGGACAGAAAGCAAGCTTGAGCAGATTTGTGGTGGATGAAAGTAAATGTAAGTAAAAGTAAAATATACCACATAGGAAGTGAAAATGTTAGATTTGAATACACAATGGGAGTTCCGAAATTGAAAGTACACCTTATGAGAAGGATTAAAGAGTCATAGAGGGCTCATTGTATATCAACTTCCAGACAGTGTTCAGAAGCCATTAAGAAGGCAAAAAGAATATTAGGTTATATAGCAAGGGTGTAGAGTACAAGTCAAAGTTAAGTTACACTCAAGCTTTATAATACATTGGTGAGTCTTCATTTGGAGTACTGCGTGCAGTTTTGGTCTTCTGACTACAAAAAAGACCAGAGAAGATTGACTAGGTTGATTCGAGGACTGCAGGAGATGAGTTATGAGAAAAAATTAAAGGAGCTGAACCTTTTCAGTTTAACCAAAAGGAGATTAAGAGGAGACATGAAGTGTTTAAAATTATGGAAGGAATTAGTACATTGGATCGAGATGGTTACTTTAAAATGAGTTCAACGGGAACATAGAGACACAGCTGGAAACCTGTTAACGGTACATTTTGCACAAACGTTAGGAAGTTTTTCTTCATATAGAAAACCAGAGACACATGGATTAAGCTACCAACTAGTGTGATAGCCAGTAGGACTTAAGGGACCTCCAAAACTAGATTTGATGTTATCTTGGAGGAATTAAGTGGAGAAGACTGGCAGGTCATCAGAACCACTTCCAGTTACACAATGTTTCTTTATTTGATAATATCAATACACAATGATTTATCTCTATTTATAATCAAACTTTATGCTGAAATTATATTTTCGCACTTAGGGAGGTCAAAAACGGTGGAATTTTTTAATGATTACATATGCATTACCTAGATTACGTGCAAAGTAAAAAGAGTTATAGTCACCTAAAAACATAGAAAAAGTGTTAGTATTATACAGTATAATATTTGTTGCAATAAATTTCTATAGGTAAAACTGCATTTAGCTACACTTAATTATGATAATGATGGTGCAAAAAAAAAAAAAAAAAAGATAAAATTAAATGCATTACCAGGAACACGACAGGGATATAGTAGCTTATTTCTCCCATTACATCTTTATACTGCATTTATATGGCATGTTTAATGTTTGCATGTTATTGTTAAACTGATGATGTATAAATTAAAATTAATAATAGTTATTGAAAGAATATGCGTTATATTGAATACAGTTTTTAATATCATGTAAACATTTATATTTCCACGATACAAAAAATTTGGATGGTTGTTTAAATAAAATACTACTTCCAGTTGAGTAATTTTGCTCAAAATTCATATCTGTTTGCTTTTTATCACTATAAATATCTATACAAAATTTGAATCATCTATCTGTAATTATAACCATAGTTTAGAAAATTAGAAAATTCGCAAAAATATTCAGTTAAAGTACCACTTCTGAAAAGTTGATAGGATTCCTTATTTTTGATATAAAGCAGGTATACATTTTTGAGTTATTGTGCTTACACACAGATAGACATAATTTCAAAAATGGTATTTTTTGGACTCAGGAAGGTCTAAAACGTCAAGATTCATCAAAATCTTGAGGTCAAATTTTTTCATGGTTCTTATACTTTCTCTATACTATTTATAAGAGAAAGTAAAAATTAAGGATCTAATATTTTAATGTTCTAATATGAGGTTCAAGTGCCAAACTGCCAGTAAAACAAAATTAGAATTGGTTTTTTTTTCATGAGTTGATTGATTGATTATACAATTAATTAAAGAACCAGTCAAACCTATTTTAATTTGCTCATTTGTTTGTTCATTTTTTGTTGACTCGTTCACCTACACACGCATTAATTACTGCATTCAATCATTTTCTATCACAGCTTATTCCAGTAAATAGCTGCAACACTGCATTGTCTATACAAAAAAATAATAAAAAATTTCTTACAACTTTACAAGTTTTGTGTTCCTATCTTATGGTGTTTACAGTGAAGAAACAAATATTATTTCCAGAAACTTTCTTCCCAAAGAAGAAAACCTTATGACTTTGAGGATTTCTGGCTTCATCAATTTCAATGAATTATGTATCTCACAAACTGCCTGTGCAAAGATTTTGCAAATGAATAGGGCTGTATTCAAGATTGCAAAATTCCTGGTTAAATTAAACAATTTCTTTGGCAGTTATCAATGGACATAAGTCAAAGTGTTTTTGAAGGGCATGGGCTTAAGTACTAGACCAAACTTGACCTTGAACATCAGGCCTGGGGGTGTGTAACAAGACAAACATGACGCAGCTTGTCTAAAGAAGATATGCCAGTTTTTTCAGTAGTTATCACTGCACATAGGTCTCAGTATTTAGGGTGAACATTCCGGTAACCTCTTCTTCTAAAACGTTCTGTCGTTGCTAGATGTGTAGTCATCTAGGAGCTTTACTGAACGCAAAAAACTGCATCAATTTTCTGATGATAATTGTAATTTTTTAACATGTGAAAAGTTTCAGTTTTCCACAGACTCATATATAGGTGCCATGCAAGAATCAATTTATCAACATTGTGACTCCTGTAATATTAACATTAACTTACTCAACTATTAATACCTGTCCCTCTTCTGCTAAAGACTGGGCAGACGTGTAGGTTCATTGACCATTTACATCATAAATGTGCTTCCAAACATGTGTTAGAGGCAGTAAACAGAGTGAAGAGACCAGAAGATGACATTTTAATTAAAATCTAGTTTTAAAAAAACAAGTTTGAAACCAAAAGCTAATTCTATCCTTCTTCAAGCCCAGAAACAGCAATCAAATATCATAATACTTTAGAAGCACTAAAATCTTAAAAAAGCACAGATACATACATACACACGGAAAGGCTTTGAAGTTTTTATCCACAATTGTAGATAACCAAAAACTTTTAGGAAAGTTTTATTTATTGTTGCCAAGGTGTCATTTAGTGAATGCTGGGAATGCATCGAGTGTTATAGCAGTTGTGCAAAGCTATATGTTCAGTTTTATTGTAAATTAAATAGAAGAGTAAGAGACAGCTCTTTATTTTATGCAGCTCCTGTATTTTAAAAGCCCAAATAACCAATAATCAGTACATCAATATGATTTATATTTATATATATATAATTTTTTATGCAGGCATTTGTATGGTTTTTTGCTGTAATTTCAATTTTATGCTTTAATTTATCCACACATAATAATATCTGAAATTATTTTTTGATTATTAAATGCTATGTGAGCAGTGAGAGCACCTTTCAAATGTAAACATCCAGAGATAAACTAAAGAAGGGCCAAAGTTGAAACACTAAATCGTTTATATAACTAAGACCTTGTTAGTAGACAAAGTCCTAAGACTACCTCGGACAATTGCTCCTAAGGTTTTGTTATTAGTTCTTTTGTCGTACATCAGATGTTTGAATAACAGCAATAATGCTAACGTCTATAGCAGAGAAGGCTGCATTGTCATCTAATCAAGATTTTCAAAATTCTCCAAGGTATACCATCCATCCATCCATCATCCAACCCGCTATATCCTAATTACAGGGTCACAGGGGTCTGCTGGAGCCAATACCAGTCAACACAGGGTGCAAGGCAGGAAACAAACCCCGGGCAGGGCACCAGCCCACCGCACCCAAGGTATACAAATAAACCTGAAATAAAATTTAAAAGAGAATCACTTACTCAAGGACCCAAGTGGAAATAATAAGACTAAAGCCAGAAAACACATTTTCAAACAAAATGGTGTGTTTTAGGCATGGGAAAGGTGCTATATAAATAAAATTTGCAGTATTATTATTATTATTGTAGGAATCTGGAGCAAACTGCCTAGTCATGAAGTTAAAAAAGAACTCCTTAAAGTTTTTAATAAATATATGGATAAAATATTGGATCAAATGAGCTATTCACTAACCTAACATGCTTGAAGGACTGAATGATTTCCTTTCATTTGTCAAAGTTATTATGTTCTTATCCTATAATGCCTATTTCATTCCAATTTATAATTCGATTACAAACAGACTTGCCGAAGAAGAAACTTTTACTAACAAATTTGTCAGAAGATCTCCTGAAGTCAAAACCTGCTTCACAGAAAACCACTAGTTCACAATTTCTCCCTATATAAAAATTTAAAAACTTCATGTAAAACGTAAAGTTGTTAAGGAAAATGGAGGAATGGGTGAACGTTCTTTGCTAGGCACTCACTTTGGCTGCAAAAGGAACAAATTATAATACAGTGGACCAGAAAAAGCTTCACAGTGAAGGCAGAGAGAGGCAGAGCAAACTGGCCATATTCTTGCCCACTTCTTTATTATTTTTCATTTCCATATCAGGAGTTCTGTTTGCTTCCATTTTTGACAGAAGCCTAATTCTCCTGCTGTTAGTATTGTAATGAATACTCACCATTGTTTTCTCTTACTGCTAAAGAAAATTAAGAACTCCAGTTACTGGGTAAGGATTTAAACCAATAGGTCTGGAGTTGTAAGGCAGCAGCAGCACCACTGGACAACTAATTACACCGTTATGAGTTTTTCAGATAGGAAACATTATGTAAGCATACAATTTGATTATATCTAACAATCAGCTGAATAATTTCTCATTGAAAATAGTGTGATTTCTTCTGTGTTGTATTTTTCTTTTTTTCATGTTCCTCCAGGCAAACCAGCATCTAAACACACAACTTTAACTTTACATTCTAATCCAATCTCACTATAATTTTGTCTTGTCATTCATTATGATATTTTCTCCTATATATTTTTTACTCCATCTCGACCTTCTGAAAAGTTTCAATTTCCCCTTGGGGACAAATAAAGTATCTATCTATCTATCTATCTATCTATCTATCTATCTATCTATCTATCTATCTATCTATCTATCTATCTATCTATCTATCTATCTATCTATCTATCTATCTATCTATCTATCTATCTAACAGAATATAATTAGGTATAGACCATCCTCCTTTGCCTGCTGTTGTGAACTCCTTTGAAGTCTATTTGCCATGCAGCTCAAGACTGACACCATGTGGTGACAGGTGGCATAGAATGCTTTTGGCACTGTTTTCAGAAAGAATATTCCACTCCTTACATTTCGATGGTAAGAATGAAGACAGCAAACACTGTATTAAAACAGTAAAATGCTTTAACAGTTAAACAGATTACAAAATTTTACACTACATGATCCATCTCTCTATAGCCATTCATCAGTTCATCTTCCCATTGTTTGCACTAGTTATTAATAAACATTGTCAAAACACAGTTTTTTCAGTTCCAGCATAGGACACACTTGCATGGCTATGCAATTTTTAAAGTGGGGGAACCAGCAATTTAGGAGAAAACTGAAGGCACTGGATGTAACAAAATAAAAATATAGACATAATGTTCAGACTCTACAGAGAATGCAGAGAACAATTGTGTGGACGTAATCAACCGTATAATGCTGTTAATTCAGTTATTTTATTTTCATTTTATTTATGGGCTAGGAAATGACAGTGGATGAGACATTAATCCATCACA
Source organism: Erpetoichthys calabaricus (assembly GCF_900747795.2). Lineage (NCBI taxonomy): Eukaryota > Metazoa > Chordata > Cladistia > Polypteriformes > Polypteridae > Erpetoichthys > Erpetoichthys calabaricus. Next base: position 46,064,149 of record NC_041394.2, read on the forward strand.
GAGCACACTTATTCACACAAATGTGCTTGCTTATACCAGGTCAAATTTGATTTAACAACTGTTATGAACACTTCTAATGCATTACTACTTGAACTCACTTTTAATGAATTAAAAGAAGAAAAGACTTTAAGGATGTTACAGAAATCAGATATAGCAAGAGGTGAAACACTGAAACACTGAAAGGCTTTAAGGATGTTACAGAAATCAGATATAGCAAGAGGTGAAACACTGAAAGTCAACAGATTATGAACTGAGTTTTAATAGAATTGATTAAATAATTACCAAAGCAAAGTTGTACTACAAGCATTCAAAACCACAGAAGTGCTCCTTTATTATTTTTTTCCTCCTCTAAGTTGTTTCTTTATTTTGCAACAAAGTTTGAAAGCTGTGCTTTTATAATTTGGTCACATGACATCAGAGGCAACTGGGCACATGCATCGTATACCACCAACAGTGTAGCATTATAATGATGAAACACACAAAATGGTGGTGCTCATTCAAAGAGAAAAACAAAATGAAAATTAATGGCACCACTCAGGACAGGCTTAATCTTAAAAAATGTAGACACTAAAATAATAGGAAAAATATATAAATAAACACAAAAAATAACCATTATTTGAGCAATTCTGACACTACCTTTCCTTATACAAACATCTATTTGATGTGTGCAATGAATATCATATTCTTAAAGAAAACCCATGCAAGTCAATGCCAAATGTGAAAACTTCATTAACCACTATATCAATGTGCCACCTAAAAGAATAAAAATCTGTTCACCCCTTCGTTCATTGAATCTGCAGCATTTACTTCAAGGTAGGAGCCAACTCTGGAAAGGGTGCAAGTCCATTGTGTGGAAGCCTGTTGAGGTTCCACCCACAGAAATACAAGGGAATTGTCAACATTCAAATACACAATAAATACATTCCAAATAATAAATAAACCCAAAATAATGAAAGAAATTACACATTACATAAAAGAGAGAAATAATAATTAAAAAATAACAAAAAAACAACAAAAGGAACATATACATATATATACGCTGTAACACATCACTTTCAACAAATTGGTCACACGTCATCTTTTTGTTTTTAACCTGACTCCTGTCCTGCAGTGATTCATTATGTACTTACTCTTAAAAATCTTCATATTAAGCCTTCTAGTTATCAAATAACACTTAAATTCAAAACTAGACTAAATGACAGTCCCATAATTCATACATCCATTATCAAACCTGCTTAATTTTGTTCAAATTTCTAGGGCTTTTGCCTACCCTAGCTGCATGAGACACAAGGCAGTAACCAGCCCAGGACAAGGCACTATTGCTGGGCACACTCATGCACACACACACACACACACACACACTTCAGTAGAGATAAAGTAGAGTGTAACTTTAACCTAACATCACATGCCTTGAATGTGGAAGTCAAAAATTTTTATAGTGTTTAACTGGAAGAAATTCTGAAGTAAAGAAATGCATTATTTAGTGTGAAATGCTGCCCCCTGGTGATATTACAGTGTGTTGTAAGGAGCTTTTCCAAGAAAATGTGAAATTTCTTGTATTGACACACGAATGTTACTACTTCTTTACTTAAATAGAGTGTGTAATATTTACAGACATTAAGGAAGATATTATTATTTTAGTTAACATAACAGTAGGTTCGCGGGATCCCCTTGAGGTTGCTGGATATCATGGCCAGCCAGTATACTGGTACTGTGAGTGCTGTGCAGAGTGGAGTCAGACCCCCTGCGTTTTTCCCAGTTGATTCTGGGGTTCATCAGGGGTGTGTTCTTGCTCCTACTCTCTTCAATGCTTGTATGGACTGGGTGTTGGGCAAGGTCATGGGGTCCAGCGGCTGTGGGGCATCTGTTGGTGAAGAAAGATTCATGGATCTTGACTTTGCTGACAATGCTGTGATCTTCGCAGAGTCAATGGAGGCTGTGATCGGGGCGCTCGAGAGACTGAGAGAGGAGTCTGAGTGTCTGGGCTTGCAAGTGTCCTGAATAAAAACCAAGATCCAGGCCTTTAATGATCTCTTGGGCACAGCCATCAGCAATGTGTCTGTCTGCGGAGAGAGTGTCGACATTGTCGAGAGGTTTACTTACCTTGGCAGTGACATTCATGTCTCTGGTGGCTCTTCCTATGAAGTAAGAAGATGAATTGGGAGATCATGGGGGGTTATGAGGCTGCTGCAAAGGGGTGTGTGGCACTCCCGATATCTATGCAAAAGGATGAAGGTCCAAGTCTTTAGAGTCCTGGTGCTTCCTGTCTTGCTATATGGTTGCGAGATATGGGCGATATCCAGTGACCTGAGACGAAGATTGGACTCTTTCGGTACTGTGTCTCTCTGGAAAATCCTTGGGTATAGTTGGTTTGACTTTGTGTCGAATGAGCTGTTGCTTATGTAATCCCCAATGAGGCACATTACATGCATTGTGAGGGAGCGCCAGATACGGCACTGTGGCCATGTGGCGCGTTTCCACGAGGGTGATCCGGCTTGTAAGACCCTCATTGTTGGAGACCCGAGTGGCTGGACCAGGCCAAGGGGTCGCCCACATAACACCTGGCTGTGTCTGATAGAGGGTCATTTCTGGAGGACAGGACTGGACTGCATGTCTGCCTGGGGGGTTGCAAACCGGGATCCTGAGTTGTTTCGTTGTGTAGTAGGTGCGGCAACGCACTGTACCAGTGCATGCTCCCCAGCTTGACTTGACTTGATAACAGCAGCTAAAACATACAGTAGAAATACAACATCAGTTTTACAGACTTTATTTTACAGTAGGTGTGCAACTAGTAGCACTGTTAACTTTATTTGCTTTTGTGAAAATTGTACACATGCTGCATATTTTTATGGATATATACATGTATACAGTATATATGTTCTGTGATAAAGGGTCATGAGCAAAAGGGGCAGGAAGTGATGATTTAACAGGAGATGAACTCTGTATGATCAGTATTTTAACTGAGTTGTCCACAGGATGGTAAATGGCTGATGAAGGCACTAGACCTCATACATATATTAGAACAAGGGTTCATGGGTATGGTAATATGAGCAGGCAGCTACTAGAGCACTGCCTCACCCTGAAGGAAACCAACACAATGTGGGTAGTCGGACACAAGATGTCTGTGTAACCCAGAAGCCCATGGATACCTTGCAAGTATGTTTACTCCATGGAAAGTTCACTGGAGAATTACAAAAGGCCAAGAGCCTTATGTATAATGTTGTGCGTAGAATTCACACTAAAACATGGAGTACAGACAAAATCAGAAATGTGCATACGCACAAAAAAATCCAGATGCATAAATCTGTGCATACGCCAACTTCCATGTTCTTCTACTACATAAATCCCATTCAGTGTGAAATGTAATGCACGAACACGCGACTACCACCCCCACCCCGACTTCTCCTATAATTACGCCCATTTGAATATGCAAATCAATATAAATAGCCCCTTATGTTTTGCATTCTGTGAAAAGACAATGGAAAAAGCACGGGGAAAAAATAATTTCAACGAATACTAAGTAGAGGCAAGGAAAAACATACTATTTGTTGGTGTAAGCAGTGGTATAAACAACAAAAGGAAGTTGATCTAGTGTCAGAGAGTGGTGGAGAAACTCAAAAGTTCAAGTTCAGAAAGTTGTACAGTGCCTGAAATAAAAAAGAAGTGGTCAGATATTCAAGTTGCCGTGAAAAGGTGAGTCATAGCCCACTGTCTGAGTGTCACATGGAAGTGTATTAGGGTACAGAGAAAAGAAAAATAAAATAGGGACAACAGTGGGAGAAAAATGTTGAAATGTCAACTTTAATCTCGAAATTTCCACTTTAATCATGTATTTTATTTTGTCATTAAAACAGAACGTCATAAACTTAATCTTAAAATCGTTTAGTTTACTACTTTCTCAAATCCCATCGTAACTAAAATAGCACAATAAATGCTTCATATTCTATGTGTTCTTCTATGTACTCTATGTATGTGAATCACTACGTGCTTCTTAAAGGGCTTTCTCACACCGACAGAACACAGAATACATTCCATTCATGATATTACAGCTCTCTGAACAATTTAAATACTAAGATGTATACTTGATATCATTTTCATGATTATAGGAGTTAAAGGATGTATTAAACATGGGGGCATGGTGGGGCAGTGGTAGTAATGAACTGGCGCCCCATCCAGAGATTGTTCCTGCCTCCCACAGGATGATTGCTACGCCACGCATGACCCTTGATTAAATAATTTATTGCAGCAGTAATGTCTCTTTCAAACGTAATTCCTGTCCTTCCTTTTCCTTCTCCGAGTAACCAATCTCCACACAATAAGTTATTTAATAAATGTAAAACCATCTGTAAGCTTAGAATGCAGATTATTCAAAATTTTTAAGGAACATTGATATATCTTCGTAGCACATGTTTAATTATTCCATCCATCTATCCATCCAGGGTCGCGCCAGTCCCAGCAAGAATGCAGTGTGAGGCAGGAACAATCCCTGAACGGGGCCCCAGCTCATCGCTACTGCTGTGCCACTGTGCACACACGTTTAATTATTAACAGTATACATTATTTAAATGAAGTAAAAAATGTATTTGTATAATCTAATATACAGTACGTACTCTAATGCATTTCATCTTAAAAATCATATTAAGAGCTCCAAGAAGATAGCACTTGGAAATCTAAATCAACGTAGAAGCCAGTCGTCATCATCTGTAAGTACTCAGTCTCTTCTATTGAATTGAATTGAATTCCTTCATAGTTATTGCCTGGTACAATGACATTCAATATATAAATCCTCCATAAACTTATTTTCCTATAAAATGATGAAATAACAGTAATAATAATAATACAATAAAAAAACAATGAAAAATATACAATATGAAAGCATAAGTACAATATACATGTACATATAGTGCAGAGAGTGAAATGGTTCGTAAAGTGGCTCAGATTGTGCAATATTACAACTGTAATGCAAGTTTTCAGTGAGGTAATTGTACTTATAAGTACAGGCAGTTCTACTGGGAGCACTTGATGGACTGAAAGAGTACATTTAGAGCTCTTGGGATGAAACTGTTTCTGAACCGTGAGGTCCCTACAGGAAAGGCTCAGAAGTGTTTGCTGTATAGAAGAGGTTCAAATAGACTGTGCGCATGGCTGAGGCAGCTTGTGATAGATGTTGTATCCCGATAATCCTCTTTCCAATCAGCTGTTGTACAGCTGTGATTCCACAGCAGGTTAAAATACTCTGAGAGGTGCACTGAGATTAACAACGCTAAAGCAGCTACAGCATTTGAAATAGTTCGGCCATTCTGTGGACCATTATATTGTTACAGGTGGATTACAATCAGATGCCTTAAACTAATAAACAATATGCAGTTAATTTCAGTGTATTTGATAAAGCTGTGTCAGGGATGTGACTCTAAAAAATAAAGGTAAACCACACAGGAACAGTAGCACTGCTTTGACACTGGGTGCCGTCAGCTTGCAAAACTGAGCTGAAAACTTGTGTACACGATGGTTTGAGCTGGCATGAGAATGTGTGCTGCTTTGCGCCAAGTTTATTTTTTATACATCGCCCCAGGACTGTATTCCCCGTCTATAAGATAGCAGCAAAGGGTGCCTGTGTGTGTTCTGTTTTGGTAAACGTAATGAATTATTATTATTATATTATAAAGAGTTATTGCTAGGTCTTAGAAATGCATGAAGTGGTAAGGCCATCCTAGGAACCTATGTATGGACAGACACATGACTTTCTGGGGGCATTCCTAGCCCCAGAATTGATCCCAGGGTTTACAGCAGAAACAGCACCCTGTTTGGGTGCAAATCCACTTTTTGGCTAGACAGCCATTTGTATGTAGAGCTGAGAGATGATTCAGGCAAACACAGGTTAGTGGGCAACTAGACAAGTCATCCCAGTGGTTAAGATGGAACTCAACCTGTGTAATCAGCCCAAACGACGGGATGTTATTTTGTTACTTTGGGTTTATTTTGTATAAAAAATCTCCCAGCTGCTGAAGCCCATCGGCCCAGGTGTGTGGCAGCCAGCAAGCCTCATATTTGGACCCTGGACCTGCATTGGCTGACAGAGAGCTGGGGGAATAATGTAGCATACAGGTTGCCTTTGACTCTGGGGGAGCAGTGTGAGGTAGAGCTGACTGGTGTGTGTAAGCAGACAACCAGACAAAGCAGCTAGGAATGTGTGTCAAGACCTGAGCAACATAGCAGAAGTAGCCTTGAAGAAACCACCGGCCCTTTTTACAGCCAATCACTAGCAATTGGCATAAAGAGGTTAATTCCATTCCACCATTTCTGGTACTCCCCAGGACATTTTACTAGTGCATTGCATCCAGACTGATGGATTTTAACAGCTGGGAGGTGTAATTGAATGCTTTTTATGTGCTATATCTGTGCTCCTTACCTGCTGCTCACAGGGCTGCTTTATAAAAACATTCCTTTATCAATGCAATACTATCCTGCTGCAAGGAACAAACAAACCTTTGTTGTTATGCAAATTCAACTTAATGAATAATGATGCATCCATCAACACTTGGTCACTGCATTGTCAGCCATCAATGTGGCATCATGTCTTTGGACAATGGTGGAGTAAAAGAAACCTGATGGGAAAACAACAGGCAGGCACAAAAGTGGGAGATGCAAACTCCACACAGAGGATATTTCAACTGAAAAATCTGCAGGAAGGAAAAAAAGTATGAGGTGGCAACTCTAACCAGTGTGCCACTGTGCCAGTTCTTATTTAACACAGGACTTATTAGGCACCATTTCCTCTGAACTCGATAATGCATAAAGCATCCATCCATTCATTTTCTTACTCACTTGTTCATTCCAGGGTGGCAGGTAAATGGGAGACCAGTCCATCATAAGGATGTGTATTGGTGATTACTGGTGTTAGCTAACAGTTACAGAGTTCTGGGTTCAAATCCTCTACATAAAATGCCATCTGTGTGGAGTCTGCATGGTTTACCTGGGTCTATGTGTATTTTTCTCTTGATACTCCAGTTTTCCTCCCACATTCTCAAAGAAATGTATGTTTGGGGAACTGGCAGTTTCAAACTGTCCCTTTGTGAGTGCGCACAAGGTAAGATCTGCATTGAGTAAGTTCTAAAAATTATTGAATGGTTGCATATATCAAAGGATTCTTAATTAGCGCATAAATGTAATACTTTTTGCTATTTAATGCATTTTAGTTTATTGATATAATATAATAAATTAAATATAGTAAAATAAAACAGAGATTTAAAATGTATGTTTAATTTAAAACACATTCATAATTAATCACAACAAAATCAAATTACAGATGCATACTTTTGAATGAGCACTAGAGGGTGCTTTGATGCCAACAAATCTGGGTTTGGAACTAGTCTGGCAGACAGAGCTTCTTAATGAAATTTGGGAATATTTTATGAACAAACCAATAATAAAAATTACTTAACCAATCAACTAATTATTTAACTCTTTTCCTTATTAGGCAAGCAGCAAGTTGTTGTGAGATAAAGTATAAGGTTATTTTCAAAGCAGCTTGTTGAGAAAAGCCATGAAACACGTAGATTCTGTAAAACAAAGGCTTTCATGTACCGGGTTATGAAGCTCCATCTGCAGTCCTTCCTTGCTGGTAAATTGAATCTTTTAACAGTATGTCAGTGAAATCCTGGGAACTGTGCTTTCTTTCTTTTGAATATTCTCGATTAATATCTTCTACATTAGTCAAAGTGAACATGTATAAGAAATTTGTAAAAATGCCAATTGCCATTTTTAGGCTATATGAATAATTCAGTATATGAAATTCTCTTGATGCTGGCGTGCTTTAATTTAAAACTAATCATATTTTTTAACAGAAGGGTGGTGAGGGGTTTCTAACTTAATTATTTTGTTTGTTGCACTCTTAAGCAATGGTTATGTGATAGCTACACATTATTTGGGCATTATGGAAGCAGTTTAGAATAATTGTAATAAATGATCAATTAAAAGAGGGTCAATGGCACAATTTTTAGTGCTCCTGCCTCACAGTTAAGTTAACTAGCATGTTAAGTTAACTAGTGATTCTAAATTGGCTGACTATGAATGAGTTTGCCTTATGATAGACTGGCATCCAATCTACAGCTCGTTCCAGCCTTGAGAACTATGTCACTGGTGTAAGCTCTGGATCCTACAGTATGTGTTCTGAAAAGGATGGAGGGATTATCAAAGTTTTGCAAGGTGCTTTTCAACAAGAAAGCTTTTAATGTTAACATGTTTTTCTTGTAATCTGTACTGCATATATTTTTTTCCAATTCCTAAATGAATTAACTTGCAGCACAACAGTTAGTGCTGGTGCCTCACAGATCCAGTGTAGTGGGTACAAATACGTTGAGAGTAGGGTGATTGGTGATTCTACATGTTCTATGTGTTTATGTGTGTACCTAGCAATGGACTGACACCGAATCTAGGGATAGTTCATACCCTGCTCAAACTGCTATCAGGCTCTGTCTCTTGTCAGAGAAACTTGAACAACAGCTGATATCACCATTATATGTCTTTATAACTGAAGCAACGAAGCACTTCATTGCACAAAGTGTTGTGGGACTCTGGAACAAACTGCTAAGACTTGTAGTTGAAGAAGAAACCTTGACAACCTTTAAGAAGAATCTGGATGAGATATGAGGACTGCTTAGCTATTGTTATGAAAAAAAACTTTCCTCTATTTTCAAAGAAGTCATTCATGGTTATCAGATGAGAATGCAGAACAATTCTTTATTTGTACTTTGATATGTTCACATGTCTCAGTTCATGGACTGAGCAATTAATTAAACAGTTCACTTTCTTTTACACTTTTCTTTAATCTTATTTCATCTAATACATCACGTCATCTGACTCTTAATATGCATAGCTCTATATTTCATCCAATCATCTGATGCCACCAGTATTTTCAGACTCCCATTTACCTGAATGCCGCCTCATTGAAAGGGGAGTCCTGCAGACTTTACTATCGACTTAGTTCCGCTTTCTAGGAGGGGACTTTGGGCTTTCCCATTTGTTTATCCTTGCTTTCCAGAAGGGTGTTCATTTACCTCATTTTAATAATAATAATAATAATTCATTACATTTATATAGCACTTTTCTCAGTACTCAAAGCGCTATCCACACAGGGAGGAACCGGGAAGCGAACCCACAATCTTCCACAGTCTCCTTACTGCAAAGCAGCAGCACTACCACTGTGCCACCTGTGAGGATTTTAACCTTAGTAACTACTTTGGTGGCTCCTCTAAGATGAGGCAAAAGCCTCACATGCCTAGGCTTAAAACAACATTTAGTTAACCCTTTAGTTACATTCAATTCTTTACCTTATATTTCAATAATTTGTTGTTTATAACATGATTTATAATATACTTATAACAGATTGTAAAATGTTATGTATGAACTAAAAACTCATACCGTTAGCTAAACAAATGGGCTTGATGAACTAAATGGTTTTCTCTATTTTGTCAAATTTCTTTTGTTCTTATGTAAATATCTCCAAGGATGGATGTCCTTTGTTACAACAAGTTTGAGGGAGTCAGCTATGTGCACTAATTAGTTCAGCATGACATGACAGGAGAATATAATAAAGTAATAAAATAAGCAATTTGCATAATGAAGAACATCCGTTTACACCTATTGAAAACAGATAAATGGTTCAATGCACCTATATATTAATATTATCTAAAGTTCCCAAATTAGTTCTACATCTTATATCACATCATATATCTAAAGAGAAGCTTCTTCCATATAAATTCTTACTGAGAACAAAAAAAGTATTAATTGTTATTATCTTATTGTTTCCTTGGTGATGTGCTGGTGTAACAAGAGGAGTCTGTGGAGTTGGGTATTTTAATAAAATGCTTCATTAGAACTCTGGGCTATGTATTTAGCGCCAGCGCACCTACTTCCCGAGAAGTATAAGGGAAGCGTGACCAGAAAGGAAAGAGGACCAGAGTGGAACAGAGGTTAAAGTGAAGAGAGACGGAAAAGAAAGTGGAGGCATGATTGTGTTGGAGCTGGGGCCATAGAGGAAAGGCAAGCAGCTGGGAATGGAATGGCCCCTGGAGGAGCACGCTTGAGGGGTAGGGTCGCTCCCTGATGAGCAATGCAGGGGTGACCAGGTGGTCCAAGATGTCCGGATGCCTAGGAATGGCAAAAGGAGAAGGATCGAGAGGTTCCCACACATGCTGGTTGATCAGCAAGGTTGACTGCAACTGTCATTGAATGGTTCCTCATGTTAAGCAGACCTGAGGAGGTTAAGCAGAAGAGACATCAATATAGAAGCTGGCACCAAAGGGTCAAGTTGGTTGTTGTTAGAAGATGAATTTATGCCTGGGATTTTAACCTTGCTTTTAAGGAATATTTACTGATTATTTATTGGACTTTTTAACTTCCACCTGGAACACTGCTTTTTATGTAGATTATTTATTTATTTATTGAAGATGGCACTGCACCTTTTGGACCCCTTTTGTAATAAAACCTTTATAGCAACTTCATGACTGTGTGTGTCCTCATTTGCCTGGCCCATCCTCTGTTTATGGCTATTGAAGGGTCCAAGTTAAAGCTGCCAAACCTGTGGAGCCAACCTGGACCATCATAGCTGGGAAGAAATGGTCCAGAATGTCTTTGGTAAACAGGCAAGTGCAACCAGAAGCACTTTATAAATTCACAGAGAAAGTTTTTCCCAAACACTATTATCCTGAATTGGATTACACAATTTTGAGAAAGTCTGTAAAAATTAAAGTAGTTGGTTATTGTGAGAATATTTCTAAAGAAAGAAGCCGTGTTTAATTGATATTGGAGAAAAAACAATGGATCCAATTGTAACATTTTTGCCACATGAGGAATTTCAGTAATAAATTAGTGAAATGTGGCCTTGAAACATGAAAAATAATGAATGATTCAAGAATGTAATGTAATACCTAATAAAGCAGTGGTCTAATACTTGAGCAGTGACTCTTGATGTTCATGCTGGGTGCTAAGAGACTTTAAAAATCAATTAATAAGAGATGAAAGGCCAAAGAAGAGGGAAAGGTGACAAAAATATGGGGTGAACCAGTGTGGTCATTTTGGTGACAAATGGCAAGCTGCTAAAATGAACACTGTGCTTTTGAGAGTTAACACACTGAATATCAATAGAAGTAGAAAATACAGGAAATAAGAGCAGAAAATCACTGAATATCAAACATCCCAATTGTGATATGATTGAGATGTGGTGCTGTATATGTTACTGATCTGTACTGTACGTGTTGTAATGAAAACTTAACATCAATAGAATCATTAAAAACAATGTGGCCTAGAGCCCTGGACTAGTATAAATTTAACAAAGTAAATGTAGACAAAGGAAGTAACATGAATTGTGAAGACTGGTAAAAGCAGGATTTCTCTTCACATTGAGATTTAAACACCGTTTGAACAGTGACACTCTAACAGGTAATTTGAACGTAATATAAACAGATTCTACTTTCTGACTAAACCAGATTTACAAAATCTCAAAAGGCAGAGAAAGAAGTCATGCTTGTGGTTTTTTTTATTGTTAACTGTCACAGCTATACTAAAGAATTTCATTCAAGAATGAAAGTGACACTTAAAAATACTTGTTCTTCAATGGCACGACATGGCTCTTTATTGGGTTGTGTGGTTCCTTATGGAACCATTTCATTCTGGGACGGGTCTTTGCCTATGATGTTGGTTTTTAGTGCTTTGAAAAACTTCCTAATATGTAGAAAATAAAAAAAAATCTTTAATGTATGGTAAGCTACCTAGCAGGATATTAACAGATTAAGAAAATCTGTGTTGCTGTACGTATGCAACAAGAGTCCTTTTGAAAATCATGAGCAATCCGTTGCTATCTCTTCATAGTTTTAATTTTAGGAGGCCCAGACCCTCTCATGGACCCCGTGATCATCAGAGGTGACTGTGTGCAGATGGTGCAGACCTATAAATACCTGGGAGTGCAACTGGATGTTAAATTAGACTGGACTGCCAATACTGATGCTCTGTGTAAGAAAGGACAGAGCCGGTTATACTTCCTTAGAAGGCTGGCGTCCTTCAACATCTGCAATAAGATGTTGCAGATGTTCTATCAGACGGTTATGGCGAGAGCCCTCTTCTACGCGGTGGTGTGCTGGGGAGGCAGCATTAAGAAGAAAGACGCCTCATGCCTGGACAAACTGGTGAGGAAGCTGAAGCTGCTCTTCTGTCTGGAGATGATACTGTTTAGTGGATGCAGTGGATTCTCCATAATTGATAGGAGCCTGCTTAGCGCCCGTCGCTCTGCCACAGATGTCAAACTGCCCAGCTCCTTGCCTACAATAGAGCCTGCTTTCCTCACCAGTTTGTCCAGGCGTGAGGCGTCCTTCTTCTTAATGCTGCCTCCCCAGCACACCACCGCGTAGAAGAGGGTGCTCGCCACAACCGTCTGATAGAACATCTGCAGCATCTTATTACAGATGTTGAAGGATGGCAGTCTTCTAAGAAAGTATAGCCGGCTCTGTCCTCTCTTGCATAGAGAATCAGTATTGGCACTCCAGTCCAATTTATCATCCAGCTGCACTCCCAGGTATTTATAGGTCTGTACCCTCTACACAGTCACCTCTGATAATCAGGTCCATGAGGGGCCTGGGCCTCCTAAAATCCACCACCAGCTCCTTGGTTTTGCTGGTGTTCAGGTGTAGGTGGTTTGAGTCGCACCATTTATCAAAGTCCTTGATGATGTTCCTGTACTCCTCCTCCTGCCCACTCCTGATGATGATGCCAGATGTTACTAAGCTATTTGTGAGATGGAATTCCTCGTGAATGCCATTTTGTTATGCTATTAGTTATGTTTTGGTTGTTGTTCTGCATGTACTGTATTTTGTTTTGTTTGATGTGGTCTTATTTATTTATTTTTCTATGTTGTATTATAGTATACATTTGTGTAAGGTTTTTGTCTCATTTATATGAAGCCCAAGGGAGACGGGGCCACCTCATAATGCATTTTAAAAGGAAGCTGAGGTTCATTTAGTTTCATGCATTTTGCTTGTGATGTTTTCTTCATAGATTGGACCCCTGCATTTCCTTTAAGCCACTGTTTCTTGGCTTGTAGATTACTGGATTTGTTTACTGCACTAAGACAAACCTACTTTCACTCTATGTTTGATATGTTTTTCTTTTGTTTTTGTTTCTTTTTTAATTATTGAATTATTTAATAAATATCTGAATATTAAGGGATCTCCATTTGGTTTTGTTTGTAAGTTTGTTCTTTCTCCTTTTTGATATTGTAGACATTTGGATATTTTTGTAAACATTGCTTTGTGAATCAGAGTCATATTTTCGGATTGAGAAAGAATTCACAATTCTTCACCTTCTCCGCACTTTATTGTGATGTAGATTTAATTTTAAATAGATAAATTTACTATTTTTACCCATCAGTCTAGTCAAGTGAAAACATGGTCTCATAAAAGTTTGCAGTTTTATTAAAAATCAAAAACTGAAATCTCTCATTTATATCGATATTCAGACCCTTTCCTGAGGCACTCCAAATTGTGGTCAGGTCAACCAGTTTGCTTTATTTATCATTAAGATGTATCTAGAATTTATCTGGAGTCCACCTTTGGCAAAGTGAACTGATTTGACATCATTTAGAAAGGCCCACACCTGTGTACAGTATATAAGGTTCCACAATTCACACCGCATGTCAGGAAAAAAACCAAGCCACGAATTTCTGGGAATTCTCTGCAGATGTCATTTTCAAAATTGTGGTGAGGCATAGATCAGGGAAAGGATATAAAACCATTTCTAATGCTTTGAGTGTTCCCACGAACACAATGGTCTTAATAAGTGTGAAATACAGTAGAAGTTTGGAACCACCAGAACTCTTCCTAGAGTTGGCTATCTAGCCAAACTGAGTGGAGAAGAAGGGCTTTGGTCTTGGAAGTGACTGAGATAGGAGAACCTGTCAGAAGGAAGTCCACCTCAGGAACACTCAGGCATTTATGGTATAGTGGCTAGACGGAAGCCACTCTTGAGGTAAAGCCATATGATGGCATTTAAAGGACTCTTTGAGCATGATGTAAACTATTCTCTGGTTTGATAAAGTAAAAATTGAAATGTTTGGGCAAAACTCCTGCCTAATATCATCATTACGGTGAAGCATAATGGTAGCAGCCTAATGCTGTGGGAATGCTGCTCAGGGAGCTGGTCAGAAGGAAAGGAAGGATGAATGCAAAAAAATACAGAGAAAACCTGCACCAGAGTACATGCAACCTCAGACTGGGGTGATGGTTACCTTTCAGTACGGCATGACCCAAAGCATACAGACAAGACAATGCTGGAGTGGCTTTAGGACAAGTCTATTTAGTACTGTCCTTGAGTTGCCCAAGAACCTGGGACTTGAAATTGTGAAGCCAAGTTTCATAAAGGAAATTAAAAATCCTGAAGCTGTGATCCTTAGCAATTGGGAAAATAAAACACAGACTCAAAATAAACAAAATGTTTACAGTTTAGTTCAAGGGAGGACAAAAGGTGCAAAATGATTCAAGAACATACTGTATGCCTGAGGACGGCCTGAAAATAAAATTTTTGGATGACATAAAAATTGGAAATACTGCCTTTGAAAATTCACTTCTAATTAGCTTTGGAATTTTTCGTTCAGCTTCATCATAGTGCTTGCCCGGCCCCAAGTGCCTCGTCTCTGTCACTTACGCAGTATGGTGTGTATCAGATTTGTTTGTAGTCACAGGTGCCCTTCAAGTGTCATTTGGAAGCCATGGTGAGACTGAAAAAGGAGAGATGATCATAAAGGAGAATTTTAAAAAACCATGAAGACAGAAAACAGTGCAAATCCCATAGGGTCCTTCTTGAAAGTTTCATTACACTTCAAATGTACTAAATAGACTCACAGAAGGAGTGTAAAAAAAAATCACATTAATCACAGAAAAATAACACCAGCAAATGTCAGCCACAACAGAAGCATGTCCTTTGTTTGTGTTGTTCTTGTTAGTTAACCGTTACTTAACTCCAATCAGCTTTCCTTTAGCATTTTAATGCCTCATTTCTACACATCAACTAGTTATTCTCAAAGCATCTCATAAACCATTGAGGTTTTAAAAGACTTCACCCTATACTCTGTACCTTGGTTGGCAAAGTGGCAAAGTAGGTAGCACTACCAGCTTATGTATCTGTTATGCTGTGTCATTGTCTAATGGGAATTTGCATGTTCTCTCCATTACTACATCAGTTCTCCTGCCATATCTCCAAAGATATTTAGCCGTTCCAGGGCTGTTTCCTGCCTAGTGCCAAATTATGCCAGGATATTTTTTACACAAATCCATAATACTGAATTAAATGGAGTAGGTTTGCTGATGTTATATTATTGCATATTAACATTAAAACATTATGCTGCAGAATCAAAATTAAAGCCAATTTAATTATGAGATGATTTATAATAGACAGAGATCTTAGTCAGAGAAATCAAAGCCCTTTTTCATGATTTAGCAACCCAATCAATCCTGACTGAGCATAAGCAAGTAGTCCACTTGTGATCTTAAGAGTGTTTGACATAATACATATATTCAAAGACACCTACAAAAATTAATTTCAATTCAATTCACTGCAGTTTAATTTTTATAGCCCTCTACACTGAGTGCAAGCGCTGAGCTCTGTGAGAAGTTCTCAGGTAAAATGCAAGCAAGAATTCTATAAATCACTAATTACATAATAAGCACACATTTAGACAAAAAAGTTTGAAACTTTTTAACATAAATGGAAACCAATTATATCTGTCCTCTAATTAACTGTTGAACTATGGTCATCTTACAATGGAGAAAAGGAAGACAGAAACTCCAGTTACCTGCATCCTTGGAGAAAATAAACCTTTGGAGCATCAATTATGACAGATAAAGTCAAGAGAAGTCAGAGATCAACTTGTTGCATTCTACAGTAGAATATGTACTATGCTGTCCAATCTGACAGTGGAATCTTTCCATCTGATGATTCCCAGTATCCCAGATGATTTAACAATGGGAATGAGAGCATCTTGGCAGTACAACAGTGGCATCAAGTGCCACAACAGGACACAGAGAAGAGAAACAGAAAAGAACAGGGTTGATAATGGTTTATAATTAATGTTAATTATTTATATGATTTGTACAAAAGACTAAAAAACAAAGATGCAGTATGCTAGACTAAACCATTGAATATTGAGACTGGATTTGAAAGCTGAGACTGAAGGGGCATCTCTTACATAAGCAGGCAGGCCCTGTAACTAAAAACGTGACCTCTCACTGTTGTTTTCTTAATCATTGAAATCGTTAGTGGGTCAGCATGCCGAGATCTGAATGTGCACACTAGTTTGTAAGTAATACGTTCAGATAGATAAGACAGGGCGTTGGCCATTTAAGAGTTTAATGTATATGTTAGAAGGCAAATTTTCAAATCAGCCCTAAGCTTAACTGAGAGCCAGTGCAAGGACTTGAGAAGTGGAGTTATATGTTTGTACTTTCTACTTCTTATAATGATTCTTGCAGCAATATTTTGAATTGAAAACTGCTTATAGAAAGATTACAGAATGCTTTGAACAACCAGTGAATAACACATTGCAGAAGTCAATCTTAATATAAATAAATGCATTAATTAATTTTCAGTGTCCAGCATATTTGGAAAACACCTTAATTTTCCTAATTTGTAAAATGGGAAAAACATGTTTAAGTCTGTTTTGTAATTTGTGTTTTAAAAGACATATAAAGGTAACTCCTAAGTTGTGTGCTGATTCTGTAAAACTAATGGTGATTCCAACTGAGTTAAAACAATGGCACAATATTGTTACAGCAGGCATCATCTCTTCCAGTAAAATGATATATCTGTTTTTTTCTGTATTCAGAGACAGGTAATTCTCATCCATCCCCTTCTTTAAATTAGTGACACAGTTAATTAAGGACACTATGGGTGTCATTTGCATACATGTCAAAATTAATGTTATAGTATCTAATTATAGTTCCCAAAAGAAGCATGCAGACTGTAAACAGTAAAGGTCTGAGTGCAGAGTCCTATGGGACAACATATTTAACTTATGAGTATAATGATGGAATCCTGTCAGCACATTCCTTACATACTGGAAAAGATTTGATAAATAAGAACTAAACCAGGCAATGACAGTGCCTGTGACACCAACGTAATTTTCTAAAATAGAATAGTCAATGGTGTCTAACGCTGTGCTTAAATCTAACAACATGATTACTGTGATATTTCCATCATCAGAGGACATTAGAATGTCATTTGCCACATGGATTAGTGCCATTTTTGTACTGGGACAGGTGCCAAAGTCAGGCTGAAATTTCTGAAATAAATTGTGATGTGTAAGGTGAGATTGAAGTTGCGTGTTAACCACTATTTCAAGAAAGGGTAAATCTGAGGTAGATCTATAATTGTTGAGCTAGTTTAACTAGCTCCCTACTCTGACTTTTTCAGTAACAGTCTGTGATGAAGTATTAATAATGCTAAGAACAAGTAACAGTCACTAAGCTTTCCACTAGTTTTGTTGCTACTGGGCCTAAGACAAAGGTAGTAGGTTTACTTTTAGAAAACTAGGGGGCTTTGCCACCTGCTCGCTTCTCTCGCAAACCCCCGTGTTTGGTTTTCTGGATACGTACTTTTAAGGTTTTTTTTTTCTTTGAATTGTTACTATTTCATTAGTTTCACTTTTATTTCAGAACTTCTGTGAAAACAATATTTGTGATCTTGCGAGCCCCAATATGCTGAATCTTTTTAATGAGGTCAGGATAAGTTTCTCTGTTTGGAATTTCAGCACAGACAAAACGATCTACATCATCAGCAGTTAGTAATTTTTTTTTTTTACAAAGTAAAAAAGTAAGTACAGTTCTGCATTGGACTCCTGTCTGTAAAGTTGTGCTATTTTCCTCTCACAGTTCCAAAAGTACATGGGGTTACCAAGGTGATACCCCAGCTTTTTTCTAGGTTTTTGTACAAGGGCTAGACACAACGTTTTTGACTCCTGGGGTAAATGTGGCTTTTTAAATAAGCAGACAGATCAATATATATATACATGAACAAAGTAACCAATAAATGCATGTGCGGTAAACTCCGTTTTTGAAATTCTCAAGATTCTTTATTTGTCACATGCATAGTTATACAGGACAACACGCAGTGAAATACATCCTGATCCGCTTATCAAAAACTGTGCAAAGTTAGAAGAATATCAGTTAAATTAACAAAAAGTAACAGATTGAAAGGTAACAGTATAGTAGAACATAATAAATAAGTACAATTATGTGAATAAAGTAGAATTAAGTGTTAAGGTGCAATAGTGTAGTAATTATTGTGCGAAACCAAAGTTAGACTGGTGCATAGTTAAATAAATGAGGCAGTTTGTTTGATTGCGCTACTGCAAACTTTACTTTCTTTTTTTATATTTTCTAATTTTCCTACTTTCATATCCTTTAACTTTCTCCACATGTGTATAGCGCCGTTTTTTTGTTTTTTTTTGAGCCTTTGTAATTTCCCTGGTTTCATAGTCTCTAACCTGCTCTGCATGTGTTTAGCGCCAACATTTGTAAACGTCATTATGAAGTTCCACTTTGTCATTTTACTCACTGTCATTTAATTCTGAGCCGTACTGTACAATACATAGAACAGAATAAATCCTCAATACAGTATAAAAATAAAAATTCTAGAAGTACGGAGTAGAATTTCACATTAGATGATATCACATAATATGATTTGGATTTGTTTTAAGTCCTGGAGACCTCATTCATCAAGCTGCCTCCCCCATTTTGCCATTCCACATCTGAAATAGCGCTAATCCGATGAAAGGATCCCGCATTCCCATGTCCCCATTCATCAGGGATGACTTTACTTTAGGCAGGCAATCTACAATTTAAAGAGATTGTTATTTTCTTGTGAATTGTTACATATGCATTATTTTCACTTTTACTTTAAAAACTTTTGTAAAAACAATACTTGTTTCTTTATTTCCTACCTCGTGCAAGGTTACATCTCTTTCTTCCCAGACGTATAATACTGTTCGTGTTGTGAAGGGTGTTGCAGCTGAACGTACGCTAAGGATATGCCTTTGGATCATTTGCTGACTTTTTGCTGCTTGCTAGCTGCCTCTTCTGCCTGTCATATGTCGCTGCTTTAAGAGCTCAGAGCACATGATGCTTGCCTGCCAAAAGCAATCCAACAACTGCTAGCTTAGAGGTCTGTTGACTTGTTTTAAATGATGGCTCACTGCCTGGTCTCGCGTGACGTTGTAAAAGCATACCTGTCTTTTATTTCAGGCCACGGGTGTGGTTGAACTCTTTCTTGCAGGATGTATAACGCTGCTCACGTTCGGTTGGGGTAGCTCTAACCTGCTCTGCACGTGTTTAGCGTCAACGTTTGTAAACATCTTTATGAAGTTCTACTTTCTTTTATTCATTGTCTTTTAATTCTGAGCCGGATTGGACGTGCTTTTTTTTCAGTTCCACTTGTTCTGGGCTGATAATTACTTTCCTTATTTTCTGAATTTGCACCTCGATTATTCTTTTTTGCTCTTTTTTCTGTCCAACGCATTTGAGTCTCTTTTCTCCGCGCCTGGTTGGATGTGCTTTTTTTCCATTCCACTTGTTCCGGGCTGATCATCACGTTCCTTATTTTCTAAATTTGCACCTAGATTATTGTTTTTCTTTTTATCATCTTTTTCTCTCCATCACTTTTGGGTCTCTTTTCTTCGCGCTTTTCTTTCTTCTTCGTTTAATCGTCAACGTTTCATTTTTACCCTATTCATTTCATTTCTACCCTATTCATTTCTACCGTATTGACCTTATACACTTTATATGCACTGAGAGCCCTGGAGCTGTGTGTGCTGCATGACTGCCTTTACACTACTGATTTGGTTTTTTTTTTATATTGCTTGTAAGTAGGGTGTGTCTTGCAAGACTCTCATTCTATGTTCCTGTGAGATGCACCGTGGCAGGTCTCTTTCGTCTTGCGGGTCTTTAAATTATCTTTCGACAAGATCACGTATCGTAGACTATCAGGACAGGGGACAGGATTTATTTTTATAATAGAGAGATAAAGTTGACTTCCTTTTCTGTATTCAGGTTAAAATTACTTAGAGTGAGACAGTGTTTTCCAATGTAATAATTAGTTTCAGAAGTGATGTTAAAATGTGGGATCTAGGTACAGAATTTGTGTTTCTTAGACTATTTTGTCTGTGTGTACTTAGCCACTGTCATACACAGAATGCAATGATTATTTCTGTTCTCATTTATTAACCTAGAATACACTGCACAATAAAATTTTTGCTTCTTGAACACTATTGAGTGTTTCTTATAGATTGTTGGGTGCTGAATATCACATCAAAATTTATCCAGCACGTACCGTTTCTGAGAAATCTTCAGTTTTGTCATGATTTTTTCTTATATATGTATCCAAACATTTTTGCTCCCATAAGTGACTTATCAACAACGGTTTGTGCAGCCTGGGCATGTCCAGGCATGGAATCAGGTCAGGTGGGAAGCTGTTCTGTGGAAGTTGACATCCTGGGAAATAATGGGCAGGTCTGAACGAACTTGACGCTGTCTCAGCATGCAATAAAGGTGGCTTGCATACACCGTTCCTGCTCATTTGGTAAATATAGTTAGTGTGTATGTATTGTATCAGTATAGTAAAGTACAGTATCTGTAGCAATATAACAGTAAATAAGTTTGATGCTATAGACGTTTTGGTGTTGGGCGATATGTTTTGTCAATGTCGTAACAGCCGAGATACATTCTGCTATATCTGTGGCGAATATACACTTGCGCCTCAGGGATGTTAGATGACTGCTCTTGTGAAGAAAGCTTATCATCTGTATTTCGGATGCAAAATTCAAGATCAAGACAAGGAATGGGCGCCTCACATTTGCTGTGTGACATGTGCTGTCAGTCTGACAGCCTGGCTCAGAGGCACTCGAAAGATGATGCGGTTTGCTGTTCCGATGATATGGTGAGAACAGAAAGACCATGTGATGGATTGTTACTTCTATTTGACTAATGTGTCTGGTTTCTCTGCCAAAAATAAGAAGTCAATTGAATATCCTAATCTGCCTTCAGCAATGAGACCCGTGCCACATGACGACAGTCTTCCAATTCTGAATCCACCAGAGGATTGGACCTTAGACGAACCAGATGAAGAAACTTCAATGCAGGGTGACATTGACCGGGATTTTGAACCGTGCTCATCAGGCGATCCACATCTGATAACACAGTCTGAATTGAATGATTTGGTCAAAGATTTGGGTCTGTCAAAAATAGAAGCCAAGCTACTGGGTTTGAGACTGCAGGAATGGTGTTTGCTTTCACCAGGTACGAAAATATTTGTGTTTCGAGGCCGACATCATGATATAACCAAAATTTTTGCAAATGTCGACAGTCTCTGTTTCTGTTGTGACATTGGAGGATTGTTCTCGGCCTTGGGTTGTGATCACAACCTGGAAGAGTGGCGTCTCTTCATTGATTCGTCAATGTTAAGCCTGAAAGCTGTTCTACTACACAATGGCAACATTTATCCTTCAGTACCTGTTGGCTATGCAGCACACATGAAAGAAACGTATGAGAATATGGAACTGTTGCTGAAGCATGTCCAGTATAGCAGGTATAACTGGAACATCTGTGGAGATCTTAAAGTCGTTACTCTGTTACTAGGACTGCAGCTCGGCTATACAAAGTACTGTTGTTTCATCTGTGAATGGGACAGCTGTGCCAAAGAGTCACACTATTCTCGACAGAACTGGCCACTCCATAAAAAGTTAGTTCCAGGACAGAAAAATGTGGCATATGAATCGCTTGTCGACCTGGCAAAGATATTTGTGCCTCCTCTTCACATAAAACTGGGACTCATGAAGAATTTCGTGAAAGCACTTAACAAAGAAGGCAAAGGTTTTTGTTATTTAAGACAGATGTTCCCAAGAATAATTGATGCCAAGATCAAAGAGGGCATTTTTGTTGGCCCCCAGATCAGACATGTTATGTTATGAATGACAAGCAGTTTGAAGATCTGTTAGTTGGGCCGGAAAAAAAATTGCCAGGAAAGCCTTCAAAGACGTTGTTGACAATTTTCTGGGCAATTACAGAGCCTCAAACTACATTCAGCTGGTAGACAAGCTTCTCAAAGCCAATGAAGTGCAACATGTCACTCGAGATTAATTTCCTCCACTCACACTTGGACTTCTTCCCCGCAAATCTCGGTGCTGTCAGTGACGAACACGGTGAAAGGTTTCACCAGGACATTGCTACGATGGAGAAACGATACCAGGGCAACTGGAATCTGTCAATGCTTGCTAACTACTGATGGACACTGCAACGTGATGCACCAGACATTGAATACAAAAGAAAATCAGGAGCAAAACACTTTTAATTCTGTTGAATTTAATAGCTTATGTGAAACATAAACGTGACTAAATACGTTATTGTCAGTAAACATATAAATGTTTATTTCTCAGAATTCGTACATGATGCAGTGCATACCCAGTAGGTACCTGTCGAAATCAGCAAAAACTTTTCAGGAAGCAAGACTTTTCAAAAAAATTGTTGTGCAGTGATAGCAGTGAAAGTGGACCACAGAGAGTGATTTTTTTTAAGCATTTCACATTGTCTGTTAATGTAGTATGTAAGACCTGCAGCTTTTTTTGCTCTCTATCTTTGCTCAAGTTATTAGCACTCTAATTTAAGAGCAGGAGTACTCTCATTAAACCAGGGTGAGATTTCTATGTGCGTTAATCAAGTTTAAAGGGAAGCCCATTTAAAATGAAAGCCAGGAAGCACTTCTTCATGTAAAGAACATCAAAATCTGGGACAGACTATGCAGATGGTTAACGGGTTTTCAAGTTCAGGCCTTTTCTGGTGACGGCAGATTTTCATTCCAATTGATTTCACGATAGATAAGTGATATTTACATTAATTCATCTCATTTTTAATTAGGTGACCTTCTTTCCTTTTCATATGTTGCATTCAGCATTCAGTGTAGTAGTGTGAGATTAAGAAACAGAATTAGAAGCCTTTATTGTCATAATACATGTATAATGAAATTACAGAGCAGCTACTCCTTTCAGATGCAAAAAAAGAACATTTAAATAAGTAACAATAAAGTGTTACATATAAAAAACACTAAATTAAAGAATATAAAGAATACCAATTAATTGGTGCTAATTGCTAGGCAACAAACGTGGTATTACAAAACAAGAATATCACTGATCCTGCAGGTACAAATACTGAATTACCGATGATATGAATGTTACACAAAGAATACTAATAACATATGACAAATAAAACAATATTGCACTAGGCTGTGATTATTGCACATAAACTACCAATGATATGAATATAACACAGAGAATACTAATAATGACGAAATTACACATAGGACAGATACAGCAAATACTGGGATTATTTCACAGAGGATTATTGCATATTTAAGAAAAGGTGAGCAGGGGAGAAGGGAATCTGGTTGTCCTTGATTTGATTGACCTGAGGACAACAGGTCAAAGAGGTGAAAACCAGGATATGAGGGGTCCTTCAAAATGTTTTTTGCTGTGCCAACACATTGGGAAGTATATAAGTCTGGTAGGGAGGGCAGAAAACGGCCAACAATCTTCTGAGCTGTTCTGATAATATGCTGAAGCCTCCTCCTCCTGTCTTTAATAATTGTGCTATAGCTAAACACACACTCTGTAACTCTGCTTTGTTATTTTCCTTTTAGTTCACATTTCTTCTGTGTAGCTTGCTTTCTTACTTTTATCAGAGTACTGACAATTGATAATGAGTGAAGCAGACAAAGGAGCAAATGACACTGAATGGTAAAGGGCAGCAGCTACTTCATTGTCATCCACTTATTATTAGCAAATAATGGTGTAAATTATGTCATTATTAATGAAGAATTAAATATTAAGCAGTGAGATAAACAAGACTAATTCAACCCCATTTAACACATATAAATGCTTGCCTAATCCAGTAATCATTTAGAATAACCAGCCTGTAATTTCAGGAGTAACACACGAAAGCACAGAACCTGGGAAATGGCTGCTCAATTAATTAATTCAGGAATCCAATGAAAGGAAGAAACTGGCTAAGATTAAAATTTGTAGCCACAGGGGTTCCTCAGGACAGATGCAGAAAACCTCTGATGTAGTTGAAAAAGAAACCTTCACATTTTTTTAAAAGCATCTATTATGACTGGTGGGTCTGACTCTGAAAGAAAAAACTTAAAATTGAAATGATTTCCATTAAGAGTATAGTCTATATAAAAGCATAGGAGGAGGCAATAATTAAACAATTAACATCCCAAACAGTTTTAGCAATAATCAAACTCAAAAAAGGCTCTAAAAAGATCAGTAAATCTGTTAACTATTGTTGCAAACCAAAATAGCCCTTCTTCTTCTTCTTTTGGCTGCTCCCATTAGGGGTTGCCACAGTGGTCATCCTCTTCCATATCTTCCTGTCCTCTGCATCTCGCTCTGTTACACCCATCACCTGCCTGTCCTCTCTCACCACATCCATAAATCTTCTCTTAGGCCTTCCTCTATTCCTCTTTCCTGGCAGCTCTATCCTTAGCATCCTTTTCCCACTATACATAGCATCTCTCCTCTGCACATGTCCAAAAAAACACAACCTCGCCTCTCTGACTTTGTCTCCAAACTGTCGAACCTGAGCAGACCCTCTAATGTACTCATTTCTAATTCTGTCCATTCTCGTCACAACCAATGTAAATCTAAGCATCTTTACCTCTGTCACCTTAAGCTCTGTCTCCTGTTTTTTGGTCAGTGCCACTGTCTTCAACCCATATAACATAGCTGGTCTCACTACCATCCTGTAGACCTTCCCTTTCACTCTTGCTGATACCCGTCTGTCACAAATTACTCTTCTCCACCCATTCCACCCTGCCTGCACTCTCTTTTTCAACTATCTTCAACAATCCCTGTTACTCTGTACTGTTGATCCCAAGTATTTAAACTCATTCACCTTCGCCAACTCTAATCCCTGGAGTATGTGAATTTCCCCTTGGGATTAATAAAGTATCTATCTATCTATCTATCTATCTATCTATCTATCTATCTATCTATCTATCTATCTATCTATCTATCTATCTATCTATCTATCTATCTATCTATCTATCTACAGTGCATCCGGAAAGTATTCACAGCGCATCACTTTTTTCCACATTTTGTTATATTACAGCCTTATTCCAAAATGGATTAAATTCATTTTTTTCCTCAGAATTCTACACACAACACCCCATAATGACAACATGAAAAAAGTTTACTTGAGGTTTTTGCAAATTTATTAAAAATAAAAAAACTGAGAAATCCCATGTACATAAGTATTCACAGCCTTTGCTCAATACTTTGTCGATGCACCTTTGGCAGCAATTACAGTCTCAAGTCTTTTTGAATATGATACCACAAGCTTGGCACACCTATCCTTGGCCAGTTTCACCCATTCCTCTTTGCAGCACCTCTCAAGCTCCATCAGGTTGGATGGGAAGCGTTGGTGCACAGCCATTTTAAGATCTCTCCAGAGATGTTCAATCGAATTCAAGTCTGGGCTCTGGCTGGGCCACTCAAGGACATTCACAGAGTTGTCCTGAAACCACTCCTTTGATATCTTGGCTGTGTGCTTAGGGTCGTTGTCCTGCTGAAAGATGAACCGTCACCCCAGTCTGAGGTCAAGAGCGCTCTGGAGCAGGTTTTCATCCAGGATGTCTCTGTACATTGCTGCAATCATCTTTCCCTTTATCCTGACTAGTCTCCCAGTCCCTGCCACTGAAAAACATCCCCACAGCATGATGCTGTCACCACCATGCTTCACTGTAGGGATGGTATTGGCCTGGTGATGAGCGGTGCCTGGTTTCCTCCAAACGTGACGCTTGGCATTCACAGCAAAGAGTTCAATCTTTGTCTCATCAGACCAGAGAATTTTCTTTCTCATGGCCTGAGAGTCCTTCAGGTGCCTTTTGGCAAACTCCAGGCCGGCTGCCATGTGCCTTTTACTAAGGAGTGGCTTCAGTCTGGACACTCTACCATACAGGCCTGATTGGTGGATTGCTGCACAGATGGTTGTCCTTCTGGAAGGTTCTCTTCTCTCCACAGAGGACCTCTGGAGCTCTGACAGAGTGACCATCGGGTTCTTGGTCACCTCCTTGACTAAGGCCCTTCTCCCCCAATCGCTCAGTTTAGATGTCCGGCCAGCTCTAGGAAGAGTCCTGGTGGTTTCGAACTTCTTCCACTTACGGATGATGGAGGCCACTGTGCACATTGGGACCTTCAAAGCAGCAGAAATTTTTCTGTAACCTTCCCCAGATTTGTGCCTCGAGACAATCCTGTCTCGGAGGTCTACAGACAATTCCTTTGACTTCATGCTTGGTTTGTGCTCTGACATGAACTGTCAACTGTGGGACCTTATATAGACAGGTGTGTGCCTGTCCAAATCATGTCCAATCAACTGAATTTACCACAGGTGGACTCCAATTAAGCTGCAGAAATATCTCAAGGATGATCAGGGGAAACAGGATGCACCTGAGCTCAATTTTAAGCTTCATGGCAAAGGCTCTGAATACTTATGTACATGTGCTTTCTCAATTTTTTTATTTTTAATAAATTTGCAAAAATCTCAAGCAAACTTTTTTCACATTGTCATTATGGGGTGTTGTGTGTAGAATTCTGAGGAAAAAAAATGAATTTAATCCATTTTGGAATAAGGCTGTAACATAACAAAATGTGGAAAAAGTGATGTGCTGTGAATACTTTCCGGATGCACTCTATCTATCTATCTATCTATCTATCTATCTATCTATCTATCTATCTATCTATCTATCTATCTATCTATCTATCTATCTATCTATCTGCATACTCACCATTCCAATGACCCCTCTCTCATTCACATCAATGTATTCTGTCTTTTTCCTACTAACCTTCATTCCTCTCCTCTCTAGAGCATATCTCCACATCTTCAGGGTCTCCTCAAACTACTCCCTTCTCTTCTTACAGATCACAATGTCATCCTCAAACATCATAGTCCATGGGGACTCCTGTCTAATCTCGTCTGTCAACCTGTCCATCACCATTGCAAATAAGAAAGGGCTCAGAGCCGATCCCTGATGTAATCCCACCTTCATGTTGAATTCATCTGTCACCCCTATGATAGATTTCACCACTGTCACACTTCCTCATACATATCCTGTACAACTTTTACATACTTCTCTTCCAATCCCGACTTCCTCCAGGCCTCAACTGATCTGGTATGGAAATCTGTATTGTTTTCTGCATATTGATTTGGCAAAATTTTATACCGGATGCCCTTCCTGACGTAACCTTACTCATTTATCCGGGCTTGGAACTGGCACAAAGAAACACACTGGTTTGTGCATCCTCTGTGGCTGGGTTTTGCAAACCAAAGTAACCCCAACCCAAAAAAGAAAGGCTGGAAAAAACAGGAAAACAACTCGTGAAGACCGAGACCCAAAGCCTGCTTTTGTAAAAGAGTTTCTGTCCTAATGGTAGCACATTGGCATAATTAGGGGGACCTGCTCCCCTGGGCTCCAAATCCAAGGCACGCAGAAAGAAAAACAATTACAACATAGTGTGGAAAGCATACCCCCGGTCACAGACAGACAGACACCAGAATGTCCAAAACACACTTCTTTTATTTCTTTCCGCACCACAATGCCTTCCTCCTCACACTCTTTCTTCTTTCTCTTTCTCTTTCTCACCGCCTCTCCCCTCCTCACAAGCTTCGTCTCCTTCCTCCCAACTCTGGCTCACCGAGGCTCCGCGGCACTAGGGTATCGTCACGTTTAGGAGGGATTCTGACTTAGAGGCGTTCAGTCATAATCCCGCAGATGGTAGCTTCGCACCATTGGCTCCTCAGCCAAGCACATACACCAAATGTCTGAACCTGCGGTTCCTCTCGTACTGAGCAGGATTGCTATTGCGACAACACCGAATCAGGTCGTCTACGAATGATTTAGCACCGGGTTCCCCACGAACGTGCGGTGCGAAAGAGAAAGAGAAAGAAGAAAGAGTGTGAGGAGGAAGGCATTGTGGAAAGCATACCCCCGGTCACAGACAGACAGACACCAGAATGTCCAAAACACACTTCTTTTATTTCTTTCCGCACCACAATGCCTTCCTCCTCACACTCTTTCTTCTTTCTCTTTCTCTTTCTCACCGCCTCTCCCCTCCTCACAAGCTTCGTCTCCTTCCTCCCAACTCTGGCTCCTCTTCTGGAGGGAGGCGGTCCCTTATATACTGACCCAGATGAGCTCCAGGTGCTCCCCTTGATGACACTTCCTGGTGTGGCGGAAGAGTCCAGAGGGTCCCTGGAAGCACTCCGGGTGCTCCTGGGAATTCTTCCGGCAGCACTTCCTGGTGTGGCGGAAGTGCTGCCATCTGGGACTTCACAACTGTCTGGGCGCCCCCTGGTGGTGACCACGTCCTCCGGTAGGGATAAATGTCCGATGTCCGGTCCAGTGGCCCATAAGCAAACCCGGGCGGCTGCCCCCTTGTGCCCCAGGGCAAGTATTGTCCATCACGGGGACCATCCAGGCGTCCCGGCTGGGTAGGGTCCTCATCCATCTGGGACAATAGATATAATACAGCAAATGATATTTTATAAACAAATGAATATGCAAATCATACAATAGTAAATAAACTCAATTGCAGACAACAAACATCTTAGAAGACAAGCAACACAATCATCAAAAATTTTAAATCAAAGACAAAGTATCACTGTAATGCTCATAGTATCTGGATGTCAGAGTAGCTGCTGGCTAACCACGCAAGCTTGATGTGCTTTAGAACATTAGAACAAATGTGACAGGAAAGGCCCATTCAGCCCAACAAGTTCTCCTATCCTAGTCACTTAGCTTCTCCAAAATAACATAAAGTTGAGTTCCTAAAGCCCTACCCTCCACCAGGCTACTTGGTAACTTATTCCATGTGTCTATAAGTCTATTTGTGAAGAAAACTTTATAACCTTTCTGCAGAATTTACCTTTAAGATGTTTCCAGTAGCTGTAGTATCTCATGTTTTTGTTGAAGAATGTACTTAAACAGTAACAGCTGGGATACACTGCACTAATTTCCTTCATAATTTAAACACTCCAGTCATGTTCCTTCTTGATCTCCATTTTCTTAAACTGAAAAGATTCACCTCCTTCAGTCTTTTCTCATAGCTCATATCTCTCTGTCCCAGAATCAGCCTAGTTGTTCTTCTGTGGACTTTTATATATTTTTTTGTAGACCGGATGTCAAAGCTGCACATAGTATTCCAGGCGAGGCCTCACAGAACATTATAAAGCTTAAGCATAACATCTTTGACTCATACTGCACACATTTTGATATACGACCTACCTTCTTCTTAGCTTTCTTCATTGCTTCTGTACACTGTATGGATAGTGTTAGTGACAGGTCCCCACAATGACCCCTTGATCCTTATTAAAATGTATACTTTCATATTTCAAACCTCATTGTGTATTCTAACATTTTCCTTCCTACATGTAATACTTTACATTTACATGCAATAAATTTCATCTACCACGAATCTGCCCAAGCATGTATGCTGTCAAGATCCCTCTTTAAAAATTCAGCCTATTCTACATTATTTGATTATCTGCTCTTATTTCTAATTTAGTATCATCTGAAAACTTGACCAGATTGTTTATGTATATAAAAAAGAGCAATTACTACAGCACAGATGCCCGGGGAGGACCACTTTTAATATTACCTAATTCTGGTAAGGTTTCTTTCATTAAAACTCCTTGTTACTATAGTTTAAGCCATTTTTGTATGCACTTAAACACAGAGTCCCACTTCTTTTCATTTGATTACTAACCTTTTATGTGGGGTTTTACCAAACAATTTCTGAAATTCAAATAAATATCATCATATATCCTTTCTGATCATATGCTTTTGCTACTTCCTCATAGAATTACAAATTATTTGTAAAACACATTCTCCCCCCCTTTAAACCCCTTCTAACTATTGGCTAAAACTTCTCTTCTTGCCATTTGATGCTCAATCCTTTCTTGATAATTCCTTTCAATAATTTAGCTGTGATCCTTATTAAGCTTACTTGCATACAGTTACTTGGTTCAGCTAAATTACTTTTTTATACAACAGAATAATATACAGTATGTCTGCTTCCCATCTTCAGGAATTTCCCCATTGTGTAGAGATTTTCAAAAAATCGATTTGAAAAAGGTTTTATGTATGAACTCATACATGTCAAGGGTTTATATATGACTTAATGGTCTCCTCTCATTTATCAGACTTGTTATGTTGTTTTTCACAGGCTTTAATCAATAATATTCAAGCATTTTTCCCACAAGACAAACTAAGAAGGGGCAATGACCTTTCATATATTATCTGTCAAGGTACCACAGAATTTTATGGGGAGCCAATCCAATAAACAGGGAATACCTCATGAAGATGACAAGGTAGCCAACAGGGAAATTTTCACTAAACCATGTAACAGGGGTTGTCCACCTTCCACAGCCCTGACGATTACTGGCAAACATAGGGAGGAGGAGAGACGGAAGAAAAGGGGAAAACTTGTTAATCCAGGAGCTCATTCTCATTAGGGATGCAATCCACAGTCCATGAGCTGAAAACAGTTAACAAGTTTCCTGGAAGTTCTAAAAACTGTAAAGAAAGGCAGTTAATTCATGTTGTTCTGAATGCTTTGAATGTCGAGTGAGGGGTCTCAGATGGTGGCAATGTCCCCTTAGCCTGACTGAAGTGAACCAGAGAAGAGACATCTCTACTGACACCTTCAGGCCTTGTGTTGCAGTAACTGTCATCTAACTAAACATCTAACTTTGATTTTTCTTACACCTACAAAAGGTGAACAAGTGAACTTTACAACCCTCCGCTGGCCGTAAACTGAACTTATCCCCTCGCAGTACTGGCCACGGCACCTAGAAGAGCTCAGCTAAGGGAGGAACACTGGATGGGCATCATGGATGGACTATCATCTCAACTGGAACAGCTACTATCCCCTTACCTGGTTGAAAGGTTGATATAAGAGATGGATGGTGAATGACGGCCTCCTAGGACCATTTGCTGGTCCAGTCCACTAGATGGCAACATCCCTCTGGTGCAGTTCCCACTTGGACACCTGCAGGGCCACATGGTAGCTGTAGTTCTAAAAAGCAGCCCTGTTGGGGTTCTTGGGAACTGCTAGAGGCTGCTTTAGAGAGGGAACTTCACCTGCAGGGTTGAAGGTCAGGTATATAAGGTGCTGTTCCCCCTCACCTTGGTGAGTCAGAATTGGGAGGAGGACAGCAAAACTTACCTGGGAGGAATGGAGTAAGAAATGGGAAAGAAAACAAAGAAAAATTGCTTATTGTGAAGAGACCTGCAATTAAGTATTTTGTTTAATAAAAATTGTTTATTTGAATTCAGGATGGTGGTGGTGAAGTTGTGTCTGAGGTTTGGGGCTCTATTGTACCACCTGCAGGTTACTATATACATATATATTGTGACCTCTAGCGGGTGCCACTGAACCCTTAAATCCAAGACACAATTGTAGCAATACAGTCCTGGGCTCAAACGACAGATTTTTATTTAAAAAATGCTTTGTTAGAGGTTCTTCTTTCTAGCCAACAGAATACAAATCCATATTATTCTTTATCCTCACTCCTTCCACTCCACCCATGCAAGGATTATCCACCTACTCTCGACTCTAACTTGTAAACTGAGGTGAGGAGGTTTCTTTTATGTTGGACCTGGAAGAACTGTGTCCTGATCTACTTAAGAAAAGAAACTGATGACACTGATGTATTTGCTTTGTCAAAATATACTGAAAATCCATTCATTGTACCTGTAGTTTTGTCCACAATTGGAGCAAATTATAAAGTATGGGAGCTGCATTTATTGACTCACATGTAGCTCAAGAATGCAATTTCACAATCTGACAGAATCTCTGGAAACTGGTTTTGACGTGTGCAAATCTAATTAGTGTGAAAGCTCCAGATAGAAAACCATTACGTTCTCGGGTGATTAAATGGGTCATCAAGCCTGTATATTGTAAAGTAGGAGCCCTTTATGAAAGAAATGCCATCCCTTCTTCTAATTAACTCAATCAAATTTTCAATTGTTGTACCTTGTTAAGAAAGAGAGACATTAGATCTTGGTGCATTCACTGCTTTAAATCCTGCCTACCAAAAATGTATTGAGGAGACATTAGATCTTGGTGCATTCACTGCTTTAAATCCTGCCTACCAAAAATGTATTGAGCAGAAAAAAAAACAATCCTGTCTACCTCGCTCTAACTATATGGATGAACTTCCAAAGCAGCAAGCATTAGCCCTTCACCATGTCAGCCCCATTACTGAACCATAGATTTATTGCCTGAAAATCCTTTGTCAAAAGGTTGTCTGCGTTCTTAAGCAATAGAAACATATTTTCAAACAGCAGGAATTCATTTTTGTGCCCCCAAATCATGTTTTTAATTAATGAAAAGAATGATTTTATTTTTGTTCATGTAAAAATTATAGAGCAGGGATGCTCAGTCCTGGGTCTAGAGGTTTACAGTGGCTGTGGGATTATGGCACACAATATGTGCACTTGTTTAATTTTGCAACTTCTTACAGATGTTGTGCAAAGTATAGCATAACTAATAAATTATCCCTATAGAATGATGATTACCTATAGGACACACCGTTGGAGCTGATAACTCCAGCTAGTCGTATTGTGTCATTCATGCTGTCTGTCTGTTCCTTTAAATGTGTTATTCGTATCTGATAGCTCTTGTGCTTCAGTGCAAAAATGTGAATGTTGTAATTGATATCAGGTCTTCAAAGTGTAAAGTGCACCCTTGAACTTTTTAAAAAAATATCTTTTTGCCAGAAATGTTGCAGAATATTATGCAATGTGCAGCATGTAACACAAACTAAAGGTGGTAATGTGGTGTTAATAACTGTGGATCAGTTTTCAAACATGGGGCTGAAAAGTATCCACTACATGGATTATATTTTGGAAGACTATGCATTTCAGTGTTGTGGATTTCCTGATTAAAATCTTTTTATTGTGTTGGTTTCTCTATCTTGAAGGGCTTTTTGTACTGTGATGTTCCTAGTCTGGCGGTACGGTGGCGCATGTGAGTAGCGCTGCTGCCTCACAGTTGGGCGATCTGGGGACCTGGGTTTGATTCCCGGGTCCTCCCTGCGTGGAGTTTGCATGTTCTCCCTGTGTCTGCGTGGGTTTCCTCCAGGCGCTCCGGTTTCCTCCCACATTCCAAAGACATGCAGGTTAGGTGGATTGGCGATTCTAAATTGGCCCTAGTGTGTGCTTGGTGTGTGGGTGTGTTTGTGTGTGTCCTGCGGTGGGTTGTCACCCTGCCCGGGATTGGTCCCTGCCTTGTGCCCTGTGTTGGCTGGGATTGGCTCCAGCAGACTTCCGTGACCCTGTGTTCGGATTCAGCGGGTTGGAAAATGGATGGATGGATGGATGTTCCTAGTCACCCTTCTGTACAGTCGTGGCCAAAAGTTTTGAGAATGACACAAGTATCGGTTTTCACAAAGTTTACTACTTCAGTGTTTTTACATCTTTTTGTCAGATATTTCTATGGTATACTGAAGTATAATTACAAGCATTTCATAAGTTTCGAAGGCTTTTATGGACAATTACATTAAGTTTATTCAAAGAGTCAATGTGTGCAGCATGGCACTTCTTTTTCAAGACCTCTGCAATCCACCCTGGCATGCTGTCAATCAACTTCTGGGCCAAATCCTGACTCATGGCAGCCCATTCTTGCATAATCAATGCTTGGAGATTGTCAGAATTTGTGGGCTTTTGCTTGTCCACTCACCTCTTGATGATTGATCACAAGTTCTCAATGGGGTTAAGGTCTGGGGAGTTTCCTGGCCATGGACCCAAAATTTCAAAGTTTTGTTCCCCGAGCCACTTAGTTATCACTTTTGCCTTATGGCACAGTGCTCCATCATGCTGGAAAAGGCATTGTTCATCGAACTGTTCTTGGATGAACTAGTTTTTGACTTTCAGTCTGCATGTTCAAATTTGATCCATACCACTATCGCAAAATGGAATTTTGCTCATTTGTGACTGCAGAATTGAAGTTGTGAACTTCTAATACTACATCTCTGTTTGTTAAAAACAAAACTGTAGCAATCATTGTGAGGTCTTAATGAGCCTGCTCAATACAGTGTCACTACTTTTCAGTATCATGCTGTGGCCTTGGCGCCATGGCTACATTGCTTGGCTATTACACCAAACCCCTGGCACTGGGAAGCCTTGGGATTCAACAGGATTGAATCTGTTTCTTATTATACTTTAATATCATGAGCTGTATATTTCAGAAAATACTCATTTTATTGTAGGAAAGGAAGAGCAGCTAGGGGTGATCAGAATTGTGATTTTGTCTGTTATTAATGGGGCAGAGTGGTGACTCTGAAGGTAGGGATCTGTACCACAATTGTCACTTTGAATCCTGTAAATGCCAGAATTGACTGTACACCGTTGGGCCCTTGAGCAAGGCCCTTAACCTGCAATTGCTCCGTCCTGGGTATGATGTTAAACTGTATCTAGCCCTGCAAGCAGGTCCTCCAACCTGCAGGGAAAACTCAGGGACTGGTGACAGGATTGGCACTCCAGCCACTGTAAAAAAAACCTCACACTGTTCCAATGTGGTACTGAGGTGTCAATCTGGGTGGTTCATCATGTGGTGGGTGCGGCAACACGCTGTAATTAGTGTATGATCCTAACCTCTGTTATTAATGCCATAATTCAATTTTTATGTTCATCTAGACTTTATATTGCCATTCGTTGTTTATAATAAACATCGACATCCAGTCTACTTTTACAGTTTGCTTAAATTAAATTAAAAAATAAACTGAAAAAAATAAACTGAATTGTATAGAATTGTGTTGAGATGGTAATTAATGTCTAGTCAACCCAAAGAATTATTATTATTACTAAAAAACATAGAATGAGCCATCTGTTTTTTTTTTTTTTTTTTACAATATTCTGCCACGTTTAAACTCAGTTAGATTAACCATTAATTTTACTCAAACATCATACAACTTATGCACTGTCTTTAACATCATTATGACTTTTAAGATATGCATTATAAAACTATTTATAACTTATTTTTCCACCGTTAAAAATTGGTATGGCAGGGTCCATCTTGTGCTTCCATGTAAATTACACTTTACTGATTTCACACAAAAATCACTCATCAAAACATTTTATGACAAAATGCACCAATTGTACTGTACAATAATGTAGAATCAAGTACATTAACATTTATAATAATTAATATGTACACAAATACAGTAAATGTAGAGTAAAATGAACAGTAAATTGGACCAAATGAAACACATAATTATTTTGTAACTAAACACATTAGGTCAAAAGAAGTAAACAAGCCTCATAGATAGACAGATTGGTACGGGGTGGCTTAACGTCTCTGTGCATATTGTGTGAGTGCGTGTGTGTTGGTGTGTGTTTATTTCTTTCTCTTCATCATCCACCATATGCTCTGGTAGGCAAACAAGCTGTCAGCTACCTTCATTTATGAAATTCTTTGAGATTGTGTGTGAGTGTGCGTATGTACCACCATGTGTGCATACATGTATATTTAAATAAATGATGTACTTCAAAAACTACTTGTTCAGAAATGTAGCTAATCATTAGGACTGGTCCTATGACTAAACAGGGAAGAGAGCCAAAATTCTGGTTAAATTAAAGAATTTCTATGGCAGTTATCATCTGACATAATTCAAACTATTTTTGAAGGTTATGTGGGTAAGTACTTACCAAATGGACCAAAACCATTAGACCAGGAGCCTGCTTCAAGGCAAATATGATGCAACTTGTTTGAAGAAGATAGATCAAGTTTTTTGTAAAGTTATCATTATACATTCAAGAAAATATTCAGGATATATTGGAAAACATTTATTCTAATTTTTTTTTAAGTAGTGAAGATCAATTCCTATTTTTCAAATAAATGCGCACACACAGACACACATACAAATGCCATGTTAAAATCAACTTTTCTTGAAGTTTTGAACATTGTGGAATCAAAATCTAAATTTAACATGGAATTTTTGAACACATCACCAGACTTCCATTTAAATTGAAAGCAAAAAATTAGGATGGTCTCTAAATATGGCAGATACTGAGAAATTAATTTGTGCCTTCATTTCCAGTAGGACTGACTACATTGTTATTCACTAGCAGTTCTAACCATTCTTTATTCAGCTTTCACTTAATTTTAAATAGTTCTGCAAGAATCATTACAAGAACTAGAAAGTATGAATACATAACTTTTGTGCTTACGTCTTTATACTGGCTTCCAGTTAAGCTTAGAGCTGATTTCAAAATCACCCTTTTTATATATATTATCTTAAATAGTCATGACTATGCTTACTTGTCATTGCTTACAAACCAGAGCACATATTAAGATGTCAAGATTCCGTCCTACTAAAGATTCCAAGGATTAATGTAATAACAATGGAAGATTGAGCCTTTAGCTCTATGCTCCTTCTGCACCTCGGTTTGTTAGTCATTTATATAAAAAGACAATTGTATTTCTCTTCTCTATTTCCTGCCAGGTAGGTTTAGGCCACTACTCTACATTCAAGCTGTTTTCCTGCCAATGGAAAGGCTTTCGAGATACTGGGAGCCCTGGAATCAACAAATGGAAAGATTCTGTCATCAGATTAGATAGCCCAATGTCTGGGTGGTAGCCAGTTAACTTTATCTTTTGACATTTTCTCTAGAGATGCTGCTGATTTTGTTTTCCTCACTTTTAATTGGCCATAGTTCAATAATTAATTAATGGTAGATATTACTGTTCTCCTTTTAAGTTAATCAGTTTGGAACTACTTGTTTTTTGTTTGTGAAGAAACCGGAGAAAACAAAACCAAAGCACATGAAAAGAATGAAAAGTCAGATGGTAAATAAAAGATTAATCAGTCATTCAGTATTTGAGGAATGTGCAAAGCGAGTTACAAAGAATAGTTTTAATTGTTCTGTTTTCTTTAACTAGTGTCTCTGAATCTTTTTGATGGAAAGCAGACACATCAGTGAAGCTCCCTTAAATAGTTATGTCTTGTGCCACAATAAGCTTGAAGGGGTCCTTTTCCCTGAAAACTATATTTTCCTAAACATTTGCATGTCATCTCTCTGTTTCATGTATGTTAATCACTCAATGCTTTCAACAATAACGTAAATGCAGATTTACTTGACTTCCCAGAAGATAAAAAGAGACAGGTCAATGGAATTGAATATTTTGCCCTTTAGTGAAAATATGTCAGACTTTTCATAATTCCAGAAACATAATAAATGGAGTCGGTGGTGTTGGTGTGGGATTCTGTGTATCTGTGTATTATGTGTGTATGTATGTGTTAGGTGGGCCTGAAATTCGAGATGGACAATGATAATTTGGTTAAAACTGAGCCGTTGCAACTACCCAAGTGAAACTTTACTTTTGCTTTCAGTCCCAATAAACAGTAAAGAAGCAACAAATACTACTACAATTTCATATTATCAAATCAGTCAGATTTATATTTAATTAATTGATGTTTAATATTATATAATATGATAATTTATAGTTTGTTACTAACCCTTACCTATTCTGTTTCTCTTCTCGGTACTCAAATGTGGCATTTAGTGCCACTGCCCACCTGCCAAGTTGTTTTGCCTGCCTAAGGTAAAGTCATCTCTGATGAAGGATCACAGGAATCGTCGGGTAGAGAGGTCCTTTCATCGGATTGGCTGGCCCAGCACTGTCTCAGCTGTGGAATGGCCAATAGGGGGAGACAGCTTGATGGCTGAGGTTGCCAGGACTCCAAACAGATCCAAATCATATTATAGGATATCATCTACTGTTACATTCTGCTCCGTAGTTGTAATATTTTTATTTTACTTTTTATATTGTTTTGAGGATTACTTGTGTTCTGTTCTGTGTATTGTATTGTATTGACCCCCTTCTTTTTGACACTCACTGCATACCCAACCCACCTGGAAAGGGGTCTCTCTTTGAACTGCCTTTCTCAAGGTTTCTTTCAATTTTTCCCTACTAGGGTTTTTTGGGAGTTTTTCCTTGACTTCTTAGAGAGTCAAGGCTGGGGGCTATCAAGAGGCAGGGCCTGTTATTTTGGGATATACAAAAATAAATCCTATTGTATTGTATTCTCTGTTCAAAAAAAAAAAACACATGTAATATGGCTGTATGTTTGGCTTCCTTGACAGATCACTGCTTGTGTTACACCATATTGCATTTGGTGTGGATTAGAGGTCAGTGTAGTTATCTGACCACTGACAAAGTGCAAGTATTCCTTAAGGACCACTAACAACTGCGTTATGTAAATTTCCAGCATTTGTGCAGTGTTTTTTAAGCTTTTTAATGCCATTTTGCAAGCATGTTTTAAAAGAAGTATTTTATAGGGTGTCACACATGCGTCTTAGAGGGCCACTTCCCCGGCTGGTGAAAGGTAAGAACTACCACAAAGGGGCAATGTGGGTGCGATCGCTAATGACCTTGTCTCCTATTCCACTCACAACCCAGAGAAGCTGCTCAGTTCCTGACTAAGTTATACATTTTTAGCATCTTATTACAGCACTGTTTTACATATTGACAGAGGGCACCATTTTGTGACTTTTGTGTTGGCCGTTGCGGAGGCAACCTCCCAGAATTCCCTGAGAGTGCTCACATGATGTCATTCATGCAATTTTTTTTTTAATACTTTATTTTTGATAAAACTAAAAGATTTAACATGTACTTCTTTGTATTTTCATTCTCACTTTTCTGACTTGATTTCAGGTTTACGATTCTGATTCTTGTCTCACATTTCTGGGGTTAGTGAAAGATTAGTTTGTTTCTTTGGTTTTGACGCTTTGGCACATTTTGTTCTCATTTCCTCTGTTGGTCCTTAACTAAAAATCATTCTGCTTCAGTAGAAAAAAAAACATGGAGCCCCGAA
Organism: Erpetoichthys calabaricus; assembly: GCF_900747795.2. Lineage (NCBI taxonomy): Eukaryota > Metazoa > Chordata > Cladistia > Polypteriformes > Polypteridae > Erpetoichthys > Erpetoichthys calabaricus. The sequence goes on from NC_041394.2 coordinate 46,103,115, forward strand.
TGCCGTATAAAACACCTTTTTAAAGGGTCACATCAGTAACATCATGCAAGCAAATATCTGTGCTAAATTTACTTAAATTTTACCTTGGCTGTTTGTATACCCATAACTATTGTTCAGTTCTTGTCATTTGATTGCAGGCTACATGCATATTAAATCTTTCTGTCAATAACTGTCACTAGATGACTGAAGCACAGCTGTATGGCAACACCAGCATTGTTTATTTTTTATCTGGCTACTTCACTCCTGGCTGTTCCTGTAAAATGCTCTTTTTTTTTTAACCAATGTTTTACAAACGTCACCATTCATTTCAGTGGAACAAGTGTTATAATGAAAATGTTCAAAAACTGTTGGAAGTTTGACTTTTCTAAATCACTCACTGCTAAAATGCTTACATGTGAATAATATAATTGAAGATAATGGCAAATAACATAACATGGTTTAGGAGAGTTCTGGTCTAGTGTTAAAATGCTCAAAAAATATATAGCATTTGTGTGGTGTTTATCATGTGTTTTAAAGCTATTTTGCAAGTGTTTTTATAACACTTTTAATTGTGAGTGGGCCCTTAAGGAGCAAGTTCAATTGGCAAAATTGCTCATCCAAAGCTGGGGGGACAGCGGGACAGTTCAGTTCAGCTGCTGTCTTTTTGTCCCCATGTGGTGCCAGGCCTGCACCCAGGTATAAATAGGACCAAGTTAAATGGATGTGCTGTTTGAATCTCATTGTTAATTAGCTCCTGGTTAAGCAATCAAAACAGAGAATGTGGCTGTTCAAAAAGCAACCATTAAGGGCTGGAAATCTTAACAACTGAGATAATGAAAAGGAGGCACAAAAATGTTGCTTGAGCAATAACTACTTTAAAAGCAATTAATAATTGGTTTCTGATTTAGAAACTGAGATTGAACAAAAAAACCTGTAGCCATGGTGGTCCTCCAGGTCCAAATTAAGTAAGCCTGGTTTAGAGTCATTCATTAACCTCAGCTACACAGACAGAGTGACAAGGATTTGAACCCAGTTCCCTGAAACTGTAAGGCAGCAGCACTAATTTCTTCACTGCCTGGCTGACAAATATATTGACTATTACACTGTCATAGATACTTTCCTTTATATCAAGAAAAAAGGATTACAGATATTTTCATTTTTTCTATTTAATTAAGGAACATTGCACTGTTGCCATCTCTCTGTGGTTTAAAGGGCATACAGTCAAAGTTGAGGGTGAGTTTAATACCAAATGAATAGTATCTCAGTGCAGCCGAGTTCACAGACAATATGCATTACAGAAATATGATGTGCATTAGATCAGTGGGCAGGCTTGAAGGTTAAAGAGGTGAGTAACTGTCTGGATTAGAGGTAACGCTGCCTGTTGGTCTTGTTACTGCCTTTCTAATATGTCTGGGATCTGCGACAGACCATGTCACTGAGTTAGTATTATTCTGTATAATTTAATGCATTTAAATATTTAAGAGTTAAGAGTGCACTCACCTATAGAGAATTGGTCTGGTGCTGCATAGTGGCATGAGAACACACTTCAGCAAAGGTTCATCTGAAGTAGTATGGGACTTGGTGGCCTACAAGTTGTTCATTATCCTAATGGTTATCTGCCACTATGGAGAAGGGAGCAGAAACAGTTGAGCCTGGTTTAAGAAAGCCACAACGTAAAGAGAAGGAATCTTGCACGCAAACCAGCATGCATGAAAATGCTTGACTGCTGGATTAGTTATAGAGATTTCCTACTTGGGAGAGACATGTTGTGTAAGCTGTGTCGAGATATTTATTCTAATTGGTGGATGTCGAAAGTGTCTGTGGGGACTGGACAGGTAAACCCCACAAATGTATTAAATGCTAAAGTGGATTCCCAAGGTTTTCTTTGGCCATTTGGTCTTCTGAGTGATTATTAGTGGAGAAGAACATAAATTTTAGTTTTGGATTAGACCTACAAATTAATATTATTAGAGTAATAGAGTATTAGAAGAGGATTGTTTGTTCTCTCAGTTATTTCTGAGGTATAGATTCCTAGATTTTAAATAACTATTATTGAAAGAAGAAAAAAACACTTATTTTTGCTTATTTTTAGAAGATTTTTTTGCATCATTGTTTGTTGACTGTGCTTTCAAGAACTGAGTCACTGAATTTGGATATTTGCCTTTAGGACTTGTCTGAAAAAGAAAGAGAGGCAGAAGGTCTGGACTTCAGCAATTAGAATGCCTTTCTTTACATTTATTATTTAAAAATTTTGAGATGAAAATTTTGAGCGAACTGCAGATTGAAAAAAATTGATACGTTTCAAATTACCTGCTTAATCAGCTTACTGTCTCGGTCCTTTTTCATTTACTATTGAATGTCATTCAGACTGTTTTTATTTCTGTTTCAACTTTTGTTGCCTTGATTTTACCTTGAAATTATACACTTCCATTGCAATTCTTGTAAATGCAGGAGTGTAATAGTTATATCCTGAAATGGGGACAAAAATTATAGTTTGGAATGAAGAGAAATTACTGAGTTAATGCACACAATGTATTTGTGTACTGTCTTTAATAGGTGCGCATTTATAATAGCTAGTATTATGTGATAATTGTACAATGTCTTTTAAGGGCAAGTTTGAATTGGTTGCTTAAAAGACCAAAGTAGCTTCCTGACACTAAGTGTGAAAAGGATAAAAAGACTCAGAGCCATTGTAGGCCCACAGTTTTTAGGAATGTATATTTTACTGATAATAACTGCTGTGTTTATGGTTTTATAAAACTATAAAACCCCCCAGAGTGTGAGGTCTGCTTCTGACTGGTTTCACAAGGGTGTTTCACTAGAAAGCGCTACCCTTTACAAGTACCATAAATTTACACTGGCTGTTACAGACTCAAATCAAATGTATGTTTTTATTGTATAATAGTAACAATAAGAGCAGCTCACTACTCAAAACGTTAATTCTGGGAAACAGCCAGAATCGAACTCACGACTTCTTGATTATGAGTCAGCCCAACCCAAGCGGTTGTGTCAGCATCATATCCTTTCATATTCTCATATATATATATATATATATATATATATATATATATATATATACTGTGTATATATTTCTTTTTCTTTAGTTATTTTCTTGAATAAAAGTGCACTTGTTTTGTTATATGTGTACTTTTGTGAAAGTGTTTATTTGATATTTGGACTTCAGCCTTCACACATTATACACTTCATGTCAAAATTTTGTCGTTAGTACAATAACATGATAACATATTTCTGTTTAAGTTGTGTGTTCAACATTTCTTGCATTCCTCACATTTCCTGACATCCTACATTTCCATAGATTGTTGTAGACACAGAACACACATGAAATGCAATATATTATTTACCCTATACAACTCCAGGCACTTCACACCCAGATAAACACGACTTGAGCTGGGAGAACTTTTTGCCCAAGTTGAGCTGAGGCGGTGGGAGAATGGGACAGCAGGCTGCTTACTGCTTGTGCTGATCGACACATTTACAAAACAAAAGACGCTAATGGAGAGGTGCAAAAGGAATTTAAGGTGGCCTGGTATTATTCATAGGCTTCATGGATTCTAGTGTTAAATGTTTGTTTGTTCCGTGACAAAATATTAGGCACCGTGATCGAATGAGCAAGGTCATTTGATTTTATACTGTGATAAAATATATCCTTCCATCCACATTCTTTACTCATTTTTTCTTGTAAAGTGTCATGGTCAGGATAAAACCTAGCAGTATCAGTTATGGATTCTGAGTTGCCTTCTCCCCTCACATCTGTTCGTTGTGGATTACACTGGCCTGATCACTATCTTTTCATGATTCCTTCACTTACTGATTCAGATAAAATCTCAGTTATTCATTCTGACATTCTTGGCTTTCTTCCTTTCCATATGACTAAAGATCTAAAGAAACCATAACTAAAGCCATGCCAGATTAGCCTTTCCCATTTATCTTCATTTCTGAATTTAACCACAGACAAGTCAGAGTGCTTTATCTGTTCTTTACGATCTATCCCGTTTGATAAAGCACTCCTTGGTATAAAAATAAATACATTCTGCTGTTTGGCACTTTCTTGCAATTAATCTGTTGCTCTAGTGATGGTGAAAAAGAAGAAAATATTTTTAGTAGGGCAAAAAATATATTGTTATTATTGTATGGTGATTTTGTACATGCAGTTGCTGAAGTGTGAATGTTTTCTTAAAACATTTGACTGTTAGTTGAACGTTTACTACACAATTATTTTTGATGAAAGAGTTCATAGTACAAGATAAATGCAAAACTGAGTTATATCCATCCACTCGTACATCTTCTAGGCTTGCTAACTTCATTCAGCTTTGTCAGGGAACATCTGGTTTAAATCTCAGTAGTATGTCCTTTATCACATGCTTCCTTGCAGAAATGTTCCAGATCGGTCTGTCTTGATTTTCACCTTTACATCAACAAGATATTTTAATACGGATGTGATATGTTTGCATTTTAACAGGATCTTGCATTCTCCTAAACTCAAACCGATCATCTTACACTTCTCAGCACAGGAGCAACAGAATTAAGCACATCCATGGGTGCAAGAGAAGAATATTTTGGGGTCTGTGTCAAGGTGTCCCTTTGCATAAAGAGCATCATCCTTGTTTTCATGTTAAAAAGACCTCCTTCTCTTGTATATTCTACCTGTGTCCACTTCCACACAAGTAATGGCTTGGCTTGGTTTTAAAATTTACATTATCATGATATTTTAAGAATGGAACTATCAATAAAATGGGAGCTGAATGAAGAAACAGTGCTTCAGTTTTGTGACAAGCCATCTTACCTTAAAATTACAAAAGTTATTTTGCCAATTTTGTGATGCAGACACAGTTGTAAAGCTGGAGGATAAACTGCAGTGGTCAATGTATTTGCACAACCTCATCTACGGTCATAAACTAAATAATTTAGGGGGTATAACCAGACTCAATAATGTTTTTGTAGAGGGCTATTTTGTGAACTCTATGCCAGTATGAGGAGTTTAACAATCTCATAGAAGACCATTTGGGCATTTAAGACAAGATCTTGTTATACTAACCATGACCAAATACATTGGCCCTTAAAATCAATTCTGGAACTCAGTGTGGTTGCAGGTTTTTATTCCAACAAGTTTCACAGTCAAATGTTTTTATCTTCTGTTATTATACATTCAGCAGTGTGCTTTGTACATTTATAAGACATTTAAACACATTTTATTTTTGCTGTAGCTTCAAATAATGAACTCTCTTTTGTTATTTTCTTATTAATTTGCCTTTTTTCTGAGTAGATGTTCCTTAATTTGAATTCTTGAAATCCCAATTAACAATGAGTAGAGCAGACATCTGGACAAACAACACTGGATGATGAAAGACTGCAAATACTTCAGCATCAGGCCTGCTAACAAACTAATTTGCAAATTTCTTAAAATAATCATAATACCTGGAAAAGTAGAATGAAAACCATAATGATGATGATATAATTCTGGAAAAAAAAACTTAAAAACACAAAATTATCCCTGTGTAAAATATATAAATACTTGTTACATTCTAATACTAAATTAAGTTTTGCAGTTTCTACATTGACCGCATACAAACTGGGATATAACAGTCCTCAGGACTAAGTTTTTGATTGCCACATGCGTGCGCTTGGGTAGCTACCTGCCAAACCAGGGTTTGGTGCTGCATTCTAATGCCTTCTCTCTTCCTTACTCTGCAGAACAGAAGACTGACGGCCATTCCATGGCTGACATTGTTTCCGTTGTCCGCCCTGCAGCACCTGATCCTTCCTGCCTGGATCACATATGACCTGAAGTTCACAGATATTTTTAAAGTTCTCTGTTGGAATCACATCAGAAAGGAACTTTCTATCATCTTTGTAAAAGATCAACTAATTCTTTTTGTTTTAAATTATGCAGGGTCATGGCCGAGCCCCAAATCCTTTTTCTGTGGCAGTTCTCTTACAGGATGTACAAGCCTAATAATAAGAATATAATGGAGGAATTACATTTTGAGTTTCTACAAATGGAGAAGCCTGGTCTGATGACCTCAACCTGGTACTACCATAATTCTCCAAATTAAATGTAACATGAGTGAGTAGACATAGTTTGTTTTAAATTGTGAAGGATTTATTGATTCATTTGTCATTGTTGTTTGTCTTCTTGTACAGAGAAGTCTCAAGAAAGAGTTTCATCACAATATAGTGTGGAAAAAGTACAGAGATGATATGGATTTTTTGTTTAATATAACGTGACAGATCAGTGTTATGAAAAAGAGCTTTCTCTGTTTTCTGGTACATTATGCAGTTTTCATTAATCTTTGGGTTTAAATGATTTTTCTAAAAAAAGAAACATGGAGTACATTTTAAAGCAAATGTATACTATATTGCCATTAAGGTTTGAATAATGCTTTCAACAAATTAACTTTCTTTCAGTCTTATTTGTGAACTTTTTTAGTCCTAAGAAGTCATTCACTATTCTTATTTCAAATGTGCAGAAGATGGGGCGAAATGGGGACGTTATAATTTTTTAGCCTTCATGTAGAAAAAAATATTCTCCATGTTATTTGTAAAGACAGGTTCCGGTGACTATTTTTAACCAACATACTGTATACAGGAAGGGCAAATATTGAAATGTGTCAATCCTCCTTTCCAATTACAAGTCTATTTCTTCCTCTGTGTGATTCACACAATCTAAGACTTTTATCTGCGATGACCAACACACAGACATTCACTGACTTAGGCTTCCCTTCCTGACATAATTGTGAATAGAGAACATGGTCTAAAACCTATGATGATTCTTGAGCAAGCCACGAAAAGTATAATGAAGGAGGTAATGGATGAGTGTGACTTAGAATTTGTGAATTTCCCCCTGGGATTAATAAAGTATCTATCTATCTATCTATCTATCTATCTATCTATCTATCTATCTATCTAGAGAGCAAAATATAAGTAAACTAATTGTGTAAGCCTGTGCTGTAAAAAGCACGAGGTCCTAGAAGCTATTGAAATCGTCAGAAAAAAAGTTGAAAAGTAGAGATGTCAGATAATTGAAAGGAACTACTCTGGGCATCTCTCTCCTACAAGGATTCGATTTGCCAACATGCTCGCATCGTTTGTAAATTAGCAGCAGAAGGAAAAGTAAAAGAGATACCGTTTTGCCGATGTGCTCGCTTTACTTCTGTACTAGCCGCTAAGCGAGTGACTCTTTCTTCTGAGGTATTGCTTTGCCGACGGGCTGGTCTTGCTTGTGTATCCTCAGAGGTGGAGTCCTTACCCCGACTCCACCTCTCACTTCCTGGACGGACAGACACACACACTTCCATGCATAGATGTTTATATATAAGACACCAACCGTAAATTCATCCATTATCAAGGACCCTGTCATGGTCTCCTCTACAAAACACTCAATCGATATTGATAGTTTGATAGGCTCTTGCCACAGTAGTAGACCTCTGATGAGGTTGACAAAAGGCTTACGTAAGGAAAAGGAGGAGAACACAGCATTGTGGAAATCACTCCTAAACAGAACTTGCTACCCACATTGTTCCAAAATCTGTAGTTCAAAGAATGGATTCCTCATCCACCTGAAACCACACAAATAATCTTGACAGGTGTCATTTATATTTCAGGTGACCGACTGTGATGTCAGAATTCCTTAATCAAACAAGATGCACACTGGGAACTCAAAATAAATAGCTGAAAGTAATTTGACATTTAATTTAGCAATTTTCTAAATTGATTGTTTAATATTAGTAGGGATTTCTCCAATATTAATAGGCATCGGATATTTATAGAATAGCTACAGTTCTATTTGAAGTTCCTTTCAAACTACATGATGTATTTCAAAGAAACTTTTCTGCTTGTATAATTCACTTTGAGCACTGATGGCCATTTTGGTAACCTTTAAATTCTTCTTTTCTTTGTAAAGTACCTGGTGATATACTTCCTTTAAAAGGCACCATGCAAGATAAAAAATAACTAATTGATCCTCAAACAACAGTCACTATCTGTGAGAAGTTTTCATGGTCTCCCCATGTCAGCCTGGGTACTTCCATAAGTATTTCTGTTTCTTCTCATATACCAAAACTATGACGTCAGGTTTATCGACAATTCTAAGGGAGTGTGAGTATATAGATGAATGTGCCCTGAGGTAGACTGGTGCCCCATCCATGTTTATTTCCTAAATTGTGGTGAAGTTTTCAGAAGAGATTCTGTCTCTACACCACTCTTTCATCATATAATAGATACAAGTTTGAATGAGTGTTTGCCACAGACCGACTAGTCTGCCATGTCAGCAGTTCAGCAGACAATAGAAACAAATGACCTATACTATAACATTTACTGTTATGGACACCATTAATTTGGAGAAAATCCAATGTATAGGAAAAGAGTAATTGACTGAAAGATGAAGGAACAAAAAAGGAATTCTCTAGAATTATGGCCAGGTTTGCTAAAGTCAAAGTTAAAACTTTGGTCACTAACCAAAATTGAAAACCAAAAAACAATGTTGGAAAAAAGACCTAGATTTTCTTTATTTCTTTATTTGGAAAACTCCTGAATTATATTATTAAAGTTTCATTTATGTAATTAAGAGATCCAAAGCAAGGATTTGAATATCCATACTGCCAAATAAGAATGGCATGATGAAGTAATGCATCGCAGTACCAGGAGAAACAAACCTAAAATTGAATTGATCTGACATCACAAAAACAAAAAATGGCTAAAATAAAAATAACCCAAATTCCTATGTCAAAAAAATTCAAATTCACTACAGTTATGGTATTTTCTACGGTTAGAACCAAGCTTTATTGGCAAGAAACACTCTAGCAGCCAACAATTTCTGAACATATTCACATCTCAGGGTGTTGAAATACTGTAGTTGTGCACTGGAAAGTCAATGGCTGTCCATTCTACCACTTTGAAACATTATCAAAGTCTGTCACTGCCTCTCTTTGTCAAAGTCTTTTGTCTTGGTTTCATCAAGTTGCAATTGATCTCTTTGTGCCACTGAGCACTGACCCCCTGCTCCTGATGTTTCTAAGCTTCTTCGATTTTTCATCAATACTGCTTTTTTAATCTATGCTACAATATTATTTTTATGAACTTCATCAAATTGTTAGTTTTACACAGTACTGGTGATAAGCCATTTTGTTAGTGGTGCTATATCAAATAAACATTGATTGATTTCATATCTACTAATCATGTATTCCTTGTACATTCTGACTGAAGTACTATATGTCACCAAAGTTTAAAATGTGAAAATACTTGAGCAGCATCTACCACTGCTTAGCAGTTTTTAATTTGACAACGATTAGTATCCTGCACCGTCCCCTCTCATGAACGAGGCCAGCTATTAGTACCTTCTTTCAACTGTGAAAACTGTTGTGGTCCAGACAAGAGAAAAATGACTCTGTAGGGCAATCACAATATCTAATACATTTTACAACGATTGTAAGTGCCTGACCTTTACTTCATGAGCAATTCAGTGCTGCTCTATAATTTGAACTGCTTTAAGTTTTAAGAGCTGCACAAACATCTCAATGCCCATTTCCTTGATGGTCTCCATCCTGTTTGTCAGGACCATCGATTATTCCTACGCGAGTAAAAGTCAGGGGTAAACTTTACGAGCAAACATTTGCAGTCAGGCAAGTTTTATGATTCCAACTTTGCCTACTGTACAATTTAGTAATTTTGAGCCAAATGCAGTACAACTATTTCCAATTGCACACCTGCAGATATCTTCAGTCTACTTTGGGAAGCAATCAAAATCCCTTCCAGTGGCTTCTGTCTTTCGGTGGCATCTGGCAGCTTCATGGATTACTTGCTCAGTTCATTACTCATGTCAAGCCGTCTTTCTTGGGAAAGCAATCTATTTCTCATTAAGACGCACCTTTGATCAATCTACTGGTATTCTGCCATGCTGCAACCGCTATATATTGCAATTGCAAACTCCGGATGTGAAGCTCACTTCTCAATGCTTGGAAAAACAGATCCTGCTGGGCTGAATACCACTCACTGAGGAGAAGAAACAACCTAATGGAGACTGAGCATGGAAATCAAGGCATGGCGGGAAAAACAAAAACTTCATTCCTTTTAGTATACCCTTGCAAGTATTTGAGATTGTTAAGAGGATATTTGACCAACACCATATCTTGATATTGAATTTTTTAAGTTTTGCACGTTGTAGATTTTGATCATTAGCAATAGGTAATGAAATAAGGTCATCACCGTTCGTAAAGATGTTGTTTTAAGACTGCCTGCCTGTTTAGCATGTTTCTTGCAATCGATGCTTTAAAGGCTTTGTTTTCTGATTATATTGCACTCCTTTTTGGTGCTCCAAGGAATTGGGATGCTCATGTTAATTTTGCTTGATTGGATTACTGACGTTAACAAACATGCTTCTCATTAGCAGCTGGCACAAAGCAGCCGATTACATGCCCATCTCATTGCAATATACAACTCACTGTGGCCTTTTCCTGATTTACCTGATTAGAAAGCAGATGCCATGTATCATTTTATTCAGTTTTTGAATTAACTTGTCTTGCTATCTTAGCTTTGTGAAGCGCCTGGTGATGAGGCCCACTGTAAAGGTTCATCTATTCATTTAATAAACCAGCTTATTCTAATTCAGGGGCATGTGGGGGCCAGAGTCTGTACCAGTGGCATTTAGTGCAAGGCAGGGATAAGATGTCAGTCCATAGCCTGAGGCATTAAAATTTACAAACCTGCATAATCCAATTTAAGGGCTCTGAATGTATGGATATGTATGCACTTCCATTCGCTTAAAAAAACAGCCTCTGTCTCTGTTTTCACCTTTCATCCACATTACCACAGTGTTTTTAACCTCTGAAAATGGAGACTTAAAAATACACTCTAGCAATGCCTGTCAAAGCCCATTTGGAGCCCTAGGCCGTATGAACGGACATCACCCCATGTTGTCCATAGCAGGTAATTGGTGTTATTAGACTTCGATGACTTGTGTCCCAGTTAGTGTTTGGAGCACGCACCCCTTTAGTAGCTCCCCTTTGTGTACAAACACACACCTTGGTGTATGGAGCATGTGCATTTTTCCTTTCATAAATGACACCCAGTGGGTAACAGTGCCAGCTCAGTAGCATCAGAGTTCAAAGACCTGGTTCACCCTCAGTGTCCAGAGCATGTGCTACTTGACTTTCATAAATGGTGCCCATCAGATGGCAGCGCCCTAGGTGGCTGCCTATGTTGCCTAATGGATTGACTGGCTCTGTTCTTCGGAAGCAGTATACTTCTGAAAATGCTGGTTGGCACTGCAGTTTGGATGGGTGAAAACATAAGATATTTTAAAATGCAGACTTTAATCGCTCTCTGAGTTGGTCATTCTTATTATGTAGCCTTTCCCTGACTAAATTTTGCTCATTATAACATCTCTTAAATTGATCACCCTTCACAGAAGTAAAACACATTTCAACATGTGCTGCTTACCTGCATGCATCTAAATTACGTTTTACAGTGTAAAGTGAGGATAAAACAATGTCAAATAGTTAGGGCACCACCCTGGTGACCCCCCGTATAATTACAAAAGTTCAATGCATAAAAATACATGTAACATGTAAGTTGCGGATGCATCTATTCAAATAAGAGCTCAAAACAGAAGTAAAGCCAACATGGCTGGTCTCCAGTTATGTGGTGACTTGGCAGGAAATACAGGTAGTGTGTCCAAGAGGCCAGAGAATTGAAGTGATGTCAGCGGTGGAGTGGCTGCCAGTCTTCCGTTCTCCAGATGGAGGAAGAGAGAGGGCATTAGTTCACAGTGCCAACCCCTAGTTCAGTGGGTAATTACAATCACCAGAAAGCCCTTAGGCTGCCTCCCATACAGCATACATGAGTAGAGAGCAAATAATTTACCAATTGCTACAGTTCTGAGACAAATCCTATGGTTGGCGTCTTCACTATCTCCTCAAGTACCATAGATGCGCACATACCAAGTGTAGGTGAACATCTTCATTATGTGCATTTGTGCTTGTTTTACTGTGGACTGAAACCTGTGGACCAGCTTACAAAGAGCCAGCAATATGTCCCTTCTCTTATGAAAACAGGAGGAAGTATTGGAGACCCAATAAATGTAGACTGATAAGGTAGTTCAACACCATGTGGTTGTTATTTTTTGTGGGTTTTACTTGCTTTTAAATAAATACACTACAACCTAGAACCATTTTCCTCTAGTATTTCAGGTGGTTATTGATCCTCCTAGTGTCTGAAAATATTTATTTTACATATTGTGTTCCAAAAAGTAGGATGTGTAATTGACTACAAAAAAAAAGAAAAAACATTTACTAGTATGTAACTAGTATGGAAATAGCGTAATGCCTTTGACATTTCTGAAAATACTTCCCATGGAATTATGATTATTGGTCCCTTTCTGTAGAACTGTTTTGCTATCACTTACCTTCCACTGAAATATCCTGGATGGCAAATCTCAGAATAATTGTCCAGATCATACCCAAGGTCATCTTTGTATTGCCATCAACACATTGTATTGACCTATTTCATGATCAGAAAGATCAGCATTAGAGCAGTAAATAATTACTGAAATGTTATAGACAAGAGCGGCGTTTGTGGGTGGCAAGTGGGGCGACCACCCCAGGCCCCACACCTAAGGGCGCCCCGCTTTTGAGGTTCATATGTTCTGTTTGAGCAAATTTGTCAAGTTATATTCTCCAGTTATATTTTGATAAAGTCCAGGTGTTATCTTGTAAAAATTTAGCTGAATACTATAATGAGAAAATCCGGTGTATGTAATAACATTATTTTTATTAAATTCAAATGCAAGTTTATACAGTCCACACATGCCAGGAAATGCATTTTATGTAACCGGCTCCGCACACCCCTAAGGCCACCTCTGGTTATAGAATAGTTGATAACTTGGTTCCTAAGGCCCAAAGGCTACTGATGCTTACGTCTGAATTTTTTCAGTTATGATGCACACACCTCTTGTGAATTGTGATTTTACCATGAAAACCTTCCATCCATCCATTTTCCAACCCGCTGAATCCGAACACAGGGTCACGGGGGTCTGCTGGAGCCTATCCCAGCCAACACAGGGCACAAGGCAGGAACCAATCCCGGGTAGGGTGCCAACCCACCGCAGGTTACCACGAAATGAAAAAAGTTATAAAAAAAGAAGAAAATGTGACAAATCAAAACAAATAATACAAGATAGAACTATATAGAAAAGTAGAGAAAACTCCAAATCCTCTAAAATGTAACTCTACTGTAAAATTTACAATACAACACTATGTACAATCTCTCACAAAAATTAATAAGCAGCACATGTCATCGTGTGTCATTATTAACTGTTGCTGGAAGTGACTAAGCTTCACATGCAGTACCTTGATGTGGATGTTTCTGGATGTGTTTTGCATGCCCGTTGTCCAGTGCTGCTTGATGCCCATATGAGAGACCCTCACCGCCCCTCAGTGTCCAGACCTCACATCCCTTTATTTACCAAAATGGCACCCTCTCAGCATCCATAGTGCAGCCATGCTGTTAGGATTCTGTAGCACACACCTCTTGAGTTACTTAAGTTGCACCACTCGGTGACCATAGCGTACATTCAGTATTATTAGTTCAAGGACTTTCTTCCTTGGTTTCTGGAGCAGGTGCTTCTTGAGCTACCAAAATGACACCCCTCAGTGTCCTGAATAGTGTGCCCCTTTACTTTCATAAACACTGCCCCTCGGGTGATGGAGCCTTAGGCGGCCACCTATGTCACCTAATGGATTGACTGGCTCTGCCGTTTCTTGCTAATTTGGACTTTAAGTTGTATCTCAATCTATCAAAACATTTGACCTTTCTATATGCCTTTTGTTGTTGCTCAAATCCTGAATCCAGATCCAAGGGGTTTCTGGAAGAGGTCTGCATTTAAATTGTCATTACAGTTAGATTCTGTGGTCAGTGATGCCAGGTATATGCCCTTTGGAGCTGCTGGCACCCTAGTGTTTATAATAATCTCGATACTTTCTGACTTCCATTGTCACCTGCGCCTCCTGCCCTGGTTGCACTGTTTTTGTGCTAATGTTCTTTTACAGGCTTAATACTGTAAATTTGTGTAAGCATTTGTCTTTGGAGGATGGAAACATACAGGAATAATTCCTGCAGATAAATTGGAATCAATTTAATTAATCTGTGGAGTAGCATGGTGACACACCGGTTAGCACTGCTGACTCACAGCTTGAGTCTGAATTCTAGCAAGGACAAAGCTTGTGTGGACTTTAAACATTCTCCACATGTCTGGGTGAGTTTTCTCCAGATATCCTTGTTGCCTTTCAAATCCCAAAGGCATGCAGGCTAAGTAATTCTAAAATGATTCCTCCGCTGGATAAAGAGGATTTGGCAAAGAATGGATGGATCAATGAAGTGAATAAGATGGTCCCCATCACTGACTCACTGTGTAATCCAGAGAAAATCACAAAAAATACAAATATAAAAATGAGTTAAAAGTCTTACATTTGTAAAGTGGCTACACATGGTGTTCACTATAGAAAGATGCTATATAAAATATATTTATTTAATATGTCAGGCATACCTGCTGTAGTCTTGTCATCCATGGATGCTTTCTAGATTTCATTCTGTTCAGAGTTCCCCCTTCAGAAGGCAAGTCTACCCAGACTGGCTTATACAGAAGTTGAAATTGTTTCTGACTTTGGGTGACCCTTTGTTTTGTGCCCATCCTACCCAGGCAAACCTAGGGGTTGAGGGGGCTCAGGTCTGTTATCCTGTATCTATTAATCACCTTGAGGAAGTGTATCATCAAAATATATAACACATTATAAAATGCACACATGGTGTAATATTTAGGTAACTGAGCTAACCGTTTTGAATGTTAAAGCATTTTTATTTTTATTATTGACTTCATCAATGACAAAGATATCTCATATTGTTTATTAAACATTTTTGTAACAATGACTCTTGCTCAACATTAACAATAATGCAATGTTATTACATGCTTTAATAGAGCACATAAAATACATTTTTAAATAGCATTTTACAATATCACTTAGTTAAAAACCAAGTCCAAACAGGCTTGTGTTGACTGAAGCATATAACATAGACAGCATTTTCCAACTCCATTAATGTAAAAATTTGAATGGCTGACATATACATAAGGCATTATTATTAGTTGTTTGTTGTGAATGGTCTAGGGAATATTGGGTTAATTTTTCTTAAACATACATTTTTGAATAAAGTACTTGCTGAAGAGGTAAAGTCTATATTGAGGCCATGGTTACCAGACTTGGCTGACATTTTGCAGCCCAATCACACTCAAAATCCCAGGCAATCCTACAAAATCTAGCCCAAATTCCCACCCAAACACACCTTCTTACCTCCATTCTCTGGCTGGCCAATGGGTCTTTAATTTGAAAAAGTGGGTGGGGCCAGAGAGTTGCTTTTTCAGAGTATGTCTAAGGTACTAGGGTACCATTCACAGAGTGCAGCCTTCCAATATATATGATGAATGACAGAAAACAAAAATAAGTTGTGTTGCATTTATTTCTTTTCTGGTGAAAACAGCAGAACAAACCGTGAAAGGCTGTGTCTGTCTGCGTCCAAAGTGGAAAAATTAAGAGGTGATTTCCATGCTGAAAAGGAAAGAAGGCATGAGACACAATGTTTCTGCTGTATAGCCTTCATCTGATGTTGTGTCTTTCATCTTGTTTCTTGTTCTGCATAGATATAATGTTTAACTTTTTTCTCCTTGACAGAAGGATATGACACTGTTAAACCCAAGTAAAAGAAATTGTTGTTAAAAATACATGATTGTATTTAATGGTTTATTATAAATGCTGCAGTACAATAAAAGTGAATTACACACCAACTATGATTTGGACTTTAACCTTGGTATTGTCTCAAAGAACAGAAACAATCAATTGTTTCAAAATTTCCCTTAACTTCTAATACATTGTTTTCCTACTTTAACATTTTTCTTTTATACTTTTCCCACATTTTGATAAAATG
The DNA here is from genome assembly GCF_900747795.2 of Erpetoichthys calabaricus. Lineage (NCBI taxonomy): Eukaryota > Metazoa > Chordata > Cladistia > Polypteriformes > Polypteridae > Erpetoichthys > Erpetoichthys calabaricus. The sequence goes on from NC_041394.2 coordinate 46,119,081, forward strand.
TGGTCCAACAGCAGTTGAGTTAATGTGGAAATACTTTGTGTACAGCAACTATCCCATCTCTTCATTCCTGTAGCCACCGGAGTGTAAGGCGAGTTCAAGCACGGGTAAAACATGTGCCGAAAGAAATCGCTCAGTCCAAGTCCGTTTTAAAAATATTTAGTGAAAGTTCAAAGCAAGTAATCCACACAAGAATAAAGAAAAAAGTTGTTACACATGTAGAATAAAAGGCAAAAAAGGAAAAGTGTATCTTCTGTAAACTTAGTTTTTCTTGTAAAACTTTAGTTGTTTCTATACTCAAAAGATTCTTAACTTCTTCTGTACGCTTTAAATGTACGGTGCAGCACTTACAATTAAGTGCTTTGTCTTACATGTTACTTGACACACAAAACACGCACACAAGGTATGCAATGCTCAAAAGGCACGAAAAGCACGGTTTAAGACCATGTGCCCTCTACACCTTACACATGGCAAGGCTGATCACTAACTAATAATGCTTAGTCAGAGCTGTTAGAAATAGCTAGAATATACCAATTCAATTCTACTTATGAGGGTTATAGGAACCTACCATAAATTATGCACTATCATTTAGTAAAACATTTATGATTCTTATGTAACTAGGAAATGGCTATTACAATTCCTGTTTTGGAACCCCATTTGTGCTGGGTTTTTTTTTTTTGACAAACTGTTTTATTAGCCTAATTGGTTGATTCCCACTGCATTGCCAAATTGTATCAATAACTGGCTTGCAGAAGCTGTGACTGATACGTCATTAGTGAACAGACTGTAACTATCTGTGAAAGTGACAGGTTTTAAAATTTACAATAAAGGGGGTTGTGTGGCATTTCACTGCCCTAGTTTGTAAAGAGTAACAGCCACTTTCATAGGTTAAAGAAGCATGGAAAATGCAAATAGGCATTTAAAAGAAAAATTATTCATTTTAATTTGAAGCAAATAGCATTCCATAAAATCTATAATTCCCACTCAAGAGGAAGAGAAGAAATCCAACAACCAGTGCAAATCTTTACAAGCAGCAAGGAAGAATTCAGTTTTCCCGGATATAGAAGCTTATTCTAAAATGTTATTGATTAGATCCTGCCATATTTTAAAAACGTTTTGAACAGATCCTCTGAATGAGAATTTGTTTTTTTCTAATTTCAAATAGTATAGGATATCAGTTACCCACTGACATAAAAGAGCTGGGGTTAGAATTCTTCCAATTGAGCAAGATAAGTCTAAGTGCTAGAAGTTAAGTAAAGGCAATTAGTTTGTTTGTCCTTCTTCACTTTACACCCATCTGGGAGTACACTAAACACAGCTGTTAATGGGTAACGAGGGATTGTGACATCAAAGCTGTCTGATAGGCATTCAAAGATTTTTACCCAAAATGATGTTAATTTGGTGCACGGCCAAAACATGTGGCCCATTGAGGCTGGAGCTCGATTTCAACGTTCACAGGTTGAATCTTACCCTGGATATATATTGGATAATGTTAAACGAGATAAATGCATTTGATAAAAGATTTTAAGTTGAATGATTGAATGTTTTGTGCATATGGAGCTAGAGTGTATTCTATGCATGGTTGCCTTCCACTACTTTCTGAAATAGTAAGTGAAAGACCTTTTTCCCATCTTATCCCTGGATCTTTGAAAAGAAAGGACTTTAAAATGTTTTTATATATTGTAGAGATGCTATCTAAGTTTTCAAGACTGATCAAAATTTTTTGGAATAGAAAGAGGTGGAAAAATTGTGTTAATGTGAAGTTAAATTTGAAGCTTAATTGTTCGTAGGATACGAAGACATGGTCTGTATACAAATATCTAAGAGTTTCAATCTCACACATTTTCCAAACAATAAATACTGTGTATGTTTGAGAGGGTGGAAAAAGGTGGTTGTCATGTAAAGGTGCAACAGATAAAAGCTTCTCTTAAAGTGCTTCTTACATTGGTTTCATATTCTGAGTGAATGAATAGCAATTGGATTATTGGTGTATTGACAATAATTTGTATTTACTGGGGCACAAAGCAGGGAATATAAAGAAGTACTGCAAGATTTTAATTCAGTTGCAGACCAGGCTTGTGTATATCGATCGATTTTTTTCGATGTCCAGGGGCCTCATGCATAACGGCATGCATAGAATTCACACTAAAACATGGCGTATGGACAAAAGTGGAAATGTGCGTACGCACGAAAAAAATCCAGATGCATAAATCTGTACATACGTCAACTTCCACGTTCTTCCGCTCCATAAATCCTGGTCAGTGTAAAAAGTAACGCATGTGCACCCGCCTGCTGCCGCTCCCCAGCTCCTCCCAGAATTATGCTTCTTTGAATATGCAAATCAATATAAATAGCCCTTAAGCTCAGCATTCTGTGAAAAGACAATGGCAAAAGCACAGGGAAAAAAGAAGAATATCAGCGAATGCCAAGTGGAGGCAAGGAAAAACACTATTTTTTGGTTTAAACAGTTGTATAAACAACAAAAGGAAGTTGATTGAAAGTTCAAGTTCAGAAAGTCGCACAGTACCTGAAATAAAAAAGAAGTTGTCAGATGTCAAAGTTGCTGTAAAAAGGCGAGTCGTAGCCCACCGTCTGAGTGTCATATGGAAGCTTATTAGGGTACAGAGAAAAGAAAAAAAAAATAGGGACACAGTGGGAAAAAAAGCTCAAAATGTCAAATTTAATCTTGAAATTTCCACTCTAATCATGTAGTTTATTTTGTCATTAAAGTATAACATCATAAACTTCATATTAAAATCATTTAATTTACTAGTTTCTCAAATACCATCGCAACTAAAGTAGCACGTTAAATGCTTTGTTTTGTATATGTTCTGTTATGTGCTCTATGTGTGTGAATCACTACGTGCTTCTTAAATGGGCTTTCTCTTCCTCTGACAGGACACAGAATCCATTACATTCATGATATTACAGCTCTCTGAATAATTTAAATACTGAGATGTATACGTGATATCATTTTCATGATGATAGGAGTTAAAGCCTGTTATTAAGCATGAGAACACGGTGGCGCAGTGATAGTGATGAGCTGGCGCCCCATCCACAGATTGTTCCTGCCTCATGCAAGATGCTTGCTGCGCCGTGCGCGACCTTTGATGAAATAATTTATTGCAGCAGTACTGCAATTGAATTGAATTCCTTTATTGTTATTGTAAGGTACAATGAGATTCAATATACAAATCCTCCATCCTCTTATTTTCCTATAAAATGGAAAAATAACAACAATATGGATAGACAGTGACACAGACAGACATGACAAAGACAATAAGAGATTTTGCATTTTATGCCATTGCACCTATTAAAAATAAATATAATGTCTTTCCAGCCAAACATCATTACAAATGTCTTTAGCGATCAAAATGTCCGTGGGGCAGGCTTAGGAAATGTCAGACAGATATTTCTCCTTTTCACTCCGCAGCATTCAAAGCACACCACATCCCGTAGGTGAAACACACACAAAGCTCTTCAGTCTGTTGGTTGTTAGACTTCTTAAGAAGCTTGAGTGAAAGTTTTCAACAAAAGTAGACAATTCTCAGCACACTTCAGGCATCTGCTTTGGATAACTTAATAAACTAGAGAACATTGAATATTTATAGTAACTGGCTGCAGCACCAAAGAAAAACTCACTGCCAAAAGTATTAGGTTTTAGACCAAGGACAGTGTGCAAGTGTAGGCAGTTTTATATACAGAATGAAGTGTGGCTGTGTCTCAAGGCTGAGTCAAGAACTAAGGAGAAACAACCAAACAATCAATCTTTATTTTATGTAGTTCATTTCAAAAGTACACAGTTCTCTACTGTGGAACTAAACAGAAGAAATTGATAGCAGGACAAGCTAAACAAAATACAACATACCCTGTAGAAAGTGCCTTTCTATACTTAGCTACACTTTGAACTGCTTTTAATGTACAAAACTTATAAAACAACTGTTTATAAATTTTTTACAACTTGAACCTAAGAAGGTCAAGTCACCTATTGGTAAAGCATTTGACTGTAAAAGAAAGAAAGAAAGAAAGAAAGAAAGAAAGAAAGAAATCACAAATACAAAAACTAACTGATTTAACGTAACGTAAAATGTAAAATTCTTACTAAACAAGGCATTAATAATAAAAGCAAGATACAGAACAAAAAGGAAGAATGCAAAATGTATTCAAGCACAAAATTTACAAAGTAATATTAAAAAACAACAAGAAAAAAAAAACATAAAAGAAAATTTAGCCAGGAATTAAACCTTGACTGCTCCATAACACAACGTTTGTGTTTAAATCAAAGGTTTTGACACTGAAAGCAGCAAATATCCATTTTATATAGATGGAGAGCTATAGCATAACACATCATGTGATCCCATGCACACCAACCATAAACAACTTGGCTGCAACCTTCCAAAAACAGATGTAATGGTGGTGACTGTGATCCAAAGCTAAATTCAAAATGGCACCGTGATGACAACACCAAATCATCATGAAAATAACATTAAACCATAATAATCCTATCAAAAAATACTAAATAAAAAGTAAACTTATAAATTGCCATGAGATTGTGTCAGTTACAAGTTTAAGATTAATGTCCCTCCAGGTGACTCTTAGTATAACAGTCTGCAGAAACTTATCTCTGATTAACACCTCTCGTTAATTAATTGTAATATGGTGTAGCCACTTAAATTAGGGTAATCTGGAATAGTGGTAAAGAGAGGCTGCTGAGCACAGGAAATGTGCTATATAAATGAAATGTATTATTCTTATTGTCCTTCGTCTCTATCTTAGCCCACTCTTTCATAACAGAAGGCATTGTGTGCCACGGCAATGCCCACTTTGTCCGACAGTGGCAATGTTTTTTTGTCATGTCTGGTCTTGGAGGTATGATGACATTGTAAATTTACAGCCCTGTCACATAAGAGCATAAAAACATAAGAAGTATTTTGACAGGAACACGCCATTCAAGTTGTCAGTTTCTATTTAAACATCTTTATCAAAATCTATTAATATCCATTCAAGTCATTTACCTTGTTTTATGTGCTGTAACTTCAATATTGAAATTACTGTAAGACTATTAACCTCTAATTTTTATCTTGTTTGATACCTTCTACACATAATCAGGTATAACAGAGCTGAAATGAGTTCTGTATATGCATTGAAAAGTGCTGCTTTATCTCACTTACCAAAAATGTGTTCTTGTTACTTAGCTATGTCTGTGTTTTTATTGCTTTTTTTGATAATTGCACTATTAAAAGTTACTGCCCAGACAAAAATGAACTCGTACTCTCACAGCATTAAAACCTGGGTATTTATGTGATGAAGTTGTTCAGGCATTAAAGTCATTTTGCTCATTCAAAATTAAAAAAAAAACTGTACTATCACATTACTATGTTTACTATTCAATATATCAAATCAAGGTTGTTTAAAAAGTCTTTATGTCTTGGGTTTAGTGCTGCCAGGATGGGTTTTGGCCCTGCAATCCTACATTAACAAAAATGAGAATACAAGATGGGTTTTGGTAGTGTAGTGTTGTTGGTAAAATATTGAATTTTAAATTCTAGTGTTGCTGGTGCCTTTCCAACACTGTTTGGAGCCTTTTTTTGTGGACCTGCATGAGCATGCCTTTGAGTAGGCCAAGGAGGACATCAATCTCCACACAAGATCAAATGAGGACTTCTTCATGCATTCATGCTTTCAAGGAAAAACAAGGTGCAGATGTGACATATCAGATATTTCCTGTTTGCTGACAATACATTTGTTCCAAATCACACTCAGCAGGAACTACAAGCATCCATGACCAACTAGGAGGTTAGCCTTAGCAGCAGCCTGAAGAAGATGCAGATGGTGGGCCAAGATATTGTTGCTGACCCTTCCATCAGTATTGTCAAGTACAAGATGGAGGTTGTCTATAAATTGACATTCAGCTCCAACTTTATCAAGACTGACAAAGAGAGTATGGGCCAACAGCAAGCTCACAGAGAACACCAAAGTCCACACATCACATTGGTGTATGCCAACGAGACTTGGATATTACGAACAAAGCAAGGACAGTGCCTCCTTCCACACATGCTGCCTCAGGGATATATTTGGTATCACTTGAAGAGACAAGGTCGCCAACAGTACAGTGCTCAAGAAGCCAGGCACCTTCTCCATTTTCACCTTCCTTAAGCATGAACATATGCTTTATCTTGGTCATATTTCATGCAATATGAGTCCTGGATGTAAAAAAATGATTTATTGTGCAAATACAATAAACTCTTCTCTTCTTTCCCTGTTTCTCTCCACTCCTCCATAGTGAGCTTCGACCATTCCCCCGGCTTCCACAAGACACCGCAGGGCTGTCCATTGGACCTCCAATTACAATGAAGCCCAGCGGGTGTGTATACGGGAGCTGCTGCCACCTGTTGGACCAGGAAAGCACATTGCCCCTGGTGGAAGTCTTCCTCCACCCTTTCATTACCATGCCATCCCAGCCTGGTAGGGAAGTATCCATTCTGGCCAAGATGTTAGCCAAAGATTGTCTTCTATGATACCAGTACTTTTGAATATTGCCTACATTTAAATGCCCTATATTATGGTGGACTTCATCCTTGTAGTTTGTAACTTAAAGTCAAGTCCTCTAGACATTTGACTACAGAGCCTGTTCATATCCTAATTTTGTGAATGTTATGCTGATTGCTAAACCTAAACTTTGCCTGTTCTGTGCTCTTTGCAATGGACTGGCATCCTGCAGTGGACTAGTTTTTCCCTTTTACCAAATACAGCTGTCTGTGATCTTGAAAGGAATGACATGGATTCAATCATTGACATCATGCGAGGACAATAAACTCAAAAGAGTATTTGTGCAGTTGGTAATGAAAAATCAAATTGGAGATTACACTGTATTAGGAAGTAGATGACTGAGTGTGACTTGAGTGGAAATTCAAGGGCAGGTTAAGAAGATAGATAGATAGATAGATAGATAGATAGATAGATAGATAGATAGATAGATAGATAGATAGATAGATAGATAGATAGATAGATAGATAGATAGATAGATAGATAGTCATTGCATTTACTGTTAGTTCCTGCCTTTAGTCCACAGGCATGCGCTCCAACTCGATTTGGCACTGTAATTGGAAAAGCATTATTGCAAAATTGATGAATGGAGACGCTAAGTTCAGTGAACTGTGCTTGAGGGTCTTCTGAAGTCGGCTCACTGGGTTTTTCTGTTACCTCACTCTTCCTAAATCTTACATTCATCTCCTGTGCAGTCGCTAGGTGTGATGCGCCTCATCTTCATTTACTTTTTGCAAACAGCTCATTTTCTGTGTATTCAGGTATCATTACAGAGTAGAAATAACAAACTAAAATAAATGCAAATCTAATGATTCAGCATGCTAATAGATTTACCGGGCACTGGTTTCTGATTTCACAGTACAATAATTCAGTGCAATGAGGCGCAGCATTACATTCCAGGAGTTTGCACAGTAAGGATTTAACATAATAGAGGTCACTGTTATCCAGGCCTCCTCTGCAGTTTGCCTGAGAGACAGAGTATGAGCACAAGGTCAGACTGAGGAGACCACACGGTTGTACAAGGGTGCTGTGTTTTTCGCACAGTAAAATGTAACTGGGTTGGTAGTCTATGAATGCGAATATCTATGCTGTTACAGGAGTGTGTTCATCACCGATACAGATACAGATATCCAGATATTTTGATACTGATGATGTCATGTATCAGGTGAATCCTCTTCTTCTTCTGAATTTGTGTTTTTTTTTTCCTGTTACAATTTACTATTAAAATACCCAATGTACTGATTTTGCTGGGCAGCAACAGTATTTAAATAAGAATGGAATCTGGAGAGTTATCATGGTTTTATTAATATATAAAGGTCGATACTGGGAAGACAAGAATCTAATATACAACCCCTTTAGCTGCTCTGTGTGTACATAATTGCGTCTTCACACTGAAGGACAATAAGTGGGTAGTTCACATGGGAAGTCTATTCACACCAAAGTACACAAGATGGATTACTAAAAGTTGATGCAAAAGGAACCCAGGAAATATTTTTGTGATTTATCAAAAAATTACTGCATGGTTGCAACCAGGTATTTAACTTGTATACTACAATAAATGTTTCTTGATTTTAATTTTTCTCTGTTTTGCTAGGTTAAGTCAAGGTCAATTTTGAGCATGAATATCTATACATACATATGGTATACTAGCTGCGAGTGGTCTTCGGGAAAAAAAAACAACCTGAAGACTCCCTAGCAGTTTTACTATATTTGTGAACTTGGAGAGGCGTCAGAACGTGGAACCACCTCTGCCTGCTGTCCCACTGGCTTTCGCAAAATGACCCTGGTGATACCATATCTTAGCTGTATCGCTGGCATATGAGTCCTAGTAATCTTTGTCTTGAGAAAATACCTCCAGATAGACAATGTTTTTAGTGAAAACTTCAAGCCTTGTTCTAAGTTGCTGAGGTGTCTCACTTGAACGTTCTTGAGCCCTGTTGATTGCTTCATTTAGGTGTTGTGTCTCTTCATCTGTGTCATTAGCTTGACGTTGTTGCGTGGTGGTGTTTGCTGCACACAGGCCTTTCATAGTGAGAAATGAGGTGTATGCAAGTGCCGAAGAAATGTAAAAGTGTATGCATGCGCCATCTAGTGGCTGTGATTGAGCGTGAGCAGAGTGGACTGCTCCATACACACACACACACACACACAGGTCTTTCATTTATATATGTCTAACTTTCAGACCTGCTTATTTCCAGTCAGAGTTATAGGAGGTAATGGAGGCAGTGCCGGTTGAAGCACATTTGGAACTCTAGGCATGGTATGTCGCTCTGACCCCTCAGTGTCTACACCCCATCAGCGCAAATGGTGCCCCTTTGTGTACACACCACAGACTTTAAGGGGCATGCACCCCTTGGACTGCAGAACGTGCACAGTTTCATTTTCATAAACAGCACCCAGTGGGTAAAAGTGCAAGCTTAGTAGTCATCAGAGTTCAGTTACCTGGGTCCCCATTGATGTCCCTTGAATTTCATAAACGGTGCCCCTCAGATGACAGCACCCTAGGCAGCTGCCTATTATGTCTATAGGATTGAGTGGTTCTGTTCTCCAGAGGCATATACTTCTGAGAATGCTGTCTCGGCATTGCAGTGTGCATGGCTCAAACATAGAGATTTGGAAATACAGACTAAGTATCACCAGAGTTTGACGACCAGGGGATGGTCCCCCTCCGTGTCCAGGACACGCACCACTGAACTTTAAGTAAATTAATTTGCCTCTAATAAAATGTTGGCCTAGGCGGCCACCTGTGTCACCTCAAATAAAGAGATAGACAATATAAATAATAATAGAAAATAAAAACCTTGCGAGATACGAGGACAGCCTTCTTCTATCAGAAGGGCTAAATTTCAGTTATGCTTCAAAGTACGGGTTAGGTGAATCTGGGTGTAAATTCTAGTGTGAACTTACAGCAGATTATGTTAATGATTACCTCACTTTGACCTTACATCATATCAGCTCAAATGAAGAAAACAGCAACCAAGAAAGCTTCTTCTACCTAATATGCCTGCAAATGGCTATTAGATAAAAATTTATAGCAGTGTGTCATTCAAGATTATCTTATAAGTAGCACTGCATCCTCATGACTTCCATGACCCAAATGAAATGCCCAGCCCTGGCTACTGCCTAATAGCATTTACTTGTTCACTCATATGTACAAGTGCTACACAGACATCTTACACGCATGTAAACTAGATTGATTGGTAATTCAGTACTACGCCCTTCCTGATTTAAATCCAGTAGGACCAATGAGAAATAGTAATTGAAAACCTGGAAATGGATACAGACTAAACAATGGGTAAATGTCTTGTCAGAAATGATTTGTTTCACCCCTGACGGCAAATTAGTACAGCAAATCTTTAGCCATATAAATTGTGAGAATTCTACTTTATGTAATGAAACACAATGTGTAAACCTTTAGTAGAAATGACACATGTAGAGTTAGTAGACCAGCACTATTGATTCAAAGCACAGCACTTCTGGGACACAAATGTTTATAATACCAGAACATTCAACAAAAGTGTCAAACAGGCAGAACACTTCTAGACATCATTCATTGCTGGTAACAATATTTGAGCTGATTTAACTGTGGAACATTGTCCATATACTCTTAAAACAAAGACCTTCAAAGAAAAAAAAGACAGCTTCTAAATTTTACAAAACTACTGGGACTTCTTTGTAAGGCAAGTGAAAGTTGAAACCTTTCAGTCCATTAGTAGTCCAAAGAATACTCATTGAGCTGCAGGAAACAGGGTTAACAACTGTGTCTGATGTTGAAGCCAGCCATGGATCAAAGCAGAGTGGTGGAAATTTACATGAACACAGACATATTTAGAATGCATACTTTTTCAGCATTCTGTGCAAAATATGCTATAAATTACCCTTAACTTGTGCAATGTACACATTTTTCTAGATTTAAACAATATATTAAAAACTAGTGCCTAAATGTGAACAATGTCACCTAGCATGGACCTTTCTAGGTCATGTGCTATAGGAATGACCAAAATTAGGACCATTTAGATAATGAAGATATTTACTTATGAATCAAACTAGCAGTGCAATCGTCTAAGACTGGTTGAAATCTAAGTAATCAATGTAGACTTCAGGATTGACATTTGTAATACACCTTCTGTTGGAATGTAATTTGTAATACATGTAGCATTACAATACATTGCATTTGTAATTTCAACAGATGGTGCCACACAAACATTTGTAGTAATAAAAGATGGATTGCTAAAAGGTGATGTAAAAGAAACACAGGAAACATTGTGATTTATCAAAAAATGACTGCATGGTTGCACCCAGGTCTTTAAAAAAATGTTTCTTGATCTTGAATTTTCCTGTTTTGCTCGGTTATGTCAAGCTCAGTTTTGAAGTATAATTGGTATATTCTCAGATCTGCCTATTCCCAGTCAGAGTTGTAGGAGGTAATGGAGGCAGTGCTGGTAAAAGCACATTTGGAGCCCTAGGCAGGGTACATCGCCTTTCGCTGTCCATAGCAGGAAGTTGGTATTATTAGACTTTGATGACCTGGGGGAGGTGAGGAATCACTCTCTGCTATTTGGTATGGGATTCATAAAAACAGTGTTAATGTTTGTTATGTGCCATCTTTTGGAATGACAAATGCAATGCATTTTATTACTACAAATGTTTGTGACATGCCATCTGTTGGAATAACAGCGACACAGCAACCGGACAAACACAGATACACACACACTTATCCTTTTATTAAGATGGATAGTGTTGTACTTACTCCACTCTTTGCATTTACAGGATTATAAATAATGTAATTCTGGATGGGATAAGATTATGCAGCGATAAATTCACAGAAATCTCCTACAATACATTATTAGCATGTCAACAGATTTTGCTTAACTAGAGGAATCCCAATGTACTCTCTATAAACCAATGAGAAAATGATGCCTTACATTATCTAACACTATTTAAAAAATCTAATTTTCTTTGTGCAGAATGGTCCAAAGCCTTTCAGAGTTTGGCAAGAGTGTACACTATTATTGTTATTCTAAAATTATTCTGTCAGCCTCTGTCTCTGGTCTGTTTTATACAAAGAACTATTTTATAATGGACCTTTTGTTCAAACAATTCTCCAGAATTGTGTCTGATCACTTGCAATGTACAAAAAAAAAAGTAAAAATATTTCAAATATGAGAATAAGTAGTACTAAAAGTAAACATTTGTATCACTGCCCTATTTATGTAAAATACATAAATATATGAAAATGTTTCTTTAAAAATAAGAAATTACATACATCCTTAATTCTTCATGGAGGATTTTTCTCTTCTTTTACTTCACATACTGTATGTAACTCATGAACCAAAACTATTCTTGACCCTGGAGTGCACACTGCTTCTCCACTCCTGCAGGGCTTCTCGCTGATAACACTCAGTAGACCTTTTTTCATCGCTCCATGGCATTTTTGAATATCCAGGCTTTCTGTTGGTTATGCTGATCTGTGCAAAACTAAAATAATGTCCCAAGCAAAATAAAGTTTGTCTAATCCAATGTAATAATCTAAAATGAAGCTAGAGTTTGTTACCATACACCAGAGTGCCAGCCACTTCAACAACTACGACAATCAAAGATGAAAATTCTTGATGGAAATTTTTGCTGTAAATTTTATTTTCTGTTGAGCAGACAACAATTTGAGAGCTTAGTGATGCATTTAAATGAGAAATTGAGGAGTGCACTGTATAGCTTTTTCATTTTTAATGCAGTCCCACTTGTTCTCAATCAAGCAGCAACAAAAGCTTCAACAAAAATAAATTTAAGATATCAAATCCAGACAAAATGTTCTTTTGTTCAATCTCATTTTAGGCACTAATTTTAAATAAGTTCTTTTTTTCGTGTATAAAATGAAGACTGCATTTTGTTTATTTTTTAACTATTTTTTTGCTTTTATAACAACAAAGATGTGCTGATACAAATTGAAAAATAAATGAATACAGTATAGGTATGGAAATATCCGTAAGCACATGCTTGCATTTGTATGTGTGTTTGTGTGTGGATGTGTGGGAGTATTTGAGTGTGTAAGTGTGATTATGTAGGAGTGCATTTGTGTAGAGAAAAACATGAATATGTTTGTTAGTTTCAGTGTATTAACGTGGTTGTGTATAAATTGATTTGTTTCTGATTGAATTTGTAAGACTGTATGTAAGTGTACATGCGTGGGTGTGCTGCATGCATATATGTGTTATTCATATACAGTCTTCTTCCTCTTCATCTTTTCCCACTTCTATGTGAGGTTGATGTGCTTGATCAATCTTCTCCAAATAGCTCCGTCCTGCATCTCCTCACCAGTCAAGGCTTCTCCCTTCAGATCTTCTTTTACTTTATCCATCCATCTCCGTTTTGGCCTCCCTCGCTTTCTCTTCCCCAATTCCCATCACTCCTTTGCCCACGTATTAATTGTCTCTCCTCATCACATATCCATTCCACTTCAACTGACTTTCCTGTACTTTCTTAGCTATCTCTGCCACTTTTGTTGTACCTCTGATTGACTCGTTTCTTATTCTGTCCTTTTTTGTAACTCCACACACCCTCCTCAACTTTCTCATTTCTGACAAATCTAACTTCTTCTCCTACACTCCTTTTACTGCCCATGTCTCAGCTCCATATGTCGTTGCTGGGCTTACTACTGTTGTAGAAAATTTACCTTTAACCTTCACCTTAACTCTTTAACCACTCAATACTCCTGATACCTTCTTCCAATTGTTCCATCCACACTGCACCCTATGGGTTATCTCTGCATGTAGTTTTCAGTCTCGGGGCTACCACTGATCCTAGATATTTAAAGGTGTCCACTCTTTTCAATAACTCTCCCTGCAAGCCATCTTCTGAATTACAACTATCATTAAATCTAATTTATTCTGCATCCTCCCTGTGTTTGTATCTTCAACCCTCTAAATCCCAAAGCTCTTCTCCAGTCTTTCAGCTTCTTCGCTACTTCCCCTTTTCTGGGGCGACACAGCAACATGCCTGCACCAGGGGGATTGGTCTTTTATTCCATGACTGAACACATCCATAACCTGATGAAAGAGATAAGGTCTTAAAGAAGATCCCTGGTGCAGACCTACTCTAACTGGGATCTTGTCTGTTAACCCAGAACTGCTTTTGATCTGAGTCCTCACTCACTCATGCATATCCTGGACAATCTTCACATACTTCTCTGGAACTCCTTTCTCTTTCATGACCTCTTGATGTGGTACACTATTATTAAGCATTCTCCAAAGCAATTAAAACCAAATACAGTGTAATCCAGAAATTTGAGGGTCTGATCCACATTTTATGCTGCCTTTTAGAAGGAGCTTAATAAGCAAAAGGTTTAACACATCTAAAATTTTATGGAAGTAATGAAACAATATACTGTGTTTGTAAAGTCAAAGTTAGTAAAGTCTCTTAGAGGTGGACATTTAACAGAAAATCAAGTGTAATGAAAAGTGTCATTCGAGATGAAACAGAAAAGAGGTGAGTGTCAAGGTCTACATAGCGTTCAAGAGGAAAGCAGCCCAGCTTCAGTCATTCAGTCAATCAGTCGCACATTCAAGCTCATTACAAGCTATTAAGCTCAGCTATTTAAAGCCAAGACAAAACTTTCTCTCTGTGTGTCCCTCTCTGTCTGTATCTCTAATGCACCCTTTCAAATCAGAACTTGTCACTTCCTTCTAATGCATCGGGGGGTTTAGATTATCATCTCAAGGCAGCCTCCACTTCTTTCCTTTTTTACAAACAATTATATACAAATTTCTTCTTTTTTAAAGATGAACACTTTAAGCTGTGTTTGAAGATTTTCGCCTTTTAATTTAATGTCCCTGTAATAAATTTCAGAACAGCTGTAAAATGAGCAGGTTAAATGCAATTCATATATCTGTACACCTTTCCCCTGTAATGTAAAAAAATATTAACACATTTATAAAGGAGGAGATAAAAAAGAAAATGTAGTTGTGAATAAGCAGTCAGAGATTAATGAAATGACTAGAAAGGTTATGGCTATCAAATTAAATGTGTGGGTGTAATCTGAAAGAGAGTTTTTAAATGGGTTATAAACAACAGAGAAGGTAGAATGATCAAATCCAAAACTAAAAATTCATACATCCATTCATCTAACTTGTCCATGCAGTTCCAAACCACACGTAGCTGGCGCCTATCTAAGCAGAATGAGTGGAAAAAGTTGGCAACGAACCCTGAGTGCCAGTCCTTTGCAAGGCATATTCACACACAGGGTCATCGAGTGGGATGAGGCAACTGCCTTAGTCAGAGCACCAATATCATACTCTTGTAATGGCCTGGGAGGGAGGGAGAGATGGAGGAATGGAATTAGCCACTTTATGCCAGACTTTTAATGTGTGGCCCCTCAGAAAGACCTGTTTCTTCTTCAGCAGTGGCACACATTCATGGCTGTTTTGTCTGCTCATATACTCCGCCTAGCTCTGCCTCAATCCGCTCACCTGTGGTCAGAGGCAACTCATATGCTACCCTTTTTCCTGGCTCCAGGAATCAAACAAAGGTCACGGTTCACACTAAAGCTAGCTGATAACCATGCATCGGGATATACTGTAAGTGCAGTTTCTGACCACACATATTGCTAATGGGACTGCTTTTTCTCCAAGCATTTCTGTCCCCCTTGGACAGTTCGTGGCCACCTGAGGGGCATATTCCTATTAGGTCCAGACCTAGGGGTGCTACACACTCTGCTCTTCTCAGAACCCTCATCCTAAAGGGTATCACAAACTCCATCTGCCAGGACATTCAGTGGGTGCAAGGTGATCTAGTCTGCCCAGCCTGAAGCATGCCATCTTGAGTGTGCTTGAGGGATCCACCAGCATGCTAAACTAGTCCTTTATGTAATTAGTCAGTTCTCTGTCCCATCACTGCAACCAATGTCATAACCTGGGATGGTGCATGGAACAGAGGAATGGAATAAGCCACTTGACGCCTGACTGCTGGTGACTGAAAGGGACTTGTGGCTTCTTCAGTGGCAGCTACCAGCATGCTGCTCAGGTCTTTAGAGGTGGTAGGTGCTCCCAACTGCTTTGTCTCCTTGTCTGCTCATACATGCCACCTGACTTCTCCTCACGCTGCTCACCCGGGGTCAGAGCTCGCACTGGCCTACTTCATACACATATTCATGCTAACACAGGCAGAGTCATCAATTAACTTAACCTACACATCTTTGGGAGAAAAACCAGAGTACCTGTGGAAAAACCCACAAAAGGAGAACACACTATCACTCTACCCAGATATCAACCAAAAATGTATATATTTATTTAAAAACATAACATGTAACAATAAAATCTAATTAAGTAAATAAAGTAATAAAAGGCAGATAGTGTAAGATCATTAAACCGATTATTTATGGAACTACTGAAATTTAAAGAAGAATTTCAACCAGAAGTAGAAAACGGTTTCTAATTAAATGTTTGGTTGAAGCATAAGCCAGCAGCCACTGCAGAAACTTAAAACACCTGACTTTTATATAATGACAGAAGAGAACAACCACCACGGACTGACAAACAGATCAAAGGAGGAATCATCTGTCCATTTTTTGAAGCTGCTGAGGGTTTCAAAGGGTCCTGGGGAGCTATGATCTACTGTATCTCAGCATCATCATGTGGAAGAATGGAGAACAGGAAATTCTCAAGCACAATGATTTAGACAAATTTATTTGTCAACGAAGATGACATGCACATCTTTTTGAATGTGGGAGGACTATTTGGAGGCAGTCTAAAATGTAGAAAAGGGGAATGTAAAAACTCTGTAAAGACTGACTAGGCCAGGAAATAACACAGCTAACTGGAGCTGTGAGAGAACACTACTAGTTATATGACTTCATGTTGCTCACAATTACATCAAGCCTGTAAAAAGTAGGACCAGATGAGCCAATGTAGAATTAGTAATGCTTACAATATTAATACCACTGTTATTTACTATTTTTTTCTCCTTTTGGTAGCCCACACTTTAAAATATGTTTTTACCATAAAGCTTTATGTTTTAAACTAGAAATCCCAAGCTCTAAAGAATTCAAAGGCACATTGTCACAAACACTTCCAATAATGCCCACTAGAGGGGGATATCACCATCAAATCCCAACTAGTAATAAGTGCAAACATGGAATCCTAATAAAATAAAAGATTTTTTCTTCACAAAAAGGATTTTAATCACAAGGAAGCTCTGTGGACCACAAAGGCAAATGGAATTGCCTGCAACAAAGTTCCCATACAGAATCCAAAAGTCAAAGAACAGAGCAGAAAGTTGAAAAATCAGTGATCCAACAATTCACAAAAATCACCAAATCCCTATCATTACAATGAACCCTCAGGAATTGTGGAAGACCCTTTGGATTTATATGGTGTAGGACTGTTCCTGGCAGTCATTGGAAGGTGGCCCCAGCTCTTGGAAGACCACCAACAAAGCACATGGAACATAACAAAGACAGCTTAATAATAACAATAATAATTCATTACATTTATATAGCGCTTTTCTCAGTACTCAAAGCGCTATCCACACAGGGAGGAACCGGGAAGAGAACCCACAATCTTCCACAGTCTCCTTGCTGCAAAGCAGCAGCACTACCACTGCGCCACCTGTGAGGATACATATAGCTTACATATACATAGACAAAACCAAAAATAAAGACACATAATCAACATAAGTAAAAGAATCAAAAATGAACAAAAGACTTTTACCATTTGTAAAATTAGCTTCCCAAGTCCTGACTGTATTTCAGGGAGGGAATAAGCTCTTGAGAATTTGTGGTTGGGTTCCCTGGGCCAGTTTGTTTTTTTGGTTAGATGACATAATCTTATTTTAGTGACAGGAGTGAACAGTTGCCCCCCAAGGCTGTGACATCATTGTTATAGTTTAGCCTGTTGCAGAATAGTTGTCCCCTCTCTACATGCGGCTTTGACTATGTTGTCATGTGGAAAATAAAAAATGCAGGGTATCGTACTATTTTGTAATATAGTCAAGTTGTAATTATTTTGAATGTCTGTTACAGATTTGCGCAATATATCAAATAATAATTATTGAATTTCAATAGCAACTCTTCCTACAGGAAAAAAGTGAGTGCTGCAGGCTTCCACAACACTCCTACTCACCTACCTGCAGGGCATGTACAGTATGCAGGTAGCCATTGGACCACAGCCGTCCAGCTCCAAAAGCACAAGGGAATCTAAAAACACCCCAATTAATGGAAAGCAATTCTCAAGGGGAATGAGAATGGATAAAAAAGAAAACTCATTTTTGATAATAAAAATAATACAATTGTATTATTATTACAATTAGTTTTTCAAAAATTTCGTAGACTACTCCAGTGGGGTTGGCAGATAATATCAAGTTTCATTTCAGTTTCAGATCTTTTCAAATATTTGTCCAGGGTGATCCCAATTGAAATTTTTCCTATCAAAGTGAATGACTTCAATTTCCTTTACAGTATGCATCAATAAGCCTCAATGATGGACGTTTAATGTAGCAAGTACTGGCATAATCATATACAGTGCATCTGGAAAGTATTCACAGCCCATCACTTTTTCCACATTTTGTTATGTTACAGCCTTATTCCAAAATGGATTAAATTCATTTTTTTCCTCAGAATTCTGCACACAACACCCCATAATGACAACGTGATAAAAGTTTACTTGAGGTTTTTGCAAATTTATTAAAAATAAAAAAATCGAGAAAGCACATGTACATAAGTATTCACAGCCTTTGCCGTGAAGCTCGAAATTGAGCTCAGGTGCATCTTATTTCCCCTGATCATCCTTGAGATGTTTCTGCAGCTTAATTGGAGTCCACCTGTGGTAAATTCAGTTGATTGGACATGATTTGGAAAGGCACACACCTGTCTATATAAGGTCCCACAGTTGACAGTTCATGTCAGAGCACAAACCAAGCATGAAGTCAAAGGAATTGTCTGTAGACCTCCGAGACAGGATTGTCTCGAGGCACAAATCTGGGGAAGGTTACAGAAAAATTTCTGCTGCTTTGAAGGTCCCAATGAGCACAGTGGCCTCCATCATCTGTAAGTGGAAGAAGTTCGAAACCACCAGGACTCTTCCTAGAGCTGGCCGGCCATCTAAACTGAGCGATTAAGGGAGAAGGGCCTTAGTCAGGGAGGTGACCAAGAACCCATTGGTCACTCTGTTAGAGCTCCAGAGGTCCTCTGTGGAGAGAGGAGAACCTTCCAGAAGGACAACCATCTCTGCAGCTATCCACCAATCAGGCCTGTATGGTAGAGTGGCCAGACGGAAGCCACTCCTTAGTAAAAGGCACATGGCAGCCCGCCTGGAGTTTGCCAAAAGGCACCTGAAGGACTCTCAGACCATGAGAAAGAACATTCTCTGGTCTGATGAGACAAAGATTGAACTCTTTGGTGTGAATGCCAGGCGTCACGTTTGGAGGAAACCTGGCACCATCCCTACAGTGAAGCATGGTGGTGGCAGCATCATGCTGTGGGGATGTTTTTCAGCGGCAGGAACTGGGAGACTAGTCAGGATAAATGGAAAGATGACTGCCGCAATGTACAGAGAATCCTGGATGAAAACCTGCTCCAGAGCGCTCTTGACCTCAGACTGGGGCGACGGTTCATCTTTCAGCAAGACAACAACTCTAAGCACACAGCCAAGATATCAAAGGAGTGACTTCAGGACAACTCTGTGAATGTCCTTGAGTGGCCCAGCCAGAGCCCAGACTTGAATCCGATTGAACATCTCTGGAGAGATCTTAAAATGGCTGTGCACCGACGCTTCCCATCCAACCTGATGGAGCTTGAGAGGTGCTGCAAAGAGGAATGGGCGAAACTGGCCAAGGATAGGTGTGCCAAGCTTGTGGCATCATATTCAACAAGACTTGAGGCTGTAATTGCTGCCAAAGGTGCATTGACAAAGTATTGAGCAAAGGCTGTGAATACTTATTTACATGTGATTTCTCAGTTTTTTTATTTTTAATAAATTTGCAAAAAACTCAAGTAAACTTTTTCACGTTGTCATTATGGGGTGTTGTATGCAGAATTCTGAGGAAAAAATGAATTTAATCCATTTTGGAATAAGGCTGTAACATAACAAAAGGTGGAAAAAGTGATGCGCTGTGAATACTTTCTGGATACACTGTATTTGCACATATGCATTGTAATAAAACACAAAAGGAGATGAAAAAGGATTGGAGTACCGACAGAGAATACCCTGTCTAATGGCAAGTATTGGTTTGATAAGAAGAATAAGGGCCACATTGCTCGTTTCATGACAAGCATGCAGTATATCAATGTGTTCCTCAGGAGTGCCACCAGCTAAGTGATGCCCACTTCCTGTATTCTGTAATAACTCTCGCTAGGATGAAACAATTTGTGTCAGAGTGATGAGGTAGGCGCCGGACAGCCATTTAACCTCTGTTTGCAACTTCTGGGTATATACCGCTCATACCCCTTCACTCAGTCACTTGACTTCTCATTGGGATGGTGGTGTACAATACTGAGCAATGTATCTTCATGGTGCAAACCTATTGGGTCACCAATTCATTTAAGCAATGTCAAAATCAAATGGATGATCGTGAGTTAACGGAAGGTTACTTCCAGCAAAATGGAGCAATGTGTCACACATCAGCAAGCAGCCTGGCAGAAAATGAGTCCTTCATCGGCAACAGGGTAATTTCAAAAGGGACTTTGGCCACCACGGTCACCGGATCTGACACCACCAAACTTCTTCCTTTGGGGTATGCTCAAAGAAAAAGTCTATCAGAACAAGACTCGCACTGTGGAAGATTTGAAGGAAAACATCCAACGTGAAATTGCTGATATTCCCCCCGAGATGCTTGCCGATACATACAGGAACATGTAGTGCCACGTTGAAATGTGTCTGGCAGAAAACAGAAACCACTTCCAATAGATTACACATACGTCAAGGTATATAGCGTATTTTTTGGTTCAGATTGCTTCATCCTAACGGGAGTTACAAGAGAATATTCGGGGCCTCTTTCAAGTGAATCTCCCTGTATGATCTTTACTGGAAGGGGAGGAGTGAGTAAGTGCCAGACAGCAGATGTCAGTACCCTTGCAAGTAACTAGTTGCAGTAGTCAAGGTGTGACATGACCAGTGCCTTAACCAGAGGTTGTGCTGTACACTCTCTCAGCATATGGTCTTGGAGGTTTTATACACAGTGAATTTGCATGAATGGGAGCCTGTCACAATGTGATCAATGAAAGTTAGCTGGTAGGGCATGAGACTTAGAGCTTTCTGTATGCAGGAAGTTAATCACATCTGTTTTTATTTTTCTAAATGTGCTTTGGTTCCTAATCCTGATTGTCACTTCAAGGTTAAATACTAACTTGGTAGGTTCTAATGATAATGAGCAGATTTTTACAGAGGTATAATGAAAGGGCTGGCAGGAATAATAAAGAGCTCAGCCTTTGACGGGTTGAGTTGGAATAGTGTTCCTTCAAACAAACCGAGACCATGTTGACCTCAGACAGGAATAACAGATACAGCTGAGTATCATCAGCATAGCAATGATACTCAAAGTCATGGGGCTGGATGATAGGACCTAGCGAATCCGAAAGTCACCCTTCTGCTTACCTGATGTGACGCTAACACTTCTCCCAGCACGACACTTGGCAGGATCTAAATGAGAGGTAGGACCCAAGCCATCTGAGAGCAGTCTGAGTGATACCTAGGTTAAAGAGAGTGGCAAGGAGGTTTACAGTGTCAAAGGCAGAAGAGAGGTATAAAAGGATGCAAATGGTTGACACAGTGGTAGCTCTGGCCAAGTACAGCATTTTGCCAACAGTCAGTAGAACTGTCTTGGTGGACTGGCTCCTTGTGAGGCCAGGCTAGTTAGAATCAAGCAGATTCCCATCGTCTCATCAAGGCTGGATTCTCATTTATAAAACTTTGTATGTAGTCAAGTATGAAAATTTGCTTACCCTAAAAAACAGGAAAAATGCATATGTCAAAAAAATCTGATTTATAAAAACTGGCATATGCACATTTCTACATCATTTTTCTTTATAAGTAACAGTTATCTTGTAAATGTGCATATTTGAATGGACTATACTAATAAACCTTGTACATATGCAACATGATGCTGCAAATGTTCATCGCCTGGTAGAGCAGCCTCCCACCTGATGCATTCTGCCACCTCCAATTGCATTTCAGAAGTTCTACAGGGTACTCTGTAGTGTCTGAGCGGGTAGCCACTATCACCTGGCATATGTAATGACATGATAACTGTTACCATAAATAATATTGGTCACAAGAAACATTGACTGTTCAACCTGTTACCTTATCATCAAGCCAGCCATCATGTATACCATATCAGCAAGTTGTCTGATCAATGCTACTTTGTCTCAAAATAAATAAATGAATCAAAGCTTGACTTAGGCCAACAAGCCATAATGTTTGTTAGTCTCATCTTGGCATCACTGATGAGTTGTGTGTTAATGGAATGTAACTGATTACTGATAACAAAGGAAGCATCATTCTTGCTAGATGTCCTTATTGCACATGAGAGCTGTCAACTGCCCCAATTATTTTAGGGAGACCGGACACTGCTGCAAGCTTCCTTTTTATGTTGGCATGTTGCAACTAAAATTAAAACCGAATGTATCACATTGTCAGTCATTTATGGGTCCAACACAATGGGCATGATAGAGCTGAAGCTTGGCTGAGATATTCCTAACCTGCTAGCCAGTTCCTTTTGGAAGACACATGCTGCCAGAAAGACGACCATTGTTAAAATCTGCATATGAACAGGTGTAACTCACCTTTCTTTCTTATGCTGAGGCCAATTCAGCATATAGTTCCAAGAGAATGGCTCTTGAAATTTTAAATTAGCTCATACGACAGTTGTCATCATGGGCAAAAAAATCTGAATGGTGCCTAAAGCTCGTTCCCTTTGTATATGACTATTTGCATAGTCTTCAGGCAGTGCCTAATAAGCCATACTGTGTCAAACCATTAGGCTATAGATAGGCTATAGGACATGAGATTTAGAGCTTTCTGTATGCAGGGAGTTAATCACATCTGTTTTAATTTTTTAAAATCTGCTTTGGTTTCTAATCCTGAGATGTGACAACATGTAGCTAATATAAACTGATAAAAAAAACAAAAAAGTTCTTCAGTACAAATATGCAGCATTGGCCCTCTTAAAGTAGAACTAAAGTAGAGTCTGTACACCATATTCATCATTTTTGTGGTTTAATATATTTGTGATGTCAACACACATTCTAATAATGGCTCAGTCATCTGATATATTATATGCGTGAGTCATCATTTAGCTGATTTGGCTGCATTTCCCAGCTTTATCAAGTGTTGCCATTTTCCACTTTCTCCAAAATGTTACATATAGAATAGTCTGAGTGGCCATAAAAACACACACACTTTCTTATCAAGTTTTCTTTTATAATTCCAAACCTTTGTATGGAATGTTGCAAACACATATTTCGAGACTCTTTTTGTGCCTACTCATGTTTTATAAATCTGACCCCTGGAATGGTCCTGGCTGTGTTTTTGTGCCTGTACTTCCCACTCTGATCAGGCTCCTTGTTCTGTGTGTACACTCAGTTACCACTTTATTAGATACATGTTTCTGCTACAGAGGAGGATCCCTTTTCTCCTGCAGAACAACGTGGATTTTTCAAAGCATGGAGTGAATAAGGTGAAAGAAATATTCCATGGAGACTAGACAGTTCCTGTAGATTTTGTGGCCACACATGCCTGCCGTGAGCTTTTTGTTTCACCTCATCTCAGTTTTCCTTTGTTGAATTGAGATCTGCGAACTGTGCATGCCACTGGAGTACACTAAAGTCACTTCCATGTTCATGGACAAAGCCAATTTGAAACGATGTGTGCTTTGTGATTTGGAACATTCTTCTCCTGGAAGTATCCATTTGCCTATAAATGGATATACACAATGCTTAGGTACATCGTAGTATTCAAATCCAATGACTCTCAAATGATGTTAAAATGTGCAAATAGAAAACATTTCACACACAATTGCACTGTCACCAGCAGCCTGTACTATAGACACCAGGCACAATGCATCCTTGCATTCATGGTGTTTCTGCAGTAGGGTGTTGTACCGTGTTAGCCATTATGAATGTAGTGAAAAGTCAAGCAAAATGACACCTTTTATTGGCTGGCTAAAAAGATTACAATATGCAAGCTTTAGAGGCAACTCAGGCCCCTTCTTCAGGCAAGATGTAATCTTGGTGTTTCTGCCAAATTCTGACCCTACCAATAACATCTGCCAGTAGAGATTTAGATTTCTCAGATCAGGAGACATTTTTCCAGTCGTCATTGATCTAGTTTTGGTGATCAGGTGTCCTTTATAGGTTCATCTTCTTCTTCTTAGTTGAAATGAGTGGTGCTCAGTGCTTCTAGTGCTTTTCTTCCTTGTTCCTTAATGAGCACATTAGCTCCCCTAGCGGAGCAGCCCGAGTCAGACACACATGCATACAGCATACAGGTACGTAGTGTTTTCACTGGCAATCAAGGCATGTGCTCTCCTCCTCCTCCCACCGCACTACTCTAGACAACCGACCAATGAGAGCTTGGGAGCGGGGCAATGCTGCCGCGGGAGGGGCGGAGACGCGTGCCAAACCCCGCACTGAAAGACACCGCAGATTTGTATGTGAACGAGCAGCCTGTCCTTGTCCACTCGGTCCATGGATTACGTCGTGTCCCTCCAAGTGGAGCATCAGGTCGCCGTGTCTGCAACTCACCTCTATCAAGGCTACTCTGTGTCCCTGGAGGTAAGTCCTGGGGATCTGTGGGCACATTGACGGGGCGCTGCGCATCTTCAATAGGAAGGAATTCTCTTTTATCACGTCTTTTTGTTGCTTGACTGCATCACTTTGCATAAAAAGTGCAATTTTTTATCCAGTGTTAGGAGGTGCTTGAAATACAACACAAATCTGTAACTTGCGGTCTTTGTGGGTGAAACAAGTTGAAACAAGAGTGCAAAGGTAACTGCGCACATCGATGCTCGAAATAATGCGCACATTTATGCCAGCAGAAAATTGGCTGGTGGGCAACCCGTGCAAAGAAGTTAATTGTCTTTAATGTTAGTGGTTGGTACGTTCTGAAATAAAATCGATTAACTTGTGAGAAACAAAATAGGACGAAATCATCATGGATCTATCTATCTATCTATCTATCTATCTATCTATCTATCTATCTATCTATCTATCTATCTATCTATCTATCTATCTAATTTCGTGAACAAATGAAACGTTTTAGTGTAATTACGAAAACAGTCTTCAGTAAACTCCTCTTTATGAGAAGCACGATGAGAGGCGTGTGTGAAGTGACTCAAAACAATCGGGTGAAGACAGCGGATCGATACGAATGACAGAGGTGCTTAAGCCTTCATCATGCATGCATTGTTTAAGTGGACGTCTTTAATGTAACAAGGAAAGGTCAGGAGAAGGGCTGGCAGATCAGTTTCGAGGCTACTATATTTAGTCAAAAAATGGAGGCAAAGCAGCGGAGTTACATATATATTTCATCGATGTATTCCTCACTGGCTTGTGCGAGTATTTAAAGTTATTGTTTAGGTTAGTGTAAAAACGTGTACTCGTATTGTGACACTGGCGGAAAAATATTTAGTATCCCGCGGAGTTTGTCACAATGTCTAAAAGCGTCTCTGAATGTCTTACGACAAACTGCCGTCTCTATTCAATACGCTGAAGTCTCCAAGCGCCTAGAAAATAAATTAACGGAACAGATTTCTCGACCCAGCTGTTGCATTGTCAGACAATGGATATGCAGCGAGCAAACCATTTGTGCCCGAAGCTTCCCCAGCGCACGCGGAAGAGAGTTGTGTAGTCCACAACCAGGCAGGTGCCGCGAGGTAGAAATTTAATAAGACACATGGTGAGTAAGGCTGTGTAGAGGAAACAAACACCCTGGCACTAGAGTGGCTGGTGATCCATGCCGATCTAGGGTGATCAATGCCGGTCAAATTGTATAGAGACAAAAGTAACGGAATATTGTGGACGGCTGAGTTCAGGTTAAGTATAGGCGATATTTCCGAAATGGCAAAGGTGAGCTAATTTGGGTGACATTCGGTTAAGATCGCTTCTGTCTAGGCAGCAACTTTATCAGTTGTCACCACTCCGTGCCATCCTTCTCTCCGTTGTTCGGGTGCGCAGTGGCATTAACTCGAACAGTCTGCTCTCGTCCGTAATTGTTACCGTCACAGTCCGTAAAACTTTAAGCTCTAAAGGCTCCGCGTTTAGTTGAAGCCACTCCATGAGCAAATCCCCCGCTGCCCTTTTCCACGGGGTAAGAAAGAATAGGAGACAGCTGTGACGTCAGGTAGCAAAGACGGGTAGATGAGGATAAAGCTTCATGAACTCAGGTTAGTCCGTTTCAAAGCAGCTAGAAGAGCAAAATCGTGTTAGCAGCGCTGGCATGAATGCCAGGTGTGTAAACGCCAGGGATCCGATGCGCTGTCAGGTTGAGGGAATCCCACGTTAGGCTTATCAGGCAGGCTATCCTTTCTCGTATGTTTTGGATTTTATAGCGCGAGCTCTTATGCATGACATATCTCCTTTTTCATTTGAACAGTTACTGTTTCACGAGGGCATCGCGGCACTGTTTTGGAGGGCAACACACGCCGCAGACCCGAGTCTTTTAATCTTGCTGACTTTGCTGTTGCGTGATGATTACATACGAGGAATAAACAGACTGCTACGTATGACTGCCAACGGAGCAATTTGTATCTGTCACTTAGTTGTCGTCTTTACTTAATTAAAACGTATCGATGCTTTTACTTTTTCACATTTTTGTTATTTTTGGCGTTTGTGGCTATTGATAGTATGCATCTTACTCTGATCATGTAGAAGTAAGAATTACATTAAGTAATAACAAAAACAACAACAACAACAATAATAACAACAACAGTAATAATAATCTATTGCATTATTATGCTAAATATTGAGTATTATACTGAATTTGGGGTACCGAAGTAAGAACCACGGACATAAAGTTCTAGAGACCGGATCAGAGGTCAGGAACTATATATACTGTCCAAGTTGGGGTCCTCCAGTGTACTACCACATACGACAATGCTTTTGTCAGGGTGATTATCCATCCATCTATTCTGGGAGAAAAATCGTAATACAAGGAGAACAGACACATACAGCAGGGGGACGGGTAAAGTTCACACAAACACTGGCTTTGAAACTTTTTGAGGAGACAGCGCTCCGTCAGGCTGCGTTTGAGTGCTTGGGACGGTTAATGCCGAACCTTTGTGCAACTAAACCGATTCGGAAAACGGGTGCTATTGGGATTTTAATGTACTTTGTTCGAAGCAGTTTCAAGTTTTTTTTGTTTTGTTTTATGGAGTCTATTACTTTAACATGGAGCTTTGTTTTTATGATCTTTGTTAATAACCTGGGCGGCACGGTGGCGCAGTGGGTAGCGCTGCTGCCTCGCAGTTGGGAGATCTGGGGACCTGGGTTCGATTCCCGGGTCCTCCCTGCGTGGAGTTTGCATGTTCTCCCCGTGTCTGCGTGGCTTTCCTCCGGGCGCTCCGGTTTCCTCCCACAGTCCAAAGACATGCAGGTTAGGTGGATTGGTGATTCTAAATTGGCCCTAGTGTGTGCTTGGTGTGTGGGTGTGTTTGTGTGTGTCCTGCGGTGGGTTGGCACCCTGCCCGGGATTGTTTCCTGCCTTGTGCCCTGTGTTGGCTGGGATTGGCTCCAGCAGACCCCCGCGACCCTGTGTTCGGATTCAGCGGGTTGGAAAATGGATGGATGGATGTTAATAACCTTGCAAACTGCGCTATATAAAAAGAGCGCTATATAAAGTGATGATTGAGTGATTGAACAGACAGTAAGGAACTGCAGTGAAATGCACACGAACACAAACTTACATACTATACATATATATATATATATATATATATATATATATATATATATATATATATATATATATAGTGTGTGTATAGTGCCTTCAGTAACCACTCAGACCTCTGCACTTATTCTTTTATCCACATCAAGCAACATTCTGTACCTTCAAATGACAAATTGAAAACAAAATTTTAGACATTTTTGCAATTTTTTTAAAAGTAAAAAACTACACTAGCACATTAACACAAATATTCAGAAACTTTACTCAGCACTTCCTTGAGTCTTCTTGAATTTGGGAATTTTCTGCCATTCTTCTCTGCAGATCAGGTTGAATGGAAACTGTCAGCGGACTGCAATTTTCTGGTCTCTCCAGTAATAGGGTGTTGTGCCCTGTTAGCCAGTATGGATATATTGAGAAGTCAAGCAAAATGACACCTTTTATTGGCTAAAAGAAACCGGTTGCAATATGTAAGCTTTCGAGGCAACTGAGTCATATATATTGTAATCAGTTCAAGTTCACTTATTATAGTGTCTTTTCCCAATCATATGCAATCAACTGAATTTACCACAGGTGGACTCCAGACCAAGTGTATAAACATTTTAAACAAAATGATCAAAAGAATGGGATGCACCTTAAGTGTCACAGCAAAGGGTCTGAATACTTGTGTCAATGTGACATTTCATTTTTGTAATTTTTAATAAATTTGGAAAAATTCCTAAAATCCGTTTTTCATTTTGTCACTCTGGAATATTGAGTGTTGTTTGATGATGGAAAAAATAATTTAAGTGATTGTAGCATAAGGCTGCAATATGACAAAATGTGTAATGGAAAAGGGGTAAACTATCTGAAGGAAAGTGTGTATACATTGATTAGTCATAACATTAAGTCAACCTGCCTAACACTGTGTCACCAAAACAGCGCTGACCAATCAAGGCACTGACTCCACAAGACCACTGAAGGTGTCCTGTGGTATCTTTCATCAAGACATTAGCAGCAGATATTATAAATCCTGTAAGTTGTGAGATGGGGCCTCCATGGAGCAGACTTGTTCTCCCAGCATATCCCACAGATGCTCAATTGGATTGTGATCTGGGAAATGTGGAAGCCAACTCCACTCTTCGAACTGTTTGTCATGTCTTTTCAAACCCATCCTGAACAATTTTTGCTGTGTGGCAGTGTACATTATCCTGCTGAAAGAGGCCACTACCATCAGGGGTGTACGTGGTATGCAACGATATTTAGGTAAGTGGTATGTGTCAAGTAACATTTACATGACTGCCAGGACCAAAGGTTTCCCAGCTGAACTTTGCCCAGATCTTCACAATGCCTCTTTTGGCTTGTCTTTTTCCCATAGTGCATTCTGATGCTAACTCTTCTCCAATTAAACGATGCACACGCATATTATATAAAAGAAAATGTGATTCATCAGACCAGACCAACTCCTCCCATTGCTCTTTGTTCCAATTCTGATGTTTAGATGCCCATTGTAGGCACTTTCAATGGTGGACAGGGGTCAACATTGGCATTCTGATCAGTCTGCAGCTCTTCAGCCCCAGACACAGAAAGTTGCGATGTACTGTGTGTTCTGACAGTTTTCTTTCATAGCTGGCATAAGTTTTTTAGCAATATGTGCTACAGTAGCTCTTCTGTGGAATCGGACCAGACAGGCTGGTCTTCACTCCCCAAGTGTATGAGTGAGTGTTGGGCGCCTAAGACCCTGATGCCAGTTCACTGATTGTCTTCACTTGGACCACTTTTGGTAGGTACTAACCACACACCCCACAAGACCTGCTGTTTTGGAGACGTTTTGGCCCAGTTGTCTAGCCATCACGTTTTGGCCTTTGTCAGAGTTTCCCAGATCTTTATGCTTGCCCATTTTTCACCTTCCAACACATCCTGTTCAAGAGCTGACTGCTCACTTGCCGCCTAATATATTCCACCATTCAACAGGCACCATTGTGACGAGATAATCAATGTTGTTCACTTCACCTGCCTTTGTGTCTAATCAGTGTATATGTATTATATATATATATATATATATATATATATATATATATATATATATATATATATAATTCTTGTGGACAGGCCTCTTCATTGAGAAGAAACACTACTTTTCTCTGATGGTAACATGAATTAGACGATCTACAAGTATCTGAATTAAAATTTAAAGAAAAAACAATATCTGCATACTTCTGTCATATCACCTATGTCCATATATATTCGATCTCTTTATGCTTTTACCTTTTCGTCAATATCGCCTTGAATTTTGATTCAGTGTTTGGAATTACATCGTGACAATGCAACATATAACTGCCCGTGAGTGAGTATCAATTCTTTCTCTCAACACGAACTGTGTCTGACAATAGCATTCACACAAATGTGAAATGATTGAACCATGTGCGTGGCTGTAAATGTTTTAGATGTGGCCAGGACTTTTCCAAATCTCTTTACATAAAGTCTTGTCTCAAGGGACTTGAAATTTTCTCTCGCGAGATTTCACTTTCACCAAACAACAAATCTTTTAATTCTCACGGATATGCCTCTTCTTTGGGAAGAAACACTACTTTTTCCTGATGGCAACACCAATTAGACGATATACAAGTCTCAGAATTAAAATTTAAGCCAAACAATATCTACATAGTTCTGTCATATCACCTATGTCCATGTATTCGATCTCTTTACACTTTTACCTTTTTGTCAATATCGCATTGAATTTTGATTCCGTGTTTGGAATTACATCATGACAATGCAACGTATAACTGCCTGTGAGTGAATATCGTTTCTTTTCCCTGATGGCAACACAAATTAGATGATCTACAAGTCTCTGACTTAAAGGTTAAATCCGAACAATATATTCGATCTCTTTTTGCTGTTCCGTTATTTCACCGAGTAATAATTTCCACTTGTTTGTACTAATGTGATCTTTACTATCATTTTTTTGAGACTTTCAAATTTTCGTACTTTCATTATCTCTAACTTGCTCTGCATGTGTATCGTGCCAATGTTTTTGAATTCTTTACAAAGTTCTACTTCTACTTCTACGACGTTCTACTCTTTGTCTTTTATTTCTGGCCCTGGGCATGGTTAATCACTTGGCACAGTCTCGTCTCGTGGGACATGAAAGTGTCCATCTGTGAAAATCACATCTCGTCTATATATATATATTTTATCCTGTATATATTATATATAATATAGGCAGTGGTATACCTCTTACGTGTAATTTGAGAGAAATTCCATTTCAAAACATTCAATTTGTATTCCAAGCTCTATTTTTGGGTGCAAATTATATTGCATTGCATCTGAATTCATATTAGTCTGTCTGTCTGTGAGCAAATTTGTCTGTTTTTCTTTCTAGCTGTAATATTCTGTCAGCAAAACCATGTGAGTAAAAATTAATGTATAATTACTGGATTCTTCTTATGAATTATATATTTAAAAAGATAATTTTTTCACTGTAACATAAGAACAATCTTTTGTGAATAATAAACTAAGAGGAAAAAACAGATCATTATATAGCAGAGATGTTCTAAGTGAAAGATACAAGTAGTGGCACTGATTATGAAATCCCTTTATTTATTATTATAATATTCAGAATCTTTTCCCTTCCTACTATCAGTTGCATTTTCCCCTTTGCACACTACAGTTACATTCAAGAAATGTTTATAGCTTTTGTTAAAAGAAGAACTTTTCATTGTTTTTACCTGTACTATTGACGGCAAGTGAAACTCTGATGGCAGGCTTTAACAAATTGAATCAATCAATTAGACCAAATCATGCTGTACTTACTTTACATATTGTACAGCTCTTTGATGGTCAGTGTGATTTTTATGCTGTGTTGTGTCGGGTATGTGCGTTGGTGTTACTGGTGTTTTCAGAAGGAGGTGTTTCATCTCACAGGGCACCCTGGATATCATCGAGAGCTGCTGTTTAAAGCTGATCCTCCAACTAGGATGTTGGATATCTCTGGTTCAACAGTTCTTGAGGTCGATCCTCTAAATAGCTGTGAACCACCCAATTTCACTGTGATTGCACAGATGGTGGACCACCTGAGGGTAGGGAAGGCTACAGGGATCTGTGGTATCTGGGGTGAACTTCTCCATGCTGGTGGTAAGGCCATCCTCCTGGCATTGCAAGCGATCTTTGCTTCCATTTGGGAGACTGGCATCATCCCAATTGACTGGAAAACAGGACTTGTCGTCCCTATCTGGAAAGGGAAGGGTGATTGCCCGGATTGTGGCAACTGCAGGAGATAACACTGCATTCAGTGCAGGGTAAGGTCCTTGCTAGGGTTGTACTTGATAGAATCTGTGATCACTTGCTCACCTACCAGCGACCAGAGCAGTCTGGTTTTATGCCTAAGAATTTTATCATGGACTGCATCCTGGCACTGGGGGTACTCATGGAGTGGAAACACGAATATCAGCAGAGCTTCTTTGCAGCTATTGTCGAATTTCAATGAGCATTTGACTCAAGCTGCCCTGTGGGACATCCTAAGACTTCGCGGGATCCCCTCAAGGTTGCTGGATATCATGGCTGGCCTGTACGCTGGTACTGTGAGTGCTGTGCAGAGTGGAGGCAGAAGCTCTGTGTTTTTCCCAGTTGATTCTGGAGTTCATCAGGGGTGTGTTCTTGCTCCTACTCTGTTCAATGCTTGCCTGGACTGGGTGTTGGGCAAGGTTGTGGGATTCAGCAGCTGTGGGGTATTTGTTAGTGAAGAAAGATTCACTGATCTTGACTTTGCTGACAATACTGTGATCTTCACAGAGTCAAAGAAGGCTCTGTTTGGGGCTCTCGAGATGACTGAGTGAGAAGTCTGAGTGTCTGGGCTTGCGAGTGTCCTGGATAAAAACTAAGATCCAGGCCTTCAATGACTTCTTAGACACAGCAATCAGCAGTGTGTCTGTCTGCGGAGAGAGTGTCGACTTTGTCGAGACGTTTACTTATCTCGGCAGTGACACTCATGTCTCTGGTGACTCTTCCTTTGAAGTCAGTAGATGGATTGTGAGAGTATGGGGGGTCATGAGGTTGCTGGAAAGGGGTGTGTGGAGCTCCTAGTATCTCTAAAAAAGGAGATAGAGTCCAAGTCCAAGTCTTTAGAGTCCTGGTGCTTCCTGTCTTGCTATATGGGTGTGAGACATGGACACTATCCAGTGACCTAAGATGAAGACTGGACTCCTTTGGTACTGTGTCTTTTTGCAGAATTCTTGGGTAATTGCTGGTTTGACTTTGTGTTGTATGAGCGGTTGCTCATGGAGTCCTGAATGAGGCACATTACCTGAATTGTGAGGGACCGTCAGTTACAACACTACGGCCATGTGGCACAATTACCTGAGGGTGATCTGGCTTACAGGATCCTCATTGCTGAGGACCCAAGTGGCTGTACCAGGCCAAGGGGCCACCCACGTAACACCTGGCTGCAGCAGATAGAGGGTCATTTCCGGAGGGTGGGATTGGACCGTGTGTCATCCTCGGAGGTTGCCAACTAGGATCACAAGCTGTTTCGTCATGTGGTGGGTGCAACAACACACTGTACCAGTGCATGCTCCCCAACCTGACCTGACCTGACCTGGTGTGCCGGGCCAGTCAATTCAAGAGAGGCCCACCAAATCAACAAGCTAATTAAAAGGACAGGCTCAGTTACTGGATAAACTGTGGACCCCTGGAGGTAGCAAAGGAGAGAACTAAAACAAAACTGAGTGTAATTATGAACAATGCTTTGTCTGACACACTAATATTGAGGACTTTTAACTAACGAATCATTCAGCTGAAGTGCGTCAAGAAACACCACTGGGACACATCTTGTACTAATGGAAATACACTTTTGGAATACCACACTGTGATTGTTATGTTTGTTATTGTTATTTAATTATTTATTAAGATTTGTAAAATGCTGCATTCTCTCTGGGGCATATAATCTATCTATCTATCTATCTATCTATCTATCTATCTATCTATCTATCTATCTATCTACAAGCACTTCAAATACAGTTGAGTTTCAACCCCTCAAAACCCATAGAAAAATAAGAATCATTTTTATCCTTCTTCCAATACTCTTGAGAGTTTTGCAAACTTTGCTTATGACCCAAGGTGACTGAGAAATGTAATAATAAAAAGATATACATTATTGGAGTAAGGGTGGCATAGTGGCACAGTGGTTAGCACTGCTGCATCACATTTCCAGTGTTTGATTCCCAGTCAGCTTTGGAGTTTTCACATTCTTTTCAGGTTTATTTGGCTTTCTCCAGTTTTCCTTTCAAGCATACACTATATTAATTTAATTAGTTAATTTTAATTGCTATTTCTTTATTAGGGAGATGTTTATACAAGTAGACTTAGACTTACTGGCAGTACAGATTAGACTCTCCATTAGACTGAGATGGAAAATGCCAGTTCTTTTTTTAAATGAAATTTTGATTTTATATAGTAAAAGGTTTCTTTGAACCTTAAGTGATATCAGTTTGCATCTACTATACCCCTCAAAGTCACACTTTCAAGATGAACAGTCTGGTGTCCTGATATCTTTTCTTTAGAGTTTTTGGGTTCAAGACTAAAAATGGTACAGATATTTTTAAATCTAAAGATTACAATGTTTGATATTTGGATTTTAAAATCCACACATCAAATTACCATTAAAGTTTCCTTATAATTAAGATGCTTGTTTTAAATAAAGTACGCATTTATTAATTTGTTTTCTGAACTTATGTATTCCAGCAAAAGCCTAACATCAGAAGACACACTTACAACACTCACTCAGCCTGGGCCAGTGTAGGGCCCCCAATTAAATCAATATGCACGCCTAAGAATATAAATGAATGAACGGATGAATGAATGCATGAAATTGCATGTCTAATCTGAAGACGCTGCTCATAGTTTGCATAAGGTGTCAGTCTGTGACTTTTGTGTGAGAAGTGTATTTTATACTTTTAGTTTGTTTATTCTCCAGTTTTGCATTCTCAGTCCGAGCCTGTTGATATTATGACAATAATATTTGATTCTTCATCACTCTAAACTTCACTGTGTGGAGTTTTATATTTCCCCTTTATCTCCTTGTGATTTTCTCTGGGTACTGTGGTCTTCCAAATGGATAGTAGGTAACTCTAAACTGGCCCGTATGACAGAGCGTGTGGGTGTGTGCATGAGTGTGCCAAGATGGGGCCCTGCCTTGTGCCCAGTGTTACTGAGACAGGCCCAGGAACCTGCAATACTGGACTGGAAAAACAGACTCAAATATATGCTTAGCGAAGAGTAGATAATGGAATATCTACAGTATAAAATGAATGTTGTACAGCCATTTGCTAAATAGTATTACCACAGTTTTCCATCATCTTTTCAGTCTTATTCACTAATAACAACAAAATTAATTTAATTTCACTTGAACACCACTAGATCTGAATACCAACACGAATATATTACAAAGTGACACAGTCAATACACGATAGAAAAATAGAGCAACAATAGAAAGAGCTTATAAATACCCTCAAAATGCCGAATGTGTAATTTACACTGAAACCTTTGGGTTTACATGGTAATATTAGCAGAAAATGCTATTGTAATGAAAATATGTTAAGGGACATAAGAAAAGAGATATCATCAGACTTGCAGTAAGCTATATCTGTGTGATCATTAACCTCACTCATGAGTTAATAAAACTCAGCAAGGAGATCTTGTGAATCACACCATGTACATTACAGCTGCTTAAATGGTTTGTATCTGCAGTGCATTTTGCAAGGCTAATGTCTGCCTTAAGCCAGCAAAACATGACTGTTTACTGCCTGTGTGAGTGACTGCTCTAGTCACGTTATCATTAAATGCAGTCAGAGAGGAATGGAAAAGCAGGACAGAGTCACAGAAAGCAGGAGAAGCACAGAATGCAGAAAATGAATTCACACATTTAACAAAGAAACATCTCATATGGTAAAATATGAATCTTGACCTAGAAAATCTTGGTCATCATGATGACTACTTGGTTTTATTTGATGATAGTAAATATAGTAAGGCTGATATCAATAACCATCAGATCAACAGAGGGAGCTGATATTTCTTAAAGCCTCCGCTGCTGTAATTGCCTGATTATGGAACAGGAGAACAGGGGAGTGGAAAGGAAATCACAATGCAAACTGCACGGTGGTAAAACTCTATACAGATACTGGGTGACTTCATTAAAACACCTGGTGAAAATTGCAATAAATAACGCATAAACAATTATATCACAAAGCTTCAGGTAAGACGAACAAGCTGGGTGCAATGCGCTTTTATTGTTGTTCCCTAATCCTTAACAGCAAAGAGTTGTAATTTTCCTCAGTGTGTCTATGGGTACTGCTGCCCCATTGCTTGTTTTAGATGATTTTAAAGTAATGCTAGGTTTACAGATAATAATCTAGCAGCCTGATTGTGTATTAGGTGTAAAAGAAAGCAAGTCACCACATTTCTTATTTGCAGGCATCAGAGTTGGCTCTAGCATTTTTGCTGCCCTATTTGATGCTGTAAATGGCATCCCACCAACCCCTTTGGTTTAAGTGGAATCATCACTGCTAGACATGCACAGTACATTGAAACCTGGAGGCTGAACTGGGGACAGTGAACTAACGAGGGTTTGGATACAAAACAGTGAATTGACAATTTGAGAATATCATGTGGGGAGGTTGATTACTTATAGCAGGTTTGGAAAATGTGCTCCTGAGGGGTGCTATTTCAGAAAACAAGCTAGAATTAGGCTGCATTACCAGGTTTTATTCATTGCATTTAAAGTTTTTCTAAAGAAAAATGTTTCACATAATCATATTATTATTTAATATACCAGTATTAATCGTACAGGTCTTGTCAAAGAAGACACAGGCTAGGATGAATGGTTTCTTACCTGGCCTTGATGATGGAAGGGTGGGACGAGTTTGCCTCCTGGGGCATGTGTTTCTCCAGCACAATAGGTGGCCACAACTCTCTGGTGGGTCTTCTGTGTACAGAGGGGTGCATGGGAGTTGTTGTTCCAATGGGCAGCCCTGCTGGGTTGTGTGGGAGCCGCCTAGAAGAGCTGGATAGAGAAGCTCTCTTAGGACGATGCTTCCTGAATGTAATATAGTGGCACCACAAGTACTCCCAGGTACGGCATAATGGAGACTGCTCAGCTTCACCCATGGAAGCTGGTGTCAGGTGCAAAGGAAAGACAAAGCTTCCCAGGAGGAATTGAGGGGAAAAGATGAAGGAGAATTTTTTTGTAACACGTAGTGAAGAAAGACACCTTGTAAAGGTAATAGTGTTAATAAAAAGCCTTTACTAGTACCAGAAATCATGTCTGTGCAACTGTGTCTGCAGTTTGGTGCGCTGCTGTGCTCCCTGCTAGCCACAGTCTCCAAGCATGTGTCTTACAGTGATGGTGACAGTCTAGCTCTAATTTTAACAAGGCAGCTCCATAACAAATAAATGCCATTTAATTTAACATAAAAAACTTAATATAGTCACAAAATGAAATGAATTTGAAGTATAATGATTAACTTTAAATAGGACTCTTTACCTCCAATTCCTTTTTACTGTATCCTCATTAATGCAAATAATGCATTATAACTATTCAATCATTGCACAAACTCAGAGTTTTTGTTCTAGTGATAGATGTGCTATAGAGAATTACTTTAATGTTCCAAGAGCATAGATTGTAGTAAACAACAGAGAACGGTGTTTTGCCAAATTTTAATACAAGTTTTAATGCAAGTCCATTTGAGAGATGATTATAGTTTGAATTAAATCAGCCTTTACCACTGTGTTCAAAAGCTGTACTGTAGTCCTGTTACTATTTAGACCGTTGAATTCTATTTTGCTGTGTTTGTGTCTTTTACTGTACTGTATGGTACAGTTTGAGGATTATTGTTATTATTATCATTATTGTTGTTGTTCCTGTTATTATTGGATTGCATAGGTTGTCAGATGTTAAGACCAAAATTCACTAGAATGTGAAAATAATACAAAACAGTAAGATTGGACAGTTGTTTTGAGTCTAAGTGCTTGCAGGTCTATATTCCTTAAAATATGTCGCCCCATAAATTTTGCTGTTCTCGGTGACCACCTAGTTTGCCAGAATCGGAGAGCCAGCCCTGGCAGCATTTAAACAGCAACAATATTTATTTCTATAGCACGTTTTCATATACAGCATTTAGCTCAAAGTGCTTTACAAATTGCCAGAGAAACAGATGCAAAAAAAAACCAAATTAGAAATAAATTAGAATTAGAATGAATAAATGACATACAAAAAATTTTAGGTTTGAATTAATCAATATGCACTTACAAAACACAGATATACAATTAAAGTACACTATCATTGGTTATGGTGGCCCTCCTTTGTTATGTCTGAATCTGGTTGTCTCAGTACAAAAACCCTAATGCTCTTTGGCTCATCCACTACTATATACTTTATAACTGACATCACAGATAAATGCAATCTCAATAACTAATCCAGTTCACAGTCACAGGGAGCCAGAATCTAATTGTGCAGTACTGGGTGCAATGCAGGAAAGAACCCTGGACATGATGGCAGTATACTGCAGAACAAATTGAGGGGCCAATTTAAAATTTCCAGTTAACCGAATCTATGCATCTTTCGGGATGTGCAGTTCAAGTAAGGATTGTGGATCCATGACGCAGGAGTACTAACCACTGGGCCACTATACTGCACGTATCTGAAATCATTGAATAAAGAATTGTATTATAATTCCAGTAAGGAACTACCTTTTCTGTCTTAATATGTGTATTAAAGGTGCCTTGTATATTATTTTTAATATACAATAGATTCCAGATTTCTGGCATTATTTTTTGTGCTGTTATTAATTATTGTTTCTTTACTGAGGTCGCTAATTTGCCATTTTGTTTGGGTTTTACTTGCAATCACTTCCATTTTGTGCCTTGCCCAATACGGTCGCAGCCATAATGTTGTTAACAACATCTGTTAATAATAATAATAATTCATTACATTTATAAATTGCTTTTTTAAGGTACTGAAAGCGCTTTACACAGTGAGTGGGGAGCCACGTGAACCCACCACTAATGTGCAGCATCAACCTGGATGATGCGACAGTAGCCATTTTGCACCAGTACGCTCATCATACAGAGAGACAGTTAGACAATCAGAGGCAATGAATGATTAGGGGGCCAGAATGACCATGCCGTAGTGGACAATTTAGCATGGACATCAGGATACACCCTACTGTTTACAAAGGATGCCCAGGGATCTTTAATGACCACAGAGAGTCAGGACCTCAGTTTTACAGTATGTCTCATCTGCAACCCAAGCTTTTTCTTGATTGGTCTCCCAGCCAAGTACTGGCCAGGCCAGAATATGCTGAGCTTCAGGTGGATGACCTGTTCTGAAGTGCATGTGGTATGACAGCTAGCTGCTGTTACTGTCCATGTAATCATGATCATGCTACAACTGACATCACAACACTATTATATAAGATGGTGGTGTGCTCCTTACGGTATCCACATAATAAATAAAAACTCTACAAAACCAACTATGAAACTAACACTTTTAGCTGAACAGGTAAAGGAAAACAGATAAATAGGAGCTTAGCTCATTTTCTTGTCTTTTGATTTTGTTTTCTGTCTAGCATTTTTAAATTTTATTGACTGATTTGTTTACTTCCAGGATCTCAACTGTGGAATTTTCTCCAACTAAGCTTGTGCCTAGTCCCTTTACATTTACACCATTTCTAAAAACTTTCCACTATGATCATTGTAATGAAGTTGTCCTGGGCTGATGTGTTGCTCTTCTTATGTTTCTAGCTCTGTGTTTATTCCTTGCAGAAACAGAAACTGTTTTGTTCTTCTATATATTTTTTTAATTAGTGACAGAAATTATTACAAAATTCCTACCATAGGTAGGATGTACTGCATAAAACAAAACCATAATGACATTTTTAATAGTGCTTCCTTTTTTAATTTAATTTCTTTTGTTTTCAAACAAAACATTATAACAGTTTACAACTCAATCAAAGAAAATAACAGAACGAGTACAATAGTGTGTTTCGAAGGCAATCCTTGAAGTTTGGCATTCAACCTCCATCCGACAAAGACAGCTATATGACTATTGAGAACCATCTAAAATAGTCCTTTGTATTGCATGAAACGACAAAAAAATAAAAATTAAAAAATAAAAAAGGTTTGGCAGAACTCCGGCATGCATACTTTAGAATTACATTTTTGAGCTCTTGCCATGTACTGAGTAAAATTCGACACATATCCTTGTTAAAAACAATTTGATTTTCTCTAATTTGAGATAATATTGAACATCATTGCCCAACTAAGTTACAGAAAGTGGATTGGTATTCTTCCAGTTACAGAAAATAAGTTTTTGTGCAAATAGTGTAGTATTTTATGTTGTAACTCATTTTTAATAGCATACTTTTATCCTATTCAAAATATAAAATGTTAGTAATGATTTTGAATCTGAGATATACAAAAGCCTTTGCTCAAACTGGTTTAAGTATAGGACATTTCCAAAACCTGTTATCTATTGATGCAGGCACCTAATGATTTCTTTCAAAAATTGGATCTCACACTTTTAAACTTTTTTTCATTTTACATTTTAGACTATTTTAAACAGGATTTATGCAATCAACAATAATTTCACATCTTCATTGCTGGGTCTTGCAGTCAGTAAACTTAATCAAAATTTTAACAGAATAAGACCTAAAAAACAAAAATGCCTTGTTCTCTTTCCTGTCTATTCATACAGCTCTCAAACCCATTCCAATAATACTTTCAACTGAAACCAAAAATTATTTTATGTTTAGGTAGCAACAATGGTGTTTCAGACATGGAAATTCCAGTGGAACTCAATATCTGTAGACTGTAAGAGGTGGAGCCATCCTGAGAAGCAGCCCAAAAAAGTTGTGCAGAGTGAGTGTGTGTGTGCGGGTGGGTCTGTGTGTGTGTGTGCAAGAGTAAAAAGCAAGACTGAAAAGGAGAGAGAGAGAGAGAGAAATTGAGTGAGTATGAAATACACTTTATGGCCAAATGTTTGTAGACACCTGACCATCACACTTATATGAGCTGCTTGGACATCCCATTCCAAAACCATGAGCATTAACATGGAGTTAATGCACATTTTGTGGCTATAACAGTCTCCACTCTTCTAAGAAAGGTTTGCACAATATTTCAGTCTGTGAGTGTAGACATTTTGTGCCGATTCAGCCAAGAGTATTTGTGAGGTGAGATACTGATGTTGGAGGTGAAGACCGGGCTGGCAAATCTGCATTCCAATTCATCACCAAGGTGTTCAATAGACTTGAGGTCAGGGCTCTGTACAGGCCACTTGAGATCCGCCACATCAAACTCATCAAACCGTGTCTTTGTGTGCAGGAGTGCAATTATGCTGGAACAGAAAAGGGCCTTCCCCACGTTGTTGTCACAAAGTTGTAAGTTGTCCAAAATGTCTTTATATATTGTAGCATTAACAGTACCCTTCACTGGAACCAAGGCGTCTAGCTCAAACGCTGAAAAACACCGCAAGACCATTATCCTTCTTCCACCGAACTTTATAGTAGGCACAATACATTCCAGAAGGTAGTGTTCTTCTGGCATTCACCAAACCAAGATTTATCCATTGGGCTTCCAGATAGTGAAGGGTGATTCATCACTCCAGACAACAAGTTTCCATTGCTCCAGTGTCCAGCACTGGCTGCTTTTACATCAGTGGACACTTGGCATTGTGTCAATGGAGATTGCATACCTATAATTAATAACAATGGGTATGGCTGACTGTGGTTGGGATTGGCTCTAGCAGACCCCGTGACCCTGTAGTTAGGATATAGCAGGTTGGATAATGGATGGATGGATGGGTATGGCTGAAACACCTAAACTCAATAATTTGGGAGGGGTGGCCACATGCTTTTGGCCATGTAGGAGCTGCTTAAATCCATTGGACTGGGTACATAGCCTCTGGCATGTCTCAGGATGTATCTTGACTTGGATCGTCTCACAGAGTTGAGAAAAGTAAGTGTAGATGGTGTTGCCTATCTGACCCCAAGACAGATTAAGCCTGCTTTGTGAATGTGCAGACAATGAACAAATTAAAGAAAAGATCATTGGAAGGCCGCATGGAAGAGGCTGCATTAAACCAGAGTGTCTACCAGCATCAGAAATGACAAAATGTCAGCTGAATAATGTCATAAAAATAATAGCATAAAAGATGATAAAAGAAGATATAAGAACATATTATTTTATCTTACAGTACAACAACTAAAGAACAGTATTAAAAATATGTCAACACACATCAGATCCTCAACACTGAAAGTAAAAACACAAATTAATATTCATTCAGTAAATGACACACTGATGCCTAATACATAACAGTCAACACTCAGTGCATTCACAATTTTAATGCAAAAACATCTACCTTAATAAAAGGTTAAGTGTCTCTGTGTCTGTCTGTGTTGCTATATCTCTGTCATTCCAAAAGATGGCGCATCACAAACATTAACTTCTTTTATGACTATATGGTATGTAACAGAGACGTATGCATTGCATGGTGCACTGAAAACATTACTGCTGAGGTCTACATTAGTTACTTAACTTCAGACCCACCTTAGATAGATAGCAAAACTAGTAGAATATAGCTCTTCAGGCCAGTGTGGTCCCAAATGTTTAATTTCCAGTTTTTCTTCAATGGGCAAAATGGTAAATTGTACTGTACTTAAATAATTGACATGATTCATAATAATGTTGTGATGGTTATTCCTGTGCAGCAAGGTGTATAA
Organism: Erpetoichthys calabaricus; assembly: GCF_900747795.2. Lineage (NCBI taxonomy): Eukaryota > Metazoa > Chordata > Cladistia > Polypteriformes > Polypteridae > Erpetoichthys > Erpetoichthys calabaricus. The sequence goes on from NC_041394.2 coordinate 46,161,232, forward strand.
ATCCATGCAGAAATTAAATTGTGTTGCAAAATATTTAAAAAATGGTGGCTTTAAAGGACTCTAGGGTTCAAGCCCCAAGGTAGAACTGAAAGGTTCAGGCTGCTATCCATGCACATGTGCAAAGTTTTGCTGAAATACGGTGGAGTCAAAGGGCCTGCCCAAACAACTCAGACATAGGGAAAATTTCTCAAACTCCTACATAGGAAATTGAAACAAGGGTATCATGTTATTATTGTGACAACTAAGTTTACTCATAAACATTTTATCATATCATGTGTTAAGTTATTAGTGCAAAACAACTGCAGGGAATGTGATGCAGTGATCACTTGCCCCTAACATGGAGACATCACTAGGTAGTATACATCTACATTCCATTATAAGCATTTTAATAAGGTATTTTGAGCATTATAGGATTTACTGAAAAAGGTATAATATAGATCATTTTATTTATACACAAGTTGTAAGAAGTGATTGGTGTTTTTCAAGGGTGCAATTTAAAAAGCAAATGTGGCACATAGTAGAATCATGACAGCAGTTTCTCTGTTGTAAAAGCAGTTAGTTGTCCAACTCAGACTGTAACCAGCACAAACAAAGTTTTTATGAGGGTGGTTTCTTCATTATCCTAGTATAATTAAACTTTAACAATTTTCAAAAAACTCTTTGTGTGATTGCAGTCTTTCAGCAGCTATCATTTCACACTGCCGACCACTGCTGGCTGAACTACTATGTTCTGTATATCAACATGGTACTTTTAATCCAAAGTGGAAGTTGCTGATTTCAGAACATTTGTTCCATTAGAATAAAAGTTTCATTGACTGTTCATGCAATAATATTGCATGTCATCAAAGTGCAGACAGCTGCTGCTAAAATTTTTATATAATAAAATTGCTTCACCTTTCCGCCTTATATTGAACATTTGCTTATTTAAATAAACAACCATTATAGCTGAGACTAGAAAATTAAGCGTTCTGATTTATCAGCAACTTACAACACATTTGCATAAAGTACATTGGCTGAGATTTTTAAAAATATTTTTACAGTAAATAAAAATTGTGGAGTATACTAGCAATCAAATTTTCTTTACATTAATTAAACAATTCACCACATTGTAAATTAAATTAACTCTGCTGTCAGTACATGTCTCTACAGTACTACGGTTTTCTGGGCTGCACTTTTGCATGTTCACTTAAATCTTCAGCTGCCATGTTACCTGTTTTAATGGTCACTTCTGTCCTATGATATTCTGTTCAGTATTTTTAAGCATAATCTATAGCCTCATAATCTTATCCTACTTACCTGTGTACAGAGATGAAACTAGATAAGGGAGCCACTATTGTCAGGATTTAAAGCTGATAGATAGATAAATAAAAAAATAAAGTTTTTTCAAATGCATGTCTAATTCCTGACTGACTAAAATGGCAATTTGTTCAGTTTTAAGTACTTCCGGAAGAAAGAGGCGGGTCCAGGTGAATGAATACTAGAACACTGGAACAATAGAACAATCTAGACGAGAAGTGGCCACTCCTATGGACTTACTTCTTCTAAAATAACTTCAAGTCTAGTTTTGAAAGTCCTTAAAGTCCTACTGTTCACCACACTACTTGGTAGCTTATTCCAATATGGTTCTCTGTGTAAAGAAAATCTTCCTAATGTTTGAAAACTGAACTGAACTGAAAAGACTCAGCTCTTTTAATCTTTCCTCATAATTCATCCCCTGTAGCTCTGGAATCAGTCTAGTCGCTCTTCTCTGGACTTTATGTCCTTTTTGTAGCCTGGAGACCAACACTACACACAGTACTTCAGATTTGGCCTCACCAGTATGTTATAAAGCTTGAGCAGAACCTCCTTGGACTTGTATTCCACACATCAGGGCGCTATATAACCTGACATTCTGTTTGCCTTCTTAATGGCTTCTGAACACTGTTGGGACGTTGATAGCTTAGAGTCCACTACAACTCCTAAATCCTTGTCATAAGGAGAACTTTTGTCTTTGAGACCTCCGCTTGTGTATTCAAACCTACCATGACCGAACCTGAAGTGACATCATCAATGTTAAATCTTTATCAGTTTGCAAAGGAGGAAGAGAAAAGGAGCTAGTATGCAACAACAACCCGGAGAATTACCATCACAAGAGCCCTTAACCTGTCCCCTATGCACACATGCATGATAGATAGATAGATAGATAGATAGATAGATAGATAGATAGATAGATAGATAGATAGATAGATAGATAGATAGATAGATAGATAGATAGATAGATAGATAGATAGATAGATAGATAGATAGATAGATAGATAGATAGATAGAAATAATTCACATCTCTTTGCTTGTTCACATTTCTCAATTTTGCAGCCATGTGCTAAAATTATTTAAATTAATTTCTTTCTCACTTCAGGAAATACTCAATGTTCAAGAATAACAAAGAAAAAAAGATTTTAGACATTCTTGCAAATGTATTAAGAATAAAGCACTGAAATCCACTGTATATAGATAAGATTGTTAGTACTGTTTATCCCCAAAGGGAAATTGAAATGTTTAACATTTTGTTATTTTTCTTTCATTTCCTTATTATTATCTATAAACATTTTGCCATCTTTTATTGTATGCTGATCAAGTTATCCGTTTGCCGATCTTAGTAGTTGCTTCTACATCACGACACTGCATCACTTCCAGTTGCATGTGTTAGCAGTGCACATAGTATCTGACATCACAGCAGCTATCTCGCTTATGGACATGTTGAGACTATAGATATCAACTGAACTTTTTACACATAAAGGGAAGTGTTCTAGTATAAGAAAGTCAGTTCCTCGTGCAATTCATTAAAAATCAATTTCTGGTTTTCAATCCTTGCTTGTGTCGTTATTTTTTCAAGATTTGTTCTGCCCATTTTGTTACAACACCAGTCCATTCTTATTTACTAGCTAACTTTACAACTCTTAATAATAATAATAATAATAATAATAATAATAATAATAATACATTTCATTTATACAAGGCGCCTTTCAGAGAACTCAAGGACACCAAACAAACAATAAACAAATAAATAAAAGACACAATTATAAACAACTTAAAACATCATAAAATCTAAAAATTAAAACCAAACAAAACCATTATAATCAGAAGGAAAAAGAAAAAGCCATTTTAAACAGATGCGTTTTAAGTTTGCATTTGAAAAATGAATATGATTTGATGTTTCGGAGCTCCGCAGGTAATGAATTCCAGAGCTTGGGAGCAGAACAGCTGAACAGCCGAGAAGTGACAAGAGTATGAACAAGAATGGCAGTGGTATGAGGAGTGAGGGAGGGGCGAATGCGATTAATATTACGTAGGTGGAAGTAAGCAGACCGGGTGATGTTATTAATGTGACATTGGAAAGATAGAGTACTGTCGAGGATGACACCCAAACTCTTGACCTGAGATGATGGGAAAACAACAGAATTATCAATAATAAGAGAATAATTATTGGTTTTGGATAATGATGATTTTGAACCAATGAGGAGAACTTCAGTATTGTCACTGTTTAATTTAAGAAAATTCGAAGAAAACCAGGATTTAATTTCAGAAATGCAGTCAATAAGCAAGGGTGGTGGAAAAGAGGAGGTGGGTTTACCAGCAAGGTAGAGCAGAGTGTCATCAGCATAACAGTGAAAATTAATGTTATATTTGTGAAAAATATTGCCAAGGGGAAGAAGGTAAATAATAAAAAGAAGAGGCCCCAGGACAGAGCCCTGAGACACACCAGAAGTAACAGCGGTGGGTTGGGATGTGGAGGTTTTAAGCTGTATGAACTGAGTGCGGCCTGAGAGGTAGGATCTAAACCAATCAATTGGAGTGTGAGTAATGCCAATAAAAGATAATTTCTTAAGGAGATGACAAATAGTATCAAAGGCCACACTCAGATCAAGGAGGATGAGAATAGTAGTTAGACCGGAGTCAGCAGCCATAAGGAGGTCATTGGTAATTTTAACAAGTGCCGTTTCTGTACTATGAAGAGGTCGAAAACCAGACTGGAACTTTTCATATAGATTATTGTGAGATAAGTGGGTGTGAAGTTGGATAGAATTCTTCTTCTGCAGTTGTTTAAATAATCTCTTCTCTACAAAAAGGAACACGTTCTGTTTATCATTTCTATAGCATGGGCTTACAGCAGTCTGTCACACAATTTCAGATACCTTGATGTCCACATCACAGACCTGGGGCCTCTTTTATAAAGCTTACACACAGACAAAAAGGGGCTCAAAATATGTGTATGCAACTTCCCACACAAACGTTGGGATTTATAAAAGAAAACTTGATGGGGGAACATGCACATATTCATGGCAACTCTGACACCTCAGCCAAATCATCAACATGATAACTCACATGTATAATATTTCATATTAATGAGCCATTACTAGAATGTCTGTTGCCGTGACAAACATATTACACCTCAAAAATGATGAATATGATGTACAGATGTATTTTACACATGTATTTTAGGTCCTTTTAAGCAAACCGATGCTACGTATTTGCACTGGAGAATTTATTTGGTTGGCTGCAAATCATAATGTGCAGAATCATTTTTTGTTACTCTAATGCACATTATGCTGCTACATTCAGAGTAACTGTCACACAATATATATTAAAATACACAATGTAAATTGAAATTAAAATTAAAATACACAATATATATTTAAATTAATTAAAAATCTATTGTTTTTAGAAACCAAACAGTTTCTTTCTTTTAAAGATTATGGTTAGAACCAAGAATAGTTCCAGATCATCTGTCATCCTGAGAAATCTATCCAATGTGGTTCCCTTTTTAACAGTTTTGAGAACTGAGGTGGGAGTCCTCTCAACACTTTCATATTTGGAGGTTGTGTTGGTGTGTGTGTGTGTGTGGGGGGGGGGGGGGTCATCTCTCATCATTTCACCATTAGCAGGGGATGTGCTTTGACACTTTATGCTCCCCAGCCAAGTGAATTCTGAGTCAGTTGTTGGTTCTTGATCTCCTACCATGGACACATGTCCTTGGCAAATGCCTTTATTGTCTGTACTACATGATAAGCTCAAGTAATGGTTTCTGAAATAGTTTACATAAAAAGGCAAGTTGTGCCATTTTTGCAGATCCCTATGTACAGTCAATGAGCTTCAATTCTTTTTGATGTAGATGATGTTCAAAGGGATTAGTAATATAAGCCATCACAATTTTAACAGCAGAAAGCAAAGCATAGTATCTAGTGTGTGTGTTTGTGTGTGCAAAGCAATCGACTGACAACTCATTTTGCGCTTGTTCTTAGCTTGTGCCCAATATGGTTGAAAAAGATTTTGCCCACACTTATTTGCTTTTAGGCCTGTGTCTGTCGCTGCTCCAGTAAAGCTGGAGTCACAAATCACTTAATGAATTTGTTTATTTATATATGTTGCTTTCACCATGAACCGTCTTCTTTTTTTAGATATTGTTGTGTCTAACAGGTTTAGGCCTTTCGGAGGCAATCCTAGTAAAATAAATAATAAAAAACTCCTGGTGGTAATGGTGTAATAAATTTTGTGACATATGAGTGACAGAGATGACAAAAAGGAAATAGCAGATTGCCAAGTGAGGAAACAAGAGCATCCAACTCAGATACAGCTGACACTTTTATAATACCAGTGCTCCCTCATCTCTTTACCAACCTTAAGATTAATACTCAACGACTGGCAGCAGCTGAGATGATGTTATTTGAGGAGTTCTGACAAGCAGTCAGACTAATAAATGCTTTGAAAATGTTTGTCTATTAGACAGAGAGAGATGGCCTGATGCCTCGCAGATTTTGTCATGAAGCAGATATGGACAGTGAGAAGGTTTTATATTTTTCCTTTGCCTTGCTTTGTGGCTTCCAGTATTTATGTGTCTACTGCTGATCGCCTCAGAATCTGGCATACTTGGAGATTACTATATTTATATATGATTGAAGTTAGACTTACCCTTTTTAATTTTTTATTTCACAAACACGTCTACAGTATATAAATTATTAGATGTTATCCCCTTTTGCAGCTTTTTAGTCTGCTTTATGTAATATAGACAAAAGCTTGAACAGGTGGCACATTTCAAGAATGAACTTTTTCTGATTGTAGCATTTGTGTTAAAAATGGTTCAGTTTCTTGAATATGGGATCCTTCTGGAAAAAGAATGACTAAACTTTAGTATTTTGTAGATGGGGTATGAGCTGGTTTAACAAAGTGCTCTACTTATGACAGCCTGTAACCGTTCACAATCTGAAGAGCTTCATTAGGCATATCTACCCCATATTATTTTCTACCATTAAAGATTGCAATGTTGGTTCCTTCTATGTACCAGGTGCTGCCAGGGTAGGCTGCTGACTCTGAACTGATTCAAGAAGACACTTACAGTGGATGGATGATTGCTTGACAGAAAGATAAATGCTTTCAATACCTGAAAGGTCTTTAACCAGAACACCACTAGATTTAGAGTGGCAATGTGGCAGACTGATTAGTGCTGATTGCTTAAAGCTTCAGGAGTCTGTGTACAATTTATACATTCTTCTGTCTTCATGTTGGTCTTTCTCCAGGTCCTGCTGTGTCTGTTAAATAGTATCTCTACTCCAGTAGGTGTGCGTGTGAGAGTGCCTTGCGATGGACTCCAATTAACCTACTCCCTGCATGAATTAAGCTGGTTCAGAAAATGGTGTAGTAGTCAAATTACGAATCTGTCTCTAAAGCCCATCATTCTATATCTATCATGTGTTAATGTTTTAGGACTGTAATTCAAAGTAAACAACTGTTATGATTATTTTGGGATTTTGATACATGCAGGTTGTTATTGTGTCTTTCTTCCACTTTATCACCATCATCATGATCTTTCCATGCTTCTGTTTTATATCATGACTTAATTAGAGGGTGCCCCCATTTTGTGTATTTTTACTTGGCTACGGCTGCATTGTTTACAGTTGTTATACTCATTGCTGATCATGTGACATGGAGGTGGGGTTACAGGATGGAATAAGTCAAAGTACTCCACTTATGTAAGATGGCAGCACACTACCTTCAGTGCCCAAGTTTCTGGCTATTCTAAAAAAAAGACTTGTTGTATAATAGTAATTTCAAAATCATTTTGGGAAGTCAAAACATTTTGTTAATTTATTTTGGACATTGATTTCTGGTTTATGTATTGGGCTTTGGTGATCGGTATTCTTTTTCTTCCTGGATTTTTGATCCTTCCTTTTTTCTCGATCTTCTGGTTCTTCTGAAAATCTTCTCTTCTATGTCACCTGCTTTATGGTGTCAAACAATTACACATGCATTAATAAATGTTACACACAGTATATAAGACAATCGACAAATAAGGTTTAATCACAAGTTTACAAGCGATTCTCAGCTGTCAAGAGTAAGAGTAACAGTCACAGCTTTGAGCTCCATCTCACTCTGTCATTTGAACCCAGCTGAACTATTTCATTTCTTCTTACTTTGTAGTATGTCTGAAGCTCCTTTCTTTACTTAAGTCACATATCCATTTACTTTGTCACATAGTCATTTCCATGAGATGACCTTCAAAGTTGAATAATTATAAGCTCCATGGATCTAGAGTTACTAAACAGGGTAACACTTGGTAAGAATACAAGATATACATGGGAATAAAGAGGATGAGGTTTTTATAGTGCCAGTTATGGGTTTGGATACCTTTTTCAATATTCTGGTATTAAGTATGAAGTTTTAGTTAATATTTTATGCTGGGATGAATTAAAGTAAGCCAGACATGTTATCAAATTATACAAAGAGTTCCTCAGGTTTGTTTTGAATAATGAAAAAATGACTGTAGCTACGGTGCACACAACTTACACTTTATGTATTTAGCTAAAGTGGAAACTAGCAGGAATATTTTAAGAGAAAGGAACCTGGTTAAGAAGCAAAATCAGAATTCAAAGCCAAGTTTAGATGCTGGGATGTCATCGCGATCTGTCAACAAGCCCAAAATGAAATCCTATATCTAAACTGAAAAAATAAAGTTCTAAGGTCTATTTTCTAGTGCTTCAATAACCATTAAAAATCACATGCTATCTCTTTCTGAAGTTAATCCACAATCTTGGACACCAGAAAGTGCTTGCCACTGACCTTTTGTACTGTCATAATGGTGTCATCTCATGCTGCACACTTCTGGTTGCAATACCTAGAATAGATATGGTAATGGTGGACAAAATTGTGTCACACATGTACAAAACAAAATGACACTGAAACAATGCAAAACTCATTTTTAAAATTGAAAAAGAAAATTCAAATTAGAATCTATGTACTATAAAACTGTGTCTGAGTAAATATCTACGGTATGTGAGCCCTGCTCTAATCTGCTGTTTGCTTTATTAATTTGTTGTATACTAGGGGGCTCTTCCCCCTGCTCGCTTCGCTCGCCCACCCCCGGGTTTGGTCTACCAGATATACAACTTAAAGAGATTGTTATTTTCATGGGAATTGTTACATATGCATTATTTCCACTTTTACTTTAAAACTTTTGTAATAACAATACTGTACTTGTACTTTATTTCCAGCCCCGGGCATGGTTAAATCTCTTTCTCTCAGGACGTATAAAGCTGCTCGCATTGTGAAGGTGGGGGCGGCTGAACGCATGCTAAGGAGAAGCGGTTGGGTCATCTGCTGGCTTGTTGCTGCTGCTGCTGGCGAGCTCCATATTCTGCTTGTCACGCTGCGTGTCGATCATTTAAAAGCCTGTACAGCAGCTGTCCTTTTGCCACTTCGCATCTCTGCCGTTCACGTTGTGAAGGGGGCTAAGGAGAAGCGGTCGGATCGTCTGCTGGCTTGCTGCTGCTGGCAGGGTGTATGTTCTGCTTGTTGTTGTTTTAAGAGCTGGGAGCACATGAAGCGTGTCTGCCAAAAACATTCCAACAACTGCTAGGTTAGATGTCCGTGAACTTGTTTTAAATGTTGTCTCACTGCCTTGTCTCGCGTGAGGTTAAAGTGTCTCTCGCGGGACAAGGCAGTGTCTTCCGAGAAGATCACGTCTCGTCTCCCTTCCAAGATTTTTTTTTATAATAGAGAGCACTAGTGCCTTGAATTTCATGTGGTGGAAATGCTACAAAAGTTACTACATTTCTAAAAAGTCTCAGGTTCCTGAAAAAAGTTTCTGTGGTGGGAAAGTACCTTATGTTACGCAGAATACCCAGTGGGCACTGGGTGGTCTTTTGGCCTTGGAACCCCTATTTGTTTGTTTGTTTGTTCTTCTGTCCTCCTTGCCGGCCATCTGACGTTATCTTCATACTCATCATTAGAGACTTAGAATATGATATTATATATTAGATGCTACTTTTCTACTAATTATATATCTGTTATTTAAGCTTATATTGATTTATTTTTTTATTGCTTATTTGGTATTATTCATGCCTAATTTAGATTGTTTTTTTCTCTTGTAACTGTTTCTTTGACAGTTTGTAAAGCACTTTGACCTACATCCTGTATATGAATATGTGCTACAGAAATACATGTTGTTGTTATATGGCATGGCTGTCTCTTGGTGAATTAGCCTGGCTTTCCTCTTCTATGTTTATTTTTATTTTTTTGCATGGTGGTTGTGAGTAGTAAAGTGTTGCAACGATTACATCTATAGCCCTGGATTCAAAGTGTAGTCTGCTGTCTGCCTGTATGGAGTGTGAACATGCTGCTATTTTTGTGGGTTTTCTTTAGGTTCAGCAGTTTCTTCTCATATCTCAAGATGTGAAGATTAGATTGACTGGTGACTCTAAAAGCCCCCTTTGTATAAATGAGCATAGGTGTAAGTGAGTGTACACTAAAATGAATGAGCGAAGGAGAGAAAATAAATGAGTGTGTATAGTAATTTGACTTGAGGTCACTGTGCTAGGTAGAGTAATGGCAAGTCATATGGGCAAGAAAGCCCTTGAACTCATCTGATGAGAAAAAATGAACGAGAAATAGAGTGAAAAGGAGAATACTAAGGGGGAATGTGAGGAATCACTGTGCAATGCAATGTAAAAGATGAAATCTTCAGTATGTGATCTGAGGTTTTAAAGCTGCTGGTGTATCGAAGCCATATAAAGAAGATAGGCAGCAACGTTATATACAGCAGAGAGCAAAGAGATGGTGTGAGGAAAAAAGACATTTGTAAAACAGTGTGGCTGTCAATACAGGTTGCCGGAAAGTATCAAATCAAATTTATTTATAAATCACGGTCAAAACAGCAATCAGTTGCACTAAAGTGCTGTGCAAAATAAAACAAAAATAAAACAGTGACATAAAAACACTGAATAAAACTATACAAACAAGGACAACACAATGCGGTCTCCAAATTGTAAAGAACATCATCTGTCAGAAGATGCTTGAAATGAGAGCAATGCCTATCAAGGTTATATGTGTGACACTAGATGACAGAGGGGTTCAGTTGTGAAGACACAGACTATGGTGCAATGCTGGGTAGGAAGTTCTATCTGGGATTTGTTTCCTTCCTTCTTTTTCCATGATTGTGTTTTTGCCACCGAAGACGAATCACAATAGTTGTATTGATCTGGCTTTACAGAAGAATGTTAAACTGCAGAATTGTAATGGTGATGCACTGGGAAGCTCCTGAAAGAAAAGGTTCATGCAGTGTATGCTGGGATATTCAGCAGGCAGGCCAAAGCCTGGTTAAAAGAACTAACCCTGAATGCTGTAAAGAATGCAGAAATGTGGTAAGAGGAGTTAGAAGTTCATTCACAGGCAAAAAAGGATAGTACAGAAGGAAATGTGTGGAGCTTAGAGTCTTGGAGTTGTTTTGTGTCTATCAGTTCTTTATTTTCTGTTTATGCTTTTTTGTTATATTTCCAGTGCTTTTCATATATTTATAATAGTTATTTACTTTATGTTCATAATATTTCATTTTTGTATAATTAATGTTTCAATGTGGATGTTCTGTTGTGTTTCTTGTGTTTTGTGGATGGTTTAATAAGAGGTGGGGATGCCTGTTCATCTCCGTCTATACCCGTTGTGAACATACCAGCCCAGATCACAGACAGACGGTAATGACACCGGTACCAAAGCAAATGTGATTTTTATTTACAGTGTCCCCAACAGCCCAGACACACACTTTCTTTACTCTTTTTTATTTTTTTTGTCTCTTGCTCTCTTTTCTTTCTTTATCTCTCAGTCCTTCTTTCTCCTCCACTTTCTCCTCTCAGAGTAGTGTCTGCTGGACCCTTATATAGGGGACCCTAAATTGCTCCAGTTCTCTGATGATGTGTGGCGGAAGAGCTGCTCTCCAGGGCTAAGCAGTAATTGTAGCAGCCCCAGATGGCGCCTGTGGATTCCAACAGGGCTGTACCAAACTCCAACTCCCATGAAACCCTGCGGGAATCTGAGGCACTGCTGCAACCCAAGGGAGCTACCATCTAATATTCCAGGGAAGGTAATGCTTTGGCCACACTTGCTCCCCCAGTGCTCCCAGCGTAGCGGCGTCCCGGCCGGGCAAGGGTCATGGCCGTCCGCCACACTGTTCATCTCCAGCTCTATAAATGAGGTGCAGGGGTAGGAAACAATATTAAAGTTCGGTGTCGATGAGTGCTCTCTGTGTTTGAATTATTGCTTATTTTGAACTACTGGATTTTTTGCTCTGTTTTTGACTACTCTCCATGAATTATGTATCGGGAACATTGTTTGCTTCTGGATTGCCTATTTTTAGGCAAGCCATTTTTGTGATTTTGATGCTTTCTTTGAAATGTTGTTTGTTAATACTTTTGAGAAATCATTTTATTAATCATTTTTTTGTTCACTCTTTTATAACAGCCCAAAGGGTAATAGTCACCCTTTCATTTGTAGGGCTTTTTAGATATTTTTTGGAAATGTCATAGTTGTCTTATCAGCTCCACATGTTAGGTCTGCTCCAGATGAAACTAGCAGATTGCCTTGTTGCATGGCTGAAGTTAATGTTGCCTCTACTGGGCAGACCAGGTTGGTTTCTAGCCTATATCCTGGCTTCTTACTGGAGGCCTCACCATTTTTTGATCTGATAGAAATTCAATTCATGACACCAGTAGGTACTTTCACCAAATAATAAGTAAATATTGAACAGAGATTTCTGAAGCTTCTTTTATCCATCAGTTTTAAGCTCTGATTTCTCTGTAGTTTGTGAGACTCAAGAACTGCATCTCTGATATGGATTTTGGGAACACTGGAGCACCACAAAGAACAGATCTGCCCCCTGTTCTCTTCATTCTATGCACCTCAGACTATAAATGTAATACCACCAGGTCATTATTAGCTGATTCTGCACTAATGGGGTGTATAGACAGCGGCAATGAGACAGAAAATAGGAATTGGGTGGAGAACTTTGTTTTTTGGTGCACAGAGAATTTTCTGCAACTTAACATCAGCAAAACCAAGAAAGTGGTTATTGACTTTCATCACACCAAGGAGCCTCTTTGTCCGATCCCTATTCAAGGTGTGGATCTGAATGTGGTCAACTGCTACACATTAGTGATTGGGAACTACATAGGAAAGGGCAGAAAAGATAAATTTTTTCTTAGGAGACAGCATTCCTTTAAAGTGGGAAATAACATCCTTGTCATCTTCTGAAACTCTGTGATGGCTAGTGCCGTTGTTTTAGACTTTGGTGTGCTTAGCCAGTAACATCAGTTATGGAGTACAATCTCACCCACTGGAGGTAGTGCCACAGAAGGGAAAGAAGACAAAAGAATGACCATTATGAACAACGCTACGCATCTTCTTTCTGAAAACACTTTTAGCCAAAAAATTGTTCAGTGGAAGTGTGTCAAGAAATGTTACTGGGGCTCCTTTATGACCATAGTAATATTCCTTTTATAAAGCCTCACTGTGACTGCAGTCTTATAATAAGAAATGTCAGAAGATTTCTTCGTTGTTGTAATTCTTTGTTTGTATTTGAGGGAGGGTGTTGTTATTTCCTTCTTGTGACATATAAAGTAGTATCTATCTATCTATCTATCTATCTATCTATCTATCTATCTATCTATCTATCTATCTATCTATCTATCTATCTATCTATCTATCTATCTATCTATCTATCTATCTATCTATGTCAAGGCTGCTAGAAACCACAATCCAACTTGGCATTCAGAGAGTCAATTCACTGACTAGCATTCCAGTCTATTACAAGGCTCACAACAACAGAACATCATTTAGTGATGCCAGATGACTCTTAAATATCTCATGTGAAGAATTCAAGGTGGCACTTAGTGTGTATTAAAATGGTAGTTTAATTTTAGAAAAAGATCTGGGTGTCTGGCATACAGTGTAGGCTTAGTAAGGACAGATTTAGGACGTTGAGTACAAGACCTATTTTGCATTCAAAGAATTAGAAGTACTGTATATTTCAAATTGGAAGACACATGACAGGCTTTAAAAACAAGCCTCTAGACAATATTGCAAACTTCATTCTGCAAAATGTTAGTTATTTTTATTTAGTTAATTAAATGTTAAGGGTTAAAGATAGTAATCACATTCTTCGTCCCCTGCCTTACTCTCGATTTCACACGTCCACTCTCCTCCCTCAGTGTTACACTTTCTACGCTTGGAGACGCCAGCATCATGACAGCCCCGCAGGGCTGAGGCCTCTTACTATTTTTAATTCCTGCTTGGCTGGAATCCACTCTCTTTGAAATCGTTTAGGAGCAGCAGAGGCTTCCCGTTTCAGCTGTTTGAAATGTATGCAGTGTTGTGAGCTATTCAGTCTCTTCTCAGATTACCAATTACAAAGCTGCAACATCTATCACAACTGGGAATTGAATTGGAGTTTATCAATGTTTCAACAAGTAATTATTGGAAGGCATAGCTAATTACGGCCACTGAGTTATCCTTGCGGACATTGTGGATCTCTCCCATACTACTGGGACAGGACTTGATGGGTCACCTTAATGTCAGCCAATGAGGAGAGGTGTCTTGTGGGTGGCATCAGTCTGTGTACAGTTCATAATGTTTAGTCACATTAGAGTCACAAGAGAATGGTGCAGGCTGTTAGTGGCCCCCCTGGGAGAATTTAATATGAGCAATTTTAGAACCACAAGCTGAGTCGATTATAGTCCTACTTGAATGCAGATGGCACAGTTACAGTATATGAAACGTCATTTTAAAATATATTATTTCTTTAATTGCAAATCTCTTTCTGAAGGAATTACTTGGCAAGTAATTAAAAAAAAAACAGCAAAATTGGATACATATATAATGTCATTCCTTAGCAATACTAACTAATAATAAAAGTATCATTTCCACATTCATCTTTCTAACATTTCTTTCCCTTTGTCATGAGGTAACCCACCCAGAAGGGGAAGTGGGTATTTTGGGTACCGTATGAAGATATCTAAATAGCTTATTGTCTGCCAGTGAACAGTCAATGAATTGTTCATAAGATTTGTGAGACATTGTAATTATGCTGCAAAAGAGGATAAGAAAATGAAGAACATAAGAAAAATTCAACAATTAAAGACAGATGTTTTGCAGCAATGCTTAAATTTCTAAAAAAAAAAACACTTTTTAACTTTTTAAAAAAAGAATCAATTTTCTAAACTAACTTTTACCTCTCATGCATGTAGGAGACTGCCCTAGCAGTATTCAGTGGAAGGATTGGGATCACACTCACACATACTGGGTGAAACTGAGGTTAAACAATTAGATTACCAGAGCAGAACCCAATCAGACATGGACAGAACTACACAGTGGCAGCGATCAGGCAAGACTTTGGACCCATTTCACTAGAGTGTGTAATCTACTTTGCTGCCCTTAATTATGATTAAATTAATATCTCAGTTAACAGTTAAAAGTTAATAGGATTTCAGTTATTTATAAGAAACTTTGAATTAGACATACCATTAGATGAATAAGAATATGTATTACAACGGTTGTGGTGGTATTGGTGATTTTAGCAGTGTTATTTATTCTGCAACCACAATTCCTGGCCTCCCTCCAATGCCACTGCTGCCTCCTTGACCTTCCACTTCTCCTTATATGCGCTTCCACATGCTCTTATCTACCTGCTCATTCATGCCACCAACTCAGTCTCACACTACTGTCCTTGGGTCAGAGACAACACACGCTCTCATTCACCTGCATATTTATGCTGCCAACTCAGCCTGCTCTGCTCAAATGGGGTTAGAATGAAATGGTCACTTCTACCTGCATATTCAACTCACCGGATTCAACTTGCACCGATCACCTAGGGTCAGAGATAACTCACACTTTCATCCATCCATCCATCCATCCATCCATCCATCCATCCATCCATCCATCCATCCTCTTCCGATTATCCGAGGTCAGGTTGCGGGGGCAGCAGCTTGAGCAGAGATGCCCAGACTTCCCTCTCCCCGGCCACTTCTTCTAGCTCTTCCGGGAGAATCCCGAGGCGTTCCCAGGCCAGCCGGGAGACCTCACCAGGAAGGCGTCCAGGAAGCATCCTGATCAGATGCCTGAGCCACCTCATCTGACTCCTCTCGATGCGGAGGAGCAGCAGCTCTACTCTGAACCCCTCCCGGATGACTGAGCTTCTCACCCTATCTTTAAGGGAGATCCCAGACACCCTGCAGAGGAAACTCATTTCAGCCGCTTGTATTCGCAATCTCGTTCTTTCGGTCACTACCCATAGCTCATGACCATAGGTGAGGGTAGGAACATAGATCGACTGGTAAATTGAGAGCTTTGCCTTACGGCTCAGCTCTTTTTTCACCACGACAGACCGATGCAGAGCCCTCATCACTGCGGACACCGCACCAATCCGCCTGTCGATCTCACGCTCCATTCTTCCCTCACTCGTGAACAAGACCCCGAGATACTTGAACTCCTCCACTTGAGGCAGGATCTCGCTCCCAACCCTGAGAGGGCACTCCACCCTTTTCCGGCTGAGGACCATGGTCTCTTTCACTTACACTTTCAAACCTGCATATTAGCATCACTGGCTCCACTCTGCATCACTTACCTATTGTCAGAGACAACATACGCTCTTATCCTCCTGCATATTCACTTCTCTGGCTCCAACTCTCACCGATCAGAGGTTCAGAGACAACATCTCATCTATCTGCATATTCATGCAATCAGGACCACCCTGCACTGTTCACTAGGGGTCAGAGACAACACACTCTCAAATCTACCAGCATATTCATGTCACCGGCTGAGCCTTGTACAACTCGCCTAGGATCAGAGACAACACACACTTTCATCTACTTGCATATTCACATCACTGGCTCCACTCTGCACCACTTCCCTAGGGTCAGAGACAACAACACACTCTAATTTACATGCATATTCACATCACCTAATCAGCCTTGCTTCACTTACCTGGGGCCACAGACAACACACGCTGTCATCTATCTGTACATTTATATTACGGGCTCCCCCTTGCACCACTCACTTGGGTTCAAACAGCACACACTCTCATCTACCTGCATATTCACGCCACTGGCTAAAGCTCACACTGCTCAGCTGGAGTCAGAGACAACGCACACTGTTATCTACATCCATATTCATATTCATGACACCAGCTCCACCTCGCACTGCTCTGAGATCAGAGACAACACAAGCTCTCTTCTACCTGCATATTCATGACACCGTCTCCACCTTGCACTGCTCTCCAGGTGTCAGAGACAATAAATGCTGTCCTCTACCTGCATATTCATGCCACCGTCTCCACCTTGCACTGCTCACCAGGGGTCAGAGACAATAAATGCTGTCCTCTACCTGCATATTCATGCCACCTGCTTTGCCTTACACTGCTCTCCTAGGGTCAGAGACATGCTCACATCTATTTGAATATTCATGCTACCAGCTCCACCCTGCACTGCTCACCTGGGGTCAGAGACAATAAATGCTTTCTCACCTACCTGCTTATTCACACCACTGGTTCTGCCTCGCACCAAAGCTAGACTCAGAGTCAACACCATCTGCTTCACTTTCCCCAACTCCAAAAGCCGATCCAATGCAGTATTCTTGAAAAGATTTTCCAATGGTAACACACCTAGGCTATTTTACTTTAGCAGTGGAGAAGGGTCTCCAAAAAGTGTTTGCAGGGAAGAGCTATCTATCTACACCCTCCCTTGCTGTGCACCTTCTTTCATGGGCAGGTGCTAACCTCAATGATTTGGCTAGTTGGCATTTCTTTTCCCCAGCTTTTCCTTATAATCTGCTTTTTAATTTCTACAGATATTGATTCATATTTTCATGACATACTTATATTTATTAACCTAAAAAATTACACCTGGTACTTTCATATAATAAGTTCACATTCTACAGTACAAATGACATCAATGACAGAGCAAATATTCTGTGTATGGAGGTTACACAATGACTTCCATAATGCTCTAGCATTACTAGTACTAGAAATTGTGTATTCATGTCCATGTGCCACAGCACATTTTATGCAGACCTCAACTACTGGAGGAGGGTTTGTTGCAATGACTAAATAGCAGCAAGGAACGATAGGTTTAGAGGTGAGGGAGTATTTTGGATTTCGGTTTAGGATGTCATCACAACTGATAACCAGTGCAACATCCAATTTAGTAAGGCCTATATGAGGGTAGCAGTCATTAGTCATGGCCTAGTGGTAAGGCATTTGATTTATAAGCCGCATAGATTTCTTTTTAATCCCCATATCTGACTTCCTGGGTCACCCTGAGCAAGTCACATAAATAATCCTTGCTGTAGTTCTGTTCCTTCAACATTCTTTGCTATGGTGCAGTACAAAAGAGCTACTTCAAATTAGCATAAAATCTACTATCCTGAGATGGTAGGACCCCAGAGGTTTTGATCAAAGTTGTTTCATGAGGCTGCTTTCATTTTATATTTACTGCTTAAAAATCTACTGACATTATTGCATTGTATTAGAAAAAAAAGCATTTCGAAAAAGTGTGTTAAGGAATTATAAAATCAACAGTGTGTATATGAAATGTGTTATGAGATTCTCATTCATTACTGGGCAATAGGAAAAATGATCATATCATTTAGTGCGGAAAACACATTCTTCTAAAGTGAAAAGAGAGTATACCCATACACATACATGTATGTCAGTCCAACTTGTGACTTGATGGATGTTGGCCCTGTGACATTGTTTAAGTACACCCTGGCTAGAACTGCTGAGTATAAATACTCTAGCGTATAATTAAACAAAGTCTGCCATAATGAGTCTGAGATGCAGGGCTTGCTGTTGAAAACTATAATGATCTTCAGATCATAAGTGAACCTCATCAGTTTGTACAATATTGAAACAACTGTGAGACATTAAAGGGCTGGGGACCAGCTGAGTACCCCATTTAATGCAACAAAAAAATGTAAAACAAAAAGTCTGAACAATTTCACACCTCAATTCCATTGGAGCATCTCCATTATACTATAAATAATTGTTTCTCCTGAAAGAGTCACTCTTCCTTGTGGCACTCTGTCCTCTTTGGATACAGGTTCCCTAACAAACCTTGACTTCTGGTACTGCCATTCCTTAAATAGCCCCTGGGACGGAAGAGGTGGGACCTCTAGGGTGAAACAGGAACTGAAACTGGAAGTGATGTCAGAGGTCATCCTGGGTTTCGTCCTCTGGTCTGTGGGTGACAGAGAAGTTATTAGCAACAGCTTTTGCTCAGGAAATTGTGTTGGTGGGCTTGCCTTATCAGAGCCCTGTAGATGCATACATGTACAACAGAGTTCATGAGTGTGGTCTGCTCTCTAGTGGATATGTTGCCTGTGCTCTTGTCGTACTGGCTTCTTTCCAGTTGTAGTTTGTATGCTCGTATGACGAAAATGATACAGTATGCTTTTTAAGAGATACTGGAATTGTTTGAAATTTTAGTATCTTAGGCCAATTGTTTCCAATCCCAGTCCTGGTGGACCCTTGCGGCTGCAGCTTCACAGTCATTGAGTCACTGTATCTCAGATTAATCTCATTCTTTAATTAACTGCTCATTTTTTCTTTCCTGCTATTCGGCTTCTAATAAAGAGTGGTAGTGTGATATTGACATGAATAAAAAGTGTTTTTTATCTTGATTAAGATTTTCATAATCATCATTATGATATTAACTCTGCTTATTGAGGTATTCTTTAAGCTTCTTTTTCCTAAAGAGCGTGTTAGTGAGTCTTACACTGATGGAGCCTTTCACCATTAAGTATCATTGCCCGCATGTCCACTCCACTTACTGTTAATTTTCACATTGCTGGTCTTTTCTCAGTGCTGAAAAAGAAAAGAAGAAAAACAGCAATTTATAGGTAAAAAATGTCTCACCGATTCCAAAACTGGTGGGAACAAAACCGGTTCTTAGGGCTGGGTGGTTTTCTATCATCCCATGAGTAGATGCAATGGCGGAGAAAGTTACTTCTTTTGTACCTGCCATTTCTGCAGATCATATCTGAGGCTGCAGTGTTTCAGCAGGTGACGATGACTGCTTTGTGCTTGTGAAAGATGGAAGACCTTTCATTTCTGAAAAGGCATCTCTTGCTGAAATATTTTCTAACTAAGCTTCACTTCACCACAGTTTCATGAATCATAGTTTGGCCGTTTCCAGTCAGCTGTTTTCAAATGCAGTCTTGGGGGTCCACTGTGGCTGCAGGTTTTTGTTCAAACCAAATTTCTTAATCAGTGTGTCTTTTCCCTCTAATTGATCTCATTGTTTCATTAACTCTTTTAATTTTGCACTCACAAAACCATAACAGTCTGAAATTTACGCTTAAAGGAAAATTAAGAATTATGTGTATTTTTGCTATAGCTTGAAAAGCTAAACCATTTACCTATTATTTTTCTTTTTTTATGGAGTTTTCCCAATCAATTGTATTCTAATAAAGACAATAAATGACACATGAGGATAACAAAACTTAATGGTGAGAAGCTGCAGCTCCTTCAGTGTCATACTGGCTAGCCTGCTCATCCACTTATTAAGAATAAGTGTCTGTGTATCTCTGTGTCTACCCAATTGCTATATTTCTGTCATCCCAACTTATGGCAGATCACAAACATTTAGAGCAATAAAATGCATTGCATTTGTCATTCCAGCAGATGACACATCACTAACATTAACACTGCTTTTACGAATCCCACACCAAAAGGCATATAATAGAGACATATGAATTGAGACATTGCATGTGTCATTCTGACAGATGGCACATCCCAAATATTTACAGTAACGCAGTTTATTTCTACGAATTTTTGTGATGCGTCATCTGTTGGAATGACAAATGTAATACGTTTTATAGTAATAAATAATACATTGCTTTACTAAATACATTCTAATAGATAGTACACTGCAAATATTAATGCTGAGGTCTATGTAGATTATTTAGATTTCTACTCATATTAGATGAGTGGCACTACTAATTTGTAAATAGCAGCTTAAATAACTAGAATAATTAGAAAGTGCAATGAAAATAATGATATTGAGCAAAACTTTTCCCATGTAATATATTGTAGCTTCCCATCTGGTGTGAAGCCTGCCGGCTGAGGCACTATTGGGTCTAACAGGGAGGGCAGAGAGCAGCGCAGAGGACTGCGCTCAGGAAAATGATTGATGTTAGAAGGAAGAAAAGGGGTAGTACCCTGAACGGAAGAGTTGGAAATGGAGGCTGGGGGTTCTGGACGTTTCTTGGGATGACAAGAAGGTTTGGTATATAAGGGTGAGGTATATGCAGGAGGGAGGAGGAGGATTCTGTGTAGGGAGCAGAGGGCATCTCTCAAAGCCACAACAATGAGAGGTTTATAGGTAACTGTAAATAGCTTCTGTTCTGTTTCCTTCTTTGTTGTTTTAGATTTGTGTATTTTTTCTTAGTCTGTTATCAGTAAACCGTTCTTGCAATCACATCTTTGTCCTGCTGTATCTTCCATCCAAACCTTTTACGGGGAGGTTGCAACAATATATGAGCACTTACCATATTCCAATAAAAACTTAGGAAACCCAGTTATGTGTTTTATGGATAGAAAATGTAGACACTGGGAAAATAAGCTTTTTGAATTAAGATAAGAAGTTCAATTAAAAGCAGAAG
This sequence comes from Erpetoichthys calabaricus, assembly GCF_900747795.2. Lineage (NCBI taxonomy): Eukaryota > Metazoa > Chordata > Cladistia > Polypteriformes > Polypteridae > Erpetoichthys > Erpetoichthys calabaricus. The sequence continues at coordinate 46,182,181 of NC_041394.2, forward strand.
TTGGTTGAGACGAAAACCTGCAGCTATAGGGAACCCCCAACAGTTGAGCTTGAGAAGCTGTTCTCTGAGTTTTCACTAAACTTATAACTTGTAAACTGTCCATGAACAACATTATGGGACAAGACAAACTGAATAATTTTAACAGCATTTAAAAATATAATCGCCTATAGGCTTACAGGATTCCCTTAACAAAAAACATTTTCTAATCAGCATATAAGCAAAAGCAAAATAATCCTGCACAACTAGGGCTTCTTGGTTAAGGTCGATTACTTGGCTATTGGAGTAGGATATTGGACTCAGAAAGCACTAAAATATTTTTAGTAGATTTATTTAGATATGTATCTTATAAAGGCTGAGAACGTGGCCTCCAAACTACTTGATCTGAGTATTAGTGGCTCCTTCATTTGACTGCTGAAATCACCACACCAATACAAATTAGCAGCCAAGGAAAAAACAATCCATTTGTGCAACACATTCTAGAAGTCATGGAAACTACTTGGCAGAAAACTTCTTTTCTTGTCTTTGTAGTGTGCTAACACAAATGCTGAGGGCCTGCAGTTACTTTTGGGAAAAGGGGAGAAGAATTAATTTTGCCTCTCTGCACCAAAACAGTGCCTAGCCAAATAAACTGTAAGGAAAAAATAGCATCGTCCTTTGGTGGTTACATAAATCCTCACTCCTTATTTAGTATTCTCTGAGAGTAGGAAACTCGCAAAAACAAATAGTTAAGAATATCAACCAAGAAAGATGGCTAAAAAAAATCCCCAATGAAAAAGATATAAATTTAGAGCAATGCTTGTGTCCAATTTGCTTCATGTCTTAGTGCCGCTTGTGTAGTTCAACTCATGCAGATAACACAATATGATAGACATAAAGATAACACTTTCATTTTATGGGCTTCAAAGTGCAGAACTTGTTCTCAGTCATTGGCTCTGTCGTTACAGCCATTGGTTCCCTAAAACACTCCATCTTGTCTGTTTTTGTGAATGCTGCATTGTGTAAAGCTTTAAAATGAGTGATAGAATTAATATTTGTTAACACCTTATACTCTGTAGCATTAAAATGATTCTTATACATTTGGAAATATTCATCTAATTGTTTTCATATATGATATTTCTAAATGAGGAGGTAACTTGGCTGCTGAATTTGAGGTCCTGCTAAAAGTTCCTGGTATCAATCATTCTTCCAGCTAGGGCCATCAAGTGCTGAGCAAGACACCTTTATAGGTTTCCATTACTGATTTATTGAGCAATTATGGTCACGTGTGCAGAGTACACTGAAATTCTTACTCAACATTACCATCAACGGGTCTTCAATTAAAGAGCACACTCACAAACACCAAGACAATTTAAAGTCACCGGTCTAACTAAAGTTGGGTCTTTGTACTGTTGGACAAAACCAGAATCACCAGAGGACATAAGGATTTGTTCATGAATAAATAATAATATATCAGATTCACTACAGTTGGAAGGAAATGAAACTGAATTAAATTAAATTCACTTAATTGTACCCCTGCCTGCTTTGTAAGACGTACTGTGATAGTGTGGTCTGTGATGGTTGCTTCATTGACTCATTCAAGCCATCTATGAATATAGTTGAATCTCAAAGGGTAAGTCCACACTCTTGTGATAATTTTGATGTTGTTGTCTGTAAAGCTTTCCCCAGGCATATGTAGAAACATGGTGTGTCTGTGGTCACAGTGCTAAAGTATAGACCTTGATCATTCATTTTCTTTTGTTGTTTTCTAGGAATTTGTACCAGAGAAGAGCAGTGAGCAATGATTTTCTTTTTATCAGCTGAAGGTGTAGCAGGGCCCAAATCCTCATCAGTTCATTAAAATCATAGTATGGGCAGTCAGTAGTTGACATGGAAGGGTCTCCAGCTTATGTCTGACCTTCTTTGAACATCTCATTCCATTTGGAAACACTTCTCTGTGGTGAAACACTGTCTCCATACTGTGCAGAAAGCCTTCTGTGGATTTCATCTCCTGGTACATCTTCAGCCCATAAAAAATGGATCGCTGCTTGCTGCTCTTCTTTGGTGAAAACTTCTATAAGTCATAAGTCATACTTCTATGGCTGAAGGTTGAAATTAATCATGTGACCACAGGCACACCATGTTATTACATAATTTACTTGAACATTCTGGTTGATTTTGTGACTTCTGTCATTGCACTATGTATCATAGTTTGCATGTGGTACCGATTTATTTGCATGAATCCAAGAGAGACGCAACGGGTTGAGGGGAGGGGGGTGGGGCCATCCTCACTCATGCACCAGCCTCAGGGTGTGTACCTTATCTCCACTTAGCTAGTGAATGAGAGATCTACTTAACGGATTTAGATCTTTTTTTTCTAGAATTTGCTTGAACATTCCGGTTGATTTTGCAGCTTCTCTCATTGCGCTAAGAATCATAGTTTGCTTGCAGGAGCAATATATTCATGCTAATCAGAGACAGAGGCTGTGGGCCGAGGGGAGGGGGAAGCGTGATGTCAGGAGTGGGGAAGTCGGTCTACCTCTGTATTTTGCTAGCGATACCTTTTTGTTTATTGATTTTTAAAGTTTGTTTTGTTTCACTACTACGCGGGCAGAGCCGCGGGGAACAGCTAGTACTATATATCTCTCTGTTATATTAAAAAATACTGGGATGAGACATGACTTTTTCAGAGAGATACTTTCATGTCCCGCGAGAGGAGATTTTGTGCCAAGAGATTTAACCATGCCCATGGCCGGGAATAAAAGACAAAGAGTTGACGACAAAGTACAACGTTGTAAAGAATTCAAAAACGGTGCGATACACATGCAGATCAGGTTACAGATAATGGAAGTACTAAAATTCGAAAGTCTCAAAAAAAAATTATAGTAAAGATTGCATTAGTGCAAACAAACGTAAATTATTACTCTGTGAAATAATGGAACAGCGAAAAGAGATTGAATATATTGTTTAGATTTAAACTTTAAGTCAGAGACATGTAGATCATCTAATTTGTGTTGCCATCAGGGCAAAGTAGTGTTTCTTCTCAATGAAGAACCGTATTTGCGAGAATTAAAAGATTTGTTGTTTGGTGAAAGTGAAATCCACATACGTGAGTGGCAGAGATGCAAAGTGGTTGGCATGTAGCACAGGCCGGGGGGGTTGGCGAGCAGAAGCTCCCTAGTAAATAGAAGTGTTGCAGTAGTTAGTGCTGCTGCCACATCTCCAGGTGACAAAACTTTAATCCTGGTCTGGTCGTTGTTTGGTTTTCTTTCAACATTACAGACTCTGTTAATTGAGTGTATACTGAGGTGCACTACCAGGTTTAGTTTTTGCCTTGAGGCCAGTGTTACCAGGGTAAGACTCTGGCTTCCCACATCCCTGAATCGGATTCAGATGGATCAAGAGTTGGATGCATTAATATACACAATATCAATATGCAGACTGATATGAAAAGTACTGTTAGCCAGACTTACGGATTATCTTGAAAATGTGAATAAGGAGTTTTCTAATTTGACTTACCAATTAACATAGCGGAGAGCATGTGGAAAATTACAGAATTCTGTCACTTCATAATTCCAGAATCCTGGGTCTAAATCATAACTCAAGTACTGCCGTTGTAGAGTTTCCTAATTCTCCATGTGTTCATGTCTTTTCTCCAGGCACTTCTCAAAGATGTGCACTTAAGGATGCCTGGCATCTCTAAATTGGCATTGTGTGAATGATTATAGATGTATGAGTGTTTGTACCTTAGGACGTGGGTTTGTTTGAAGGCTGCTGGTGTAGGATCTCATCCTCCACATGCTGTTCATTGTATGCAAACTCAGAAAATGAATGAAGGTATGATTATAAAGAATGCAGTCTACAGTTTCCAAAGACTCATTTTCTCTTGGAATTTCATTTATGTGCTTTACTATTAAGGTCTTTCAACATTTTTTAAACTTTTTTTTGCTACCATATATTCAGTTAACATGAGCATTAAACACAGGACAAGAACCAGTCTTTAATGGGGTACATTCACATAAATATCCATGCACACTCATGCTAGCCCAAATGACACTTTCCAAAAAGCTGATGAATAACAAGATTTTTAGTTCTGAACTGAAATTATATTTTACTACATGCTCAACATTAGAACAACCTGAATGAGAACAGGTCATTCTGCCCAGCAAGCTTGCCAGTCCTGTCCACTTAATTCTTCCAAAATAAATAATATCAGGTCTAGTTTTGAAAGTTCCTAAAGTCCTACTGTCTATCATAATACTTGGTAACTTTTATGAGGGTGGTTTCTTCATTATCCGAGTATAATTAAGCTTTAACAAATTTCAAGAAACTCTTTGCAGCCTTTCTTTAGCTATCTTTTCACACTGCAGACCACTGCTGGCTGAACTACTGTATATATCAACATGGTAATTTTAATCCAAAGTGGAAGTTGCTGATTTCAGAACATTTGTTCCATTAGAATAAAAGTTTCATTGACTGTTCATGCAATAATATTGCATATCATCAAACTGCAGACACCTGCTGCTAGAATTTTTACATAATAAAATTGCTTCACCTTTTCACATTATATTGAACATTAGTTATTCAAATAAACAACCATTACAGCTGAGATTAGAAAACAAGGTGTTCTGATTTATCAGCAATTTACAACACATTTGCATAAAGTACATAGGCTGAGACTTTAAAAAAATTTTTTTTACAGTATATAAAAAGTGTAGAGGTATACTAGCAATGGAATTTTCTTTATATTAATTAAGCAATTCACCATATTGTAAATTAAATTAACTCTTCTGTTAGTATGACTGTCTTTACACAGTATTCGGGTTTTCTGGGATGCACTTTTGCACGTTTACTTAAACCTTTAGCTGCCATGTTACCTGTTTTAATGGTCACTTCTGTCCTATGATATTCTGACAGGCATTTTTAAGCATTGTCTATAGCCTCACAGTCTCATGCCGCTTACCTGCATACGGAGATGAAACTAGATAAGGGAGCCACTATTGTCAGGATTTAAAGTTGATAGATAATGTCACAAAAACGACGAAAAAAGGTTTGGGGCAGCCACTCATATAATTGTTCCTGGCTGCAAAATCAATTCAACAATATTATCATGTTTACATAACAGAGTCCAAAACAAAACTGATTTTCTTGACACAAGATGGCAGGCTTTAAAGGGCAGTGGAGGAAGTGATGTCATCATTGCCGGAACCGGAAGTGATGTCACTGGTTGCCCCAGAGCCGGGCAGGATTTCCCTAGAATGGTCTGCAAAAGATCGAGAGGGAGAATTAGTGCACTTCGCCACCCCCTGGTCTGGCATGGAATCACAAGTATTCAAGCCCTTTAGTTGTCTCCTAAACACACGTGTGTAACAATAGATAGATAGATAGATAGATAGATAGATAGATAGATAGATAGATAGATAGATAGATAGATAGATAGATAGATAGATAGAAGGTTTTAGGGCACTCATAGGCAAACCCTGTAAAACTTGAGCAAAAAAAAACATTGTACCAACAGGTTTTTAGTAAATTATGTCTTTTCCATTGCAAGTCGGACTGACTAAAATGGCAATTTCTTCAGTTTTAAGTACTTAAAGAAGAAAGAGGCGGGTCCAGGTGAACAAATACTAGAACACTGGAACATTACAACAATGTAAACGAGAAGAGGCCGCTCCTATCCATTTAATTCTTCTAAAATAACATGAAGTCTAATTTTGAAAATCCGTAAAGGCCTACTGTGCTACTTGGTAGTCCTACTGTAACTACTTGGTAGCATATTCTAAGTCCAAAATTTACCCTTCACAACTTCCCAGCTTTGTCTCCGTGCTCTTGTTGAAGCTTATTTTAAAGTTCTAATTCCCTTCAATATTTTAAACACTTCAATCATGTCTCTTCTTAATCTCCTTTTGTTTAAACTGAAAAGGCTCAGCTCTTTAATTTATTCCTCATAACTCATCCCCTGTGTTATAACATGTGCTCAATCTTCATAATTGAGTAGCATAAGCGTATTTACCCTCCTACAAGAATTATACAAGTCATGGCCCATTACCTGCAGGAGATGAAGACCCTGGACACACTGCAGAGATTAGATGGATTCTCAGTAGGAGTTGGAGACTGTTGCTCAGAAGGTAGTCTGGTTCTATTCAGCTCACTATGAAAACTGGAAAATGAAGGTTTAATAGTACTAAAGAATGTCTGTTCTTGTATTTAATGATCCTGATTCACGTAGTATAGGATCATGGATACCTGTGCCTATCCCACTGGAATCATGCACAAGGCAGGAACCAACATGCTTCTACTTCTAAGTAGACAAACATCATTGTACTCGTACAATAACAATCAAAGTAAATCTGAAACTAAACTGGAGGACATACCCAGTCTCCAGCTGTGATTATGATTTGAATCCCCTCTGCCAACAGGGAATGGATGTGGAGGTGGTGCACACCTACAAGTACTTGGGAGTCCACATAGATGACAGGTTGAACTAGTCTCAGAACACAGAGCAACTATATAAGTGCAGAGCATGCGCTTTTTCCTTAGGAGACTGCATTCCTTTAAAGTTGGAAGTGACATCCTTCACATATTCTACAACTCTGTAATGTAATTTTCTACACTGTGGTGTGATTGGCTGATAACATTACTTCAAGAGAGGCCCAGCGAATCAACAAGCCAGCTAAAAGGGCAAGTTCAGTTATAGGATACACTCTGGACCCCTGGAGGTAGTGGTGGAGGAGAGATTTAAAACAAAACTGAGCACAATTATGAACAGTGGTACATGTCCTTCCTCTTACACACTAACACTGAGGACTTTCACCAACAAAATACTCAGCAGAAGTGTGTCAAGAAACGGTACGGGGGCTCCTTTATACCAACAGCAATGCGCTCGTATAATGCCCCACTGGCACTGGAACTTCCAAGTTGGAAGATTTCTTTCTCTTTAAATTTTCTTCCTTCTTAGTCATTCTGGTTTGTGTTCAGACCATAGTGTGTGCATATATATATATATATATATATATATATATATATTATATATATATATATATATATATATATATATATATATATATATATATATATATATATATATATACGAGGGGGGACCCAAAAATACAGTTTTGAATAATGGAAAAAGCAGTGGGACAAGTGTGTTGTGTCTCAGGGAGAGTATTTTGAGGGTGATTAATTTTAGAAATGTTCAGAGAAAGATACAATTTTTTTTCAATTCTTGTTATTTTTGAACCCCCACCCCCCTTCATATGTATATACAGTGGAACCTCGATTTGCGAGCATAATTCGTTCCAGAAACGTGCTCGCAGTCCAATGCACTCGTATATCAATGTGTATTTCCCCATAAGAAATAATGGAAACTCAGATGATTCGTTCCACAACCCAAAACTATTCATATAAAAATGATTAATACAAAATATAAAGTAAAAATACATAAAACAAATTAACCTGCAATTTACCTTTAAAAAGAATCATGGCTGGTGTGAGTGAGTTTCTAAACTCTTGTGGGATTCCACCCAACGGGACGACACGCAGAAGAGCGCCCTAAAGCAATTGCAATCTCCCAGCACTGTAGCAGTTCGCCGTAAAAGTGAATCGGAAAAGATCATGGACATGCTATAAGCTCGCTGCCGTCGATGGGTGATACAAGAAACAAGGAGCATTATAAATGCGCAGGGCACAGTATTACTTGGCCACGACCCTGCCTGACTGCTGCGTCTGTGTATAGGAGAGCGGCAGATTCTGCTACAATAAATAACCGTGCTGTTCCTGTTTCAAGCTGAATAAAGCTGGTGTCGCTAAAGTACTGAGACTCAGCTTCGTGTTTTGGGGTGCAAGACGGGGACTCGCATGTCACGGCACACACAAACAGAGTCACAATGCTGTAGTAAACAGTATACGCTTGTACGGATGTTGACTATATGAGTGAGGCACGCCGACTCAGACGGAGAATAGGAGACGATTGCCCACTATCCCACAGCAAGAAAGAGACAGAGAAGAACCATCAGCTCAGTTGTGATCACATGACGCTCAGCAGACAAAGCGTATACATACCTGTACTACTCGTATTGCAAGACCTCGCTCGTTTATCAAGTCAAAATAAACCAAGTTACTCGCAAACCGAGGTTCCACTGTAGTCACAAAAGTCATGACATGAAAAGGTTTGGGGCAGCCACCCGAATATTATATCCTGGCTGCAAAGAGGTAAATTGGCAAAAGTTCTTTACTCATGTGAGTCCAAATCAGAACTGAACTGCTGCCTTAAGATGGCGGCTTTAAAAGGCAAGTGGAGGAAGTGATGTCATCAGGGCCGGAACTGGAAATGACGTCATCGACAGCCCCGGGACCGGAAGTGACATTATCGGCAAACACCGGGTCTGGAAGTGATATCATCAGCAGCGCCGGAACTGGAAATGACATCATAGGTGGCATCGGAACCGGATAGGATTTCCCGAGAATGGTCTGTAAGGGATTGAGAGAGACAATTAGTGCACCTTGCCGCCCCCTGGTCAGGCATGGAACTACTGTTATTCAGGCCCTTTAGTTGTCTCTCTCTCTATATATATATAGAGTATATGAATATTCATTTATGTATCTATTTATTTAAAGAGCATCTGTAAAAAGCCAGATTTTCCCCTGGGAACAAATAGAGTTCTACACACTACTTTTGTAAGATGCAGATGTTACTGTATTAGGCATTTAAGATGGAAAGCAGTGTGAGTTTTATGTCATCCTGGTTATTCCTTTAACATCACAAAACATTTTGTGCCACAAGTATGCGACTTGTGAAGGGGAAATGATCTTTTAATGGAAAGCACCTGTAGCCATGAACGCCAGTACTTTTATATGCTCTGGTTCAGTGAGAGAGCAGTTTGTTTCCTTTTTATGCTGAATCAAGATACTCAAAAGAGCTCTCTTAGCAGCTGCAAATGGCTTATCAGCCATTCACCACTGTATGTCATTGTGACCATGAAACACTCGTTCCTGACACCGAGATTCATCAATTACTTCAACAGTTCATTTGCTGATATTGACAAATCTCTATATCAATAAAGCACAACCTCTGTTTGTTTTTCTTTATGCAAAGCTTTGTTTTTTTGGCCGCAAATTTGAAATTTGTCACTTAGGTTCTTCTCACCGTGTGTGAAGTTGTCAATATATCATTATCAGCCTTGCACCAGGGGGCAGTGGGGACAACTCAGAGTTGGAGCGATTAGAAAGATTTGTCTACAGAGAATGGTGCCTTTCAACCAAGAAATCAGTTCAATTTCTGCTAATTACATTTGACCTTTTCTTCAATCAAGCATTTCCCTCATTGCTTTTGCCACTACCCCAAGCCATTGGGCTATATTGTCTTCATAGTTGTTTATTGTAATGTTGGGTTGTTTGAACCAAATAAAAAAAAAGTACACTGTATACAAAGAAGCTTTTTTTCAATACTAACCATAGTTATGTACTGAATGAATCACATTTATATTCAAATCCACAACTGAAGTACCTTTGGGATTACTTAGTGGCACTTTGTGAAAATTCATGGGTGAATTAGTCTTCTGCTTGTTGAAGCATCTCAGATATGCACAGGTATGAGGCATAGTCTCTTCCTGATAATGCTTTCATTCTGAGTGTACTGTGCAGTGTTGATATCACGTGAAGCTCAATGTTAGCCAATGAATAAGCTGTTACAGAGCTGGGCCTGTGACCAATGACAGAGGGTAGCACGGCAGGTTTACAATTCAAATTTAAATTCATGTCTGAGAAGAAGAAGACATTACATTTATATAGCTGTTCAAGACGCCCAAAGCACTTTAAATAACTAATGGGGAGCCACTTTAACCACCACCAATGTACACCGCCCATCAGGATGATGCAATGGAAGCCATTTTGCACCAGTATGCTCACTACACATTAGCTATTAAATGGTAAAGGGGTGAGAGAGACAGTTAGCCAATAAGGGACAGGGAATGATTAGGGGACCCGAATGATTAGGCCATGATGGGCAATTTAGCCTGAACTTTTAAGAAAAAACCCTACTCTTTATGATAGATGATCAGGGATCTTTTATGACCACTGACAGTCAGGACCTCGGTTTTACGTCTCATCCAAAGGACAGCACCATTTTTAAAATGTGGTGTTCCAGCCACTGTAATAGGACACGTGGATTCACACACAGACCACAGTGTATGTGGCCCTTGCTGTGGCCCTTCCATCCACATACAGGCTGGGCCCAAACATGCTTAGCTTCAGGTGGATTGCCTGTTGTGAAGTGCAAATGACATGGCTGCTGCTCCATTTTCATTCACTTATCACTGATTTATTTAACAATACTTTAGTAATATTACATGTGTTTGGGGCATTGTTAGCACACAACTGGATCGCAAGACATGTAGATTATGCAACATTTTTTATGCAACTTTGATGTCTCAGTTCTGTATGAAAACATGACATTAAACATTTTCCCCAACCATCACTACAAACTACATAGGGAAAGTAACATAATAAAAAATAGAATTTCTGGGTATGTTATGGTGATGAGTCATTCACATGATGTTTTTAGAAGGGAGAATATACAGTAGCTATATGTAAGTTTTTTGTCTGTTTTGTAGATAGTTATAAGAAGAGCACTTACCGTATATACTGGCATTTAAGTTCTCCTGCAGTTAAGTTGGGTTTGATTTTACCGTATAATTTCCGGTATTTTATAATGTCGGTCATATAAGTCGAATGTGGAAAACTCACGCTATTGGTCCAAGAGATTATGATATGCTAACGCCCATCTGAGAGAGTAACTACGGAGTACACTGCCTATGTGATCACACGGTAATACCCGAATGATTCCGAAGTGATGTTTGCACTGTTTTTTGTTTTTGTATCTCACACCCTCATACACCTTTATCGTAAAAACATCCCTTATCTATGATGGAGCGTTCGATCAGAAGGAAATATGAAGCTATTTTAAATTAAAAGTCGTTGAAATGGTGAAAGAAATTGTTAAATGTGCTGCTGCAACAAAATTTGATGTGTCTGAGATAAGATTGGAGGAGGCAAGAAGATGTAAAAAAAAAAAATTAAGTGTATTTTTTAACGGGCATATAAGTTGGGGTCTGATTTTACGATTGATTTTTTGGGTTTCAAGACCCGACTTATACGCGAGTATATATGGTACCTCGGGCATGAGAACAAAGACCAAGTTGGAAACTCCATTAAGCAGGCGCTTTACAGCTGCCCAGGTTTGTGCCTTGGAATGGATGAGACCAGCAGCCTAAGAAGAGTAGGAGGCAGCTGTGAATAAACAGAGGTTTATGAGGGAGAGACCAAAGAGGGCTAAGACCTCCAGGACAAACTTAAAAAGAAGACCATTACCAGAGGGGAAGAAAGGGAGAGCAAGAGGAGTGGGCTGTCTGAGGGTGGACAGGCATGTGTGTGTGGGACAGTGGGACTCATGTGAGTAAAGAGTTCCAGAAGGGGGAATGTAGCATCATGGAGTGAGTCATCATTGATGAGGATTAATACAGCAAGAGGACTGGTCATGAAAATTTCCATTTCTGTATAAAATCATGTGGGTGGTAGGAGATGGGAATCTCTCTGCCAGGACCAGCCTAGAAGTGAAGTAAATCCGAGGGGAGTTGAATGAATAAAGCTCTAGTTCTATTTGAAGGGGCTTTTGATTAGCTGTTTACTCTCTGTCTTTTGTAAATGTGTTTGGAGATTCTTTTTTCTTTTTTCTGGGAAGAAAGGAGAACGGCAAGATTTGTCGATTGTGTAAATTTGTGTTTTTTTGTTCTTTGCGTGACATCTTTTTTTTCAATTCTTTCTGTTGAAAAGGATTGTATTTTCAGCACAGAACTTTCACAAATTTCTAATTTCCTTTGTAACTGAGCCCACTGTAAATAAAAACTCAACTCTCTTTTTTCACTTTATAATTTGTCTGTGTCTGAAGTTCCTTCAAACAATGACCTGCTCAGGTACGGGCAAGTCCGAATTGTGCCAGTGGTTACAAGGCACCGGCATCCCAAGTATTCCTTTAAGGGTAATAAAGTTTGATAATATATATGTGATTACTTTTTCCATTTTCCTTTTTCCAGTTTCTCACTGAGGACACACTGCCTAACAAACTGAGTTAGTCATTATATGTTCATGCAAAATACCCAAGTTATTTGGTCATAAAATTAAAAAATCAACTAAATGAACTAATAAAAGGCTGTCTTGTAATCATATCAATAAAGTAATTAAAATGTATATTAGTGTACAAATTATTATGATGATTAAAATCAGCAAATTATTAAAATATTTTTTTAAATGATGAGATATCAACCAAAACATATAAGAAAACTCCTTTAGTTTTGTAATATTTTGCTTTGGGAGATGTGTGATGTCGAGTAACAATTACATGTAGTTTAAAATAACTTCTTATGCAAAAAATACAATAACCACACACTCAAATAAAATATTTGAAGACAATATGCAAACTCCACACCAGTGTTTCTTCATCTTGGTCCCTTGGGACACACACTGTGGCTGCCTATTTCTGATCCAACTTTTTTTCTCTATGAAAGCAATTTCCTGCCAACAATTAAAAAAAATATCCTTAATTAATTACACCTGGCAGTTTCCCGGATCTAAATTTACTCTGCTAATTCACAAATACCCCACTGTGTATTTTACATTTCTGAGAAGTGCAGAAAATATGTATAGCTATCACAGCTTTTTAGTACCTAAGAGCCTCTCTGTCACTTGGCTTTACTTTTCTGCTTCATTTAATTCATTTTATGGATCTCTTGTTTCTGGATTATTCACTTGAGTTGCAAATGACTTTCAGTCAGATGTGAATGACAATCTATTTCATTAGTAGTGCTTATCATTAAGTGGTTATTTCAAAACTAAAATTTGTAGGTGTAGTGGAGACAGCCCTCTGCTCCACACAGAGCCCTCCTGTTTGTTTTTGCCTGCTTCATCTGTAAAGTCTACATGTCGCCAACCCCTGGGTTGTCCCACATTACAGATCGATTCTTTTCACTTTAGCTGTGATGTCCCACTCTCTCTCATACTGAGATGCTGATTCAGTCTCTGTACTCGACTCTGAAAGTCCTCTTTCCCTGTAAAAAGTAGGCATGTCTCATACCAAGGGTTTGGGTTGGGGGGTCTACACATCAGGGACAAGCCTTTGCCCAGTATCCTGCTGTATCACTTCTATACCCCTATAGCAGGAATGTTGAACTCCGGGCCTGGAGGGCCACAGTGGCTGCAGGTTTTCATTCTAACTCTTTTCCTAATCAGTGACCTGTTTTCACTGCTAATTAACTTCTTTTCCTTTCATTTTAATAGCCTTGTTTTTAAGGATTCAGTCCTCTGAATTGATTCATTTCTTCATTAAATTGCAGCCAAACAGAAATGAGATGTGAAACGAGCCAACAGATGACCAGCTAAATTGGGGCTTCAAACTCCAACCAATTTTACTCCAATCAGTTTCTTAATGAGAAGCCAATTCTTGCTGTTAATTAAACCCATTATTTAATTCCATAGCTTGTTGCTGCTCTCATTCTGCCACAGCAGACATTTCCGAAACTGTTGATTTTCTGTTTTTTCTAAGAACACTGTCAAAATGTTTTGGTGACCTGAGAGATCAACCTTACTGAGACCTTCACCTTTCTTTATTGTCAGATATTGTGTGATGGGCACAGGTGAGCTGGTCAAGTGGTGGCTTCTTTTGTGTCTCATTATTATTTGGCTGCTAATTAAGAAAAATGAGACAACTAAAGGGCCAGAGTCAAGTTAATTAAAATTAAGTCAAAAGAAGTTAATTAGCAGCAAAAACTGAGAACTAATGAAGAAGATGGTTAGAATGAAAACCTGCAGTCACTGCGGCCCTCCAGGACTGGAGTTCGACACCCGTGCCCTATAGTATATAGTATTCCACTGGATGCCTGCCTGCTCTTCATCAAATTTGTATTTGTATATTTCTGACATTTTCAGCATTTCAGTTACATGAAAATGTGAAGGAAGGCAAAAAGCGCACATGTGCCACTCCCCCACTTTAAACTATAATTTGATGTATCTTTTAGCCTGCATTTTATTATTTCTAAAACTAATTTGGATAGTTTCCCACCTATTTATTTGCATGTCACTGTAATCTCTATTTTCCTACTTTCACAGCACTGAGACACTCCTATTTAGCTGAGCAAGTAACACACAGCTTAAAATGATGGAGGAACAAATAAGAGACTGCATGGCTGCTATAACGTCAAAGTTATGAGTGTGTGACATGAAATTTGTAAAGAATAACACTACAAGTAAGGCTCATTAATTATTTGTTTGAAGGAAAAAAATGAAGACATGCCTTACTGAGGCCTTTGGCAGGCATTAGATTCCTTGTGTCATTTCTTCATCAACATACTCCTGTACTTCCAAGAGATGATGTACTACTAGTAAAGCGGGCCATTCCGAAGTAAAAGGACTTGTGTCTGTAATTGTGTTCATATTGTTCAGGGCCAGATAAAGACTATAACCTCCATTTCATCTTTTATTATTTTCTCTAGAATGATACAGATTACCGTGAGTACCTTATTAATATGTCTTTATCTCTTTTACCATCATAAGGCATAGTGATGCCACAGAGCTGCATCAGATTCTATGTACAGCTCCCTTTTATCAGAAATTGTAAGATTTCTAACCTCTTCCATTCTCAAAAACTGCTGTTTATTCTTCATAGGCATTGACAATTCTCCTTACTCCCACTTTGACTCTATTATTTATACACTGGCAGTGACCCGTAAACCATACAAGAAGTTCACATCTGGGTCACGTCTCAGAGTCATCTCTGGATTCAGAAGTGGGACTGTGAAATTTCAAGATAAGAAGGACACAATGGCTTCTGCAGGCCCCCCAAGTCCTTTTCATGCCTGAATCTTCCCAGCTTTTACTTTAGAGTTTATGTTAAATAAGACTGTTATATTTCAGCCAGTGGTTCATATTCACGGCTCAGATCGTATATTTGGCCATAATAATCAGTCTAGCATAATTGACAGACTTTTCTATTGCCATCAGGGATACATAATAGATAGATAGATAGATAGATAGATAGATAGATAGATAGATAGATAGATAGATAGATAGATAGATAGATACTTTATTAATCCCAATGGGAAATTCACTCAATGCATCATTATAATATACTTACAAGCTAGTTCCTTTCCTCCTTCCCCATTGACTTAAATGAATTCTGCAAAGTTTGTGAATATTTCAGTGATTTTGGCAAACTCAATGTGAAGCAAAATCAGTGGGGTTTGCTCATCATTATGGCTAGATGTTGTCCATATTTCTTATACTGTACATAAAATTTTTGAACGATCTACAGTATATGATGGAGAGATAAAAAGTATGTGTAATATTTAGCTTGAATAGTCAGTGTTGGATAGCAAGTCATTCTTGTGTTTTCCAAATAACTATAGGGACAGTGAAATATTACAATAAACTGCAGACAGAGTGACACATAACTCATTTGCTTTTCCATTTTTTCTAGATTTCTGATTCTTTCTTTTTTTTTCACTTTTAATGATGGATTTACCTCGAGCATCAGGAGGGGTGTGTTGGAGTGACAGGTTTGTGTAAGCTGCTGCTGTGCATGCGTTTCAATGACTTGTATTGGCGATCTGTTTTGCCATCTGGAGAACCTATCAGAAAAGTAAAAATTGAACATACTCACAAAATATATAGTTGAAATTGCCTGTCTTTAGATACATTTGAAATAGTAAATTCATCCATAACTGAAGCTATATAGAATATTTCTAGGTTATTAAGGCTAAAAGTTTGAATAATTTGCCAATGTTTTTCATGAAATGTAAAAAATGTGAACAAGCACATTGTATTCGAAAATGCATGTTAAAAAGCAAATATTGTTTATTCAACAGCCTAATATTTAAAATAGTTTTGTTAACTAGACTACCACAAATGGACTACTTAATACCTTTTAATGTGTTGAATTTACATCACATCATGACCATCAAACATTAAACCCTGTTCACTGTTTGTCTCTGAACACATCATTACAGCTGAAAAATGCTGTGCTTGTGTAAATGTAGAAATAGTTGGACCAAAGTAATGTACGAGTTCCTTTGGATAGAAGTATTAATTTAATACAATTTTATGCATTTGTAACTAGGTAGTGATTCCTTATAATTCTAGGAGGAAAGATTTAATGTAATGCAACATGGTCTTTAAATTTGAAAGAAGCGCTCAATCTACTGAATGCATGGCTCTGAAAATCCTAACAAGAAATGTACGGCAGGAATTTACTATAATGTGATGTGCTATTATTTAAATTATCACCTTAACTTTAATGTGAAAAAGATTTTCTAACACAGGATTAATTCAGTGAAGAGTTATATCTAATGGCCAAATTTACTTATTGAATAACTGTTTTAAACAACAGAAATTTAGATGGTTCTTCTTTATTGTTAATGTGTGTAAATCAAAAATAGACACTTAACAATTTACACTTGTTAAATGAAAAAATTTTTCACTAAGTACTGTCTGGTTTTCTGAGCTCCAGCACAATCAAAATGTGGATTTAAATAGACCGATGTGTTCAAATGAAGATGAACAGACAAAGAAATGCACTTATAAACAAATTATATAATTGCTGGATAAAAATCATACCATATCAAAATTTTTAATTGTGTTGTGTTCTGTCATTAGCATTTAGAAAACATTGTTCTGGCAATATTGGCTTCTAACTGCTTGCCAGTAAACTGGCATCAAAGAAGAGGATGTTGCTCGGGGCTGCATTTCTCTACAACCCTTTAGGAAGAAGCGGTCTCAAACATGTTAGATGATGATAACAAAAGTTATTTTTGCTTTAGTTGGAGAGAGGGAGAAATGAGGAGATTTGTGGCACTGGTGAGGAAAATATTAATTGGTGTCCAGAAGGAAAAGTGGTAAAACTGAGCTTGCATTCGCTGTGGCAGTTGTGGAGAATCTGCTGGGAAAATGGTTAAATGGTAAATGGTTAATATTTCTGTTGAGCTTTCAGTTGTCTTGGTTTGAATCAGTGGTGTAACTATCAGCAGTGCAGGTAGGACAGTTCCACTGGGGCCCATGGTGGCTGGGTGTCAATGGTGACTGCATGGTTGTTCTGAATTTTTGCATAATAACCAATAAGATTGTAGTTATGCCACATACCAAGACAGGTAGTCTGTGCCTTTGTACTCCAGACCACATGAAAATAACCTCCTTTTCTTAAGTTTCTTTACTGTGATTGTTGGTTGTTTGCTGTGAGTGCTCTGAGAAGTCTTGCTGATGAAGAATCCATAAGAACATTTCTACAAAATAAGGACCACGATATACAGGTAGGCTTCTAGGATTATAATTTTCAAATGAAATGAGAACCCAAGTAGTGCTAACAAGATAGCTCATGTCTAAATGAAAGGTTTTCATATTCTTTTTTGTAATAACTCAGAATAGTACATATATCATAGTAGATTTACAGTATAACCATTTTCCGAGTGCCTTTTCATTAGTCTCACTGAGGATATAGATATACCCTGCTATGACTAGAAGTCCTAAATCATGTAGATACCAAAAGCACTTCCAAAAATGGCCACTAGAGGGGAAATCCCATTAAAAAACCCTGGTTAGTCACAAAAAGGGCCTCGCACAATCTTTATAACATGAAAGATTTATTTTTCACAAAATGCTGTTTAACAACATTTTATTGTGATTCATGGATCACAAAGGCAATAGTATTTGTCCAAACAAATAGGGCAATCCAATACAACCAAAAGTCTCTATATGAAATCTCAAGAATAGTCGAAACACAGAGCAAAGTGTTAAAAATGTCAGTAAATCACTAAGCACATTAAATTCACAAAACGCACAAGAACTCACTAATCCTAAACCCATTAGCATCCAGAAACTGTGGTAGAGCATCAGGATTTATAGCGGGTATAGAAGGCAGTTCCTGGAAGTGAGTGACAGATAACCCTGCCTCTTGGGGGACCACCCAGAAAACAAATGGAACAGAACACATACATATAAAACAAAGCAGGTAATAAACAAAAGTAACATTAAAATAACCCAACAACACAAAATTTAATAAAAAACACATAAAATTTTCATTACACACATAAAAACATAAAACAAGATATTGAATTCCAATTGTGGCTGAAATATAACATAACCCACACAAATATGAAAGTTCAAGCACTGTTACAAGAACTTTTGTTACACTACTTTTGGGTTTTAAGTATGAGCACATGCAAGATACAATATATGTGAAAGCTGGCTAAATCTGGGGTCTCATTCATGCTTTATTGCTGCACTATTATTCACTTACTCTTTTTTTAAATGGTCCTTTTGTTTTCTGTAGCTGTGCAAAGCAGCACAAATACGTATATCCCCCTAACCATTTAGAATTGTTAATACCCAAAGCTGAATTGGATTTGAGAAAAATGAATGGTTTACTAAAAACTCCCTCCGTAAAGGATAATAACCGTATGTTGCCGTCTGAAACCCTGGCGTTAGGCAGGTGAAACATTGATTAAACCACGCCTATTTTATTTAACAAAGAAGTTTCTGATGCACAAAATAAAATAAGAATTTTAGCTAAAGTTGCTTGATAATGACTTTGATTAGTCCAACAAGACTGGTACATTTAATGAACAAGATGATACTGTCATTGTCACAATCTGGAACATAGGCAAAAAATAAATGAACAGTTTCTTTTGGGCTACCCAGTTGCAAAGGTTTTCCTAAACAGTTAAAGATTAAAGGAAGGTTTTGGAACATCAGAAATGTCTAACAGGACATTGCAGCATGTCAAACAATTAAACAAAACCAAAAGTCCTTTCACTATATGTTTCTTGGAGCTTCTTCTCAGTTCAGAGCTGCAGGTTCCTAAAGATAGATAGATAGATAGATAGATAGATAGATAGATAGATAGATAGATAGATAGATAGATAGATAGATAGATAGATAGATAGATAGATAGATAGATAGATAGATAGATACTTTATTAATCCCAGGGGGAAATTCACATACTCCAGCAGCAAAAAATATTAAATTAAAGAGTAATAAAAAATGCAGGTAAAAAACAGACAATAACTTGAATAATGTTCAACGTTTACCCCCTCTGGTGGAATTGAAGAGTCGCATAGTTTGGGGGAGGAATGATCTTCTCAGTCTGTCAGTGGAGCAGGACAGTGACAGCAGTCTGTCGCTGAAACTGCTCCTCTGTCTGGAGATGACATTGTTTAATGGATGTAGTGGATTCTCCATAATTGATAGGAGCCTCTTGAGTGCCCGTTGCTCTGCTACGGATGTCAAACCGTCCAGCTCCATGCCAACAATAGAGCCTGCCTTCCTCACCAGTTTGTCCAGGCATGAGGCGTCCTTCTTCTTAATGCTGCATCCCCAGCACAACACTGCGTAGAAGAGGGCACTCGCCACAAACCATCTGATAGAACATCTGCAGCATCTTACTGCAGATGTTGAAGGATGCCAGTCTTCTAAGGAAGTACAGGCGGCTCTGTCCTTTCTTGCACAGAGAATCAGTATTGGCAGACCAGTCTAATTTATCGTCCAGCTGCACTCCGAGGTATTTATAGGTCTGTACCCTCTGCACACAGTCACCTCTGATGATCACGGGGTCCATGAGGGGCCTGGGTCTCCTAAAATCCACCACCAGTTCCTTGGTTTTGCTGGTGTTCAGTTGTAGGTGGTTTAAGTCGCACCATTTAACAAAGTCCTTGATGAGGTTTCTATACTCCTCCTCCTGCCCACTCCTGATGCAGCCCACGATAGCAGTGTCGTCAGCAAACTTTTGCACGTGGCAGGACTCCGAGTTATATTGGAAGTCCGATGTATATAGGCTGAACAGGACTGGAGAAAGTACAGTCCCCTGCGGCGCTCCTGTGTTGCTGACCACAATGTCAGAAATGATGAACCTGAAATTGGTTATTGATACTTTTTCATGCTGTTTTTCCTACTGTTTCAAGTTAGTTAAATTAGAGAATTACAGATACAAGTAAAATTCCATTATAACAAATATCTTTACAACAAAATTTTCATTACAACGAAGTATTTTTATGGTCCCAACAGCTTCCCCATATGACACGAGTCTATAGAAATCTTGTTACTACGAAGTACATTCAGCAGATACTTTCATTATAACGAAGTGCACAAAAGACCTTAAAATGCCTGAGTGAATCATCCACAGAGCAGTTAGTTCTGTGGCCGCAGCTCAGTTGTGCACAATGATCCCCAAACAGAAACACTGTAATTTTTTTTGTTTCTTCGAACTTTCCTCATACTGTTTTTTTTTTCCTTTTTTGTTTCCTGCGATTTTCAGTGATACCTTTTACTTATTGCTCGTCGACATTTGAAAAACATCCATTGGTATTTAACTCATTGTCACCCTCCTATAGAAACATCTGACAAGGAAAAACGATAACAGTTCATATTAAAAAAAAAACGTTCATTTTTTGCAGCTCTTGATTGCTGCAAAAAGAAAAATGACGTTGCCAGTGAATTCGGAATTTTGCCATCAACATTGTCAACTTTCTTGAAAGACTAAGCAAAAAAAGTAGAAAAATCTCAGGTTGCAAACGTATGTGAACTGCTGCATTTGAAGACGTCGAAACGCAGTTTTTATGTGGTTCAGTGATGCTCGTTCAAGAAACATTCCTATTATTGCGGCACTCATTCAAGAAAATGTGAGGTTTGTAAACTCTCTTGGGACCTCCCCCAACTAGACAGCAAGCCGACGAGCATCCCGAAGTGCGATCTCCGCGTCAGTATGTGCAATAGCAGGCTCACAGATATGCTGCGTCTCTTTGCCAAAGTAAACAGAAAAGATCTCGATGGGTGATGCAAGGTTAGGAGCACGTAAATTGTAAATGCAGATAATGTAACAGGATTACTTGATCACTGACCTGGCCATGATCCTGCCTGACTGCTATGTCTGTGTATAGCAGAGTGGCAGATCAGGCTACAATAAATAACTGTGCCATTCCTGTTTCAAGCTGAATCAAGCTGGTTTTGCTAAAGTATTGAGACTAAGCCTCGTGTTTTGGGATGCAAGACAGGGAATTATAACGCGACCCCGATCTTTTATGATTTGCTTCTGTGGCGCTTCACTGTAGCAATGTGAGCCTCCTATTGCCCTGCCCCAGCAACGGACAAACAATCTTCCACAGACGCTGCAATCGCACTTCAGGACTCACTTCAGCGTGTCGTTCCCATTGGATGGGGAGTGGGGGGTCTCAAAAGAGTTCAGAAACCTCACAATATGAAGAAGAAATAATGATTCGGCTCCTGACTGATAACTGTGCTGCCGACAACATGCTTCCACATTCAGATAATGTTTGCTTTGAATACCTCCCACCCAATTGCACGGCAGTGCTTCAGCCATTGGATTTGGGCATCATTCACACCCTGAAAAAGTGTATTATCGCAAGAAAATACTGAAAAAAATTCTCATCAGCACAACTTGTAGGCAGGAGGAGATTAAAAGTAATGCGAAAGAAGCTATTGAAATGATTGCAAATGCCTGGATACAAGTTAAAGAAAGCACTATAGTAACAAATACAGAATCTCATTACAACAAAATATTTTTTAGGTCCCTGGGAGTTCGTTATAATGGAATTTTACCTGTATACATTTTTCTGTTTGATTATAGTAAAACACTGTTCATATACAGTTACGGTTTAGTTTTGAGTAAGTATATACAGTACTGTGCAAAAGTTTTAGGCAAGTGTGAAAAATGCTGTAAACAAAGAATGCTTTCAAAAATGGAAGTGTTAATCATTTATTTTCATCAATCAACAAAATGCAGTGAATGAACAAAAGAGAAATCTAAATCAAATCAATATTTGGTGTGACCACCCTTTGCCTTCAAAACAGCATCAATTCTTCTAGGTACACTTGCACACAGTTTTTGAAGGAACACGGCTGGTAGGTTGTTCCAAACATCTTGGAGAACTAACCACAGATCTTCTGTGGATGTAGGCTTCCTCACATCCTTCTGTCTCTTCATGTAATCCCAGACACACTCGATGATGTTGAGATCAGGGCTCATGTGGGGGCCATACCATCACTTCCAGGACTTCTTGTTCTTCTTTACGCTGAAGATAGTTCTTAATGACTTTGGCTGTATGTTTGGGGTCGTTGTCCTGATGCAGAATAAATGTAGGGCCAATCATACGCCTGCCTGATGGTAATGCATGATGGATAAGTATCTGCCTGTATTTCTCAGCATTGAGAACACCATTAATCCTGACCAAATCTCCAACTCCATTTACAGAATGGAGAAGGAACCTCCAACATGCTTCACTGTTGCCTGCAGACACTCGTTATTGTACCGCTCTCCAGCCCTTCGACAAACAAACTGACTTCTGCTACAGCCAAATATTTCAAATTTTGACTCATCAGTCCAGAGCACCTGCTGCCATTTTTCTGCACCCCAGTTCCTATGTTTTCGTGCATACTTGAGTCGCTTGGCCTTGTTTCCACGTCAGAGGTATGGCTTTTTGGTCGCAACTCTTCCATGAAGACCACTTCTGGCCAGACTTCTCCGGACAGGAGATGAGTGTACCTGGGTCCCACTGGTTTCTGCCAGTTCTGAGCTGATGGCACTGCTGGACATCTTCCGATTTCGAAGGGTAATAAGCTTGATGTGTCTTTCATCTTCTGCACTAAGTTTCCTTGGCCGACCACTGTGTCTACAATCCTCAACGTTGCCTGTTTCTTTGTACTTCTTCAAAAGAGCTTGAACAGCACATCTTGAAACCCCAGTCTGCTTTGAAATCTTTGTCTGGGAGAGACCTTGCTGATGCAGTATAACTACCTTGTGTCTTGTTGCTGTGCTCAATCTTGCCATGACATGAAACTGTCTTCCACAACCTCACCTTGGTAGCAGAGTTTGGCTGTTCCTCACCCAGTTTTAAGCCTCCTACACAGCTGTTTCTGTTTCAGTTAATGACTGTGTTTCAACCTACGTGTGACACTGATGACCATTAGCAACTGTTTGATAGAATTGGTTGATCATACACCTGACTAGAATCCTACAAAATCCCTGACATTGTGCAAGTGTACCTACAGTATAAGAACTGATGCTGGTTTGAAGGCAAAAGGTAGTAACACCAAATATTGATTTGATTTAGATTTTTCTTTTGTTCGCTCACTTTGCATTTTGTAAATTGATAACAATAAACAATCATTATTTATATTTCTGAAAGCATTCTTTGTTTACAGCATTTTTTCATAACTGCCTAAAACTTTTGCACAGTACTGTATATCAGTAACCTTGGTGGTATGGCCTAAATTTTAATTTGAGCAAAACAATAAAAAGATTTCCCTTGATCTCATTTGCAATGAAAGCATGGCCTGTTTATATAATAAATTCAACTCCTGAGATCATGCTGTGGCCACAGTGTAGTGTGCAGCCAACCAGAACCCAAACTCATGCTCAAAGTTTTTTCATTCTCAAGTACAAGGAGGTTTACTCAAGCAGTTTAAATAAACACAAAAAAAATCAACAAAAGACCTCACATACTAATCTCTATTATCAATGCAAAACAGAGCCATAGATGTTATGAATTATATGTATGAACTTCTTTTTCTTTTTCAGCATATTCCTCATTGATGTTTAAAAATACTATTGAATTTTTTGTTGTTAGTTCAGATGGGGGCCACCACATTTGAATCATTGTTTTACAGCCTCAGCCTTATTCTTTAAGTCTCCTGTTGCTGGTCATGTGATGTTGACATCATACAGTATTTGAGATGGCAGCATGGTAATGTAAGGCATCCAAGTTTTGTATTAAAACACTTTAAGGACAAATCTGTGATGAGCAAATAAGATAGGAGAAAGCTAAGAAAGGATTTTGACCTTGATTTTTGATATTTGTTTTTCTGTTTTAATACCTCAGCCTCTGCTCTGTTTCTGATTTTTTTTTCTAGGTCTGGTATTTCCATTCTCCAAGATCTTTACTGTCTTCAGACTTTTGGATATTGATCCTCTCTATGGTTTCCCACAATTTACCAATATGCCCTTTTAATTTTGGAAATTGCAGGTTCAGGACAGTTTTAACCATAAAAACACGTTCTAGGCACAGTTCCTTCCTTTGTATTTCATGAAGCAAACTTCCAGCTTCTGCTTTAATTAGAGCACCCAATGACATGGAATTAGCAGGGGTTGGGTTTTTAAGGCCATTCATGACCTCACATGGTGGGGTTTCTCTCCAGGTACTCCTGGTTCCCTAAGTTTTATGAATTGCCTTTATATTTAAAGATTTTTTTATACATACATAAATAAATAAGAAAAACAACATACGCAAAAATATATTAACAATGCATGTGTAAAAGGCAGACCTAAAAGCAAACAATACCAGTCTGTATTCCAGAAGTTGAAAGCAGAAATAGAGACAAAATCCAATATACCAATGAAATATCAGAAAACTAACTTATAAAAGTGAAAATCCAATGTCAGTCAGTCATTGTCCAACCCGCTATATCCTAACACAGTGTCACAGGGGTCAGCTGGAGCCAATCCCACACACACACACACACACACCAAGCACAATTTAGGATCGCCAAGGCACCTAACCTGCATGTCTTTGGACTGTGGGAGGAAACTGGAGCACCCGGAGGAAACCCACACAGACACGGAGAGAACATGCAAACTCCACACAGGGAGGACCTGGGAAGCGAACCCGGGTCTCCTTACTGCGAGGCAGCAGCACTACCACTGCATCACTGTACTGCCCAAAAATCCACTGTTATAATCCAAAAAATTGAAACTCAAAAATAAAATACAGTAGTAAAACTGAAATGGCTTAGTAAATTCACAGTGTGGATTACAAATTTATATAAACTTGTAGCGGTGCTACATGATTAATGTCATTGTAAATGTATTTTGTGCTGAGTCCTGTCTTCCGTCGCATTGTTCTGTTTACATGATCTGTGTGTATGTAAATATGCTCCCCTGGAAACAAAAGGGGAAGGAAAACACTGTGGAATAGTGGTCCCTCATAATAATTGGTCCTGTCAATCCCATCACCTGCATCCGATCATTTGCTATTTAAAAAGACAAAGAGAAAGAAAAAAAAATCTTGTTCTACTAGACCGCCAATTCACTACAGAGACAGGAGAAAGCACAGATCCAAATGATTTACCCTTTTGTCTACCTGCCACTTTCAATGCCTGACAACAACAGCTTTGCACTATAAAACCCTGGGGTTCTGGGTTACGCCACACACCGAGGATAAGCA
Organism: Erpetoichthys calabaricus; assembly: GCF_900747795.2. Lineage (NCBI taxonomy): Eukaryota > Metazoa > Chordata > Cladistia > Polypteriformes > Polypteridae > Erpetoichthys > Erpetoichthys calabaricus. The sequence continues at coordinate 46,207,425 of NC_041394.2, forward strand.
CGGTGAGGCCGTTTCTTGTTGTTTGGGGAAAGGAGCAAGCCATCATTTTCATCCGTGTAATTTCTGTAGGACAGTTTTTCCAGCTGAACCAGGTTCACAAACATTATCTGTTTTCTGTTAAATTTTATGGACTTTTATGTGCGTTTCATGCTATCTGTGTGTCTTATTGACTTCATGTTCATTGTGGGGTTAAGGGAGAGTTTGTATTGTATAATAACTTCATGCTGCACCTTTTCTTTTTATTATTACTTTCTGCTAGACACTTTTGGGGTTGAATGTTATGTTGGGGTTGGTTGGGGTATGATATATATATAGTTTGAAATTTATTTTTTTTCAATATATACTCATTTTATTATTTTACATACTGTTTGTTTTTTGGCTTATTTTTGATCGACGATTCGGGGAAGTTTATTTGGAAGAAGTATGGCTTGTTGTGTCTAACGTCCTGAACTTGCCAGGCCATGGGTCTTGGTGTAGCTACCGGTTTTGGAGAGTGACTCGACCGTTACAAACTTAAGGAGGGGAACCCCCTTAGGTTCAAAATACAGATGACAAGGACTATCACAAAACCAATAACTATCAGAATCAATAGGAAATATGACATATTCACTAAACAAAATGTTAATGATAAAATCATGACATAATACAGAATGTAAAAAGAAAGCAAACACATATTCAATGACAGAAAAAATACAAAATAGGCATAGTATTTAAAGGACAACAAGATGATTAAGTAAAAAAGAAAGACAGGATGAAACCCTGGCTATAGCATGACTGGTGTGTTTTTTATTGGCTGTTACCCAGTCTTCACCTCAGAGAAGAGAAGAGAAGAGAAGAGAAGATCATGCTGTGAGGTTTCTGGATTTCTTCCTGTTACGACCTACTCTAGACTTTTGTTTTTATACTCGAATTTGGTGTTTACCTTAACTGAGTCCTGCCCTAATTACCCACTTAAGTTGCTTATTAATTAACTCACCCGGGCTATGGGTGGGGTGTAGGTTTATAAATTAAGCTTCTTTGGGTTTTAGGTCAGAGAAAGAGTGTGAGAGGAGAAGGACAGAGCAAGGTATGGAGAGTTAGGGTTGGATGGTCTGGCTTTGGGTTTTTGGTTGCTTATTAAAGAAATGTAATTGTAAGCTAGTCATCTAAGTAATAAATGCAGATAGTTTGTATCTAGCTGTAAAACTTTGTGAAGTTAGACAGCTATGTTAGTGTGGTTCTCCTGCCTTGTTTGTTTTGTGTAATTTTCTCCATAAATAGTAAATGGAGCCTGTTTTTATTTAGCTTGTTTAGTTTTTTTTGTGTTTTGTCTCCCTCTCTCTCTCTCTCACTTGTGTGCGGCCTATTATATATATATATATATATATCCCTAGACTTTTTGGTAGGCCGTAACACTCCCGTTGCTTCAAATCTCCACAAGTTATTGTAGGTTGCAGTGAGACCAAGAGATGTCACATCAGGCAGGGAAAGGTCAGAACTGAAAAAATAGAGATGCCTAGAGAACAAAACACAAGGGCAAATCAACACCAACATCATTTATTTATATAGCACATTTTCATGCAAATGATGTAGGTCGGTGTTTTACAGGATGAAGAAAGAGAAAAAAGACAAAATATACAAGAAATAAAATTAGGCAATACTAATTAACATAAAATAAAAGTAAGGTCCATGGGCCAGCGAGGACAGAAGAAACGAAACAAAAAAAAAAAAAACTCCAGACGGCTGGAGAAAAAAAAAAATCTGCAAGGGTTTCAAGGCCACGAGACCACCCAGCCCCCTCTAGGCATTCTAACATAAATGACCTCAATCAGTCCTCATTGTATTCAGGGTTCACATGGAAGAACTTGATGATGACGACGGTCCTGTTGACTTCATGTGGACTTCTGGCTTTTAATCCATCAATGTAGAGACATCACGGTGCTTTGATTGGGTGGTGGTGGCGCAGATCGCCACCACAGAAAAACTGGAAAAAGAACAGCAGAGAAAGTATGGGTTAATATGAATTTCGGAGCCACCATGAATGATAATTAAATGAATATACAGAGTATCAGGATTAAACTAAAATGAAACTATGAGAAAGCCATACTAAAATGTGTTTTTAGCAGTTTTTTTTAAAGTGCTCCACTGTATTAGCCTGGCAAATTCCTATTGGTAAGCTCTTCCAGATTTTAGGTGCATAACAGCAGAAGGCTGCCTCGCCACTTCTTTTAAGTTTAGCTCTTGGAATAATAAGCAGACACTCATTTGAAGATCTAAGGTTACAATTTGGAGTGTAAAGTGAAAAATATTCTGAAACATAGGTTGGAGTGAGAGTATTTAAGGGTTTGCAAACCATAAGCAGTATTTTAAAGTCCACTCTAAATGACACAGGTAACCAATGTAGTGACATCAAAACTGGAGGGATGTGCTCAGGTTTTCTTTTCCTAGTTAAGATTCTAGCAACTGCATTCTGCACTCGTTGCAATCGATTGATGTCTTTTTTGGATAGTCCTGAGAGGAGTGAGTTACAGTAATCTAGCCAACTGAAAACAAAAGCGTGAACTTTTTTCTTAGTATCTTGGAATGTTTGTTATAAGACACGGGTGTCAAATTCCGGTCCTGTAGGGCCACAGTAGCTGCAGGGTTTCATTCTAACCATCTTCATTATTAGTGGCCAGTTTTTGCTGCTAATTAACTTCTTTTGCCTTAATTTTAATTAACTTGACTCCGGTCCCATAGTTGTCTCTTTTTCCTAAGTTAGCAGCCAAACAATGAGACACAAAACAAGCTGCCACATGACCAGTTCACCTGTGCCCATCACGCAATATCTGAAAATAAAGAAAGACTGATCTCTCAGGTCACCAAAACATCTTGACAGTGTTCTTCAAAAAAAAAAAGAAAAATCAATAGCTTTAGAAATGTCTGCTATGGCAGAATGAGATCAGCAATAAGCCATAGAATTAAATAACAAGTTTAATTAACAACATGAATCGGCCTTTCATTAAGAAACAGGTTGGAGTGAAATTGGTTGGAGTTTGAAATCCCATTATAGCTGGTCATCTGTTGGCTCGTTTCATGCCTCATTTCAGTTTGGCTGTCATTTAATAATGAAAGGAATAAATTCAGAGGACCAAATCCTTAAAAACAGGGTTATTGAAGCCCTGAAGGGAAAAGGAGTTAATTAGCAGTAAAAACTGGTCACTGATTAGGAAAAGGGTTAGAATGAAAAGCTGCAGCCACTGTGGCCCTCCAGGCCCAGAGTTCAACACCCCTGTTATAAGAGGTCTAACTTTTGCTATATTTCTTAAGTGAAAAAATTCTTTCCTAGTAATCTGATTTAATATGTGATTTAAAATTCATGTCAGAGTTAACAGTTACTCCTAAATTCTTAACCTCCGTCTTGACTTTTAATCCTAATGGATCAACTTTATTTTTAATGCCCTCATTATATCCATTTGTGCCAACCACTACAATTTCTGTTTTTTCCTTATTTAGTTTGAGAAAGTTACTACTCATCCATTCATAAACACAAGTAAGACATTGTGTCAGTGAATCAAGAGAGTCGGGGTCATCAGGTGCTATTGATAAATACATTTGTGTGTCATCAGCATAGCTGTGGTAGCCTCACGTTATGCCCCAAGATAATCTGACCTAACGGAAACATGTAAATCGGGCCCAGAATAGAGCCTTGTGAAACACCATATAGAATATTTTGTGAATACTAGCCATGTGCGCCCAACTACGTTGCACGTGTTAAAGTTGTCTGTGAAGGGCTACCTGTTTAAACGTGGCTCCCAGTCGTGAACTGGGCCGTTCGTCGCACAGCATTATGATTTTTTATAAGGGAAACAAAATTACAAAACAAAACCCTTGGACATTGATTCGATAGCAACGGCCTACTCGGAATCACTGTCCGAATAGTAATTGTGTGGTGGTGTAGGAGCATTTCTGCTTCTCTCCGTTCACAGTCCATCTCGTTTTCACGACGCTGTCGTTTCCTCTCATGACCTCTTCTCAACCTTTCTCCAATCTCGCAGGTTGCTTTGTGGCAATCCAAAGAGTAAGGCAATATACACGGAGCAATGGTTATGAAAGGGGGACACATAGGTATCCAGGCTCTTTAAAGCATAAATAGGGATCACTTCACTGACATGTGAACAAGCCAGGGTACAACTGTGAGACGCGCAGCACTCACCGGCTACAACGTAACAATAATAATTTCCGGAACGTGCTGTTACGTTGTCATTCATTTTACCCACTGTCTTTCTTTCATTCATATGTTACGTAGGCATGTACCTTTTATCTTCGGCAATCTCATTCTCTAACCAGGCCTCAGGAGCTAACCAGCGTAACACTGTCCACCACCCCCTTTCGTTATTCTGGCACATTGTTGACATCCGTGAGTAACAACAACATACTAAACTGGAAGGTGGTCTACGCATGCGTGGAATTCGCGGACAAACAAAGATCAAGATCCAAATGAAGATTATATAGAAAGATTCTAGAATCTTATACTTATGTGAAGTATAATTACTGCAACTAACAAAGGATTTTCTACCTGCCAGATAGGACCAATTTAAGACACTGCCAGAGGGGCCCACACACTGACTAAGGCGATTTCTAAGAAATCGAAAGAGAAGTCAGGGAAAGAAAGAAGTCAAAACTGAAATGAAGCCTACTGCTAGGCCTACTTGCAGAAAAAGTCATCACACAAGATGGTTTTGTGGGAAAGAATTTATCCAATAAGGGATTGATGTGCCATTTGAAATCATGTGACACAAACTGCATGATGCATAAACAAATGATGGTAATGACCAAAATAAAATGGTAACTTTGTCCAAATAATTAAAATAGCTTAAAACCCCATAAACCAAATTCTCCTTGATAAACGAAACTATTATCTGGCACAAGAAATAACATTCATTTATGACACCAAGCTTAGAAATTGTTATACTGCATATCTCGGCGAGGGTTCCTCCCCTGGTTAGGGTTTAAATTCATGTTTTATGTACCTTTTGTTAATTCCTGATTCTTTTATTTATGTTGATTATATTTGTGTCATTCTTTATTTTTGATTTTGACTATGTAGCCTTTGTTATGTTCCATGTGTTTTATGGGTAGTCCCCCAAGAAGCGGGGCCACCTGCTAATTACTGCAGTAACTGCATTATGCCCTATTAGTCCAGAGGGTCTTTCGCAGTTCATTTCAAATGTGCTTAGGACTGTTTGATAAGTTACTATGATTTTTTTGGATATTTTGTACATGTGGTCTGTTTTTTTTTTGACTATGCCTTGGATTCTGTATTGGAGCAGCTTTCGCGTGGATTGCCTTGTGTTTCTGGCAACTTCTTTATGCTGGTGTAACAGAGCATTTGGGGAGAATAAATGTTTTATTAATATCTTGTGTTTGCCCTCTGGGGTTTGATAGTAAATCTCCTCACCCCACACCTCACCACACTCCAGCCCCCTCAAACAGTGAGCATTTTTAGAAGTGTTTTTAAGACTTACATACTTTGGAGCTCTTAGTTCATGACAAAAAGATGTTGTGAACTGTGAGATTATGGTCATGTGTACACAACATACACAGCAATCCCACCTTGGCTTAGCAATGAGGAAATAAGTGAGAATAAAGACAGAATCCTTACCAAACATCTTGTTAAGTGTTAAAACTTACAAAAAGCAACATGAATATCTGGTCGGATGTTCCTCAATCCTGCCAGTTAGGACAGTAAAAGAAATAATATTACAAACTAGTATTGGTCATTTGAAACATCTCTGTTCTCTTTGGGAAGCACAACTTTCACACTTGGGATAATTGATCCTTCAGGCACTAGAGAAATGTTGGGGATTTTTGCAGTTCTACAGCCAACATCATTAGGGTTTTAAAGCTGCTTCGGTGTTTTGCAGGATGTTCACAGAAGGGCTGAGAAAGACGATTTTCTGATTTATCAGTTTAAATCCAATGATGGGTTGTTTGGTATCAGTGAGAGATCAAATTCAACTCTTCAAATGATTCATCCTAAACAATTAGGAAACAGAAGAAATTCTTGGCATTATTCAAATCTTGTCTCAAATTTTAGTCTGAACTGAAAGAACAACTTTTGAGTTTTATTTAGCTGGAGAATTTAGAACAGAAAAACTGCCACCCCACTCCTTTACTTAAAATGAGCATCAAGTAGAGCATGCCAAATGAACTGTGAAAAAAAACATACTATCTTGTAAAGTTTTTTTATAACATTTCTCTGACTCATTTAGCCGATAGTACTTTAGAAAATGAGCAGCATTTGGAATGTTTTTCAAAACACTGCAATCTGCAAAAAAAAAATAGAAAAACTTCATTTATAAATCAGTTTTTCAGTTAGTTATTGGATTCACTGAGAAGCTAACCTTGGCCTTCTCAAACCATTCAATCTGTGAGAGATTATTAACACATGGAATTGAATATGCAGTTCTTAACTTTGATTGTTGATAGTGAGAAAACTTTCCATTATCTTGCAAATCTGTCATTTGTCAACAATTCATACATATTCTTATTTCCACATTAACATGAGTAGCATTCAACCTCCATAAGCTTTGAGTCATAAGGCAATAATAAATTCATATTTGGATGTTTAGTTACCTGGTTAACTTTGTAACTTTTCTTTACATTACTATTCCATCTGTCTACGCAATTGACTACCCAGAAGTTGGAATTCAGGGTGCAGTGCATAGGTGGTTACAAACAAAAGGTTATGGTGAGGGGAACATTTTGAGAATGAGGTGACGTTAAAAATGGAGTCTCTCGGGGATCAGTGCCAGGGTCATTGCTCTTTGTAATTCATATAAATGATCTAGACAAGACTATAAGCAATAATATACTGTAATTAAGTTTGCAGATGATACCAAACTATGTGATCATAGAATCGGCTAAATTGTTTAAGGGGGATTTAAAGAGGGGCGGCACGGTGGCGCAGTGGGTAGCGCTGCTGCCTCGCAGTTGGGAGATCTGGGGACCCGGGTTCGCTTCCCGGGTCCGCCCTGCGTGGAGTTTGCATGTTCTCCCCGTGTCTGCGTGGGTTTCCTCCGGGCGCTCCGGTTTCCTCCCACAGTCCAAAGACATGCAGATTAGGTGGATTGGCGATTCTAAATTGGCCCTAGTGTGTGCTTGGTGTGTGGGTGTGTTTGTGTGTTTCCTGCGGTGGGTTGGCACCCTGCCCAGGATTGGTTCCCTGCCTTGTGCCCTGTGTTGGCTGGGATTGGCTCCAGCAGACCCCCGTGACCCTGTGTTCGGATTCAGCGGGTTGGAAAATGGATGGATGGATGGATGGATTTAAAGAGGAGACAGACTTGGGCAGATTTATGGCAAGAAGTATAAGTAAATATAAGGTATTACACGTAAGTAGGAAGTAGAAATGTTAGATTTGAATACACAATAGGAGGTTTGAAAGCTAAAGTACCTCTTATGAGACGAAGCTGGAACTCATAGTAGACTTGTCAGTACCTACATCCAGACAGTGTATAGACATGATAAAGAAGGTTATATAGCATGATTTGCTAACACTTTATAGCGCACTAGTGAGTCCTCATTAGGTGAACTGTGTGGAGTTATAATCTCTGTATTACTGTGAGTGCTGACATGAATGAACCGCTGTCCCGACTGAGTCAGAGAGTAATGCTTTATCCGGCCAGAAGGCCATAGTAGATGGGCAACACAGTGCGAGAAGTAACCCGACCAGGATGACTAGTGCTTCCTATCCCAGTCCAGGCATTTGGACTAAAATGGATGGACTAGTGCCAGTTCTTCTCTAATATGGTCTGAGTATGGACACCCGCAAGGTACAGTATCATGGGACGTCTAGAAAGTCACCCCTGTTGGTGTCCCTTGTGTCTGGAGTTGAGGGCTCTGGGGCGTCTGCTTTTGGTCATAATAATAAAAAAGACATAGCAGCACTGGAGAAAGACTAGAGGAGGGTGACCTGACTCATTCTGAGACTAATAAACTATAAAGAGAAACTGAATGAGCTGAACCTTTTCAGTTTAAGCAAATGGAAATTAAGAGGTGACATGGTCAAAGTGTTTAAAATTATGAAAGAAATTTGTAGAAGAACACAAGGACATAGTTGGAAATTTGTTAACATTTTGCACAAATGATAGAAAGTTTTTCTTTCACAGAGAACTATAGATACATAGAATAAACTATCAAATAGTGTGATGGAGAGTAGGAAATTGGGGGCCTTCAAATCTTGACTTGAAGTTACACTAGACAATCTAGGTGAATAGGACTGGTGAGCTTCTTAGGATAAATGGCCTGTTTTTTATCACAGTTGCTCTAATGTTCTGATATTCAGACTTCATTCAGTGCATGGCTACTGGGAGCAGAGCTGTGAACATGGCAGGAGCTACTATAATGCATGGAGAAACAAACATAACCTCAAATTACTCATAATGACAGTTTGTAATTGTTAGTTATCAAAAATGGACATCACTGGCATGTACTGTAGGAAGTAATTGTAGTACTCAGGGAAGACTCTTCTGAATACATGGATAACATACTGGAATGTCATATCTTATTTGAGGTTATTGATCTGTTGTTATTAAAGTCTAGCGACATTATCTATCTATCTATCAACACAAAACCTGTGCAATGTTGTAGCTGGATGCTGCCCTCTGAAGTTGTAACACTAAAAGCACAAAAATAAGAACATGGTACTAGGGAACATATAATAATTTAAAAGAATTTCCCCAGTGTAATGGATGACAGTAGGAAGATTCATACAGTATACAGTATGTGCCCCCCTCGCATAAAGAGGCAACTTGGGGGTTGCCTAACCCTATTAGGTATCTTCTGGACCCCAAAATGCAGGCATATCTGTAGCCAGTAGGGGGCCTACTAGGAGGGCAGCCCCAAAACAGCATTCCTAATGTAGTTGTAGGATTTATTTAGGAAGTGTTCTCTAGGTAGGTCTTAAAGGCCGCATCCAGTGATTTCGCCAGTGAGCTTGGAGTTAGAAGGACTGGTGTAGCTCAAATGGCAGACTTTTGTTACTTTGCATATATAGGGTCAGATAAAACCAAGTGCTGCTGCCAGTCATTGTTACAGAGAGGTGTTATTCTCAAGTTGAACATGAAGCTGTAGGCTGTGTTTGGGCTGTTGAACATTCAGAACATACACTGGAGAGGAAAATTTACATTACACACAGATCACAAACCATTGATCCACATGCTTAATCCTGAGAAATGCTGCACTGCTTCCACCACGTATACACCACTTAGTATGAAGGTTACAACCCTACAATTACAAAATAAAGCATTAATAAGCAAAACAAATGTTGCTAATTTATTACCCAGACTTCCCTTGGCAAAGACTTAATCAAACAAGTATCCTGAGGATTCTGTGTGGAAACTTCTGACTGTGTAAACACAAGACCTACAGGCAGTAAGCACTTGAAATAATCAAAGGCACATCTAAGCAAGATGAAATCTGGCTGTTGAAGTGGAGACATGGCCTAACCCTATTCCTGAGGCGTTACATTTTCATACAAAGTGCACAACAGAATTATCAGAATTTGATGTAGAATCGTACTACCAACTTCTCTGGTGATTAAAGTACGGAGAACTGAGCATGAAATATAGTAGTTGTCTTTGAAGTAAATTTTCTTGTGAGTTTTTTTTTTTTCAGCAAGAGAAATGTTATTATATGTAAAAGAAACATGTAAATAAAAAAAAAACATCAACATAAATACAGTTGGAAATGTATCCCTAGTGTCCATTGCTGTACTGATGCAGATTTAATTTATTCCCTTTATGTTATATGTTTTGAAAGTCACTGATGCACAGCTCACTGCCGAAGCATTTTTCTTTGATCACTTCTCCTTTATTTATTTTTTTTGTGCCTTGCACATGATAGGGTAAAATGTCAGTAACTGATTCGCACGATGGGGGCATTGTGTTATTGTAGGCTACCAAAGCATAAGGCTTAGTGATGTCCACATTTCCCCTGACACACATATTGATAGTTGCTGCATTATGAACAGTGCTTAGGAGGCTAACATCTTTCTTGTCCTTCCATTTGACCACAATCATTTTGCCAAATTTGCAAAGTAGATACTGCACCCTGCTGCAGCTTTACGTGGCTGAAGTCACCAGACTTATCACGGTGGTTTGGTCGTGCAGTGCCATATGCAACAGTTTCACTATCAATGTCAACGTTTGATGATCAATTCACATTGTTGTCAATATTGCTTGATTCAACTAATGGTTCAGATTCACTTTGTTCTAAAACTACAGCTTTTTGTTTACACACCATTATGTGTTTTGGTTGAAGGCTACACCCCACACATTAATATTGATGAGAGACCATAGATTGATAAAACACATAGAAATACTCATGATTTTTTTTGCATCATGATTTTATTTTATCCACTAGATGGTAACAGATTACTGCCCCGAACATTATTTGGCCATAACACTGTAAAGCAGATTATTACATGCCACCCTGATTCTGGCTTGGGGCTTTGTGAAGAATTTTTGTGGAAGGGCTTACAGTTCACCGAGTTTAAAATATGAGTTTGCTTTATATTCAAAGTGTTTTAAATGTGAATTTGTCAATTCAGTGTCAAATAAGGATGTGCTTTATCTTTGTGATCCTGCGACATGAGAAGGGCAACTAGGACTCAAAGACAGGATGAATGGGACAACAGTGTTGTGAAATTATTCCACATACAGCACAAAAATGGGAGCAGGCCTCTAAAAACCTACACCCACCCACTATATTAAGTGCATTGGCCTCACCCTAGGCATCCTAGTTCCCAACTCAAAAGACAGGCTATCCAGGCTGTAAAGACTCAAAATGGGGTGAAGGCTCTTAAATGATTGAAGTCCCCAAATATATACAAATATATACAAAAATGTAAAAGAGGAAAACCATGAAACCTCTGATCTGAAACAAAACAAGGAAAGATCCATCTATTTAAATATTTATTAAATAGATTCCACAGGATCACAAAAAAAGCAAGGCAAGGCAAAATGGAGCAGAAATTAGGTTTTATCTTAAAAAGGCAAAACCTAAAGGCAACAAATCCAATACAAAATCTACAAAATGTACCTTTAAAGACCTAACATAATATACTGTACATGCACAAAAAGTAAATATAAGCCAGGGCAACAACTATAACACATTGGACTTAGAGACACTTTGTTTTAATATCAACATATTCCACATTTTTGATATCCCTAATCTAATCTGTTCCACTTCTGAAGAATTGTATATTTATTTAGTTTGTCACATCATTTTGTATTTTTTTGGGATTGTTGCCTCTATTTTTTGACTGTTTTACATGGTTGTTGCCATATTATTTACTAGTTGCACTGCCTGTTGCTAGTCATGTAACACTAAAGCCACACAACATATTAGGCTATCTAATTCAGTTCAATAAGGGGATTTCTAGGAGGGCAGTCCCAGCTGTCCCAAAAGACACTCATATCACCTCTTAACCTTCATTAACTAAGAGGATTCAATTCCTTTAAACTTTCTTCACAACCCATACTGCACTGTCCCAGAATGCTTTGAGTAGCTCTGCACTGGACTTTCTCCGGTGCTGTCATGACGATCTGATTGAAATATGCACACAATATTCCAGATTAAGATTCACAAGTACATTGTACATCCTAAGAATAACTTCATACTATGTAACACACTTTTCTCTGGATGAAAACAAGTTGATTATAACTCGTAAGACACCCATTGTGTAAACCTGTACATTTATTTGCAATGAACCTTGTCTACTAAATGCCTGTGCAAGTCTGAATTCTGTCTAATTAATCTAAAAAGCTTTTCCTTACACCAGGGTATCCACCATTCTACCTGTTTAACCAGCATATTTATTTACTTTTTTTAGTCAAGAATATTCAAATAAATTTTAAAAAGCACTGACTTGTAAGAGAAATCCACTTTTAACAATGCCCAATTCCTTGTTTCTTTCATCATAGCTCATTGCTTTCGGTGGGTAAATCAATTTTGCAACTCTTTGTACTTTGGAGTTTGTACTCCAATTTTGACCACTAACTTTATCTTTTGTTAATATGATTTCTACTATATGTTTTTAATTCTTCCTCTGGAAATTATGAAGCAAACAATTATGAGTGTTTTCTTATTACAGTTAAAATATTTCTCCATTCAACAATTCCCTTATCCTTGGCACTACCTGTTAAACAGAGATCCATGCTTAAGTATTTAACTCTTACATAGTTTTAGGATATGTTTTACTGTTCAGGTTCTTTATAATAATTAGTGATCTGTGAATTTTGCCATAGCGTTGTTTGAATTAAATGTGCTGTGTTTGCTGGTGACCATGTTCGCCAAATATTTTCCTGGAAATTCGTCCAGCTTAGGCTAATGTTTTTTCCGAGTGACCCATGATGCTTTGAGAGACTAATGTGACATCACACAGCTGTAGCAGCCATGCACAGACCTTTCACGCATGCCAGCTGTATAAGATCATTACGGACTTGGCCAAGCAAACAATGAAAAAAGAAATGCTGTTTCAGCTACTGAGATGCACTGAAACCATCCTCTACCATCCTGTCCACCTAATATTACTGCGCAATATTTTTCCTGGTCTCTAATGACACTCGTTTCTTCCATTTCAACCCCCTGGGCTCTTTGATTCCCTTATGTTTGTCGTCAATGAACTTAAAAGGGTAAAAATGTGCCTCAGAGCCAGAAAGGTTGAGAAACACTGTCAGATTTCTATTTCAAACACATTTAAAAAAATAAAAAATAAACTTGTGGGATTACTAGTACAGTACACCCCCAAAATCTGTGGGGGTTACATTCCTAGAGCACCCGCTAATTGTGAAAAACCGCAAATTTTGGATGTGGTTAAAAAAATGCCTATTTTTATAGTTTAAACCTTAAATATGCCCCCAAAACACTTTAATTTAATTTCAAACTCAGCTTAATACATTACCTAAAAATAAAGAATGTAAAGGTAAACCTGAATACTGTACTGCTATGTCTCCCGCAGTGCTAGAATGTAAAATACCGATGTTACCAGTATATATACTGTAGTTCATGCAAGCGCGTTTTCATTGCCAGAAGCCTTAGATGGTGCAGTTCGTTTCATTGGCGTCTTGGGGCTTTAATGCATCCCTGGAGGCCAAATACTTTTTGGCTACACTTTAAGTAAATGTCACAATTAACAAAGAAAAAGTGAAATTTTAATGGAACACTTTTTTTCATGCAAAGAGCATCACAATTACTGCCACATTGATCATTTTACACACTGCTAATGAACTGTAAAAACTATTTTAAAAACTACTGGAACAATATGTACAAAGTGCAACTGACCCATGGATGAAACTCGGTAAATCACTGAGCCAACTGCGCTTGAACTGGCTGCACGCAAGCACACAGATGTAAGAGCTGACACTAGCAGGCTAGTCTTAGTGCAGCTGCAGTACTGCAGGGTGTCACGCTTGGGTCACAGAAACACAGGAGATTGTAGAGACAGGAACTTTATTCAAACACTTCAAACAAACATGTCTCTTTCAGAAGTAAAATGAGCTCAGTATGCAGTTAGTTATCGATTGACGAATAGGGAGCGCAACCCCCAACAGGAGCAGAGGATGCCTGGGGGAGGAGAGAGAAACAAAGCAATCAGCCAAAAATGACAGATGCTGTTCAGGTTTTTAAGTAAACGGAAAACACAAGAACACTCAGCTGGAGATGTATCACAGTCAATCAGCAGCAAGGAGAACTGAATAATACTGTAGCGGCCCAGTGCCGCTAAGATTCACACCGTTGGGAAGACAGTGATTTATTTATTTTTATGGTGGAGATTCCAGGGATGCACCCAGCCTTGACGTGACCCACGTGCACTCACACACAGAGACAAAAGCAAAACAAACCAGTAATCAAACAGCAAATAAAGAATGTCACGAAAACAAATGAAATAAGAAAACAACAATACCACCCCTGTTCCCCTTACGGTGATTACACATTAAATACAACAAAGCACAAACAAAACACACACAGTAAATCATGAAAAAGTTCATGAAAAATGGCAACAGATGAAATGTAATGATGAAAATAGATAGTCCAGAGATCTGCACGTTGAATGGGAATGTAAAGATAGTCCTACCAGTAGTTCCTGAAATGGTGAAGACAGGTGGATGGGTTCAAGAACGCTCCTTTCTTTGTAGGATGGCCATGAATCCACTTACAGTGCTCATGTACACAGGCAGACGGCAGACAATCCAGAAGAACGAAACGATCCAGGACAAAATGAATAAGTACAGGTAACCCAACAAGAAGGCAGACAGACAAGGAAACACAAATTACAAAAACTTGCTTTTGGTCACCGGCTCCCTTTTTAAAAGCTATGCTGACATCCTTTGACCTCAACAACCCCAGCACCATCAGCAGAAGACCAATCAGATCCACTGCAGGGGCTGCTGTGAGTTGCAGTTTCAAATTCTATTGGCTACTTTCACCATCCCAAACCGTGGTTTTCACTACAGTTGCTTCCTGTTCTCTCTACAGTACAGTATTGCCACGATAAAAGCCATAAAAATTGCGGAGGATATTTGCGGTTTCAGCTAACAATTATTAGTTAGGTTCTAAGGAAAAGTCCGCGAATGACTGAAGCCGCGAACTCTGAACTGCGACTTCACGGGGGTCTACTGTACTGCCAACAGCTTTATCTTTGCAAATTAGCCATGTGCTCAGCCACAATGTAAAACAAGACTTAAAGAAGCCTCCCCTTACCTCTCCCCTCTTCAACACAGGACTTGCTGCAAAATAATAATAACAAAAGATTTATTACTATTTGCAAGGCATTTCTTCATTGTTGATTGAAGAGGAAAGTTCAAAGCATCTCTACAGATACATGGGAAACAAAGAAAGGTGTTCCCACGGTGCCCGGAAACATTACTTCAAACAGTGGAGCTAGCCAGTCCCTCACAATGGTATGGCTAATAATTGGCCCAAGTGCAATGATCTACAGCATATTTTCACTTATTGCTAGTCTGTGGCAGTTTGTTGTATTTTATTTCTGGTATTCGTTAGGTTTGTGTCTTTTGTTTTTGTTGAGGCACTGTGGCGCAGTGGTTAGAACTGCTGTCTCCCAGCTCAAATCACATATGTGGCCACAATAATAGGTCCTGCATAGTAGGCAGATCTTATTTAACCCTCAGGAAAACTTAAAAAACCATGTCACCATTATAATTCACTTAAAAGTTGTTCAGTTCCTCCTTCCCCATTTTGTTATGTTCAGCGAGGTCCCAAAACATTTCTGTTATTTCGTCGAACTTGAGGTGAATCAAATTCAGAGGAGTTCACTCGTCAATAATAATCATCATCATAATAATAATAATAGTACATTTTATTTAATTGTGCCTTTCTAGACAATCAAGGACACATTACGAGATAAAATCATTGTCACACACGAGGACATAGGGGACCCTAATGATGTCATTTCCTGTACCCAGAATCTACCTTCCTGCCACAACAGTTCCTGTTCCGGCTGCCCTGACTCCACCTCTTCCTCTTATCCACCATATTTATAGCCCAGACTCAACCTGTTGTCAGTTCGGTTGTGAAGTCTGCATCTGTAAAAAATGTGTTTTTTTAATTTTGCTGATTTTCAGTATATGGGATGGCCATCACCAAAACTTTTTCTGTCTGCTGCCTAATTTTTTACCACACCATATAAACATACAATTAAGAAAATGAATACAATAAATAAATAAAAAACACACCTACAATAATAAATAAAAATAGAATAAAACAAGTAATCAAAACAATTTAAAAGATTCTTATTTATAAATCTGTGCTAGTGCTTTAAGTCTGTTATCACTAAAACAAACTACAGTGTAAGAGAAAAAGCAAAGGAACAAGGGAAAAAAATCACAAAAGAGCATTAAGAAGCAGTCTGAGTTCTCACAGTTTTCAGAGACAATTAGCTCAGACTCACTCAGATGACTCTCCATTGACAGCTGTTTGTTAACAGCAGCGACCAGAGATGGGCAGTAGTGGTGACTAAGTGGGTAAAAAATTGGACCTTAAATTCTTGTTATGATGGAAATCCCAATCCTGGACTCAACAGACAGCTGACATCTGGTAAATTGTAAGAATATGTATATGTATCTATAGGCTGTGTAAAGGTAAAGAGGTAACAAGCTCAGAGATGATATTCTAATAAAAGGTGCAATTCACAGTAAAAACTAATTCATGAAAGACGTCTGTGATTCCACCATGTGAAACAAACATTTCCAAAAATATTCTGCTTGTCAGAAATTATTAAAAATATCAGCAGAGTTTAAATTGTTAAGCTCGTCTCTCAAAGTAGTTGAAATTGTTCTTTCAGTATTTACATTAGTCAGAGCCGTGTGCCAAGGCAGCATGTCCTCAGAGTGCTGATATTTCAAAATCTGTTCCTTAAGCATCCAGCAGACTCCTAATTACTTTATTTCTCATCCTTCGGTTATAGACTTAGGTTTATAATTTGTTTAAAGTGGGAAAGATCTTAAATCTTAGGAATTACTTTACATGAGACCGAGAATGCATTTGGTCTTGGACATTAAAGTTCACTAGCCAATATTAATTTTTGTGGTGCTTTTAGGTTTTATTGTATTTAGTCATTCTTTTCATAAAAAAAAATTGACATGAATAAATGCACATATTGAAAAACAAATAAGCACACAGGTCTGCTAGATTAGCCTAGCAATTTACTAAAGGAAAAAGTGATCGATGCATTTAAAAAAGAAAATGCATGCATACTGTAGCTCAATTGAATTACATGTGGAAATGAGTGAAATGAATGGAGTGGATCAGAAAAACATACTGTACATTCTCAAACCCCCTGAGTCAATTTAAGAGTCATGGGGGCCTGGAGTTTTTTCCAGCACCATTGGGTGCAAAAGAAAAAGTAGATATGGGAGCTACTTCCTTCACAGGGTCTACTCTCACAGGGCATGAATGTGTTTGGGGATGTGCTAGGAAAGTAAGCATACCTACACTAACATGGAGAAAATGTTCAGAAATGAGAATATTAGAACAATGAAGACAGGAACAGGCCATTTAACCCACCAAAACTCACCAGTCCTACCCACTTAATTCTTCCAAAATAGCATCAAGTCGAGTTTTGAAAGTCCCTAAGGTCCTACTGTCTACCACACTACCTGGTAGCTTATTCCATGTGTCTATGGTTCTCTGCGTTAAGAAAAACTTCCTAATGTTTGTGTGAAATTTACCCTTAAAAATTTCCAACTGTGACCCTGTGTTCTTGATTAACTCATTTTAAAATAACAGTCTCAATCCACTGTACTAATTCCCTTCATAATTTTAAACACTTCAATCATGTTTCCTCTTAATCTTCTTTTGCTTAAACTGTAAAGCTCAGCTCTTTTAATCTTTCCTCATAATTTAACCCCTGTAGCCCTGGAGTCAGCCTAGTTGCTCTTCTCTAGACTTTTCTAGCGCTGCTATGTTCTTCGTGTAGCCTGGAGATCAAAACTGCACACAGTACTCCAGATGAGGCCTCACCAGTGCAGGAGCAGAACCTCCTTAGACTTCACACATCATGGTGCTATATAACCGAACATTCTGAACACTGTCTGGCAGTTGGTAGTGCAGGGTCCTCTATGACTCCTAAATCCTTCTTATAAGGTGTACTTTTGATTTTCAGACTTCCCATTATTTATTCAAACCTAACATTTTTACTTCCTATGTATAATACTTTAAATTTACTTACATTTAATTTCATCTGCCACAAATCTGCCCAAACCTATATTGTGTCCAATTCCCACTGTATTGATTCCATGGATTGTAGATTATATTTATATATATATATATATATATATATATATATATATATATATATATATATATATATATATATATATATATACATATATATTAAAAATAGCAGCGGCCCTAGCACTGACCCCTATGGACCCCTCTTAACATCAGCTAATTAGAGAGAAGGACTTTTTGTAATTGTTAAAATTATGGGCTACCTTGGAATCGATATTCACATATTGAATGTTCAGAGGTAGCAGTCTTTCAGCTGTCTTAACTGCTGTACTGATGCTACAAATGGCACTCCAGATCCCAGATCTCAGCCTCCACACTCTACAGCAACTCCTCAGAAGAGCCCAGCAGGTTTGTTGTGGTCTTCATGACATTCTTCACTTGCTAAAAACAGAAGGTAGTTCTTTTCGTTCAACTTCTGACATCAATGTGACACTGTGCAGTGCTTGGAGCCCTGGCCAAATGGATTTCTGACTATTTTCATTGCCGTTTAATGTTCTTCGCTATACTAAATAGGACACATCATCTTTGCCATACTAGATGGAATTCTGTTTGTGACACTGCAAGCTGGCTGGTGATGAATGCAACACTATGAATCCCATTCTCCTTTAAGCTTTCTCAGAATGCACTGCACTCCTGTTCAGCATGACCAGACTATGAGGCTGAGGTATACCACCTGAGATCCATCAGCTGAAAATCTGAACATATCTCCTGTACAGTGCTGCACAACATAAAGCATACAAAGTGACTTACAAAAGTTTTTAATCTGTCCATGTTCCAAAATCTATAAGCTGAGTCGGAAAAAAAAAATTGTTTTCTTTTTGGTTAAAGTTTTACATTTTTTTTTGTCAAATTATAAGATTGCACTTATTATATATTAATAATGTACAGAATGCAGGACATTTCTTTGTGTAAATCTCATTATTATTAACTATTTATTATTTCTTATGACTTATTATTAAACTAAATGGTTGATAACAATTTAGGAACATCTACTTCACATTGATGCCATGAAGAACATTTACTGCTCTAGATCATTTTATTAAACCTTGAAATTTTGTTGTGAAGTAGTCAAAAAACGTAATATTCAAATTATATAACGTAACCAGATTTTTTTTTAAGATATAGTCCATGGGACTCCAGTTTGCCTTTCATTTCAGATAAGCATCTAAATGGAAATCCAATTTCTTGGGAACTGCTGATGACACATTTCCAATTGGAAAATCAATGCTCCCATAATTGATCATTGATTAGAATCAAATTTACAACCTGCCTTTTTGTCCACTCCATACAAAGGAAGCTTTATTAAGCTGTGACTTACACCCATCAATACCACCAAGGAAGAAGGAATGAAAGTAGTAACATCATAGGATTTTTACATTTCGACAATAATTATACTCAGAGTAGAGTTAAGACTACATTGTCACATATTTGGTCATGATATGGCAAATGAGAATTTTTGAGAAGTAATTTTTTGAATAATATACTTGCAGTAGGTAATAAGTGAAACAATGCTCAACAGAAGCCAGTGTTCTGGTTTCTTAAATGTACCTTCTAATAGCCTTCAGTTGCAGAACTCTGTGAAAAACTGTACAAAAATACAAAAAAGACAAATAGTAAATACTCAGCTCTGTTAATTTCCGTAATATCAATATGTACTGTATAATGACTGCATTATATTTCTATAATAATAATATATAATAAATTAATAAAAAATAACACAGAAGAATTAACAAAAGGGTAGCTCTAGGCACTGTTCTCATTTAGGATTCTGATGGATTGTGGAACTCCTCAGTCACTCGGAACAGGGGCCTCATTTATAAGGCTTGCATATGCACAAAAAGAGACTTGAAATGGGTGTATGCAATTTCACTATACGAACACTGGGATTTTTAAAAGAAAACTTCATGGGGGAACATGCATATATTTATGGCAACTCTAACCCATGTGTACGCAACATTTTGGAGAAATTGGGAAATGACGACACCCTTGACCAAGTAGGGAATGGAGCCAAACCAGCTAAATGATGACTCTCATGCATAATAATTCATATCACTTAGCCATTATTGTAATGTGCATTGATGTGACAAACATCATGATGTATAGACTATTTCAGTTCCCTTTTAATATGGCCAATGTTAGTATGGTCAGTGTTTGCACTGAAGAACTTTTTTGGTTTTTCATCATAAAACATAATTTGTTTTTGCCAACATAAAAAAGGCAATTTTCAGCATTGTCTGGTTCTCCTAATGTAATCAGAGCATTTTACTGCACTCATATGGCATTTAAGGGGTCTAGTGAAAATGAAGCTACATAACAATATTACATTAAAGCACAAGTCATCTGTGATGTCATGATGAGACTGTTAAATGTAGTGGCTTGATGGCCTGTGTCAACCCGTGATTCATTTATTTTGCGGTAATATAGCTTTGACAAACGTGACAATACTCTACATGGTGAATGGCTTGTTGTTAAGGTAACTGACTGAATCCTCAGTGTTTCATATGGCTTGTACTATTCATTGTAACCAGCAATCATTACATGGTTCAGGAGAAAGTAGCTACCCGCTCTGATGCTGGCTACTTACACCTTTCCCGGCCCTCCAGAACTCAGAGAAGAGGCTCTATAATACCATGCACAGAGCACAGCCAGATACTCTAGAATTCAAGTGGCAGTGTCTCAGTGCATCAGGTATGTGGCTGCTCTACAAACCAAAGAAGTTCTGCAGCATTGTGATTGTATATGTATGAGGTTTATCAACATGTTCCATATATGATGTTTCAGGGTAGTGCTCGAGGCTCATTCATGTACACATACCTACAAGCAATTGTGATTTATAAAGGGTAAACTTGCAGAGAAATGTACATGCACCGGATTGTATAAAGATCCTGTATTTTTTGGCATACACATATTTTCATATTCAGATCTGTGCAGATTTTGAAATGAGACCCCTGGTGTTCATGCAATGGTACCATTTCCCTGAATGCAGCATAGAGAAGAGGTCATTGATGGGATCCCTTGCATCTCTGATTGTTTTCTTTGCTCTGGTCTGACATTACTTAGTATAGGTGTCCTGGAAGTTGGAGAGTGAACACCCAGTTATGCATTCAGCTGACCACACCATGCTCCATTTTCAAACCAGGCTATAATACTTCCTTTGAAGATACTTTTGATTGTGGATTTATAGACATTCTTTAATATTTCAGAGGGAAGCCTAAAATCTCTGAGGCATTTGAGGTGGTAAAGACGTTGTCATGCCTTCTTCACTAAGGGGTCAATGTGCTTGAACCAGGTTAGGTCCTCTGCGGTTTGGATACAGAGATATCTGAAACTGTCCACCCTCCTCAATTTAGAGTTATTAATACTGAGGGGGAATTAGTGTGTCTGCTTTTTTTGCTCCTAAAGTTTACAGTCAGCTCCATTCTCTTGCTAATGTTCAGGAGAAGACTGCTGTCCTTCAAGTGTGACATATTTTGAACTTCATCCTGCTTATTGTTGTTGGAGATAAGGCCTACCACAGCTGTGTCTTCAGGAAACTTGACAATGATGTTGAGTCACGTGCAGCCATGCAGTCGAACATATAGAGAAAGTACAACAAAGGACTCAGTACACAACCCTGTGGAGTTCCTGTGTTAAAGGTGAGGAATGATGAAGTGGGGCCACCCACTTACACCACCTGGCGTATGCCTGTTAGGTGGTTAAAAATATAGCTGCACAATGAAGTGTCAGATGCAGGCCCCTGAGCTTGCTGATGACAGCTTATCGTATTAAATGAGCAACTATAGTCTATAAATAGCATTCACACATAATTCTCTCTGTTGCCCAGTTGGACCAGTAGTATATGTATCTGACTTACCCTTCCTGGAATTCTTAAAAGCTTCATCCACCTGTGCTGCTTTCTAGCCACTCCACAAATTGTTTTGCCTGATCCATTCCTGCACATCAGGGTTTAACATATGCCCAGTACTGCTCCTGGATAATAAGTTCTCCTACTTCAACCTCCATAAACTTTTCAGGTTGTATCCATTTTCCTTACAGATGTCTATACCACATCCCCAGCCTGCTCTTCCATCTACATACCTTTACTAGTCTTTAGTAAAGATGAACCATTAATATTATTACGTCTCTGTCACAACCCCACCTTGCTTATAATATTTGTAAATTGAAAGCCACCAAGACTTTTTTTTTCTCAAAAATGATTCAACCAGTTCAGAAACGAGCCATGTTTTCTGGTGCTTACATGACTTCAACAGTGACTGGCACCACAGCAATCATTTTTACATTTCAACTACAAACTCCGGTATGTGCCTTTCAGTATAGTGGGATGCCCTAATGGAGATGATAGCCATTTGGCTTATACTGTACTTTGATTTTGCATGTTATAAAGGAGTATGGACAGCACAGATATTTAATTGTATTCAGGGATGCTGCTATGGGAGTTGTTACAAGGTCATCTGCTTGACTTCCCTTACATTTTACCTAAGGTTTAAGGATCTCTCCAGTCCTGTTCATTTATACAGATATGCATACTTGTATATACAAACATTGCATGGTTAAGTAGATTTGTTCCGCTTCATTGCCTTTGCAAATTTAAGTGCACTGAATCTGAAGAATGCTACATAATATAACCTAAACAGACATGTGATAATAATGAGAAGTATGTAGGTCTTTAATCTCATTTAAACCCTTCACATTTAAAAATATTATTTTGTAAACAGAATGCAGACACAATACATATAAGAATTTTAGTCAATGTTACACCACTTTACACATTAAAATGTTGATTTGAATACCTAAATAGTAATCGTTGCAGAATTACAAAGTAATACATTTTGAAATACAAATGTTATGATGGTTCCACATGTCAAGAAAAGCGAACTTCCCCCATAATGAACTACACTTTAGTATGAAAAATGTTAATTTATTCCACAAACAACATAATTTTCAACATTCGAAACAGACCTAGATCAAATTTTTATTTAGCCAATGTAGAATTGAAATGTAGATTGTGGGTATGCTGATGTCTGGTTTATCTTAATGAAATGAGATATTAAAAATAACAGTTGGTGAAAATAAATAAAACAATTAACATCATAATATACAATAATATACAATATATGACACCATGTATTATATACAGTAGTACTGAATAATAATAATATATTGCAGTGACACCCTCTTTCCCCAGAGCTGGCATATTTCATTGAACCCAGGACATCGATAGTCATGAAACCAAGACGGACTAGACAATAAGCATACACACAGCAAACAGTACATTGTGCAATTTATTCAGACTAAATGTTTAAAGTTCAGTTTCTTCTTTCAATAAATAAATAAATAATCCACAAAAGCACAGTGCTCTGGTGGGGAAGTTAAAACCAATAAATAATCCAATATGTATTCCATTAAAATCAAGGGTAAAAACAAAGCAGAAATTCCTTTTTTTTTTTTTTTTGTTCACCAGTGGTCTGTCGCTCTCATTCTCGTGTCCCCCCACACACCCATCTTCCATTTCTGCTCAGCTGGGCCAAGACCCTGGCAAAAGCAGTCCTCTGATACCCGCCTTGGCCATCTTCCTTCCCCAGCTGCCAAGATATGTTAAGACCCACTCTGTCATTTCCTACGTCTCCCTTGTTATCTGCAAGTTCACTAGGAGTCCCTGAATCACTCTTGCATTCCACTGTGTAGTAGGAGTGGTCTGGTCCACCACCAGGAGTGACTCTAACTAGGCTCCTCTGTGCAGTTTCCCTAACCGCGTCACCATTTTCTCACCACTTGGGCTCCACCCTATTCTGTCCCATCTCTTTACCATGCTTCCTTGATTTATGTCAATCTCCCCTATCCTGCTAAGGCTCCTTTTATCTTCAGTGGGTGCAGGTGCTTTAATTCTGAACCCCAGATTGCTAATTAGGAAATTGTCTGAACTGAATACATCTGGATATGAATGCGGGCTCTGCCATTTCCCCCAGTAGCAACTCATTACTGCTTATTTGCAATTATATGTGCACCCACACCACCCCAGAGCCTGAGTGAACTGTTTTTATTTAAACAACTTGCACCATCACGGACCTCAATCTCAACATACTTCCACAAAGATACAAGTATATCGAATGATCTGACAATATAGAATTGCACTGACACCCAGTAATAAATAGCACATCTTTGTGAAGTAAACATAATGTTGGCTGAAGGAGTTTAGAGACCAAGAAGTGACAGAGAAACAGAGAGTGTATAATCAGAGTATAGCTGTAGTAGGAAATGAGCTGAGTGGTTTTTGTTTTTAGTGAATGGTAACCCTTCTGTGATGGAAATAAGTGAAAGAAATGGTTTCCTGGGTGAACGTAGTCTTTGGTTATATTTCCTGCATGTTTCCTGACCCTTGATGTATACAGGCCCCCAAAAGAGTGAAATCTTAGGCCTACAACCCTTTGTACTGTCTGAATGACATTCCGCAGTTTATGTTTTGGAGGAGCAGATGCATTGTTACTCAAGACAGTTATGGAGAAAGTAAAGATGCTTGCAATGACTGCTCAGTAAAAATGAACCAGCAAGTTAAACATTTAAGCTGGTGGAGAAACAATATGTGCTGCTGAGGTTTTTTGATAAGAGGAGTTAAGACAACTAAGTGTTGTAGCACAAAGGAATTAAAATGATTTCTCACTGTTAACAGTGACAACATTTATAACCAGGGGTGTAAAAACTAACTCTGGTGCGATTTCACTGAAAGTCTAGTTCATTTAGGTAGAACATGGCAATTGCACTTGAGAGCGGACCAAAGAACTGGACTGAAACTGTTCAGAAAGTGTACCAAGTAAACCCTGGCATGGCTTGCATGAGATATGAATGTGATCTGACATGAAACCAATCTAAATGCAATATATACTGTGCATTGTGGGTGAATTTGTCCAGGCTGTGGTAGTGATGGTGCTTTTGATAATTATCGAATTTCATTCTCAGCAGAGTAGAGGGTTACCATGGAGCATTACAAACAATTAGATGATAAAACAAAATACAAAGGTACAAATGTGACTCAATTTGCATAAAACAACTTGCACAGTTACCAGTCAATCAGAGAATGCCAAGCATTTGATACATGCCCTTTGTGCACTTAAAGAAAATAAAAAGTATAAACTCACTTGTGATCAGGGTCAGTCAAAACAAATATAGAGGTGGTCAAGAAACAAGTAGCAGTAAGCGGTGAGCCTGACGATGAAATCCCTAAATCTTACACCATGAAAGTGATACATGAAGGTGGGGCATCCTCTCAATGCAATCACTTTTCAGACATAAGGAGGACACAGTAACTTTGACATACAGTATGTAGTATATGTTAACCAAACATTCCAAAATGAACATGCAATTTAAGATGCTGAGGTTGATTCATATGGTGGCTACTAAGGAGTAAATGTCTAATATCATACAGTAAAATGAAACTCACCTGCCATGTCTACTGTCATAAACCAAAGCATCTAAGTGCATGCCCTCAGCAGAGCTTGCCTCCTTTTTTTACATTCAGCCATTTGAAGCGTGCCTTATTTTGTAACATGCATAGAGCACATACTTAATTATGAAAAATGCGGCAGTGCGCAAACATAACTGTTTTTAACTCTCCAGGGAAAATGTATCTGCCCTATGAAGAAGTGTACGATGCAGCCATGGGGTGTTAATTGGTATGCTTAGATTGTTTGAAACTTTGCCGCATGCAACACAACCAAACTAAGTGGAAATTGAAACAAAGTAACAAATCACCCCCTAATTCAGAACAAAGCAAATGGACCAGGAGTGTGGAAAAAAAAAAAAACATGCCAAACAAACTGGGTGTGAAAATGCTTTTAGAATATGTAGGAGCAGGATGCCATGGTTGGATTGATATAGTGCACTAAACATACAATTACATTGCAAATCTAGAGATAAAGGTGCCAAATCTGGTTAACATTTTGTATATATTTTTAAACTTCTTCAAAAAAGTGAAGTGAAATATCCACAAAAACATCCTTTTACTATAAAAGATGGGTATTTATAAAGTTAAGGTTATTTATATATGCTTTCATTTGCCTCAAATTCTTGCTTTGTTGATTGAAACTGTATAATTGTTATATATAGCACTAAACCTCCCAGAGGGGATTACAGTGGATGCCAGGGGAGGTCGAGTCGAAAGTGAAGGAAAAAATGTAACACTTTTCAATTATGTCTGCTTTGAAACCAAGCATCTTCCTGCATATTGACTCCTGACTTCATATTACACACACATTATACAGTGCTTTATCCAGAGTGCCTATCACATTGATAAATTTCATTGTTGTGAAACTACCATTGTTGAAAGAAGATTACGTTTTAGTCCTGCATCCCCCAAGGATGTGGTAACTGGTTAATATCATCTAGGAATGTAAATTTACAAACTTACTGTGACAGCAGTTTTTGTTATGTCATGGGTATCATAACAGTCAAAAAACAATTACACTATTATACTATCTACACTCAACAACACAGCTGAGCAACCGGGGGTACCTTGAGACCCTTATTTATTGTATTACTCACTGAACAGAACTACCCAGTTAACCAATAGACATGTATCTATTATACATCAGCACAATGGAACACATTATGACTCACACACAGAGCATTTCAAAATCATTTAATACATTATAGTCTTGGCACTTTGCCTTTACCTTTTTGTATGGCTTACTAATTTGTTAAATCAATTACACAAATAAGTCGTAATGCATACCACCAATATGTTTAAAGTGACAGTCACTAAATTCTTATTGTTGAAATATGTACAGAGGAAAATTTATAACTAACTGCAAGGTTCAAGACAATTGGTCATTGGTTGTTCACATGTGTTATATATCACAAAAAAGTCCATCCATCTTTCTGATCCACATATCTGGAGAAAGGTTTGGGGCAGCTAAAGCCAATCCCTGTCATCACAGGACACACGACCTGGAAACACCTTGCTAAGGTTGCCAGTCCATCACAGGGTGAACACACACACATCAGGGTCCAATTTATCAATATAAATTCATCTAACCTACATGTGTTTGGGCTGCAGTGGGAAACCAGAGCCACCCCGCGTACAGCACAGGACCTGAACCCTGGTCTTCTTGTTAGAAAGCAGCACCACTATTATTGCTACCACCCACAAAAGGTTCACTAAGGCTTAATGCATATAATATAAGCAATGCCTCTATTTGTGTCACTTGTGTTTCAACCATCATCAACCATGTATCTGTCAAAGTCTTCTTCTATGCTCTAAAAAGGATTGGGAAGCATCCATCAAGACTGTAAAGGCTGAATTTCTACAGCTTTTGCAATAGTTAAGTTTTATTATTGATCTTGTTGGTTTTAGTATGGCTACCATCCTGTTACAATGTGGTCTTAGAGAGCAGATATCTCACTGCTTTCATAAAGCTCTGTTACACAGCTTTATAGTTCATTAAGCCCATTGCGGCACTTCTTGTGTGATTTTGGGCTATACAAAAATAAATTGTTTTGTATTGTATTAGTTCAAATAAGTCCGTCCTAGTCAGCTACATACCATCTACTTATCTTCATTTGGATTTCTAGGAAGCCACAGAATCACCTGTCTAACATAAAGAATAATTCTACTTACGGCTGTGGGACAACTTCTTACCTGTATGTCCACCTTAATAAAAGAACAAGCGTCCATTCTTGTGTCTGTGTATCTGTGCGCCCACCCAGTTGCTATGGTTAGGAAGAAAAAATGTTAAATAGACAATGCATGGTCTAAAAATATTCTGTTGTCCGATGTTATATACTGGCAGCAGCAGTGGCCCACTCGGGCCATTTAGATAGATAGATAGATGGATAGATACTTTATTAATACCAATGGGAAATTCACAATTTGAACAAGATTATAGCTGTAAGGCTAGTGACTGATACTGTAACTTAACATGGTGGGCAATGCATGCATACTAAAATGACCTGCATGTCGGGAAACCAAAACCCCAACATCACTAAGCTAGAGTCACTAAATTAGGTCATTGTGATAGTGACCACTGCCGTATTTTCCAAGGGAAACACATTCGTGGTGAATTTGACACTGAGAGAAAGGAGTGGTGCATTTTTCAAGCCTAGTAAGTCATTGAACACTAATCTGTGTCAGGAGATTACACACACATTGTAAAATAGCTTATGCATGTTATTTTTGAACAAAAAATTATAATGATATTCAGCCATTTTAAAAGTACTCTAGCTATGTATATTCCCCCAGCACTTGTCTTCGTCCACAAAAATCTTTCAACCTCCAAGCTGTGGCTTCCTTGCAATAGACAAAGTCACAGTAAACTTTTCCTGCTCCGTGCTAGGTATTGTGTGATTTAAATCCATAGTTATTATAGACAACTCTGTGAATGTCCTTGAGTGGCCCAGCCAGAGCCCAGACTTGAATCCGAATGAACATCTCTGGAGAGATCTTAAAATTGCTGTGCAACGACGCTTCCCATCCAACCTGATGGAGCTTGAGAGGTGCTGCAAAGAGGAATGGACAAAACTGGCCAAGGATAGGTGTGCCAAGCTTGTGGCATCATATTCAAAAAGACTTGAGGCTGTAATTGCTTCCAAAGGTGCATCGACAAAGTATTGAGCAAAGGCTGTGAATACTTATGTACATGGGATTTCTCAGGTTTTTTTATTTTTAATAAATTTGCAAAAAGCTAAAGTAAACTTTTTTCACGTTGTCATTATGGGGTGTTGTGTGTAGAATTCTGAGGAAAAAAATGAATTTAATCCATTTTGGAATAAGGCTGTAACATAATAAAATGTGGAAAAAGTGATGCGCTGTGAATACTTTCCGGATGCACTGTATACCATGTTTAAGAAGAACGACCCCATCAGGGTCCTTGGGTGCCAGCAGGAGGCTCTGCCACAAGAGGACTTCAGTGTTTTGCCAAGCTTCCATATGACCCAGAAGTACGTCTGCAGGGTAATGCCATGGCACCAGACGTACTCTTGGATCAAAAAAAAAGGGGGCATCTCACCTCCCTCAAAGAGTCAGAATCAGGAGGAAGTTGGATGGCACTCGTTAGAGAGAGGTGTAAAGAAAGAAGAGAGATAATTATCTACTGTAATTGTGCAGTGCTGGAGGCTCCTAACCCTAACCCTAACCCTAACCTCTCTCAGTATTTTGAATGAATAAAAACACTTATTTTGAATCCGGGGCTGTTTTGGGGTTTGGAGGTCAGTGGTGCCCCCTTTAAGATTACATTACAAAGTAAATTATGCTGACTCTTAACAACCTTCATTACACAGAAGGTAAAACACCATTCTTTTAACTCATTTGTTCACTTCTTTTAATTGATTTCATTCTTTTGCAATGTTAATAAAATTCATTAAACAGTATTATATTTTACTAATAATAATCTTTTTTATTTTTTATTTGAATAAAAGATACAAGGGTCGATATTTTAGAAACCCAATGAATGAACAAGTAAAAACAAAGTTGTTGAATACTTTAGAAAAACAGATGTAAAACAGAAGGTGAGCAGGCAGAAATGACATGCACACGTTTCTGCTGTCATTTTACATTTAAATATTTGGAGGATTGTTACATATTTTTGATTTTTGATGCCTACAATCCAGAATGTGCATATATTTTAATAGATTTATTAAACATATATAACA
This sequence comes from Erpetoichthys calabaricus, assembly GCF_900747795.2. NCBI lineage: Eukaryota > Metazoa > Chordata > Cladistia > Polypteriformes > Polypteridae > Erpetoichthys > Erpetoichthys calabaricus. The sequence continues at coordinate 46,236,837 of NC_041394.2, forward strand.
TTGTATTTCTATCCATCCATTTAGCCATTTCCAAACCCACTCCATGAAATGTCATGGTGAAGCTGCAGCCTATCCCATCCCAGCAAGCTTTGGGCTCAAGTTGGGAACAAACCCTGTACAGGGCACCAGCCCATCGCAGGGTGAACACACACACACACACACACACGGGACAATTTAGCAACATCAATCTACCTAACTTGCATGTGTTTAGACTGTGGGAGGAAAACCATGCAGACATGAACCCATGAAGAAAACCCCCGTCTTCTTACTATGAGGCAGCAGTGCTACCACTGTGCCACCATGCTGCCCATGCATTATACTTTGTTAAAAATATTTAAATTACTGATAATTTATTGCTAAGAGTAAGGACTCCCTTTGATGTTGCTTATAAACTTTTGATCTGAGGATTTATGCTAAAAGTAGGAAAAGTTTCTCATTTTGTTGGGAACTAGGGTGGATTATTAAAGCCAGCTCTAGTTGTTTAGGCAGTATTACATAAAAGGAAGATTATAAAACGGATTGCAGGATGGAATCATATTCAGTACATTTTAAGTAAATGAACAGTGTATTCTGTAAGTCTATTGAAAATAGCCACAGTGCACTTTAAACTTCAACTGCTGCTCAAGAAGAGTTTAAGCTATGAATTAATTTATGAACAATTGCTCAATAGACTAAATAATACCACCCCAATTCGCTAGATTTGAACAAACCACTTAACACAAGGCTTTCTAACCTGCTTATCAGGAGCAAGACCGTGGGGCAGCTTTAAGTATCAGGCGTAAGACAGGAATGATCCCTGGACAGAGCACTAGTCCATCGCAGGGTGAACAAAGAGACACATTCACACACACACTACGACCAGTTTTGCTACGCTTATTCACCTATGTTTAATCAAGCTGATTTTTAATAAGTTCAGTACTGATATTTTAACATAGGCACAGTGATAGTGCAGAGCTATCATTCCTGCCTCCAAGTGACAGGTTCTGCATTGATTTGGCATGTTCTCCCCCTATATTTGCAGAGTGATTAGTTTAAGTCAGTGTCCATAAGTTTACTCAAACAAGTCCTAAATTCTTTTATTAAGATATCCTCAGCAAGAGTGGCTCATCTTGCATTACAAAGTCAGTAGTTGTTTTGTAATCCTTCGATCTGCTCTATGGCACTTTAAAATTTTTCAGAGAAAGGATGGCTTGGCTCTTTCAAAAATCTAAGGCTTTTATTAAAAATACAATGTGGTGCAGTCAGTCCAGTTCAGATTTATTGATATTTGTACAAAGTACAATGCAACTCTTATGTGCTCTTTTCACTATGTGACCTCTTGACGTGATTCTCAGGCTTTGTAAAATAACAACACAGAGTCTAATGGGTAAAAGTAAGAACCTATCCATCCATTATCCAATCCGCTATATGCTAACTACAGGGTCATGAGGGTCTGCTGGAGCCAATCCCAGCCAACAAAGGGCGCAAGGCAGGAAAGAAACCCCAGGCAGGGCACCAGCCCACCACAGGGCACACACACACACACACACACACATACACACTAGGGACAATTTAGAATCGCCAATGCACCTAACCTGCATGTCTTGGACTGTGGGAGGAAACCCATGCAGACATGGGGAGAACATGCAAACTCCATGCAGGTAGGACCCAGGAAGTGAACCCGGGTCTCCTAACTGTGAGGCTGCAGCGCTACCCAGTACGCCACCATGCCGCCTTTAAAAAGGCAGACATTAGTCTCTGTATCTGATTTTCGGCCACACTATCCACAGACGTTTTTAACCCCCTAAAACCAGAGACTTTTGAAAATACTCTCCAGAGCCATATATTTCTGAAAATGCTGTTTCAGAGTTGCAGTCTAAATGGGTGAAAACACACAGCTTTAAAGATGCAAACTGTAATTGAGCTCTAATTGGTTTTTGTTTATTAGATAGCCGTTCCCTGATTGGATCCTGCCCATTATATTTCCTCAGCCGCTTTGCTTGCCTTATACTTATGATTTACTCCCAATAACAATTCCACCTTATCATCAGTCCAAATAACTATTAGTTTTTTCTTTGTTTTTTGTTTCCGCCATTGCTGTTCTCTGTGTGTAAATGCAAGCTACAAATGACAGTCTAGCATGGAGGACACATCTTCTTCCTGTTTCCATTGAAGCACACATACACAGTGTAGGCGAATGGCCACATCAGATGCATTTTCTGTTGTTTTAGTGTGAGGAATGCTTTTTAATTTAAAAACCACCATTTTTACCGTATATACTCGCATTTAAGTTCTCCTGTGGATAAGTCGGGGCTTGATTATACCGTATAATTTCCGGTATTTTATAACGTCGGTTGTATAAGTCGAATGCGGAAAACTCACGCTATTGGCCCAAGAGATTTTGATATGCTAACACCCACCTGAGAGAATAAATATGGAGCACACTGCCTTTTTTTCTTTTATATTTTGTGCCTACATGACCACATGGTAATACCCAAACTATTCCAACGCGACGTTTGCGCTGTTTTGTGTTCTTTGTATGTCACACCCTCATACACCTTTACCCTAAGAGCATCCCTTATCTACAATGGAGCATTTGATCAGAAGAAAATATGAAGCTGGTTTTAAATTAAAAGTAGTTAAAGTGCCAAAAGAAATTGGTAACGGCGCTGCTGCAACAAAATGGATGAGAAATTGGTGCGAGATTGGAGGAAGCAAGAAGATGTAAAAAAGAAAATTTAAGTGTCGTATTTTTGAACGGGTGTACAAGTTGATTTTGTGATCAAGACCCGAGTTATATGCGAGTATATATGGTAATTAATAAGGTGTGGACAAAGAATTCATTTACTAGAGTCAAGAGGCAGCAACAGTGACACCTGCTGTCCATTGTTACAATAAAAAGAAAACATCTACTAGATAAAGAACATGAATCAATAATCTGGCATTAAATGAACTTTATATGATTTATTAATGAGCAAGTGTGTTAAAAATAAAGTTTAAGGAAGATGGCACAAGAAAAGTAGATTGTGCTTCTCTCTCTGAGGATAAATAAAACATTAATATTTTTAGCAAGGGGAAAAAATTTTTTCAGTGTTATTTTAAGTTTTGGAATTTTTAAGTAATGTTTTCTTCAGAAGCCAAGGTTTCAAGCTAATCGATTTTCAGGGTATAGTTTTTTAATCAAGATTGTGTCTTATGAAGAATATTTTGCTAACCTGAAAAACATAAATTTTTGCAAAAATATATGATTCAAAGAAAACCAGTGCAGTAAAAAGGAAACCTACCAGAAAGTATTGTTACTGAAAATGAGAATGGTCTGAATTTATGTTTTCTTTTAAAGCTGTGTGCTATAAATATTAGAGCCAATTAATGTTAATGCTCTCAATCAAAAGAGGTGAAGAATCCAAAAATAATCAAAGTGGTCACCTCGACCATGCATTTATGAGCACCCACTGAGCCAAATTAAATTCCAATAAAATTTTTGTAATCTGTGTTTGATTGTCATATTATGACTGATTTTCTGTATTGCTTATCATTATAGGAATAAGCACAATATAATTAACTTAATTGATAATAAAATAAATCCATTTTAATGAAATTCTTTTTTGGACTAAACTGAATTGTACTCAGTGGAGTCAATGTAATAAAAGAGCAGCTGGCTGGATGATCAAGTCTTTACTAAGAGCAGACTTTGATGTGAAAAATGTCAGACACGGGTACAATCTTGTTTATGCTTTCCCCGAAGGTTTGGAACACTCAAGATCTCTGTGTTACAATGAGAAGGTTAACATAAGCAGCAGACCACTAAAAAACGAATAGCCCATATTTCACCTTGGTATGTGCCTGTGCTAGTCATTCCTCAATTCTATTGACTAGCAAATATAGAATTACCTTTGTGATGACCATTTTATCCTAAAAATAAAGGAATATAAAGTGAAATGCACTTATTTGATGGCCAAGCACTGTTTCTGATTGATTGACAAGTGCCAGTGTCACTTTGGTCATCACCTTAAACCGACTGTTTGATCTTCATTCCCTTGAACTGTGCATTCATGTTTCTGCTTGGTTATTTAGTATCATTTTAGACAGTTTGCCACTACTTGTGCATCTGCACTTTTAGGAGAGGTAAAAAAAAACATTTCTTATGTTATATTTTCTTTATACAGGGTGGCCCACGAAAAAGTAGCCCGCGTTACTATAGTATTACTGGCGGCCTTCCGTAAAGAAAGAAAGAACTTGAAATGCCAAAATCTTTACTCACTCTTTACAGAAAGTGCTGGAAATGATCCCCTTGTGCGTCAATGCAGTTTTGGGCGCGCCTTAACATGTTGTCATATACGCGACGCAACTCTGGGGCACCAATGCTCTGAATTGCATTACGAATATTGTCTTTCAACTGCTGTAAAGTTCTCGGGTTATTAGCGTACACTTTTCCCTTTAAATTGCCCCACAGATAAAAGTCACATGTTGTTAAGTCCGGCGATCTCGGTGGCCACAATCCTTTGGTGACAATCCTGTCTTCTGTAAATGCCTCCCGAATTTGTGCCAGTGACACGTGTGACGTGTGACAAGTCGCGCCGTCCTGTTGGAAGAAGGCGTACTCGCGTTCTTCCAGCGTCAACTGTCTGTAAAATTCCTCAAAAATTCTCATGTACACGTTCGTGTTCACTGTTGTCTCAAAAAATATGGGACCCACAATCCGAGTTCCAGACACAGCACACCAGACGCCGACTTTCTGATCATGAAGAGGTTCCTGATGAATCGCATGCGGGTTGACTACTGACCAATATCTGCTATTCTGCGAGTTCACATACCCTGACAGATGGAACCTGGCTTCGTCTCTCATGAAATACAGCAGCGGATCACGGCGTCCCCCAATAAACTCGGTGGAAGGGTTGGGTTGACAAGGTGCTACGGGGAAGGATTCACTCGGCGCGCCACTCTGGCAGGAAGGCGGGCTACTTTTTCGTGGGCCACCCTGTATCTTGTGTTAAGTGCAAAATATTTAGGAAATTTCATTTGATACACTACATTGCCTAGCAACAGTTTATATCCATCTCCCTAACTGAAGATTATCATTAAGGAAGCACAAACTTTTCAGTATTCACTTGGTCTTCACTCCATCAACCATGATTTACCACTTAGAATTCCCCATTATTCCTTTGCATTCTGCATGTGCCACTACTGACTTGCTTTTCCATTACTATTCTTTTTGTGCTGTTTAAACTTAGCTCTTACAGGCCTGTTTATCAACCTCACTTTCACCCACTTTCATGTCTTCTCCAGTTGAAGTCTCTTGAATTAGTCTGGATGAATTCAGAAACCTAGAAGACAGCTTATCCTCAGTACGTGACACTAGTGACTAACAAATGAACGCTGGGCTGAAGTCTGGGTTTTTAATTTAAGAAGAAAGCCATAAGTCTACAGATGAACTTGAGCATGAGTTACGTATCACTTCATGTTTATGCATGGGTTACAGAATTATAAATAGGAGTGCAAATTTTTTATCCTATATTCTATAATTGATTTCTTAATTATCAATAATGATTTCCCAGTTATACAGTAAGCATTTTGTAACCATGTATAATAAAGTAATTATGCAGGCATTTACTCTTCTTATATAATTACTAGCATGGGTGTAGGAGGATTTATCTGTTAAAGATTTCATAGAAGTTTTTACTTTAGATATATTATTCTTATAATAACTTACTGGAAAGAAGTTCCAAAGCGAATTTGTATTTATTTTTCATATTCTTACCTTCACTTTTTGAGTATACTATCAAAGAGTTATCTATATAAATACTGTATTTTAACATATATTAAGTAAATGTACAAGACAATACTACTATAGTAATACTAATAATGCTAATACTGCTGCTACTTCTTCTTTTGGCTGCTCCTGTTAGGGGTTGCCACAGCGGATCATCTTCTTCCATATCTTTCTGTCCTCTGCATCTTGTTCTGTTACACCCATCACCTGCATGTTCTCTCTCACCACATCCATAAACCTTCGCTTAGGCTTTCCTCTTTTCCTCTTCCCTGGCAGCTCTATCCTTAGCATCCTTCTCCCAATATACCCAGCATCTCTCTTCTGCACATGTCCAAACCAACACAATCTCGCCTCCCTGACTTTGTCTCCAGACCGTCCAACTTGAGCTGACCCTCTAATGTACTCATCTCTAATTCTGTCCATCCTCATCACACCCAATGCAAATCTTAGCATCTTTAACTCTGCCACCTCCAGCTCTGTCTCCTGCTTTCTGGTCAGTGCCACTGTCTCCAACCCACATAACACAGCTGGTCTCGCTACCATCCTGTAGACCTTCCCTTTCACTCTTGCTGATATCCGTCTGTCACAAATTACTCCTGACACTCTTCTCCACCCATTCCACCCTGCCTGCACTCTCTTTTTCACCTCTCTTCCACAATCCCAATTACTCTGTACTGTTGATCCCAAGTATTTAAACTCATCCACCTTCGCCAACTCTACTCCCTGCATCCTCACCATTCCACTGACCTCCCTCTCATTCACACGCATGTATTCTGTCTTGTTCCTACTGACCTTCTTTCCTCTCCTCTCTAGAGCATATCTCCACCTCTCCAGGGTCTCTCTTCCTGCTCCCTACTCTCGCTACAGATCACAATGTCATCAGCAAACATCATAGTCCACAGGGACTCCTGTCTAATCTCGTCTGTCAACCTGTCAATCACCATTGCAAATAAGAAAGGGCTCAGAGCAGATCCCTGATGTAATCCCACCTCCAACTTGAATGCATCCGTCACTCCTACCGCAGACCTCACCACGGTCACACTTCCCTCGTACATATCCTGTACAACTCTTACATACTTCTCTGCCACACCCGACTTCCTTTCCTAATGCTAATACTGCTACTACTAATAATAAATTATTTCAGTGCTTCAAGTTTGTTTTGTTTTTTTTTTGCATATATTATATTTTGATAAGAAATGAACAGCTTGACAAAAATATCACCAGGTTGATACCAGGAAGGGCCTGTTATGAGATAGAGTAAAAAACCATTGATGACCCCAGTGTATTTGAAATGTCCTCCTCTTATCTGTACTTTTTAAGTTCTGCTTGTTAACCAGCTTGTAGTCCAGTTTGATTATTTAATTCTAAAGCCAAAGGCTTCTTGCTTGGATTGATGTTTAGTGTAGACCCACATCAAAACGTTTTGAAAATCTTAGTAAATTATGCTGTTGTTGTAAGTAGGGGTCACAAATGGGAATATGAAGCCTCCAAAAGACCCATAAAGCAGGCCAGGACAATCACCCAGAAAGGGATCACCTTAAGTCAGCCAGCTCTCCATCTGCAATGTGAAGACTTCAGACTAAAAATACCCAAAATGAGGAACTAGTCTTAAAAGTTCAAAAATACAGTCAAAGTAAATATAGAAAAATAGAAAAAATGCTAAAAAAAAGCCTAAAATAGCTATCCAAGGTAACTATGTCCAATCCACAATTCAAAACCAGTAATCTATGATCAGAATCAGTAAAACTAGTAAAGGAATAAAAGGAAAACAAAACAAAACACAATACGTACAAACTTTAGTATAAACTCAGTGCTCCACTGCTGGGTCTCAATTCTGAATGAGAACATAAAGCAAGTAGAAGGACCCAGCAGCAGTGATGTCAGGGTGACTCCGCCTCCTGGGGCTTCACTCACAAAGCACAAGAAATGGATGCCACTTTAAAGAGACAGTTCATAATAAACAAGCAATAAACATGAAAACGTGAAAAATAATAACTCAAAATCACCAAAAACAATAGAAAAACAGAAAATAAACACAAGCCAGGGCATAACCCTGAATGTAACATAACAGTATGTGCCTTGATTTTGTGTACTACCTGAGGTGCCTGTGTCATGGAAAATTCTGACTCAGTGTTCCACAATGGATCTGTTAATATAATGTTTATTCTTTCACATGATTTCCTTATCTTTCCACAGAAAATCTCAACCAACACAGCACTGTGAAAAAGAAGTAAACATGAACATTAGTTATGCATTTCTTGTCTTCTAACTTGAAAAAAATTGGGTCAGTCCTTATTTATTGGAAAGTAAATAAAGACATATGTGGTTCCATACATGGTGATAACAGCTCATTCCTTGAATATCATCCCAACCCATCTCCGTATATTGGTGTCATCACAGAGTGTGTTGAGGGCTTACCAGGTGTTTAATTAAAAGAATAAAAGTATGTTTACTTATATAAAAGTCAATCATAATCAAATTCATAATAAAATCAAATACTCTAACTCAGAAAAGGCTGCAACCTTAATTACATAAGCATAATTAAATATGAATATACAGTATAACTTCCTCCTACCAATAGACAGGTAATAAAAGGCACTATATAACACATTATGAAAGGGGCTATGGAAATATAGATATAGAAGAGTTTTCCCTCACCGATCCTTTCTTTTTGTTCTTTTAGAACAACCAATTAGGAATGTAGTTCTAAGAAATTATAGAAGGGCATAAAGTATAAGAGGTTGTCAGGTTGCAGGATTATGGGGCGTAGAAAGGAAGGAACGGAAAGAAGGATTGAAAGAGACGGTTGTGTTAATTGTGGAAGTACCTGCAGAAGGAAAGGAAATGAAGGTGCAACCTTTCCCTCTCCTCTCCTAGCTGTCTCAGTTGACACGTGGCCCGTCACACGTGTCAAAAGTGGGAACAGTTTGGTGGCCATTATGGGTAAGCAACTGCTGTTCTCTGTGGAATATCTCCAGTTGCATGGTCAACTTTTAGCCCTGGCTGGGCACTCTCTGGGGGAAGTTCAAGTAGGCTTTATTTATTTGTTTAACCTTTTCTTTGTGGGAGGGTGAGTGCTGAAAGGTTAACAGTTGTTAATGGCCCCATTCTTTACAAAATGGTTGACCGTTTTCAATGGCCCCGTCCTTCACAAAGTACGGTGTTTTTTCTATAAGAGACTTGAGTACTTCACAGTGGAATTATTATGTTCGAGGCAGGTGCCAGAAGAGTACACACTGGACTGACTTAGGCAGTGACAAACAGATCCATTGTGAAATCTCGAGTTAGAATTTTTCCATGACACCTGGCTGAAGAGCTGAGACTAATTTTTAAACAGGACATCATCCTTTCTAATCCATGCCATTTAGAATGTTGACTTTATACATGAAGGGTTCATTAATTTTTCTATCTATATTTCCATTGTAAAAGACCAGGCCCCAGGCACAGACAGACACCGTATGTCTTAAACACACACGTTTTATTTTCTTCACCCGTGGGCGCACGTCTTCCCCGTGACCCACAGGCAATACACAGTCCCAAACAAGCACAATTCTCACCACAGCAACAATCCTTCTGGCAGCACCACCACTCCTCCTCAGGCTTAGTCCTCCTCCTCCCGACTCTGGCTCTCTCGAGTGGTGGTGGCTGGCCTTTTTTATACCCCACCCGGAAGTATTCCAGGTGCTTGATCACCTGGGCCTAATTGCATTTCCGGGTGGGGCTGAGGAATTGACCAGCTGGGCTGCAAAGTCCATGCAGCTCCCCCTAGCGGCCATCCGAGCCCCCAATCAGGCTGTGGAGGACTCCATCTCCCATGGAGCCATGCGCCCAGTTGGGGAATCATTGTCTGCCAGGGAGGCTGCCACCAAGCATCCCGGGGAGGTATTGAGCTCTCCATGGTAGCTCCCCCGGAACAGATGCAGTAGGGGCGTCCCTGCCGGGCATGGGACCCGGCTGTCCTTCACACCATTATTTTACAAGAGACGAACATAAGGCTTATTGGTCTGTAATTAAAAGAATCGACTTTGTTTTCTTTCTTATAAGCTGAAATTCTATTTACAAGTCCAGTGATTAGATACTTCTCCAATCTGAAGTGATTATTAGAAGGTATTTGACAAAAAGTATAAACATTGCATTTTATTTTTTTGAATTCTATTTGTTAAATCTCATCAGGTTCAAGTAGTTTTTACTCTTTAACACATGTATTGCTTACGGAAAATCTGAATCAGTGATCCCAATGTTTTTGTTTTTTTTATACTTATGCTCAAGGTAAATTAATTTAATTATTTAAATACTTCATTAATTTGATATTTCTTGTGTAAGAAACAAAACACAAAACGATTTGGGGATCCATCCCATATATTGTTGGAAGAGTAATCTCAAAAGACTGACACTGATGGTCTATCTCAGATGGGCTAAACAGGTGAACAGAATGAGCAGGAAGGGTGTGTTGTAGGACAGGAAGTAGCATCAGGTCATCAGAAAGGGCCGGATGTGATGGCAGGAACGGGCAAAAGTGTGATGTTTCATTGTTTTTTTTCCTCTGAATGTCTGTGGGAAAAGAAGGAGAGACATTAGTACTCATTAGTGTCAACATCCTGATTTGAACTCTTCGGCTGCCTCCTAAGCACACGTGTGACACATTAATATTTATTATTTTTTCCTTGAATATCTCTAAAGCCCATGTCACATTATGTGAACTTTCCAGCAGTTTTCTTAGCACGTTGCAGGCAGTCAGTGGCATCCCCTGATGAAACAGTCGCACAATATGACATACCCAACAGCTCAGTACAACTAATCCATGATTCGTTCAACAACAATCAAACAAATTTCATTTTGTCTTTAGTTGTGGGGTGCACCCTGTGTGCATGAGAGCTGACAACCAATGAATGCTCATTGGAAAGTACAATGGGTAGAATGTAGCAATGAGGAATAAGTAAATTGGATCTTGTGTTTTACGTACTAAAACAGAATGGAAAAAAGTAAAAGAGGGTAGAGACTGCAGCTGAATTTGTCGTATATGTTCACCTGTTAACCCTTCGTATAGCACCTGTTCCACCACATAGCACATTACTGGCTGTCACAAAAGGGTACAAGAATGATGGTTCTGGAAGGTTGGCACTCAGTGAGTAACACGGTCAGAGATTTTCATTTGCATAAATTGATATGATCTGGTGTCAAGATCCACGACTGCATACGGCAAATCTGACATACTCCACGATTAGAAGTCACATAATGTGATATTGACTTTGTATTTACTTAGTTTAATGGTTTTATAACTGAAGTAGTAATAAATAATTTTTGTATTTTTTGTAGCATTTATTGGTGTTCTTTGTTTCAGTTACTTTTGTATGCATCCATTTATTTTTTGCACCCGTATTTGCAATTTGTGGTGTTCCCCTTGGTTTGTATCTGTTTCTGTTTTCTGTAGACTCTGTGTTGATTAGTCTTTATTCAGTATCTTTAGTGTTTTTATTTTGTACGTTTTGTAAATTCAGTGGACCCTAGACTTACAAACTCAATTCGTTCATTAGGGCTGGTTGTAACTCAAGTTGGTTGTAAGTCAAGACTATTTTTCCCATAAGAAATAATGGAAATACCCATAATGGGATTGTGATTGCTTTCTTTACCTTCATTACCTTCTCTTCCTTCCTTAGCTTCTTTTCTAGCTTTGTTGGGGCCATTTTGATAGCAATTATCGAAATAAATGATATAAATCACTGCACTGACCGAAATTATGTCCACAAACACACATATCTGGGCTCCGACTGACGCTTACAAACGCTCTCAGCTGTTTGTTTAGAATCGCACAAGTGCATACATGTGACCACATTCCGGTCGTAACTCAAGACGTTGGTCGTAATTCAAAACAAAAATTTCGGTCGTAAACCAAGTTGTTCGCATGTCAGGCCGGTCATATATCGAGGATCAACTGTATATACATTTTTCTAATGATATACAACACGCTGGAATGCCACAGTCTATTGTTTATAGTGCAACTTATTTTATTTTCCATTCTTTTATGTTTTCAGGTGGTCCTTTATTCCCAAAATATTTGCTGTTTGAATATTATGCTTTTGTTTTAGATTAATTAGTGCTTCCACAAGAGAGCGCTTTGAGTGTGAGAAAAGTGCTTTATCAATGTAAGTGATCATTGTTATTATTATTATTACACATTCTGACTTCCAGTTACTTGAAAGAAGTGCAGTGGGATTGAAATATCAATTGTCTGCATCAAAGCAGATATTATTTCTTAGCTAAATGACAGAAATTGCGGCAGAATCCAACATATCTTTTGTCAAACACAGCAATTCTCATTTGTATTAAGGGATACCCATGCAAGCCTTTAATATACCCTTGGGCCTAATGAAATGGAGCGCAATTAATTATCGCATATGCAACAGTCCTGTCTACAGCAAAATATCTTTTCATTATTACTGTCAAAGCCGACTTAAATTGCACAGCTGTGGAGTCAAGGAAAGGCAGTTGCAAACATTTACACTTTGATTTATGGCTGGTGGTGGCAGGTGCTGATTAATTGGTTCCATCAGCAATAGTAACATTGGAATCTGGAGTCCATATATCGTTCATCCAGCTAGAGTAAAGTGAGAATTCTGGCTTGTTTTAGACACAGCCATTTGAACTTATGTTTAAGCAATATGGCAGACAGAATCTGGCATTCATTTTCTATATTTGTATTCAAAAACTCACAGCTTAAATCCAGTCATGCATGGATATCAAACTGAATTTCTTGAATATGTTACTCCCAAATAAAAAATCAAAACAAAGACAGCTGGAAAACTCTATTAAAGACAATAAAATGATCTCTTTAAGGTTGCTTTGATGGCAAAGACGGCACTGTATTTGGACACAGCTCCCTCATTTATATCAAGACAATGGAGGCTAATTTTGGAAATGACATTTTTTGTGCTTGCTGGTTAAGAATGTGCGGGCTCACCTTAAGATTGCATGATCATTAGAGAATATGAATTATACTTTATTATAAAGGGCAAAATTGCAGACTTTCAAAAAATATGGGGGACATCTCCCCCATGTCATCCTTATTAGAAACACCACTCTATTCCAGGCATTTCTTACAGAAATCACAAAATAAAATACACAGCAGCTAAATTAATATTTTTAGAAAATTGCAACAAACTTATGGCAATTAATACAATAGAATTAACATGAACAGGACACCGATATAAGGTTAGCAAGGAAATAGCATTCCCAGTGCAAGGGATAAAAAAAAACACATTTTAAGTATAAGTTACGAAACCTAAACTTGATACTATCCCAGGAAATACAGGCCATCTTATCACCTTAAAGATGCATAGTAGTAGTTAGCAGTAGCAGTATATAGAAAACACTGAAGTTATATTAAATACATTTTAAAATACATAAATTTAATCAATAGAAAACAAAAATCAGTCTATATGTTCTCTTCCTTCTGATACATGTACACTTCTGAAAGAACTGAACAACAGGAGATTACACTTGAGCTTCACTGTTTCTGATGGTCCTATTTCTACCTTGTGAAAGGATGATATTGCCAGACACTTTCCTAATGTGGAAACCTTTTAAGTCCCTGCTTCTTTGCAGAGACACCCCATGTTGACTACACTTCCACCCCTGACTTCACTGTCATTTATTAAAGAACTAGCAAAATACCCGCGCTTCGCAGTGGTGAAGTAGTGTGTTAAAGAAGTTATGAAAAAGAACAGGAAACATTTTAAAAATAACGTAACATGATTGTCAGTGTAATTGTTTTGTCACTGTTATGAGTGTTGCTGTCATCAAGGATTGGATTATCATTATTTCTTTCAATCAGGTTCGTATTTGGAGGACGTGTTGTGTTCAAGTTACATTCCGCGTTTGTCAACCGTTGTAAAAATATAACAGGTTTCATTGATAACTTTGTGTCCATGTTGTCAGAGTTGAAACATTCATAAACATCGAAGTGTCCACTACCCAAAGCACTACCTGTGAATCTAAGATGTTTAACAGGCATTACCGGTTATCCAAAGGTGTAAAATATTTCCCCATTTCTATACAATTGAAAGCGACAACAAAACAATTCCGCGGCAGCTATCAGTTCACATGCAGAACCATAGGTTGAGAGCTTAAGCATTTCACTGCTATAGTGGTCCTGTGTAGTGTAATTGTCTCTTGTACCATCATCAGTCCACACCTTGAACCTATCCCAGTCATTCAGTACATAAGACACAATGTCTCTGCGGATATCAAGGCTAAGACTGATAATGGCCATGCAATATGTAAGAGAGAGCATGGAAGGGGCAGGCACATGGAAATCACTGGGTACGGGTCAGTGAAATTGTGATTGACGGTGATCATTGGAATAGACATGTTATTCGGGGTAAACTTGCAGCCGTTGAGAAAGAAAGTATGAAGGAAGGCGAGAAGCGGTCGAGCAGGGAATGAAAAGCAGAAGTCAGCACCAAGAAGACGTACGTGAACAAGTATGGAAGCTCAACAATGACAGCCTTGTAGCGGTGGAGTAAAAGAAAAGGCAACAGTCACGAGGAGGGAGACATGAGGAAGTAAGGAAGCCAAACAATAACAGGCTTGAAACGGTGGAGTAAACAAAAAGGCAGGAGTCACTAGCAGGAAAGCGTGAAGGAAGGCGAACAATAACAAGCTTGAAACGGTGGAGTAAAGAAGAAGGGAGCAGTGTGCATGACGAATAGCTGAGGATAGTAAGGAAGCGAGTTAGGAGGCACATGAGCGTGGGATGTTTTTAATGTAAATAGCCAGGAAGTCAACCTTGTGGTAAGTGCGCGGACAGTGGCTGTGCGGAAAAAGAAAGGGGGACCGGGGGCAGCCCTTGTGCGTCTCTGCCATAAAATAAATCGTCTGTTAACAGAAATAAGGAATGAAACTGCCAAAAAGAGAGGTCAGTTCCGAAAGTTCCTTACGGCATAATGGTGAGAACTGCCTAAAAGAAGACGTTATTTTTGAAAGATCGTTATGGGGCACGGCGCGAAATGAAACATACTTAAAGTTTGTAAGTACAGTGTAAAGGATGAGCATGGGAAATTTGGGCTTCCCTACATATATTGGAAGTCCTGAAATAGTGAGCCGGGGGTTTCCCCTATCTATATATACAGTTTAGGGGGTACACCCGTTTCCCCCCCTTGGGTGTTGTAATAGGGCATGAAACATACCTAACTTTTGTAAGTACACTGCAAGGAATGAGCATGCAAAATTTCAGCTTCCCACCTATATGGAAAGTGGGAGAATTATTGATGAGTCAGTGAGGGCTTTGCCTTTTATATGTATAGATATTGTGCTCATAAAGAATTATTTGTGAACACTTTGAAATCACTTTTTTGTCTGGCCCTCCCAACTCACCAGGTACGAGACCTCACATATGATGCACAGTTCCATGTTTTTTGGGGTGCTCCCTATTTTTGGCCCTCTAGATCTGAAAAACCCTCATTTTTAGGCCAATTTTGGACCATATTCTCTTTGGGAAATTACACCAGTAAACCAAAAGGTGTCTGTAGCAAAAATGAGCAGAAGGACTGGAAGTTGTCCATGCAACATCAACCAACCCCGAGTGTTCACCCCCTAATAGGATAATATACAATACAATACAATACAGTTTATTTTTGTATAGCCCAAAATCACACAGGAAGTGCAGCAATGGGCTTTAACAGGCCCTGCCTCTTGACAGCCCCCCAGCCTTGACTCTCTAAGAAGACAAAGAAAACTCCCAAAAAACCTTATAGGAAAAAATGGAAGAAACCTTGGGAAAGGCAGTTCAAAGAGAGACCCCTTTCCGGGTAGGTTGGGTGTGCAGTGGGTGTCAAAAGAAGGGGGTCAATAGAATACAATACACAGAACAGAACAAATCCTCAATACAGTATAAAATAAAAATTTATTTTAGAAGTAAAATAAAAAAAAAAAAAAATTTTAGAAGTACAGAGCAGAATTTAACAGTAAATGATATCATATAATAAGATTTGGATATTTTTAGAGTCCTGGAGCCCTCATCCATCAAGCTGCCTCCCCCATTTGGGCATTCCACGGCTGAAACAGTGCTGTGCCAGCCAATCCGATGAAAGGACCCCTTTTTCCCACGATTCCTGCGATCCTCCATCAAGGATGACTTTACCTTAGGCAGGCAAAACAACTTGGCAGGTGGGCCATGGCACCAAGTGCCACATTTGAGTACCGAGAAGAGAAACAGAAGAGGTGAGGGTCAGTAACAAATTATAACTATCATGTTACTTATGTTTTAGTGCTAATGACTAACAACAGAGATGCAGTCTGTACAGTTAATCAGCAGCTCTACTCAGGATATGCTAAACTGAAGTAGTGGATCTTCAGCCGGGATTTAAAAGCTGAGACCGAAGGGGCATCTCTTATAGTAGCAGGCAGACCATTCCACAGTTTAGGGGCCCTGTAACTAAAAGCTCTACCTCCCATTGTTATTTTATTAATCCTTGGAATCATAAGCAGACCAGCATCTTGAGATCTTAATGTGCGCTCTGGTTTGTAAGTCATGATAAGTTCAGACAAGTAAGCCGGACCTTAGCCATTTAATGCTTTATATGTTAAAAGGAGGATTTTGAAATCCGCCCTAGACGTAACCGGGAGCCAGTGTAAGGGTTTAAGAACTGGAATTATGTGTTCGTATTTTCTTGTTCTTTCTTGCAGCAGCATTTTGGATTAACTGGAGGCTGTATAGAGAACAGTTTGAACATCCAATGAACACTGCATTGCAGTAGTCAATCCTACTAGAAATAAATGCTTGAATTAATTTCTCAGAATCCTGTTTATTTATAAGCCGCCTTGATTTCCTAACATTTTTAAGATGGAAGAAACATGTTTTGGACAACTTTGCCATATGCGCTTTAAATGACGTGCTAGAGTCAAGATAACTCCTAGATTGCGGGCTGATTCAGTAAAATTAATTGGGATTCCAACTGAGTTAAATGATGACAAAATATTGTTACGATCAGCGTCATTCCCTCCAACAATTAACATCTCTGTTTTATCTGTATTTAAAGACAAGTAGTTCTCATTCATCCACTCCTTTAATTCGCTAACACAACTAATTAAAGACAATATTGGAGAAACTTCATTTGATTTAAATGAAAGGTATAACTGGGTGTCATCTGCATACAAGTGAAAATTAACATTGTTTCCTAATGATAGATCCCAGTGGAAGCATGTAAAGTGAAAACAGTAAAGGTCCCAGTACTGAGCCCTGCGGGACACCATATTGAACTTCTGTGTATAATGATGGAGTACTGTCAGCACATTTCTGTACATATTGGAATCGATTTGATAAGTAAGAACTAAACTAAGCGAGAACGGTGCCTGTAAGCCCAACATCATTTTCTAGCCTGTGCAGTAAAATAGAATGGTTGATGGTGTCAAATGCTGCACTTAAGTCCAACAACATAATTACAGTGGAGTTTCCTTCATCAGAGGATATCAGAATGTTGTTTACAACCCACGTTAGTTCCGTTTCTGTACTATGACCAGTGCGAAAACCATACTGGAACTTCTCAAATAAATTGTAATGCATAAGGTGTGACTGAAGCTGACTGGCGACTACTTTTTCTAGTATTTTAGAGAGAAACGGTAGATTTGAAATAGGCCTATAATTATTTAGTATGTGTGGGTCTAGGTCTGACTTTTTAAGTAATGGTTTAATGACTGACACTTTTAGTGTATCAGGTACTGTGCCATGCAATAATGAACTATTGACAATGTTTAGAATAGGCGCTGCAAGAACATCCATTGCACTTTTTACTAGTTTTGTTGGCACTGGATCTAGGGAACAAGTAGTGGGCTTCATTTTAGAAATTAAAGTTAAGACTTCCTGCTCAGTTACAGGATTAAAATTACTAAAGTGCTGAGTGCAATGTGAGGCAGGGTCTGCTAAGCTAGTATTTGGTTTGTACTGTGATGTTGAGATCTGGGATCTTATATTTTTAATTTTCTCATTGAAGAAGTTCATAAAGTGCTAATATCTGTTGGTATTTTGCACCGTTTATCTGAATTTCCATTTGTTAATTTAACCACTGTTCTAAACAGTACCCTAGGATTTTTATTATTGCTATCTATTAATGTAGAATAGTATTCTGAGCGAGCTTTAAAGAGGGCTTTTTTATATTTATTAACACTCTTTGTCCATGCAATTTGAAAGACTTGTAGTTTTGTTGTTCTCCATCTGCGCTCCAGTTTTTGAAACTCTAATTTAAGAGCTCGAGTGTTTTCATTAAACCAGGGAGAGTTTCTATGTGCTTTGATCACTTTTGTTTTAAGGGGAGCCACTGTGTCCAGAGCATCTCTCAAGGTCACATTATAATGTGATGTTAGCTGATCTAAATTGTTTTCCATGTTTACATTTGATGTTAACTGATCTAAATGGTTTTCCACAATTACACTCAACTTACTCAAAGTATCTATAAATTTTGAAGCAGAATTACAATCTAGATGTCGCACTGTCTTTGTTTTAATCTGGGAGTGTGTTGGCAAGGACAGGACTAAATCAAATGTAATTAAGTGGTGATCGGAAATAACTTCATTTTATGGAGTAATATTTAAATTTTGAATTTCAACTTTGTAAGTTATAATTAAATCTAATGTGTGGTTATGATTATGAGTTGGACCTTTGACAATCTGACAAAATCCTACTGAATTTAACAAATAAGTAAAACATTTGCTAAAAGTGTCAGTTTCCACATCACTGTGTACATTAAAATCCCCCATCAGTACTACGTGATCATAATTTATAGCCAAATCAGATTGAAGGTTGCTAAATTCAGTCATGAACAATGAATATGGCCCTGGTGGTCTGTAGACTAGCACTATAATTGTGTTGGAATCTGTTTTAATATTTAAAATGAATGCCTCAAAGGATGTAAAGTTGCCTAAATTCTTAGAAGTGATTTGCATTTTGTTACAATGAATTATTCCAAGTCCTCCTCCTCGACCAGAATCTCTAGACTTATGAAGGAACGAGTATCCATCTGGTGACGCCTCAGCTAGGGGGACAGTGTCACATTTACTAAGCCAGGTTTCAGTGAGAAGACACAGATCAGATTTTGTACTTAATATAATATCATTTACCAAAACAGCTTTAGTGCCAAGAGAGCGAATGTTCAATAAACAGCATTTAAAGCTGTGTGCTTCTTTCTGAACTGGTGATATATTTTTTGTTTTAATTTGAAGTAAATTTCTATTACAGATGCCCCTGGTGAAGGGTCTGGTTTTATCCCTTGGTCTAATTATACACCTTATTTTTTGGTTCTCAATTAATTTAAGGTTCGTATCAAGACTAAATTTACTGGATGCCCCACGACAAGGATTATGGGTAACAGCTTCAGGAAATTAACAGGTGGGATAAACAACAGCCTGTGATTTAAGATCACATGACTGCAGCCTGGATGGTGCTCTAATCAGTCAACCAGGCAGTTTTGCTGCCATATTTTGGGATAATACATAAGATCCCCTCCAGTTAGGATGAAGACCATCTCTTCTGAAAAATCCAGGCCTTTCCCAAAAATCATCCCAATTGTTCACAAATGCTATGCTTTTATTTACACACCAGGTTTCTAGCCAGCAGTGAAGGGAATGCAATCTGCTATAAATCACATTCCCTCTATGTAATCTTGGTAAGGGGCCAGATACAACTAAATTCCGACATTTTCTTTTAGCTTTGATGCAAAGAGAGATGAAGTTCCTTTTTAATACCTCAGATTGCTGTGAATAAATATCATCATTAAAATAATAAGGGTCAAAGGTAGTCCTTTTCGAAAAAATGGGGACCAGTGATATACAGTGTAGGCAAGCGGGGTGTAATTTTGTGCTATTTTGAAGTTGCTGATCAAGGGCATTATAATATTTTTAATAATTGATTCTTTACCAGTGGTCCTAACCTTCTAAGATCCACACTCAGATGGTTAAAAGTGATAAGTTCAAACATAAGAATGTGGGCTATAATTTTAGACTTTTTCAAGGTGACAATGAATATGATTTTTTTTTATCCTTTATTAGGGATCTGGCCCTCTGTAGACCTCTAGCAGAGGGTAAAAAATCACACATTTCTGTTACAATAGAAAATATTTAGACTTTAAACATTTAAATCGAAACACACATTTTAATATTTAGTATATTTGACACAACTATTCTTGTTTATTATGTTCTTCTACCTCATGAAGTAAATCATTACATTTCTTATAAATGCCCCAAAATAGGTTTGGCTAACACTAATTCACACTTTTTAAAACTTTAAATTTCTAGCTGCTGCTTTTATTGTATAATCTCGGTGCTAAATGTATTCCAACGCTCCCTTTAGACGGCATGCTCATTTTCTGAACCTTCTTTTTTTGGTACTTAGTGACAGAATTTCTGGATTACAATGCAAGAAAAAAATAAAGAAACAAACAACTGGTGACTTCATGGTTATGTTTCACCAGTGTCACTTTCAGCACCTGCTGAAGACACTCAGCAAGCCATCTGCTCTCAGCTGGCAACAAAAAGCTGAGGTCCTTGTTGCAGCAGCTTTATAAAAAGAGAAAACAAAACAAATGCTAATTAAATTAACAGCTCACTGAACCTTATTGCTAAGCCTGTACAGAAAATGTAATTTTTAATCTGATGCTATGTGACATGAAAAATACATCCTGCCATTGTAATGCAATTCATTTGAGGATTGTGAGTGACAGTATGCAAATCTAACGACTTTGGAGAGATGTACATTGACTCCCTAATGGCTGTGACAATACAGAAATGGAAATCAGTCATGTTGAGCTACGACGCCAACAGGCCAATGGTGTACATCTGACAATTTAAAGAGAGAGATAATCAAACTCTTTTGAATTAATACAGTTGTGTGGAATTAGCTTACACAATGAAGAGATGCCATGATTAAAATTCAATTTGGTAATTGCAAAGTTTGTCTGAAGATCACAGAGAAATCCTAAGGGTAAACCAAACAAAGCAAAATTTCCTAAGATGTGATGGATTTTGTCTGCAGCTCACAGCATATTATGAGTATAAAAGTCTTTATTTAGATATACACATAAAATGTTGAAAGTGAGATTTACAGTTGGGTTGCCTACATATCATATGATTTTTCAATGTTAACAATTGAGGGATGGTAGACGTGACAGTCATATTGTAAGTTTCAAAGACATGGCAGACCCATAAATGTATGCAAATACAAGATTAAACAGTTGGTCTTCTTTGATTCTGTACACATCTGCCATCAAACTATGTATGTGATTCAATACCTGCAATTGTGTGTATATGATTCAGTGCAGTCAATAACAACAACAACATTTATTTATACAGCACATTTTCATTATGTAGCTCAAAGTGCTTTACAAGATGAAGAAAGAAAAAAGAAAAACATAAAAATAAGATTAGGCAATACTAAGTAACAAAAAAACTCCAGAGGGCTGGGAAAAAAAACAAAATCTACAGGGGTCCCGAGGCCACAAGACCACCCAGCCCCCACTGGGCATTCTATATAACAGAAATTTTTTAAATCATGATTTTCAGGCTTCACTTGGAAGAAATAGATGATGATGGTCATGTGGATATCTGGCCTTCAATCCATCAATGTAGGGACGGCATAGTGCTTTGATCAGGCGGTGGTGGCGCAGATCGGCACCACTGAAAACCGGAAAAAGAACAGCAGAGAAAATAGGGGTTAGTATGGATTGCAGAGCCATGATAAAAGTGATAATTCAGAATATCAGGGTTACACTAAAATGAAGCGATGAGAAAGCCATGTTAAAATAATGGGTTTTTAGCAGTTTTTAAAAGTGCTCCACCATATTAGCCTGGCAAATTTCTATCGGTAAGTTATTCTAGATTTTAGGTGCATAAGAGGAGAAGGCTGCCTCACCACTTCTTTTAATAATAGTAATAATAATAATAATAATAATAATAATAATTGTGAATTTCCCATTGGGATTAATAAAGTATCTATCTATCTATCTATCTATCTATCTATCTATCTATCTATCTATCTATCTATCTATCTATCTATCTATCTATCTATCTATCTATCTATCTATCTATCTATCTATCTATCTATCTAATAGTAATAGCAGCAGGAGAAGATTTGGTAAAAAGGATATGAGTATGATAAATAGTGATTCACAGCTGTAACCCACATTCAATGGTGTTGCTTCTGGCAATAATGGGGAGTCAATTTCATGTAGAAAAAAAAAATGTCATCAATTACATTTTCTGAATATAATTTTAGAGCTAGAATAACATGGGCATTTGCAGTGCAGCAATTTAGGAAAAGTCAGAGGAAGAAAGTAGCGTTATATGCACACTGATAAAGTAAAACTGGCATTGGCTATGGCACTTCTAGTGCTAGCTGGCGCACCTGTCCATCTCAGTGTAGTACCTAAGCTCTGTCCTCATCTTCTTCTCTCTATATCTTGAATGTTTTGTGTTGTTAACGTTGTAAATAAAACTGACAGAATTTTCAACTACACTGTTCTGTTTATTGATCAACATTTGCAAGTATTCAGATAGCTATGAACCTTTGAACCATTTAACAAACTTGAATAAAACTTGCACACCCTATCTTTCATATGATGTTTTTTTTGTTAATTATAACCTAAACGTCTTGTGATTTATTTTAAAACATTGCTGTGTATTATCTGTTATCTTAGCAGATAAGTTGTTTAAATGTCATGTTTAAGTGTTTGCTTAAAAAAATTACAATACAAGTGAAAACAATTACAATGCAACGTATACTGTATCTTCACAATTTAATGAGCTAAAAAGGTCAAAGGTTAAATAATGAGGGAAAAATATTTTACAAAAATAAACACTAGTGATAAACACAAGAGTGAACACAAACTCTGAAAACAAACTCACTGTATACTGCCAGTGGAGAAGAACTGAGCAGCTAGGAATAAAAACAAGGGGGCCACGCCCCCTGCTCGCTTCACTTGCCTACCCTCGGCGTTGGGTATCCTGAAATACATTAGTCGAGCTCGTTCGTTTTGGAGCCGTGCCCACTTTGCCCGCGGCATTTCAGACATGCGTTGTAGGCGCCTGCGTTCATTGATTTTATCCAGGCGGGCTCGTGTTTGTATATCCGTCAGTCGAGGTCGTTCGTTTTGAACCCGTGCCTGCTTTGCTTCCACAGTTTCAGACGCGTGTTGTAGGCGCCTGCATTCATTGATCTTATCCAGGTGGGCTCGTGTTTGTATCGTTGAGCTGTATTGTGTTTGAATTTGGTGTAAAGCGTTCAGCGGTTTGTACAATCCCAAGCAGCACATTATTCCTAACTTCACTCTGCAGTAGTGCCACTCACAATATGGCGGTGACGCCTGCGCCTTCACTCCGCAGTAGTGCCACTCACATTATGGCAGTGACGCCTGTGCCTTCCGAACTATCTTTGTGGACCTGTGGGGCCTCCGTAGCCTCTTACGTTTGACTCTGGGGTGCAGCGCAGAATCCTCTTTTGTGTGTGGTTGTGTCGGTAGTCGTTAGCTATGGGCGCGTTGTTGCTTCATTTCTCATTCACATTAGTTGAGCTCTTTCGTTCTTGGGCCGTGACTCCTTCGTTCGCGGTGGATAAGACTTCGCTTGCGGTTTATGAGACGCATGCCTGCGCAGTACGTCTCATGGTCCCATCGCCGTGTACCTGCGTCCATATCCAGTTTATTCTCGGTTAGTAATATGGATAGATCAGGAAGCGAAACGTAAGTCTAATTACCAAAGCAAAGTCATTAACTAGAAATTCAAGATAAGCTGTTGCCAAAACCAGAACCAGAAGAAAAACCCACGTCAAATTGGGGAATCAATTTTCAGAGTAAGTAAGACACTAAATAACCTGCAAGCTCTCTTTTCTGTCAACAATTTTGGATGAAGTTGTCAGTGAGCTTCTTTCGTATAG
Organism: Erpetoichthys calabaricus; assembly: GCF_900747795.2. Taxonomy (NCBI): domain Eukaryota; kingdom Metazoa; phylum Chordata; class Cladistia; order Polypteriformes; family Polypteridae; genus Erpetoichthys; species Erpetoichthys calabaricus. The sequence goes on from NC_041394.2 coordinate 46,260,500, forward strand.
AGTGCCGCTTCTGTGCTGTCACATGACATTAGAAAACACACACCCAGAGTCTTTGATGGTGGAGGTACAAAATGATGGTAACTCCAAAAAACAAAATTCTGCAGAAAAATAAACCATGATGTAAATAAATATTAACATTGTTCAAAAACAATAACATGAACAACAGCATACATTCTGCACAGTTCAAAACTTTAAAAAAAAAAAAGCTTTACTCTGAACTTGGAGAAAAATGTATATTCACAAAAAATCTTCAAATGTCCCAGAGCACACATGTTGTTTCTCTGAGTCTTATGCAACTAGCCCTCACCATCCAGTGGTGTTGCTCATCCGCGTGACCCCCGACTAAACGGCTCTGTCTGTTTCCTTGTCACTCTCGGCTTTGGCCTTACTGTTCTTCCAGCCAAGCAAGCATTTTTCCAAACTCTCCATTCCAGCTTCACACTCAATTGGTGAATATTGCTGAGATGGCTGTATATCCCAGCATCTACATCTTAAAGAAATTCCAGGAGCTGTTGCCAAGGTTAGGAATGTGCTCTTTCAAATGTGCTTTAATGCTAAGGTATTCCTCCACACACAAGCTCCATTACTCCAGCTCTGGCTGCCAGGGCTCTTACAGGAACAATGTGATTCTGTGTATTCCCTCCTGGAACTGCTCTCCCTGTTTTTTCATCACTGGCTTTTGTTGAGATGGCTGGGGATTGCAAACAACTGCTGGGCAGCCAGCTCTGTAGTGTCTTGGAGAAGGATTGCACCCCCATATCTAGGCTAGAACTCTCTTAGATGTGCTGGTACTGCTTTATAAGACATGCAGAGTTCACTTGGAACACCCAGAGGACATATCACTACCATCAACTGTACCCACATTGGCGTGTGGAGAACCTTTTCTGTCACCGGTATGAATTCATAACTTCTCAAATAGTTTGTCCCCTGTCTTGCCTTTTTCATATGGCCACTTTCTTCATGATCTCTCCCTTGTCAGCCTGGCATTTCATTACAGTACAGATATAAATAAATCATTGAGAAAAGGGAATATTTAAAGAAAATAGGCAAAGAATTAAAAACTCAAATTTCCATCTTTGAATGAAGAAGTTGTATGTTGGTCCAAATGTGAACCAATGCTATATTAAACTTGTGAGCCTAATTTATAGCCATAATCTTTAGTAATGGAGACCTCAGTGAAAGTGTAGGTTAGTGTTTAGTCCAAAATATTACAAAAGTAAATGTGGTAAAAGTTTACCCCTGACTGTGGTATTATACCTGGCAAATGTTGGTCTAGCTTGAATGTACAGTGTCATGAATTGGAGTCAGAACCTAATAAGAAAGGAAAACATAAAACCTTTTGTTTGCAAATATAAATTCACAAAATAAATTAATATATTCAATTAGAAAATTCAGAAAAATGACAAAAATGATAAAAGGAGTTACCTAAAAGGTGGTCCTCAACTAAGAAGACCTGATACAAGATCCAGGAAATCATGAGCCAAAAACAGAGCAGTAAAATATCAAAAATACAATAAAAGACCAATAACTCCAATACATGTCAATGTGCTATGTCTGAGCTCCTTCTGTTCTGACCTAAATAGCAAGAGGGATGGCCCAGGTGTGATAACGTCAGGGTGGACTGCCTCTTTAAAAAAGCAGCAAGTTGACCAGACTGAACAGTACTATAAATTGTGTCAAAATAATAAAAAAGAGAGATTACAAAGGAGTAGGGTCCCATGGGATTCACTATTTAATGTCCAAAGAAAAATGGAAAGAAAACAGCCTAGTTTTTAGGTATGGCTTGGCTGGTTTGGGTATGGTTTAGCTCCTGAATAGCGATTTAATCTCCTTGCCAGCTGGTTCTTGAATGAATGCTGACTTTTGGTCAGCAAAGTGGGCTACCAACAATCCTCCAAAAATGACATCAGGTGGGAATTCTTCCAGTCTGCAATAGGAAATGGAAGCGAGGTTATTGCTGGTGTTATCTTATTAATCTTCCCTCTTTCTTTCCCCTGACAGTAACCCACCATATGCTTCCCTTGCTCATATGTGTGTGATACTCAGGGTACCTGCAGTCAGGGGCTTCTTCAGGCACCTGGCACATTGATAGTCATAACCGAGGAAGGACATAACAATAGTTATCGATGTAAAAGTACACTTTTATTCAGTCAAAAGCAAAGTGCTTCAGAAGTGCATTGCAGATCAAAAGTTCACAGTAAATAATCATCCATAAAATCAATAGTGCAAAAACAGTAGATAAATTCAATGAATAAAAACAAAGTCAAAATTGGCTCCCTTTACCACATTTCCAGTGCGCCAATTTCACTTTCACTTGTCTCCCCTGCCTACCCTTTGATATTCTCAGCAGGGCTGATACATTGGTGAACACTTTTCAAAATCTAACTTCTGTCCCATCCACCTCTGTCGGTAACTGCTGGGACAGTCCGAATCCGGCTCCATCTTCCTGTCACCATCCTTCCATCCAACAGGCCCCTGGAACATTGATCGCCCCTGTTCCACTAGTCCCCTATATACCACTAGGGGTATATCTGCCCCCTGGGTAAGGGTATATCTAACTACGCTAACCCTCCCTCCCCAGCTTCATCCCCTTCTTTCCATCACTGGCTTGCCTGCCAGATTATGTCTTTGTATTTTTAAGTGTTTCCTTCCTCTCAGTTTCCTTTTCTTTGGTTTATTTTTCTCTTCCTTGACCTTTTCTCCTCAGATCTTTTATATGGTGAATGTAGGTGCAGTAAACGATCCATGGAGCACAAATGAGGAAAGGCTGTGCTGACTGCTCTCATGAACAATCAGTCAATTCCCCCATTAAGTACTTTGTGGCTGCTCATTTCTCACATGCGCACCTACACCTACAGCCGCTGGACTAAAAACAAAAATGCACCTACCCAATTGGCCAGCCATGCCACAGATCCGCTTCATCACAGTGTGCAACAAGTGTCAGGAAGAAATGTTTCCCATGTGCGCCTTATAAAACATTTAGGCCAGTGGAGGCATTGTGCGCGTAAGTTGAATTCATATAGAATTTTCTTCATTTTAGAATTTGGGGGGATTACAAGGTTGTGCCTTCTAATGTTGCTTATGTAGCTTTTTTCTATCTTCAGATCTCCTTCAAGTCTTTCCTTTAAGTATTGCATCCTTTTTTAATGACGTCCTTTTATTATTTTGTGGGTGCTGGACGTCATCCCTCTGGAGCACTTTCTTCATTTTCGACAACTGCAGCAAGACATTACAATAGATTGATTGGAAGAGGACTCGGTTTTTGAAAATCCCACAGTACATCATATTGCTTTAATGTACTTTCAATTCATGCAGGGAATGTTTAATGTAGAAATAAAGCACAGCTGGCAGCCCTCCAAGTCAGAGTTCCTCAGTATTGTTTTTCCAACAATACAGCTGTCTGTCTTCATCACTCAAATGGCATTAGCAATTGCTCATACTGTGACAATATTTGTATTTAAGCTCAAGGGTTTAACATCTGTCTTTTCCATTGTCATTGTTTCTCATATAAAAGCTATAATCACTGAAGTACCTCTGAGTATTCATCTGTTTAAATTCAATTAAAATGAATGCATATTCTTAAATAACTTCCATTTTTTTTATTTATTTAGCTTCAGCTTACAGCCTTTCTGCTCTTAAAATACTCTCACTGCATGATAAGCTAGCTATCAAGATAATCCATTAGAATATGGGCTTTAAGGATGTGCCACGATGACACCTATAATATCCACTTATTGTCATCAAACATAAACAAAGCATTTGTTAAGTTCTGGTTACATAGCAGGAAGTGACTAAAAGATGCACTATAGGCAGTACGGTGTCCATTTTAGGACATTGTCATTTTTCACTTCTCCAGTCCTCAAATATCAGTAATACTCTGTAACATGTATCAGCAGTCATTTAGGACATCATCATTTTTCACTTCACCAGCCATCAAACATCAGTATTACTTCTTATCATGTATCAGTCGTCACTTATCACTAGTTACACATCACTACTCAGTTGTCACTCAGCAGGTATCAATTGTCATTACTCAAGAGTTGCATATCAAGCATCACTACTCACTTTTCGTTCATCACACAATCACTCATCAGTACTTAGTTTTCGTGCATCAGGCATCTCTTTTTATTTTCCATCTTTTTTAGTAACTCGTATGTATGAGAAATTAGCTTGTGTTTATGCGATATTTTGTTGTACTTACTTGATAGGAAGCCAATTTTCACTTCACAACTGTCTCTGTTCTTGCAAACACATAAATAATTCTAAATTTGAATTGTAATGATTACATTTCCTATCATCAATGACATGTAGGTGTAGTGACATCAACAAACAGGTAGTATTTGATTAGTATTTCAATAAACCAATGGGCTCTGCTATATGTCATTACTCTATATTACGCACATCTTCTGCTGTCGCTCACCCTGCTGATTGGCTCTGTTAAAAAAGGCAGAAACAATACCACAAACAATATGTGAGTAGTTATGCGTGATGAGCGACTCCTGAGTAGTGATGAGTGATGCATAGTGAGCGATTACTGTCTAGTGCTGAGTGATGAGTAACTACTGATATTGTGTAATACATACATTTTATGACTGAAGAAGTGAAAAATGAGGTGAGGCAGACCCATTTTAAAGTGTTCTCAAAGGAGCCTTTTAAGTCTCATTAAGAAATCTCAAGGTGTCTAGTAAAGTATATTTAGATAGCAGTTAAAAAAGGATGTACCGGAATCAAAAATTCATCCTCGACCTTTTGTCCAGAATAGCCCCTCCATAATTTGCCAGACCACCAACCAGCCTCACGTATTCTTCAAATTATGCACATGTTACTTTCCCTAGAGATTTGTAAAGACAGTATTATAGTATGCTAAGTGACATAAATGAACACGCTGTAGCAATGCTGCACCATACCCTGGATTCTTTGTTATGCATACAGCTGCTTTGTCTACCTGCCTCACACAAACTGTGCTCTGCTGCTCTTAAGATGCGGTAGTTTGCTGACAAAAAGCTAAAAATATGTCAGGGTGTAACACATGAACAGAGGTTAGGTTTCAGTCCAAATTGGAGTTGGTGTCCTTGAAACATTAAACAAGAAATTAATTTATTTTCATTGAATTAAATCAAAGAGAAGCTTTCTATCTATGTTTAACACCAGATGTTAACACTGGGTTCGTAAACATTCAGCGTACCCTTCACTATTACAGTTGCTGCTTACTTGCTGTAATCTGAATTTTAGATTATTCTTAACACATTATTGTAGCTTTCTGTATCTAGTATATCTGTATGGTTTTACTTTAATTTGATAGTGACATCATTTTAGCATCATCTTATTTACACGCCCTGGCATTTTGCATGTATTTTATGGTTAAGCTGTTTATTGTTACTATGCTGCATTTCTACCATGTGACCACTGGCTTTGCAAAGCGTGACATCGATATATTTTATATTTAAAGATTTTGGTGTGCATTCCCAGTTTCCTGTTTATTGGATTGAAGAATCTTTCAAAAAAGTATAAAAGTTTGCAAGTGTAAGTTAGTAATAGAAATCCTAAGTCACTTAGTTTTGCTTTTGGTTTTGACCCTCTTTTTTAGTCTTGACTACAACTTTGGTTTTGAATTTGGCTCTTTCAGTATAGTTCTTGTTCTGCCAGGTTTCGGTCCTTCTCCTATGACCCAAGCCAGTGGTGTTTTTACCTTAAAAGTTTGGTGAGGTCATACTAGAATTTTCCTATATATGTGCTGTAAAAGAACCACACGATAACAAAGTTAAAGGGTTGGGGAACTGTCCTCATATACTTTAGGTCAAGGATTTGGTCTGGCATGCTTGTTACAGGCAACTGTAAAAATATAGATACAAAACAGTCTTTAGGTGGAAAAGATGGCGTATTTATGGAGGAGAGGACAGCAAAAAGGATGTCGGGAACAGCAGGGAATCCTGGGAAGGTTGTGATGTCATCGGGAAGGGACAAGACGTGACTAAGGAATGTGGAAGTGGCACATCCATCCGAAGAAGCAACTGGTGATGCTGTTATGGTGTTGGACTCTTTTGTGGCTCGTCCTTCCTGTGAGAGAACAGAGAGATGGGTTAGTACACTGGCTTTCTCCTCTGTCTTACGGGTTCACGTGGCGCATCGGGTCCTTTGGTTGCATCCTAATCTCATGTGTGGTACAGTGCTGACATTTCAAACATAAATATTAACATACCTAACTAATCATGTCTGCCCGCCTTTTCCTAATGTTTAACAAAACATGCAAGTTTAACATTACAAAAAATGAAACAATGGGTTGCTGGTGCTTAGTCAGTCTGGATTAGCAACAGATCATAGTGATACCTTCTGACATCGTTATTATCTGACAAAATACAACTGTATGGATTTTAATACTAAGTAAAATGAGAGCATCACAACCACCCACTGCTCAGGGAAATCTATGGCTATGAACAGCCAAAACTCAAACAATAACATCTCAAGCTTAGAACTGAATGGCTTTGAGGAGAAAAAGGACAAACCGCAACATTATTATTTATTCTTTCCAAACCAGGAATCTGCATTTGTCCAAAATACTAAGCATTTTATTTGTGTGATTTTATTTGGTTACAGACTCTCCTCTGTCCATGATTATGATTTAGGTTTTTCATTTTGTCCTCCGTTACATGCTTTTGACACATGTATACATACTTTTTTTTTACTCCGATCTTATTTGACGATTCCTTTTATTCGTCCTGGACTTTATTATCTACATTCCAGAATACTGGTTTTGATCTTGGCTAGATTATTGACCTCACTCTATCTCTGGTTGTAATTTCTAAATTGAACTACTGCCACTATATGCAGTCAGTATGAACAGGTAAAGGAAACAGACTGCTGAATTGTCTGCTCCCTTCTCCAACCGAGATGAGATGAAAGTGTTAACCAAGAAACAGGCAGGATTACAACAGAAAGGACAATTGATTGTCAAAAAAATGGGTTGAGGGGTTGAAGTCAGTAAACTTATCCAGAAGTTGTAACGCTCAAGGTCTATAAACAGAATTGCTCATAAGTTCTTTTTCTTTTTTTTTTTTTAGAAAGTATCCACATTCTTGGACAACACCCACGCGGTGTCACTTGCTTAAACAATGTTGCACAGGTAACATCATGAGTCACCCATTGAAAAACAGTATGACAGTGAGAAATAATGAACACATAGTGATAAAATCTAACCATTTGTCTCAAATTTAAAGTGAAGCTAAATTCAGAATAACATACAGCCATGTCACATTAGGTGACTTTTTCAGGAATTTTCAGTTGTAGCCTTCATTTATATAATCTTAGCAAGTTGGTGGCAGTTGGTGGCTTCCCATGAAAGCCGGTCGTCTAGTTGACTCTCTCCAACTAGTCCATGACTCGCCACAGTTTGATTATTATCTTTAGTTGCAGGGTTGAGTTCTGTGTGCATGAGAGTAGTAAAAGGCATAGAATGTAGCCATAAAGAACATGGCAGTTTTGGATCTGGCAAACAGAAAAGAAGCTTGTCTGTCTGATGTCTCATGTTTTATGTACCATGAGAGAATGGAATAAAGAAAATAAAATAGGCCAAGAATGCGAGTGAAGTTGTCGTAGCTGTTAACCCCTCGTATACCACCAGCTCCGCTAGGGAGCACACTATTGGTTGTCAGTTAAAGGGGTGAGCACTCAGTTATGTAATACAACATACCCAATGATATTTAGTCATTTAAATTGACTAAAGATCAGCAACTGCACTTTGACATATCAAATGCCTAGAAGTCACATAATGTTACATCAGCTTTTGTCAGTAACGAAAAATTTAAGAAGCCCAGAAAAAATGTATTAAGCTATTGAAAAGAAACAAAGTGCTGAAATTCACAACAGCTGCAACTTGATAGACTGATTAAATTCTTTTTCTGCTAACAGTGAAGCCTGTGTCACCCTTTTTCTGTTCTTTTGAAGAAACTGTCTACATCTTCCTCAATCTGTGTCTCATGATTCCTGCTTCTTTGCTTTATTTAGGCAGTTGTTAGCTTAGACAACCTGGGAGATAGTAGGGTGAAGTGATTGGAGAGGTGCACTGAGGATGCAGTGTGGTAAACTCACATCTCTCTTTCTGTATCTGTCTTTTTTGTTCACTCATCCCTGTTAGTATTACAGTTTCAAAGAGAGAGAGGCCAACCCGGAGTTGCAGTCTCAATGGCCTCTCCGTCAGTGAAGTTAAATGATTAATAGCTGTACCTAGGTACCCCTAAAAGTGTCATTTTTTACTTTCCATTCACAGCCTCCCTTAAGTTCTCTTATACAGTGCTCGTGTTTATGTAAGAGATAGTTTGCTTCAAGAGTGGACTCTCGTGAACTGTGCTTTGGCTTATTAAACAGAATAAATTAAAATTTTGTCAGTACCTTTAAAGTACACAATGCAAGTTGCCAGAGCAGTACATTTTTTCATCTTAGATTAAATTAGATAAACTTTATTAATCCCAAAGATAAATTCAGTTGCATACAGCAGAGAAATATTTAAAAAGAAAGATACAGACTCAGGACAAATTGTACAGCCAATCAATCAATGTATGTTGAGTATGTCGAGCGGAAGCAACAAACAGATAAGATCCCCAGAGACGCTTCTTAGCACACTGTGATGGAATGAGAGAGCACCTCCTGGAGGGGATGGAGGGGATTTTTCATGATGGCATCCAGTTTTGCCAACATCTTCTTTTCCACAACAACTTCCATTGTGTCCAGGGTTCACCCTGTGATAGAGCAGGCTTTCCTCATAGATTTGTTCAGGCATTGCGCATCTCTTAAGCTCAAGTTGTTTCCCCAGGAGACCACAGTGTTGAACACCACACTGGTTATTTTGAACTGAAGGACCATTTCCAACAGCTTGCTGCATACATCAAAAGGCCCGAGTCTCCTCAGGAAGTCCAGTCTGCTCCGGTCCATCTTGTACAGTGCCATTGTGTTGCCAGACCAGTCCACCCCAGAAAGGTGACTGGATTCAGAGGCTTCTTAGGCACACCAGAATTCCACCACCAGCTCTTTTGTCTTGCTGATGTTGAGTTACAGGTGGTTCTCCCTGCACCACAAGACAAAGTCCTCCACAACCTTTGTGTACTCTGACCCATCTCCTTTTATTAATGCAGCCTATAATGGAGGAGTCATCTGAAAATTTCTGTAATTGGAAAGCACTAGTATTGTACTAGAAGTCTGTCATGTAGAGGGAGAACAGGATAGGACCATTTCTGATACACAGTCCTAGAGCCTCACAAACTGCTGTCTGTTGGTTAGGTAGTCAATGATCCAGGAGATTCTACGGACATGAAGATGCAAAACCTTGAGCTTTTTCCACAGTTGAGGCAGAAGAGTATCAAAGGCACTGGGAAAAGTAAAGATTTCAAAAAGCAAAGATATTACTTCCATTAAGTACAATATCCTTTATTATTATTATTATTATTATTATTATTTGGTAAGCATGAGGGTCATAGGTGAAAGGGGGTGGTATCAAGTACAGCAACATCAACTTCAGCACTTTATTCTTTGCCTCATTTCAAGCCCAGAAGCAGCTGAAGAGAGTGATGTTCACTGCTTCTAAACTCAATGGCTGGCATATCCCCACGTTGGATGAACTCTGCTTTTCCATACTGAGACACAAAGTCATTAAAATCTTATTCTACCCGTCACATCCCATTCACCCTCTGTTCACTCCAATTCCATCTGGTAAACGGCTCAATTTAATCCAAACTAAGACTACCAGAGTCCATAAAAGTAATAGAGCACAAAGCTAATATCTCTAAAAGAGTCATCTAAAATAATAATAATACATTTTCTTTATATTGCATCTTTCCCATGCTCAATGCGCTTAAATAAATAAATAAATAAAATCATCTTATAAATGTATCTTTGGAAAATTGATTATTTGGGGGTTGCTGGGCTTAGGTTTGCCATTAAATGACTTCTACTCTATCCAGCTCAGAGGACTTGCAGTTTATCCTTGTACCTTTTTTTGTAGTTATTTAGCGGTGTCACATTAAATGAGAAGAGTAACAAGAGGCATTTCAGCAGACTGGTGTGTCATGTTCTCCTGTAGTGGTGAAGTAATTCTCAGCGGTTCTGCTTGAGCTCATTTTTTATGTCACACCTAATGAGGCTATTCTGTGCAGTGTGAAAAAAACACACATTGTTCTACTAGATCAAGCAATATGTGCTCTGTGGCAAGAATATTTATAACATGATGGCTTGATATATTTAGGACCTTTTTAAATTGTAATATCTTACATTGCTTTTAATAACTTGATCCCAGCTGTGCTGGTCATACAGTTTAGAATGTTAATATTACTATTCACCTAAAAAATCCAGTCTTTATAATCCTGCCATCTTTAACAAATAGGAAAAAATGGAAGCCTGAGTTATGACTTGTTTATTATTTCCACCCACAATGTCCTGTCTCTGTCTCAAATGTTACGGTAAGCTGAAATTCTCTCTTTTTTGAAATACTATGGTGTTCATCTGACAACCTTTGGTACAGAAAATTAGGCACATCCGGGCCTTCTCGGTTGAGTTGTTCTCTTAATAGTTACAGGAAAATCTCAGGTGTTATGTCTTGTTCATGTAATAAGCAGCTTTGGTCTACTGCAAGTGAAGATATGTGCAAGATTTGTTGCACATATTGGCTGTAATTTAATAAATACAGTATATAGTAAGTGAACTGTTCAAGCAGAGCTCTCCAGGTCTTGAGCTGTATTCTTGCATTGCTTCTGGCTTACTTGTAAATATAGTAAATGCCTGGCTTTGACTATGCAGAATGCATTACTCATTCATATTATGTTCAGTGCCTTTAACCTCACTGATTTAATTTATCAAGCAATAGGACATCACCTGAAAAGCTGTTTCACATTTTGTCTTCCTGAAACATTTACATTTTAAATCATTTGCTTTAAAACACTACTAAAGAAAAGCAAACTCAAAGAAAATAAAACATTCAAAAACCATTAATATAATGAGTAATTCTCTGTTTATGCCAAAGACTTTGAACATTTGTATTTGCAACTGATTGTCCACCAATGTCCAGTCAAAGATTGCATTAAGCTGACACTATGATTGAGGGAATCCTTTTCTCAGATAGGCAGAAAATCAGTGATTCTGACAACTACAGTTTTTACATATTTGGATATTGGTGTTGTACAAATAGTGCGTGTCAGTGTCAAATTATAAGGTGACATTATAATCAAGCTGTTTTCTTCCACACAATTTAAAAGCATCAATCATCTGAGATAAGCTCAACATATTAACTATAAGGACAGTTGTATAGATAAAGCATCCAAGCTCGTTTGGTTAGCTAATTGTCCCAATATTTCCAATAGATGTCTTAAAAAAATCAGTCAGGGTTAACTCTTAAAGTACACGACATAATATTTTTTTTTAGATTTCCATCACCCATTGTGTTAGGAAATGTTTCCTTGTTTCTATCTTGAGTGTTCTTCCCATTAATTTACACTTGTGTCCTCAAGTTTGCGACTTACTATTTAAAATTCACAAGTCTACTGAATCAGTGCCTTTCTGAATAAGACCCATACATTTCCTTATGTATGTAGTTTCAATAGTTGAGGAGGACATGCTTTTAATTAGTGATGAGCAAAACAGGAAAGTTTCAATTTACATACGGCTTCACAATACCAAGCCCATGAGAGCAATGGGCCTTTTCACTTACGATTGAGTATCTGCTAGTATTAAAGCCCCCACCTCCACTTGATGAAATGATGGAGTATCCGGGACCATCCTCCCATCCAGCAATCGATGAAACGATCAAGTAGCCATGATTTGAAAATGATCAAGTATCTATGGGCAGCCGAAATGTAAAGTATGAAATACCAGCGTCTGTATGCTGCATCATTAAAAGTATGATCAACTCTCTGTTAAGGACCTAAGTCACTCAAGTGCTTGTTATTACCAGCCATGAATGATAATGACATTTAAATATGTTTCATAGGCTGTTTTACAATTGCAAAAAGAAAAACTCGCAAAAAAGAGTGTAGTAAAGAGTTTTTTTGGAGTGAAAGCAAGGAATATGGCTACCTCAAGCCTTGTTCACACATTTATGTTCAGCTCTGTTCTTTTTTGCAGCTGTGTAGCTCATGTAATCCATAAGACATCAATAAAGTCAAGCCTGTCGATCACATCACCACAGAGGAGTACATTTTAAAAAATGTGATATGCTACATATTTTCCATACACGCATGCTATTGTGCACATTAATTTGTTTTTTTTCCACAAGAAAACTCAGTACGCAGGAAGTCACCACTGCCTTACTGTCAGAATCATCTCTGTCAAGACCTAGCAGCCACCTTATCCTAGTTATGGCTATGCACACTTTGGGGTGATTTTTTTTTTCATTAGTGAAAATTTTTATATACTAGGGGGCTTCGCCCCGTGCTCGCTTCGCTCGCCAACCCCCATGTTTGGTTTTTCGGATACACACTTTTAAGATTTTTTTTCTTTGAATTGTTGCCATTTCATTTGTTTCACTTTTATTTCAGAACTTCTGTAAATTCTGTAATATTTGTAATCTTACGAGTCCCAATATGCTGAATCTTTTTAATGAGGTCAGGATAGGTTTCTCTGTTTGGAATTTCAGCACAGACAAAACGATCTACATCATCAGCAGTTAATAATTTTTTTTTTACAAGGTAAAAAAGTAAGTAGAGTTCTGCATTGGACTCCTGTCTGTAAAGTCGTGCTATTTTCCTCTCACAGTTCCAAAAGTACATGGGGTTACCAAGGTGATACCCCAGCTTTTCTCTAGGTTTTTGTACAAGGGCTAGACACAACGTTTTTGACTCCTGGGATAAATGTAGCTTTTTAAATAAGCAGACAGATAAATATATATACACGAACAAAGTAACCAATAAATGCATGTGCGGTAAACTCTGTTTTTGAAATTCTCAAGATTCTTTATTTGTCACATGCATAGTTATACAGGACAACACGCAGTGAGATGCATCCTGATCCGCTTATCAAAACTGTGCAAAGTTAGAAGAATATCAGTTAGATTAACAAAAAGTCATAGATTGAAAGGTAACAGTATAGTAGAACATAATAAATAAGTAAAATTATGTGAATAAAGTAGAATTAAGTGTTAAGGTGCAATAGTGTAGTAATTATTGTGCAAAACCAAAGTTAGACTGGTGCATAGTTAAATGAGGCAGTTTGTTTGTTTGTGCTACTGCGATCTTTACTTTCTTTTTTTTAATTTTTTAATTTTCCTACTTTCATATCCTTTAACTTTCTCAATATGTGTATAGTGCCAACGTTTTTTTTTTGGTTTTTTTTTGAGCCTTTCTAATTTCACTGGTTTCATAGTCTCTAACCTGCTCTGCAGGTGTTTAGCGCCAATGTTTTTAAACGTCTTTTAATTATGAGCCGGATTGGACGTGCTTTTTTTTCAGTTCCACTTGTTCCAGGCTGATAATTACTTTCCTTATTTTCTGAATTTGCACCTCGATTATTCTTTTTTGCTGTTTTTTCTGTCCAACGCATTTGAGTCTCTTTTCTCCGCGCTGCTCTGTTCTTCGCTTAGATGTCAACATTTAATTTATAACGTACTGTCCTTATACGCTTTATATGCGCTGAGAGCCCTGGATCTGTGTGTGCTCAAATCCTTCACAAGACTGAATGTTTTGCTGCCTATTGTCCTATTTGATAGATTGTAAGTAGCGGGTCTTTAAAATGTCTTACGAGAAGATAACGTATCGTAGACTTGCTTTTTCTTTCCAGGACAGGATTTCTTTTTATAGATAGACTAAATCACAGGCAGGTTTATGTAGTGTTAATGCATGGAAACACTTCCAGACAGGAGCTAAACACCTTTCTTGCTGTGCAAACTGCACTCATTTCGCTGGTAGTGAAGCACACCTTTATTGCAAGACAAAACACTAATTTGTATGAATCATTTAGCTGCAAATTCAGTTTTGCACTGATCATTTCAGTGTTAATTCAATTCTGCACAAATCATTTCACTGCAAACCTGATTTTGTGCGAATCATTTTACTGCAAAATTGTATTGCACAAATTGTTTCATTCATCACTAGTCAATCTAGAGATGGGCTTGATCTTCACTACACTGTCTCCAGTGTCGCTGTGCCTTTTTGCATGGCCAGTGTACCATTTACAGCATGGGGTGGTCACAGTGTCTTCAGGTTTTCATTCCAATCCAATTGCTTAATTAGAAACCAATCATTGCCAGTCTCAGACCTTATTTAATTTTACAACCTGTTAATCTGCAATGTTAGGCTCTTATGTTGCAACTTTTTTCCTTTTCATGGATATCATCCAAATGATTTGAAGCCTAAAACAAATCATTTTCAGTTTGTTACTTTTTCTCTTAATTGTCTTATTAAACCAAATAGTGAATGATGAACACACAGGTGTAAATGGAAACAACTTAGATGGAGATCTGTTGGCTCCTGTTGTCATTTACATCATTTTGCTAATACGAAGGTATTAAAAACAGCGAATGCAGCTGTTTAAGACTGAAAATAAGCAATTGAGGGTGGGGAACCTTAACAAGCGAGACCACTAAAATGAAGCATCAAAATGTCACTTGAGCAATAAGTGCCTCATCGGTAATAATTGACTTCTCATTAAGAAACATGTTGGAATGTAAACCTGCAGCCACTGAGGCCCTCCAGGACTGGTGCTGCTCACCGTTGATTTTCAAGCTCACAACACATTAACCATTTTTATTCATTTTTAATTACTTAGGCAAATTGCCTTCTGCTTGTAAATCTGTCACTAATACTGCAAATTTTACCATCCATACTATTTGAAATTACTAAATGAATTTTATATCTGTCCACTATCTAATTTATCAAATGACTAGCTGAACCAGAATAGTAATTGGTAGAAGTTAGGAATCCACAGAACATGGAGCATCAGTCCATTTAAAGACACCTAGTCACAATGGGCTAATTTAACACGGGGAACACGCTAACCTTATGTACATGGGACGTTTGTCCAGAAGTAGGCCTACGATAAAGCTTTGGTCTTAGGATGCACATCACTGTGTTACTTCATCAAACTATACAGCAGCTATCTCCCCTACCATTTAAAGTGCCATTCTGCTACATTGACAGTTGAATTTAGTTAAGCCCACAAACTCTAGGAAAAAACATAATTGCAGATCTAGCTTTGTGCTCCACCAAAAATAGGAAGCTGGCAAAACAACTATAAATATCTGAAAAAATACATCAAATGCCCCACAAGAGAAAGAATGACAGCAAACCCTTGATTTACATGAATGTGCAAACAAAGAATTTCTTATAAATTAAGGATTTATTGCAAAAATTGAAAAAAAAATAATGCAAAGGAAAAGGTCAAAAGAGCCCAGAGATGCACAATGGAGTTGCCTATAAAGCAATTCTAAGCAAAGTCCCAAGATGTTAACCAAAATTGAGAATCCTTTAAACAGCAGAAAAAGGTCACAAAAGCCAGAAAATTCAGCAAGAAACAGCAAAACCTACATGAACAAACCAACAAATAAATGATTCCCAACTCCTTGACCTTCATACTTAGTCAGATGGAGGGCCCAAGAGAGGTGATGTCAGGGTGGTCCTGCCTCTTGGAGCTCTATTCACAGAACATGGAGCATAGTTACAGCACACTATTACAAAATCATGTATGATATCAAGAGAAGTAGCATAGAGACTATTGTTGATTTGCCAAAGCATTTTTTTGGCTACAAATATCCTATGTTTGCAGGCTAACATTTTCCTGGAAATTTACCTTGTGGATACCTTAGGTAAACATTTTTTTCACAGACATTAAAGAGCTGTGATAGCCATGCACAGAAGTTTGACACAGGCCCAGTGTAAGATGTCACAACCTGAGCAACACTCTATCTGGATTTCCATCCTGCATGCATTAAAAAAAAAATAAAACTTGCACTGTTTTTATTTTTGGGCCATATTAGCTGACCATTAATAGTATTGCCACCTGATATATAACATTGATTCCTCAGCAGCACAGCACCACATGGCTAATTTCCATGCATAATTAGCCATGTGCCTGGCTACAATTTTAATACAAGCCTTAAAGGAATATTGTGTCAGAATGAAACCTTATTAATAATAATAATAACAAAACATTTAATACTATTTACAAGGCAAGTCTTTCATCTTAATGAAGGAAAAAAGTATGAAGCATCTGCACAGATACACGGAAGCAAAAATGATGTTCCAACTGTGTCTGGAGTCGTGACCTCAAACAGTGAAAGAAGCCAGTCCTACACCAACACTTCCAGCCATAGTGTGCCCCAAGATTGGAGCTCGGTCAGTGCAATGACGTATATTTTATTTACTTATTGATAGTTTGTGGCTGTTTGTTGTATTTTTTGTGGTTATGATTCCATTTGTTTACGACACGGTGGCATAGTGATTAGCACTGCTGCCTCACAGCTCAGGTCACTTTTTTGACAACAATAATTGATCCAGCTTAGTTGGCAGAAGCTTCCCTTAGAAGACCATGGCACCATTATAAACCACTCAAAACTAGTTCAGTTGCTTCTTCCCCATTGACTTCAAAGCATTACGCGAAGTTCGATGAATTTCCTGAACATTTCTGTGACATCACTGATCACTAAAGACACAAGAAGTAGTCATTCAGATAAAATACGCATAACTTCAACCAGATACTTGCTAATTGTCATTGGAGCGTTACGTGTTTGGTTCACAAAACTGTAGTCAGTGACTTTCCAAATGTATATGTAATTTTAAACTTGTCAAAAACAAAATATACCATTCATTATGGGTGCCGTTTGTAAGCTAAACCAAAGTATGTGTGTTTAAATCCTTTTTAAACCTTTATGTTTTGTATATTTTGTGGTTATAGTGGTGTTTTTTGCAGCACTGTTTTGTATACATTAACATTGAAATTATGTTTGAGTGTATCTTTGGACAATAATTTCATGAGTAAAAATTGAATATACCTGAAGTCACTTTAGGAGATCACTTGTTTTATAAGGAAATGAGCTTTGTACAGTGACAGCACTGACAGTGTTTCTGCTCTCCTTTTGTCCGCACAGATGAAGTCTACAGAGGTTAACCAGGAGCTCTTCACTGACAGCTACTGTAAAGTGTGCAGTGCGCAGCTAATCTCGGAATCACAGAGGGTCGCTCATTATGAGGTGAGGCAGCATGCCTTTCTTTGAATATGCACAAAGGTTGAGGGCTTTGGGGAATGGCAAGATTATATCTTGTACGGTTCCATTTAGCTCTTCTCTAGTTGTACATAGAATCAGATTTGAAGAATAATGTTGTAGGAACACACACTCAGAGAATCACAAAGGTTTAGGAGAGCAAAGTTTCTTAGTTTTTTGAAGATTTACTGTGAAGAAGAATGTTGTAATGTGTAGAGCATCCAGTAAAGCATGTTGGTCCTTTAGGTCCTTCTTCTTAGCTCATACTCTCTGATTTTCTGTCTGATTCTTTCCCTTTCATATGGGTTGACATCCACCGAAAGTACTTTTGATGTGCAGTGCTTCCAGTGAGGCACACTTGTTTTTATGGTCTAATTCTCACTAAATCGTACTCTTCTTCTTCTCTCAAATTCTATCTCCACCACTCTTGCTAATATTGATCAATTTACATTGCAAGATTCTGCTAGAAAGTTTGGATGCATCCTTTTCGAAGGATGCACTGTCTGGCCGGTCTTATGGGGGCATTTTTTTACTGATTTGAGACGAAACACAGCATGGAGACCTCCAGGCAATTAATTACCCCACTTCTAGGGCCAAACTTATCCTGACAGTATCTAATGCAAAGCTGGACAATAAAAAGGCCAGAATTCTTTCTGACATTTATTATTAATAAATTAGAACCCTTTTAAGCACTTTAGGGTATTATTATCCATGTCGGTCAACAGTAATCATGACTCAATCAAAGACGATCAAAAAATAAACCAAGGACAGAATTTAATTTTATTCTCTTTACAACTCAAGAAGATAATGCAATGTGTTTCAGAACTTAACGTGGAAGTATAGTAATATATTTTAGCCAGGGTCCTGTGGTCCACCAGGCTGGCACCGACACAGACAAGCATGGAACACAAGTTAAAGGCACACCAGTTTTTATTTTCTTTTTTGCCTTGTCGGAAACGTCTTTCCCATTCCCTACAAATATAACACAGTCCAAGCACAAGCACAGCACAATACCACAAGTCTCTTCCTTCTCTTTATCTTTTCTCCTGTCCACTACTCCGGTCAAGCTTCATTGCTCCTCCTCCCGACTCTGGCTCCCGGAGTAGTGGCTGCTGGCTCCTTTTATAAGGCATCCGGAAGTGCCCCAGGTGCTTGATTCTTCATTTCTGGCAGCACTTTCGGGTGTGGCTGAAGAACTACCCATAAGGGCTCAGCAGCTCCTGCTGCAGCACCCCCTGGTGGCGCCTAGAGATCCCAACAGTGCTGCACCACACTCCAACTCCCATGAAGCCCTGCAGGAGTCTGAGGCACTGCTTCAACCCAGGGGGGTTGCCATTTAGCATCCCGGGGAAGGTAACGCTCTGGCCACGCTTGCTCCCCTGGTCCTCCCAGCATGGAGGCGTCCCGGCTAGGCAAGGGCCCTGGCTGCATGCTACAGTTCATTTGTATTTTCTCCTTTTTGTATATTGTGTCCAGCTTAGGTCACTAAGTTGCACAGGAGACTGGAAAAAGGGAACAGATTCCTGAGGGAAAAATATCTTTATTGCTGAACTAGCAGGTACAGACACGAGACCCCTTTGCAGATGGGGTTTGTGAAAAGCAGAAAAGTACACAGGAAGCAACTGTCAAACATGGCAGTTCAGCTCCTGTCTCCAGGTCAAAAGAACACAAAATCCTCCACATCAAGTGGGTTCAACCGCTCGGAGGCAGCAACTGGAGCAAATGCAGTCTGAAGGAGAGAGGAGGGGAGAGTGAGCCGTTAGGTTGGCCAGGACTCAATCTTTTAAATGTTCTAAACCTTGTGCGAGAAGCATGTAACATGGAAAGCCTGTAAGCCTGCAGCAGATCCCGCAAAGGGGACTGGAAAGAGTGTGTTTGTTTCCTATTGAAATACTGTTTAAGAGGGGATTTCTGAAAGGGCAGCTGTGTTTCTTTGCCAAAGTTTTACCATTAAGAGCGGTGACAGTTGAATTGTTGAACTATTTATTCATGTTAATATTTGCTTATTATCTGCTGTAGTTTTGTTGCCTGTGTTATGTTCCATGTGTTTTGTGGGTGTTCCTCTAAGAGTGGCAGGGCCACCTGCCAATCACCACCAGGAACTGCCCTCTACCCTGTATATCCGAAGGGTCTCCCACATTCCTGGCAGTTCATTTTGAAAGTTTTAGGGATTTAGTGATTGTTTATCTGTGCTTTTTGTGATTTTTTTTTTCCTGATTCCTTACCCTTTTTATGCCATTTTCTGACTATTCTTTGGTTTCTGCAATTGGGGTTGGCTGCTTTTGTAATTACCTTTCACAGGCATTGTATGTCTTTTGTGCTCCTTGGAGCTTCACATTGTAACAGAGCTTTTTGCGAAAAAAGCATTTTATTTTTTAAAGATCCTGTGTTTGCCCTAATTACTACCCAGTGGTTTGAGGGCAATATCCCAGTCTAGTGGGCATTTTGGAGGTGTTTTTAGGGCTACATACTTTGGAAATTTTAGTTCATGACATTATAGCTGTTTATAAATTTTATATGATATCAAGTCAAGTATCTTTCATTCAAGTTAGAAAAGATACAAACAGTACTAAGTAGCCATTTAGAAATTATTAAAGTGGCTAGAAAGTTTGCAGCATTTGAATGATATCACACAATCATTTAAAAGGTGCGTTTTTAAGTCTTGAAAAAGGGGTTGCCATTCTAATTTCAAATAGTGCAACTAATTTTATTTACATTGTAAAATTCAGGGCATAGTGAGATTCAGAAATAAGACTGGTAGCTAGCAGGGTAGTGAAGAATATGACTGTAGAGTGTGTATTGAGTAAGGTTATTTCATCCAGTATGACTCTGAGAAGGAGTATCAAAGGGATATGAGGATCAGTGTTGGATACATAAGCAAAAGTAGTAATCCTATAGGGAAATAGGTAAGAAGATAGCCAGAGCATTTAGCCATTGGAAGTAGACATAGGCAAATATCCCCCATAGGTTCAGTGTAATTCAGTGGATGTTGTTGATGTTCTCTGAGGTTTTCTGTGTATATTACCCTTGAATCGGGTAGTAACAAATTATTCACTGCATTATTTTAAGGTGTGGGGTATGTCTTTCTGCCTTGCATTAACAGCAGTCTGTGATACAAACACTACATACTGGATTTCTATATTAAATCTGGCAGCTTTTCTGATTCAAACATACATTTATACCACCCAGCATTCAGTACTGTTGAAACACGTATACTGTCTTGAACAAAGACAGAAAGTATTTTAATTGAAACAGACCAGGAAATTAGACAAAGTCAAAAATATCCACAGTTTGTAGTCAAAAGTCAATACTGTCTTTCACCAAAACTCAATACAAAAACATAAAAATCAAAAAATCGATGCCAAATTGTTGTTGCCCAAGAGAAGCTAAGAATAGAATATCATGCAAAGTCTTTTAACGATTCCTTCACAAACTTGGATAGTTATGAAAGTAAATGATCCAACTGTTATATGATTATATTGATGATGTCACTCATCGCACGCCTTAAATGACTGTGTTTGTGGGCTCTGTGGTAATCGGGACAAAATGCTGTTGCCCATAAAAAACAAAATGGCATCATAGAATAATGGAAAAAAAAATCAAATATGTTAATTTGTTTTTATATAAATAAATGATTAAAAAATATGAAAACACCATAATTCAAAACCCCACATGGGAAAAACAACACTTAGAAATACAAGTTAAAGGGAGTTGAATTTTGGTTTGTTAAGTTTGACTTGATTGTATGGAATGTTGTTTTCTTCAAATAAAATCAATAAAACAAATTAAAAAAGAAATACAAGTTAAAGCTGAGAAAAATTAAAGCAAACAGAGTCATAATGTCATCAGTAAATGTACTTTAAATGATGAACAAAATGTTCAGGTTGGCTCCATCTTCCTAGGCAGCTTGAACCCAGAACCGTCAATAGCCATACCCTAAGATGAGCCAGGCAAATGAGGACCCACACAGTCAGCAAGATGTAGGTATAAGTGTTTCAGTGCTTTTATTTACAAACAACAGTGTCCAAAAAGTACATCAATTAATAAATAAATATATAATCAGTAAAATCAAGGAGGATAAAAGCAACAGATCTAAAATCCAAATAAAACAGTCACTCAGTTCCAGGTAAAACCATCCTGGTATTAAGTTATTCTTCAGATAACCCAGCACATCATTCACTACACGTCTCCCAAGCTCATCCCAGTGGGCCTTCCACCTGGCAGAGATGCCGACAGCTATGACCACCTCTCCTGATTCCTGTCCCACCTGCCTTAATCAGCATCTTCTGGGACACGCACAATCAGACCTCATCTCATATGCCAGCATGAGGCTACGTGGATCAACGGGGACACTCCTTGGAGAACTATTTACTTTGCTCCACACATGGGGCACTTTTGTTCTGTCTTCTCACCATCATGGTTAATGCTGCTGCTGCCCTTTGTTTTCCACCCAACTGTTCACATTCAACTTATCCTTTTGACTGACGTTTTTTGTTTCTTATAATTGTCCTCCATCTTGATTTCACCGTGCAGGCTCCCTTTATAGCACTGGTCAGGTGCAGGTATAGTTGCAGTTGTCCACCTGCTCCAAGATGTGAATGAAGCACTTGACCGATCTGCCCACTTTTGCAAGTGA
Organism: Erpetoichthys calabaricus; assembly: GCF_900747795.2. Classification (NCBI taxonomy): domain Eukaryota; kingdom Metazoa; phylum Chordata; class Cladistia; order Polypteriformes; family Polypteridae; genus Erpetoichthys; species Erpetoichthys calabaricus. Next base: position 46,282,306 of record NC_041394.2, read on the forward strand.
ATGTGCAATCAACCAAGCACCCCAATCAACTCGGAGTGGCACATGTACGTTCACATGTGCCCCTGCTCCCGCCTGGTGCCGGCACGCTCTAGGACCCCTGATTATTTATTTCACATGCATCATTCCACAAACCTCACTCATCACACAAAACTTACAATTTTTCAAGTATTTTATTGATGAAAATACAAATTATAAATCATAAATATAAATTTACACTTGATGCAGTAATACAAACATTGTGTTACAAACAAAAGTTTCCTTCCAACTGAACAGTCGGCTCCCTTTTCCTTTTCTATATGACTTAACAGTTCAGTCTTAAGTGTTAGTTTATATGCATTAAAACAGCATGAAAGGTCTGGAGGAGACCTTATATGTTTGTTTTAAAATGGCATTAATAAATTATTGTCAAATTCTAACAAACTTTTAAAGCATATTCACATTAGATTTGAAGTAGGACAGAGGAATTTTTCCAAATAAGCAATATTAGTCTCTGTGCTAGCAATGTAGCGGAGGATACTCCAATGAATTTTTAAGTGCACAATGTTATCTCATCTGGTGTAATTGTGAATATTGCCATTACAGAACTGGTCGTGATTTTAATTTCAGAGCTATCTGAGAGTTATGAAAAAACTTACTTTCTAACATAAAGCATGTCTGGTATCCTTCCATTTCAATCTCTCATACACATTTCTCTCACTTGCTTTACACTTGTGTAAGTGTCAACAGTGTCCTTTTGTAGGACAAAGTGGCATTACCATTTTGCATTACTTTGACACACAAGACCTTTGCTTAAGAAACAGCTGCCAGGCACTCATAACTTCAACTCAAGTGTTAATTTACTCCCCACAGGGCCTCTTTGGGGTGCAGTTCCCGGGCCTCATGTAGTAAGACTGATAGATCACAGAAAGAGTGACATTCAGAGATGTCTCCATTTAAATGATGCACCACTTAAATACTTAGTCAGTGAATAATGAACTGTAACTGAACAATTGGCAACGTTGACAAAACTTTGCACTAATGGTCAGCTAAAACCTTGGGCTTATATGCACCCAAGAAACCAATGACACAATGTCTACTAAAAGGGAGTAATTCAGATTTCTCAACCTGGTGCTGGGCTAGAAGAGTGAAAAGCCATTTGTATTGGAGTAAAACCAGGGTGCCACAAGTTTAACAATTCAATCCCTGAAGCCTACGAAAAAATGTGTAATCCCAGGCCACCTTAAATTCCTTCGCACCTCTCCACATCAGCGTCTTTTGTTTTGCAAATGTGTTGATCAGCAGAAGCAGCAAGCAGCCTGCAATCTAATCCAACCTTCCCCTCTATAACGGGGCTGAAGTCAGTCACAAAATTCTCAGAGCTCAAGTGTGTTTATCTGTATGTGAGGTGCCTGTAGTTGTATAGGTCAAATAATATATCGTTATTTGGAATACATACATTTCATGTGTGTTCCGTGTCTACAACGATCTGTGTAAGTGTAGGATGACAGGAAATGGAAGGCAAGAAATGCTGAATACATACCTAAAGTAGAAACTTTTTCCATGTTATACTAATAATGACATGAAGTGTATAATGTGTGAAGACTTTAGTCCAAATACCAAATAAACACGTGCGCTTTTATTCAAGAATATAACCAAAGAAAAAAATTCATTTAACCATTCAATTTATATGTTGCTGTCAATGAGTTAAAAACCCAAGCTCGAGTCCGAGCACTCCGCATTTTGAGTAGTGAGCTGCTATTATTATTACTATATCCATCCATCCATCCGTTATCCAGCCCACTCTATCCTAACTACAAGGTCACGGGGGTCTGCTGGAGCCAATCCCAGCCAACACAGGGCGCATAGCATGAAACAAACCCCAGGCAGGGCGCCAGCCCACCGCAGCATTATTACTATAATATAATAAAAACATACATTTGATTTGAGTCTGTAACACCCGTTATAAATTTTGGCTACTTGTAAAAGTTAGAGCTTTTTTTTAATTATTCAGTTTTTTTCTGTCAGTGATGTTCATGTGGTCAAATGAACTTGCATTTACCTCCATCTTTTCACAAGAGCAGCAATGACTACAGTTGCTGCTGTGGTTGATGCCTGCTCAGAACTATTTGTTTTACCGGCAGTCAAAGATATAATCTCCCGTGACTGCTATCAGACTACAGTAATCCCTCGCTATATCGCGCTTCGCCTTTTCGCGGCTTCACTCCATCGTGGATTTTATATGTAAGCATATTTAAATATATATCGCAGATTTTTTGCTGGTTCGCGGATTTCTGCGGACAATGGGTCTTTTAATTTCTGGTACATGCTTCCTCAGTTGGTTTGCCCAGTTGATTTCATACAAGGGACGCTATTGGCAGATGGCTGAGAAGCTACCCGGCTTACTTTTCTGTCTCTCTTGCGCTGACTTTCTGTGATCCTGATGTAGGGGGATTGAGCAGGGGGGCTGTTCGCACACCTAGACGATAAGGACGCTCGTCTAAAAATGCTGAAAGATTATCTTCACGTTGCTATCTTTTGTGCAACTGCTTCCTGAAACATGCTGCACGGTGCTTCGCATACTTAAAATCTCGAAGGGCACGTATTGATTTTTGATTGAAAAACAAACTCTGTCTCTCTCTCTCTCTCTTCCTGCTCCTGTCGGATGGGGTGTGAGCTGCCGCCTTCAACAGCTTTGTGCCGCGGTGCTTCGCATACTTAAAAGCAAACAGCCCTATTGATTTGTTTGCTTTCCTCTGTCTTTCTGACAGACTCTGCTCCTGATGCGCACTCCTTTGAAGAGGAAAATATGTTTGCGTTCTTTTAATTGTGAGACAGAACTGTCATCTCTGTCTTGTCATGGAGCACAGTTTAAACTTTTGAAAAAGAGACAAATGTTTGTTTTCAGTGTTTGAATAACGTTCCTGTCTCTCTACAACCTCCTGTGTTTCTGCGCAAATCTGTGACCCAAGCATGACAATATAAAAATAACCATATAAACATATGGTTTCTACGTCGCGGATTTTCTTATTTCGCGGGTGGCTCTGGAACGCAACCCCCACGATGGAGGAGGGATTACTGTATTATGACAACAAAGACACCTATGCAGAACATATGAAAAAAGACGGATTTGCTGCAATTTTGGACATCTGGCAACGTTTTGTTGAGAGCTGTGTTTTGAGTTACAACCCAAGTCAAACACTTTCCCGAATCTGTGGTCATAAAGCTTACGGAGCCGTTTCTGGACAAATCACTGGCTAATAGACTGCTGCACCGTAAAAAACAACTCTGCTTGGCACCAGAAGAAAAATAGGACTTCCACCTGCAGTTATAGTCCCTTTAGTGTGCAAGCAATTCACCATGCTAGTGTTTAGCTCTGGCAGTGCCATGCTGATAGTATGACGGGAGTACCACATTAACATCACTGAGGGAATAAAAATAAATAATAATAAAAAAAAAACGCACTGACTTTTACAAGTAGTAAAAATTTACACTGGGTGTTACAGACTCAAATCAAATGTATGTTTTTATTATATAATAGTAATAACAATAGCAGTTTACTACTGAAATCCCGGATCACCCGAACTCAAACTGGCAAACTTTTGGCTATAAGGCAGCAGTTCTTACCTCTGCACCATCCAAGAATACATATCAACTTTCTGTCGAATGACATTTGAGCTTGGGTTTTTAACTCATTGACAGCAACATGTAAATTGAATGATTTTTTTTTGTATGGTTACATTCTTGAATAAAAGTGCACATGTTTTTTTGATATTTGGACTAAAGTCTTCACACATTATGCACTTCACATCTTTATTACTATAACATGGAAGAAGTTTCTGTTCTAGTTATATGTTCAGTTGATCAACATATTTGCAAAACAAAAGATGCTGATGGAGAGGTGCAAAGGAATTTAAGGTGGCCCAGGATTACAAGTTTTTTTATAGGCTTCTGGAATTCTAGTGTTAAACTTGTGGCACCCTAGTTTAACTCCAATACAAATGGTTTTTCACACTTCTAACCCATCACCACGTTGAGAAAAACGAATCACTCCCTTTTTCCAGAAGTTTCAGCCAGGCTGAGAACTTTGTTCATAAATTGTGCAGATCTCATCATTGTTCTGGCGTCCCATCTAAAAGGTGAAACAGAGATCCCTCACACACACCTACACACTATATACATTAAACTTGCAAGTGGTCAAAGATTGTGGATGTTGTGAATGTACTAGCATGAGCTTCACATAATTCTCTTAGTGGGAAGGTAGCTTTGAAGTAATGTCTATAATAGGCATAGACCAAAGGGATGAATGTTCTGAGAAAAGTCTCTGACTTTCACATAGTGAAAGAAATGTGTTTGTAATAGGCTCTTCATAAGGGAGAGTTCTTCAAATGATGCAAATACATTACCTGTCAAGGTTTCTGTGATACACCTGCCACACATTGAGTACAAGATATTTTAATGAAGGGAGTAATGCATGGCTGGTTGTTAAAAGTGTGAATGTCAATAATAATTCTAGCTTAAGACATCATCTACACTGATGCCATATTGTCACTGAGGTCTAAACTGTCAGATTTGTACTGTATTTTAACAACTGTCTGAGGATATGTTATACGATGTTTTGTTTAATGTCACTGTTCTCTGTGCCCACTGTTATGGACTCATTCATACAGGCAGACCAAGTATGGTACACAGGAGCAACGCATCTTCATTTAGAATTGCCGAGCCAAGCACAGGACTAGAGAGCCAAAAGACAACTGGAGAATTGAATAGTCAGCCTAAAGACAGACTAGTATATTTCTGTCCTCTGTCAGCACACTTTCCTTGTTGGGAGAATGAGAACTGTATGTAGGCATTGTGCTATTCCTGTATTTTTGAAGATGGGGTTTGAGTCCTTTCCTGTCCTTGTTTGAATCCAAGAGAAGGAGCCTGCACATGGAGCAACACTTTGAAGCTGCCGGGTGGAAGATTATGTCTTCCGTCCGATTAAAATCCTTTCAACGTGGCAAACGAAAGATGGCAAGACTGAGTAGATCCAGATACCCACATGCTTGATATGTCTGTCATAAGCTTCCCGTTTGTAATACCGCGTGAACCCGTCAATAAAGAGATAGATTATCCTTTATGCTTCTCGTGTAATCTTGTAACCGTCATATTGCATGAGGGGTGGGGATAATACCTTTTTTATTTATAACTAGCAAAATACCCGCGCTTCGCAGCAGAGAAGTAGTGTGTTAAAGAGGTTATGAAAAAAAAAAAAGGAAACATTTTAAAAATAACGTAACATGATTGTCAATGTAATTGTGTTGTCATTGTTATGAGTGTTGCTGTCTTTTATATATATAATATACACACACACACACACATAAACATATATATACATATACATATATATATACATATCTACATATACACATATCTACATATACATACGTATATACACATATACACATCCACATAAACATATATATACATATACAAATTTACATATCTACATATATATATATATAGACATACATATATACATACATACATTCACATATATATATATATATATATATATATATATATATATATATATATATATATATATATATATATACTGTATATATATATATATATATATATATATATATATATATATATATATATATACTGTATATATACATATGTACTTATCGGCTCCTGTATTTAGGATATGGCAGGTTGGATAATGGACGGATGGACATCTGTATGCATAGCCGTATTTGCCCGTTTTCGTTTTTTTTCTTTGTTCAGTAATATTTCAGTAAACCCGGAGCTTGTCAGTTCAAATCGTGGTACTGACACCACTGTGTGACCCTGAGGAAGTCACTTCACCTGCCTGTGCTGCAAAAAACAAAAGTAATGTAACAAATTGTACCTCAGATGTTGTAAGTTGGTGGAATAAAGGCATAAGTAAAATAGATAAATATGTATTATACACATAGGAACTATTCATTTATTTTCAGTTAAGTCATCTGCAGCAAACTTTTATAAATGAGGGTTTCTGATTTTTAGATAGTGCAAACTGTTTCTTCTTCATTGACGTTTTCTCTTGGAGAGCTTTTTTCATTTCATTGAAAATGAAAGCAGCAGCTGCCAAAATATGTAGCTTTCTTATTAATTTTTCAACATTGTGTAAAATAAATGTATAAAGTAACATAAAAGGTTTAAATTCTGGTTATCTTTTACACTAAAATATTACTAAAGAGATACAAAAAAAGTAAAATGGATATGTTCTTTTTCTTTAAGGAGATTAAATATTACTGAAGAAAGAAAAAAAAAATTAAACAGCCAAATGGGGCTATGCATACGAACTTAAAAGGTTTAAATAAAACAGAAATATATATTTTATTTTTACTTGCTTAACTTGTGGAGGGTGTATCCTGTAGCAAAGCCCTAACTTTTTCGTGAAAGCCCGTTTCAGTCAATAAGTGTTAAAAAAAGGTGTAAAGATATTGACAATAAGCTACGCAAACCCAGGAAGACATGGAATCATTTAAATCAAGTATCATTACATCTTCCTTTCTTAAAGAGAAGTAAGGCAGTACTTATAAGCTTACATATTTATATATAGACATACATATATATATATATATATATATATATATATATATATATATATATATATATATATACATATATATATATATATATATCTATATCCGAAGCCATGCAAGCACACTCTTGAGAATGCAACGTATAGTTGTACAGAAGAAAAGCAATCTTGCCTCAAATGAATGGCAACCTTTTGTAGGTCTATGAACTTAATTTAAACTTTAGGTTTACACGGTGCTTTCTTTCCAAAGTACCTGCACTCATGAATATGTCTGTATGTGTCAGTTGGTGAAATCCACGCGCTTCGCACCGGCGAAGTACCGCTTTTAAATTTTTATTAAGAAGAAAATAAAACGTTTTTAAATTGAGGGAAAATATACTAATAACAGTTTGTTAAGGATCTGTTTTTTTGTGAAGCTGCCTTTACTCGAGTGATCACTTCGACCTGACTTGGTGGCCAAGTATAAGCGTTACCTAGTAGGTAACCACCCATACAATCAGATTGTGAATCAGACTACGAATGCCGTGAATGTAATTACACACTCACTGCACTTGCTTACGGTAATCGAACCTGGGACGTCAGCGCTAGAGGGGCTTAGCAGTGGTGAAGTATTGCTTTTAAATTTTAATTAAGAACAAAAGAAAACCTCAGAGGTTCGATTCCCGAAAGGGAGTGAAGAGAGTGTCTGGTTACCTACGAGGTAACGCTTATGGTTGGACAGCAAGTGACGTAACATCAGCCACGGTGCCTTCAGTTGTGAGAAGCAGATCATAGAATGATTGAAAATAGTTTTGCATTTACCTTTTTAGTAAAAGGTGAGCTTTTAAGCCTGAGAAATCATCCCGTAAATGCACACGTTTAATTGCACATGTGTTAATATGTATGGTTACACAGTATTAAAAGACAGTGAAGAACGTGATTTACCTTTGTTCCCGCGTTTGATAAAAGGCAAGCTTTTAAGCCTGAGAAATCACCCCGTAAATGCACACGTTTAATTGCACGTGTTAATATGTATGCTTACACAGTATTAAAAGACACTCAAATATTAACGTCATTTACCATCAGCCACGGTGCCTTCAGTTGTGAGAAGCAGATCATAGAATGATTGAAAATAGTTTTGCATTTACCTTTTTAGTAAAAGGCGAGCTTTTAAGCCTGAGAAATCACCCCGTAAATGCACACGTTTAATTGCACATGTGTTAATATGTATGGTAACACAGTATTAAAAGACAGTGAACAACGTCAGTTACTTTTGTTCCCGCGTTTGATAAAAGGCGAGCTTTTAAGCCTGAGAAATCACCCCGTAAATGCACACGTTTAATTGCACGTGTTAATATGTATGCTTACACAGTATTAAAAGACACTCAAATATTAACGTCATTTACCATCAGCCACGGTGCCTTCAGTTGTGAGAAGCAGATCATAGAATGATTGAAAATAGTTTTGCATTTACCTTTTTAGTAAAAGGCGAGCTTTTAAGCCTGAGAAATCACCCCGTAAATGCACACGTTTAATTGCACATGTGTTAATATGTATGGTAACACAGTATTAAAAGACAGTGAACAACGTCAGTTACTTTTGTTCCCGCGTTTGATAAAAGGCGAGCTTTTAAGCCTGAGAAATCACCCCGTAAATGCACACGTTTAATTGCACGTGTTAATATGTATGCTTACACAGTATTAAAAGACAGTCAAAAATTAACGTCATTTACCTTCGTTCCCGCATTTGACTCATGCTGTAAATCTCTTCCTTGTTTTTAGTTCACGTGATTACGTAGGAGGCGTGATGACGCGATACGTGACTCCGCCTGATGACGCGATACGTGACTCCGCCTCCTCCATTAGAGTATATGGACAAAAAATATGTTCCAGTTATGACCATTACGCGTAGAATTTCGAAATGAAACCTGCCTAACTTTTGTAAGTAAGCTGTAAGGAATGAGCCTGCCAAATTTCAGCCTTCCACCTACACGGGAAGTTCGAGAATTAGTGATAAGTGAGTCAGTCAGTCAGTCAGTCAGTCAGTGAGTCAGTGAGTCAGTGAGGGCTTTGCCTTTTATTAATATGTATAGATTATTTAAATTCAGGTTAATTAAAACACCGCAATTCAAAAGAACACATTTCCAGAGAGCTAATGCCTCTTAAGGAAACAGGATATGAGTATAGAAATTAACTCTTGATCTTGAATGGTTTTCAGAATAACAGAGGAGAAGATCAATGAAAATGTTGCCTCTTTTTTTTGGTCTTTTTACTATTTTCAAGGATAAAAATAATCAATTTTTAGCCGCCTTTTTTGGTTTTGAATTATTTATAGGCCCCACACAAATTCTGCTCTTATCCTTTTGTTTTAAAAATATTGCTGTCATCAACAGGCTCAGTGCATTAGTTAGAAATACAGTTAGTGCTGATTGGATATGGCATGTTTTTTATTGTTTTGCTATACTATTGTAAACACAGTCTCACATCCTTACCATCAAGATTTTGTAGGCTTTTCCGTAAAACATCCATATTTTTTCACCAGACTTTCTCCTCTACGAGGCACTTTACAAGGTTTATAAAATTACAACAACAAATTTAACAATCAAATAGCATCCTCGCTCATTATGTGCTTGCGTGCATTTGGTGACTCTAAATGATCAAATGTATGGCATGACTATGACTGGCTAGAACTGATTCCTGACATAGTGTTATCAGGATACGCTACAGCCCATGGATTCTTAACTGGATTATGTGAGTCTTATAACAGATAGATGGAGGGAGTATTATAAAGTATAAGAAAAACAAGTTAATACAAGAAATGCACTACTGTAAACGTCCCTCTCTCATTAATTCTGTTGTCTTGACAAAGAAAGCTGTAGATTAGGAAAATGATACCTAGTGGTACTGATGGTGTAGATTAAGGATCACAGGAACTTTGTTTTCAAGAACCAATGAGTTCCTATACAATGTAGGCCCTGGGCCATGTGTGGTCCCAGGCCACTTTTATGCATCGTATTCCTACTGTACAACATGAACTGTAACCTATATGTGACGTGCAAAGAAGAGTGACGCAGTGCAAAGTGCTGCACGTTCAGAATTTCACAGAATCCACCCCACATTCCAACCCCATATAGCTTATTGCTTTGAAGCAATCACAACTTCACAACAACAACAACAACATTTATTTATATAGCACATTTTCATACAAAAAGAAGTAGCTCAAAGTGCTTTACATAATGAAGAAAAGAAAAATAACAGACAAAATACCTGGAAAAGAAAATAACATAGAAAAGGAGTAAGGTCCGATGGCCAGGGTGAACAGAAAAAAACAAAAAAAACTCCAGAAGGCTGGAGAAAAAAATAAAATCTGTAGGGGTTCCAGGCCACGAGACCGCCCAGTCCCCTTTGGGCATTCTACCTAACATAAATGAAATAGTCCTCTTTGTAGTTAGGGTTCTCACGGAGTCACTTGATGCTGATGGTCATACAGACTTCTGGCTTTTAATCCATCCATCACTGTTGGAACATCATGGTGCTTTGGGTAGATGGTGGTGGCGCAAGCCACCACCAACAGGACACCGGAAAAGGAAACAGAAGAGAGAGTAGGGGTTAGTAGAGATTTTGAATGAATAGTTATTATAATGAATTGGATATACAGAGTATCAGGATTAAATTACAGTGAAGTTATGAGAAGGCCAGAGAGAATATTGCTTTGATGTGGGACATGGAGCAGTCAAACAGGGTGTGATTTGGTGTGAAGTGTGGCTCTCCATGTTCACTGATAACTTTCCAAAGTGTTGTGACAGATTTGTAAGATGCTTCCATTGGCTTTGGTCAACCAATCAGCACAATTCATCACCTGAGGCCCTCACACGATAGTTCCTGTTTAAACAAAAAGTACATATTCTGGAATAGGAGCTAAAAGAAGTACCAGGAATTGCAAATTGCTGGAGTTCTTGCAGTGAGAGTGCTATAAAATTTCTAAAATGTCCCTGGTTCATGAAAAAAGTTCTTGCAATGGGAAAATGCCTAATGACACTGTGGCAGACGACCAGGGACCTTGCCCCACCGGGACGCCTGGAGCAGGGAAGGACCGGGAGAGGGGCAATATCTCCCCTGGGCACAAGAGGGCAGCCCCCCTGATTTTCATCAAGAACCACGGATATGGAGCTGGGAATCCCAGGGGGCACCTGGATGGTTCCCGAGCCCTGGAGGACAGCACTTCCGCCACACCAGGAGGTGCTGCCGTTCCAGTAACTGTGTACGCCCAGAGTGCTACCAGGTGCAAGGGCAGCACTTCCACCACACCAGGTAGTGCCGTCGGATGACCATCTCAGTGCACCTGGAGCACATCTGGGGCGTTATAAAAGGGGCCGCCTCACTCCATTCGAGGAGTAGGAGTCGGGAGGAGGAAGACGGAGCTTGCAAGAGAGGAGTGGCTGAAGAGAGGAAAAGGACTGAATAGTCGTGTGTCAGTTGGTGGAACCAGCTTGTAAATATTGTAAATAAACACGTGTGTTGTGGACATTAGTGTCGTGTCTGTCTGTGGCCGGGCTATCTGTTACAACACCTAGTGGCAAAGATGCTTTTTTCATGTGACAAAGTTGCAGTTAAATTCTTAAATCTGACTGAGTGTGTCACTTGAACTGCCTGTTGAGTGACCAGGCAATCTGCTCTCTCAATGTCCATAAATTGCTATAAGGTGGATGACTATCCTGGCCTTCTGTTCCAAACACTCTTGTGACCTGAGTACACACACATTGAAAGAGTCCACATATGTGCCATCCCTAGCATTTATAAAGTATGCATTCATACATTATTTTCATGTTACGGTGCATTTGGTGTTCGAGGAATGCTAGACTAGATGGCTTGATTCATGAAACACAGCAGCAGATTTTAATTTTTTAAATAAAAAAAGAAGATCACGTTGGCCTATTACTCAGCTGCTTTTATCGTTTTACATTTATATGTTTTCCTGCATTCTGCTACATATGTAGAATTTTTGTTTCCAAAAGGACACAGCTCCAGAAGTTTGTCAATGCTAATGTTATAAAGGCAATTAACAATTTGTCCATTTGAAATAAATAGTGGATAAAATCCACTTAGAGTTATAAGAGTTATCTTATAATATACTAGACCTTCATTAAGGCATAAATGTAAATATATCCCATTTTTATTAGCTCTAAAAAAAAAATGCAAAAATAGCTGATACTTCTTCCCACCACTCATTAAGTGGTTAGTTGTGTTACTTCACAAAAGTATGGCAGTATTTCACAATAATGAACATGTTGCGGTGTTTGCAGGTATTCCCTGCTTGCCTCCAGCATCATTTTCCACATGTGTGCTTTTGTCTTCTATTGACAGTTAGTCAGAGAGAAATTTAACACACCTGGACTGTGCATACAAGGGAAAAGAATGGAAAGATCGTTGTACATTTAGTTTTAGATGGGATATTTAGTACAGATGTTTTGATGTGGGCACAGGTGTAGCACAGAAGTAACATTCCTACCTCACAGTGCCAGGAGTGCTGGTTCGATTACTAGCCTGGTTACAGTCTGCATGGTGTTTCCTTGCTCTCCCTATGTGTCCATGCAATAATTGGTGTGTGTACATAACTGCAGAAGATCACTCGGTTTTACAACTACGTACTGGAAATGTGTTGCTAATCAATTTTAATTACAAAAATATGTTTAGTCCTATATGTGCTGTAAATTAAATTACATCCTTCCACTGTTGAACCGAGTATACAGCTTGTGATGTATTTAGAATCTTTATTACATCTTAAAGTGGAATCCCATTGTAACGAAACTCATGGGACCAGAAAAATATTTCAGTTTAATGGAAATTTTGTTATAACAAATATGGGGAAAATACATATACCATTGTGACCGGGGTTGGCTGCAATTCGTGATCTCTAATGGCAGGGGCACAAGGATGGCTCCATAGCTACTCTTCTGCATCTGGTAAACAGTAAACCAAGGGCAAAGTAATTGGTTGCCCTCTACAGGGTCAGGCTTACAGCGCAATGTGCTTGTCACACAATGTTTAGAACATTTAACACAGGACTTTGACATGCTCTTCCTTGCACTTTCTTGGTCTTTTTCCTCCAGACTACATTTGCCACAGTGGTGATTCTGAACCGCTGGCGTTCTTCTGATTCAGCACGCTTGGCCATGTCACGGCTCCTACCTTATGTGCTTGAGTGCTGAAGAAACTCTATTTTGAATTATGTCTTGAGAGTTGTACTTGCCTTCAGTGTGCATTAATAAAATGCCTGTATTTTCCTTGAAAACCTGGACTTGCCATCTTGTCTCTTGTGCAATTCTGTGACCCAAGGTTGGCAATACCTATATAAATAAACAGCACTTCTTAAACTGCAAAAAATATTTTATTTGAAAATGAGACTTTAGATGTAACTTTTTTTTAATAGAAATACAGGTATGAACACAGAATGAAAATGAGACATTAGATGTAACTTTTTGTTAAATAGAAATACAGAATGAAAACAAGATGCTAGATGAAGACAAAGGCGCAATTCCAAATGCTTTTGCCACATCATTTTTCTTCATTCCGGAATCATCTTTTTCCAGGATTGCTATTTTTTCTTTCAGCGTAAACTGATGCCATTTCTCACATTTTTGTTCACCTCAAAGAAAACTTTGAGAAGCTCTATGAAACTTGAACAGTACAGTACCCACATGTGACACAACTACCCACGCAGAAGTTAGGTGGAGCACTGACTCAGAATTTGGCTATGTGTATAATGTCATGCCTACACTCTTGCTGAGCCTTGCCAAGACTGCCCAAGACCGGAAGATTTGCTACAGATTATCACTTTTTGAGACAGCCTGTTGCAGGGTTCCTGAGACTTGGCATGGAAAGTGTAGGCACAGCATTAAATATTTGTTGCATCGCATTATCATCTTTAGTAGCCATTTTTGGTTGAAAAAACATTTGATATACTGAAATTTACATTTCGTTAAATCAAAATTAATTTAATATGATGTTGTATGAATGTTCTGGCAAACAAAAAGTATTTCTTATTCTGAAAATTTCGTTACTTTGGTATTTGTTATAATGGAATTGGCCGGTACTTATAGTCTCATATCTTTCGATATGCATTACAGTCTTTGCATGTTAACTTAATGTTCAATACTGTTACTGGGAAAAAAACAGGTAAAGGTTGTAGCTGTACTTTAACACATTGACAGCCAGACCATGTATTACCTGGACGTTGCAGTATAGGTCTATGCATATATGATGAATAATGAAATAAAAATAATAACTCAAAATCTATATGAAAAAACTAAAGAAATGTATCAGAAAGAAAATGTTTTGTTATGAATAAGTGTTGATGTAAAGGAACTGTTAATTACTTAATTGTGTGCTTGAACATGACTAAAAGTTTCTATTTGAATGAGAGTCCTAGAAGCATGGCACCTTGCAGAGTGCACGCTTAAAAGAACATATAACATAAATATAATGCGTTGTTTTGCACTGTCCATGTTTGTCACACACAGCACATTTAGTAGTTGGTGTTTGGACTCAGTGGGCAACAGAATGTTCATGAAGTGCTGTCCTGACAAGTTGCATGCCGTCATCTAGTTCAGCGGTTCCCAACCTGTGGTACATGTACCCCCAGGGGTACGTGGCGGACCATTTTGGGGTATGCGAAAATAATATTGGTAGTGGCGGAAATCACCAAAATAAGGAGATAAAATAAAAAAACATAAAAACAAAGTTATAGAGTTTCGGTTTACAAAGAGAGACTTATGTGAAAGTTGTCACTAGACCTGCCCACCACTAGTCATATCACGCAATTGCGCATGTGTCCTCCCCCTCTTCACCAAAACTGTCACTGTGATTGAAAGCGGTCCATCATTTTAGTGTTCGATTGGGCGTCAAGTGAGGAACGTGTATTAATAGGCCTAGATCGTTCCTTTTTTATGAGTGCGTAATTTGAAGTGTTTAGCTATTATTTATTGTTTTGAGTGACTTTCTATTGATATTGTTTTGTACCCTAAAATGGATAAGTGGTTGAAAACTGGAACTCTTAAGAGAGCTGCAGTTAGCATTGAAATTCAACCTTCTGATTTGGCAGCTGCAAGTACTTCGAAGCAGTCTGATGATTTACAAGCGCAAGGGGACCAGGGTGCAGGGACTGATATGCCTGTTGTTGCAAGAGATAAAGTTAACACTATTAAAAAAAACTCAAAACATCAGTGCTCCACTAAAGAACAGAAAATATTCTGTTGAATACTTGAGATATGGATTTTCATTCACGGAAGAGGTTGTTGAAAGAGCATTCTCGTCTTATGCATATATTAAGAAATAAATATCGCAATAAGCTTGACACAGCTCCCAATTTGAGGTTATATCTGTCTTCATTTAAACCTGATTTTAAAAAACTCTGATCCATGAAACAAGCTCAAGGATCGCATTAAAATTATTAAGAGCCACATTAGAAGACTTGTATATGCTGTTTTTATGTGTTTTGTTCTTATGTTAGGCTGCTATTATAAAAAAATTGAAATAAATTGTAAAATGTTAAATCAAAAATAAAAGCCTATAAAGGTCATTAGGTTAATTTGAGTCATTTGATTATTTAGCTAACCTAAGAAAATTAAAAAAAAACTTTTTTGAGGGATGGGTGGGGGTAATGAAGAGAGGAGTTACTCATAAATGAAAATCCTAATCAAGGGGTACGGGAGAGAAAAAAGGTTGAGAACCGCTGATCTAGTTGATTGTCACTATTGTGATCACTGTCATTATCATCAAAATATTCATCTTGCAGTAAATCTAGTTGGCAGCACTGTAGAAGAAAACAGACTTGGCAGCAGAGCTCTTCAGCAAGCTGGCTGTGTCTATAGTGACTGTATAGTGAGATATGAGTTATCTCGTACATTGCGCCTTGACAGGCTCAGTGAGATACAACTTAATTTGTATCACACATTCAAAGTATTAACAAATGATATCCATCTCATTTTAATTACACATCTTATTATTAGTTTTCTTCTCCACGAAGGTGTAATGCTTTGAAAGTTTGTTAATTGATTTTTGCAAACCCATTTACCATAAAAAACAGTTTTGCAAGGGAGATGCACAATGCAGAAACCAGAATACATCCATATTTAATATGCATCAAATATATAGACTCAATAATCAGCCTAAGCTGAGTCCCTTTCAAATGAGTGTGTGTGTGTGTGTGTGTGTGTGTGTGTGTGTGTGTGGAGGAGTTATTAAAATCCACCCAAACATGCATATTCGACGCAAATAGTGAAAGGTCTAGAATCTGAAACATGGGGTCTGGGTGTGAGGCAGCAGTTCTAACCACCACTCCACATATTACATTCAGCCATCGGTTAATGGTCTGTTTCTTCTTTTAGCTATGTTTACACATACTGAATGTGACAATAAACCTGAACTTGAAACTGATAATACACTATATTTGTATTTAATGACATAGAACATGTACTTTTTTATATTATCTTTATTTTTGCCTTATGCTGATGCCGACAACATCTGTTTATTAATTTTCCAAACTTTTCAAGTGAAGTTGTATTAGAAAATTCTTGTTTTTGTCATTTATTTAAATACAGTCAAAGTCACTACTTGAACTGTGTTAATAATAGAAATAAAGAAGAAAGGTTTACAATATATAGTGCATTTCTGAAACATATTTGCATCATATGCTATACATCTGTGGTACTATAGCAACATTCAGTAAAGAAAATGTAACTTAGGTTATAGCAGAGTTCTGTCCCTGTATTACCAGTGCCTTACTCCTTCACTTGTGATGGAAGTACTATTGAATCTCTTCTAAAAGCTAGCTGAGCAATGACATTTGTTTGCATGCATGCAAGCAATTCTGTCCTCCACAGATCTTTCAAACAATATGCAGATCAAATGCCAGTAATACAGGGCCTGGGGCAAGAATCGTCCCTCAAAGGAGCCCTTCTCTTTCACTGGACACATTCACAAATAGCAAACAACCCATAAAACCATACGAAGCATGACAAGACTACAAAATAAATCTCATAATTTGAGTTCCATTATACAGCCATGTGCTGTAGGCCTGCATTTGTGAGATGAGGGTTTGATTTCTTTGGCCTGAGGCGTTTTTGAAAGGGGAAAAAATAGGATTTTGGTGTTGCACAAAAGGGCTGTCAGCATCTCTCTTTCAGAAATAACCTTTGGCAATAAGGATGGCTGAGATGTCTCTTTCACCACCACCAGCTCCCTTTCTAGATTTACCCAGTGACCCTCTGATCCAGTGGACTCAATGGATACAGTCCTTTGAGGTCTATCTCATTGTCTTGGGGGTCTTCAGGATGTTTCGACTGTACACAAAAGGGCCCTCCTTGCTCACTGCCAGGGAGTGGAAGCACAGCAAGTGCTTGAAACTTTGGGACTGGCTGACACTTACAATGCTTCAGTTACACTTTTGAATTCTCACTTCTCTGCCACACAAAGAGCTCTGCTATGGAAATTTATTTTCAGACAGCGCCGTCAGCTTCCTGGTGAAACTGTGCATCAGTATGTCGCAGACGTAAGGAGAATGGATACCTTGTGCAAGTTTAGGGCATTGCGGGATCTGATGAATGCACTAGCAACACTAAAGTGGATGAAAGGCTTTTACCTTAAAAGGATGATTTGACATTACCAAATGCAGTCACAATTCCATTTAGCATGGAATCTGTGGCTGTTTGTGCGGCAGAGTTTTCGAAATGCTCTGCTCCCTCCTCTTCATTAGACAGTTGCGTGCAACACTTGCGGGCTGATGATTCCACTGTCAGCATCTCTCCTTCAGCCATAATATTTTATATAGCCACAGTGTCACCTGTTTTTATAATATTATCTACAATAAATAACTAGATTATTAATATATAAATTACAGGTTTCTGTCACTGGAGTGTCCAAAGCACCCTTGCTGAGTCTCTTTTCTGCCTGGGTGTGTGTGTGGTTGAGCCCTGCAGTGAATTGGCACCTTGTGTACTATGGCTGCTTGGCACCCAGTGTTGCTCAAATAATCACTGGCTCCCTTAAACGGGGCTTATTTAATTTACTCTGAAACACATGTAGAAATTTTGCTAATTGCTAATTTAGAGAGATAATAGGTTTATGGACTTACAGGGTCGATATTGTCATGTGTACAGACTACAGTGACATTCTTCCTTTGTTGTTCTAAAAAACATGCACCACCATACTCTGGTGCCATTATTTGTGAATATAAGAACCTTAACTCAAAATTTCTATCTTCCTTACTTGAAAAATCTCAAAATACAGTTTACAACACTATCTATTAATAGGATATATGTTCATTTTCATTCAAATTGTATTGACACATTTCCAGCATTCAGTTATAAAACAGGTAGACATACTTGCTCATACCAATCAACCAATGCACACATGGCGAGAACACGAAAACACCATACAGACTCTGACCAGGTCTGCAATCAAATCTACATTATGAACCAAGTGCCTTAGCTATGTGCTACTGTTCCACCCAATGAGTCTTTTTATTGAGCATTTTACTGGATTGTAAAGTTCTAACTTGTTTTAGGAAAGCTACTGAGTCAGAGTTTGTATAAAGCGCCTTCTACCAGTAGGGTTTGTTAGTTGGGGGTCATTTCCAGAGCCTAGATTTTGTCTTATTTGCAGCTGTGTAATATAACTTGTTCTTTTTCTTTTGTTATGTACTTTCTCTTCAAAATAAACCATTCAATATGGACTCCCTTTATGGCTGGCAACTGTCTTTTTGTTACTTTGTCTGGTACAACCAGAGACATGACAAAGTGAATGCCTGTAACATCAGGCTGGTTCTTGTCACTTTATTGCACACTACGCATGTGTTCAATCTCTTTCTCTACCTGTTGCTAGTCGACACAAGCATGTGCAGGAATGATGAATATTTTTGCAAATGAACTCGAACATAATTGAAATAACAGAATACCTTTTTAAAATATTGTAATCATTAATGCAAAATTGTGTATTACTTTTGTGAAATAAAGCAATACATTTGCACAATGGCCTAATTCTTTTGTAAAACTGTGTAATGCTTTTGCAAAATAACAGAATCATTTTTTTTTCTTTCAGTGGAAACCACTGATCAAAAGTATTTAGTCATCTCTGTAAGTCTAACTTCAGCACAACACATAATTCAGGGAATCAGCAGGGTGCTGGCGCATATGAAGCCACTGGAATCCACCTTGAATACAAGTAAGGTGTCATTTTTCTGCCACCATTCAGAGGTGTTATCAATAATATTTTCAGGGAATATGTGTAATGTATCAAAACAGCTTCTGGGATGCTGCTAAAAGCTATCCAACCGCAAAGCCTTTGCAGTAAGTGATTAGTTGATTATCAGTAGTTCTGCTCTTTGGGTACTTTAGTTAATACTGTGAAAAACTTTGTAACAAAGGAACTTGTTTTTTGCAGTATAAGCCAATGTATAGCAGCAGTCCTTGCCGCTGAAACCTCCCTGTTGTTATAGCCATCATTTGTGAGATGACGGTTTGATTTCTTTGGCCTGAGGCGTTTTTGAAAGGGGAAATGCCTTCAAGCCTGACACTCACAAGCCGTTCTCACCCTAATGTCATTGCTTCCACTTCTGCTCCTGTACCACTTTCTTGCTGTGTCTCTGTCACTAGATCTTTTGCCACTCATTCCCATTCACCTGCCCTAAGTGCCCAGTACATGTCCAACTACCCCCTCCGTTTACTGCCTGACATTATGTGGATTGAATCATCTGTACTGTCATGGAACTCATGCTCGCTTGTCTGACTGGTGTGATGCACTTAGAACATGCCTGCAAAAAGAGTAATGATGTGACAAATTTTAGTTTGTGTTTCTCCGGTAGTTGCTCCCTAAAACAACTTCTCATGCCACTGATGTACATAACATACAAACACACAAATTAAAATCAGTCTTATTGTACAAAATACAGTTATTATTCTCTGTGCAAGTGATTAGTGGATTGGTGGATATCGAAAGTGCACATAGGGTGAAGTGCTGATCACAAAGAAACAGTCCAACATTAAAGGGTTTGCAGACCTCGTTTTCAGCACAAAAATCATAAATATTGAATTATATCAGTAAGAATTAATATCTATCCTATTCTGGGAGCACCCGGCCTGTCACTAAGGATTGTGCACAGTAGACAGTCTTTACATATGAAGACCTAGTCGTCTGAAAGTTGCATTATTTAAAATTTGCATCTTGGCTAGCGGAGAGAGGCGTTTGAAAGATATAGAATTCTATGGTAATTATTAGGTTTGTGAAAAGTGACATGTAAGACTGGGCTAACGGTTAAAATTGTTTTTATTGTTTGACACTGATGTGCACACATTCAGCATTGCTAATACTTTTCTAACAATAAAGGACAAAAAGTCAGCGGTTAAAAAAATGGGCTGATAGTTATGGCGTGCATTAGGTTATACAAGGCCTGTTATTGTCATCTTTAGGAAGCTGGCCCAAGTGGTTTATTTCTAGGCCTGCTAGTAAACCATACCGATGGTGATGTCTAGGTTTGTCATCATAGTACACCTACATTCAGGGTGTAAGAAGGTTGGATTGGCAGTCTTTGGAGTTGTAATAGAAACAATGCAACCTTTGAGTCATGCAAAATGTTGAGGAGATATTGGCAGTGTCTTTTTAATGGGATTGGGAATCCTTTGTCACTGGAATTATTATTATTATTATTATTTATTAGTAAATTTTTCTGAATATATCTTGGTTTTTATGCACACCACCAATTTTTGCATAAGTTGCTACGACATTGATATACAGCAGCACTTGGACATTCATGCTGCTGATGTCATCATTGCAATGGAATAGAAGATGGTCGCCATACATTTCGTGGTTATCCGAAGAATCTGTGTTTTTGGTGTTCGTTTTGGCATTAGTATTCTTAACCTTTTTTCTGGCCTCAACTTTGATTTTTGATGAAAGATAGGATGGGCCCTTTGCAACAATTCTTTTTGCTTAGTTTTTTTTAACAGTTCTTCTCCAGGTCTCCTCCATTATAAAACATTTGCCTTCCTTCTAGCAAGCATAACATCCCAGGGCTGCCCTTGACCCTAAGAATGGTTCCAAATGTGAACCTGGGATGAAGTTTGCCAGAGCCTCTGGGTGTTTGAGTAGAAGTAGGAAGAGAGTCCAGAGTGTGGAGGGAGAAAGACAGGACATAACAAGGGAGTGTTTTGGTGCTTGTTCATGTTACAAATGATTAGAGTGGACAAGCCAACTCACTGATATGTACAGTCCCCAGATTTGTACAGTGTAAGGAAAACTCAGTGTGACTTATGGTGTTTTTTCTTCTGTTACTTTGTATTTGGTTTGCCTGTGCCTGACCCATCCAGTTATTATTTTTCTGAAAGACATTTTTGGTATGATTTTTGATTTGGGTGTTGCTTGAGATTGTCCCCCTGTCTACCACAATAACCCAAGGCTGTGATTAATAAATATAAGATGATATAAGGTGATTTCCTCTATAGCCTCACCGGTTGAGGAACCTGGGATTAAACTGACACTTAGTTGCTATCTGTGTTGAATTTACATCACTGATGGACTGGTTTGTTTCTAGGTACTCCAGTTTCTTTTTTTTCCATCCCAAAGGCATATATACTTCATGAACTGGTCATTCTAAACTGACCTTGTATGAATAAGTGTACAGTATATGTATAGGAATTAGTGTGGCCTGCAATACTCTAAGATTATTACCTACAGTATGTTGTCAAAATAGAAGGCAGAAAAAGTTAAAACATTTGGAATGTGAATGCATTAATATCTTTATACTGTATATCATACACTACCGTGGCTGTCCGTTTGTCTGTCCAGGATTTTAAATCACCTGGAGCTTGCAAACTGTTTGACCTATTGACCTGAAATTTGGTACACATATACTACATGACGCCTACTATCTGCTTTCGGGGTGATGATTGACCTCCAAGGTTATTCTTCTTTTTATTTTTATTTTTATTTTATTTTATTGTAGAATCAACTCTCGGCAGCAGCCAGCAGGGCAGCCGTGCAGTGCATGCATACGGGCGCCGATCTCATCCCTACCACCTTCATCATCACTTCCCCTACCTTTTCATAACTTAAATCATTCTTGAGGCAGATTGAAGACCTCAGTTCCAGCTTAAGTAATTGCAACACAAACACTGACTTAATCAGTTTTAACGCAACAAGATGCTGATGAAAGAGAAGAAGTGGGCCACTAGGGTGGAGAAAAGAAGCAGAGAAAGCAGCAAGCGCATCGACCTCTGAGCAAATGAATGCTAAACATACAGAGAAAGAGGATGAAAACTAGGAATGCTCAAGTCAAGTGTATTCACTGCATGTTATCGTGCAGTACGCCATTACTGGTGCTTACATATTGCTAATGTAAGCCATTTCCTCTTTTGCTTTACTAAAGGGTTTACTAATAAGAAATTAATTCAGTTAGTTAGAACAAACAGAAACTGAATAGCCAGACTTCAGCAGTTTTCTTAAAATTCTGTAATGTTTTATAATTGCAAAATAATTTTTAAAAATGCCATTTTTCATCCGTGCTGCCTGAAAAGTTTTCATGGGGCTGTATGCTTCTTTAGCATCATAGAAGAGAATTTTAAATATATCTTTTGTTATAAGATGGCAGTATGAAGAGCTGTTAATGTACGACGAGCGACCCTTTATAACAGGATAGACTCTCCCAACACATCTTTAAAGTTGAAGGGCTTCCCAATAATGGTTTTCTTCAATTCACCACCACATTGCCAGTTAGAAAAAGTACACGTGAAGTTGACAGTGGTTACCTTTATGTTGCATTCAAGTTCTAATTCAAAGCTTTTTAGTCATTCTCACAAAGAACTCCAAGTTGAGAGACTTTAATAGAAGGAAAAATGTACTGCACACCAAGTTGGACACTGTAATGAAAAAAACATCCTCATAGTAGCCTGACTAGCCAGATCTACTACGTGACACAACTCTTCCTTCATTCTCATTCTCAGAAATGGCAAACCCGTTTTTGTGTTCAGTTACATTTTGGTGCCACACACAAAATTTTCGGCTTTCCCAATGGGCTCAATGTGCTGCAGTTTTGGAGGTCAAATTTTGTATAGTAACTGATGACTTGGAAATGTTTTTATAAAGGCAAACGCAAAGTAAAAAAACAGATAAAAAAGGCCCACAGTTGTGTGATCTCCCTGGAAAAAAAAGCTAGGCAACCTGCCTTTTTTTGCCAGATTAAGATCCGTTAAAGCCACGTTTCAAATGACTGAAAAAAACAACACCCAGTTGAATATCAGCACACAAGGAAAACAGCTGGCTGGGAAGAAACTTTAGTGCTGCATCTGCTGGACAGCAATAAGTATGTGTGGGCTGTTCAGAGAAGTGAGTCCTTCTGCTGGCGTGTACAGCATTTGAATAAGCTACTCTGCTTTATTTCTCAAGTTGAGGCTGACAATATCTATACTATACACTCTTCTGCCACTTATACCTTCTCCAACTCTCTGGGGAGATACCAAAGCCTTTCAAGGCCAGCTAAGGGATATAATCTCTCCAGTTTATCCTGAGTTAGCCCCTAGGTCTCCCAGTTGGACATGAACAAAAAATCTGTGTTTGAAGACACCCAGGAATCATCCTAAACAGAAGCCTAAACCACCACAATTGGCTCCTTTTGATGCAGAGAAGCAGTGGCTCTACTTAGTGCTCCTCCCAAATGTCTGCATTTCTCATCCTGTCTCTAAAGCTGCCTCCCAGACATCCTGTGCAGGAAATTCATTTCTGATGCTAGTATCCACAATCTAGTTCTTTCAGTTGCTACCCACAGCTTGTGACAATGGGCGGAGATAGGAACATTGATCGACCAGTAAATTGAGAGCTTCGCCTTTTGACTGCACTCCTTCAATCTCTTGCTGAATCTGCTGAACAGCATTACTTTATTTGATGCATGATATATTTTCAACACTAATTCCATGCCAGAAGACATAAGGTTTTGGCTGATAGCAGTATCTAAAATGGTCTATTGTGAGTGAATGTATGAATTTGAGTGATGCTGGATTGGCTTTTCTCTTTTGCCCAGTGCTGTCAGAATTGTCTTCTGGCCCCTTAACTCCATAGTTAGGTCAAGTGAATCTAGTAAATGGATGAGAAGACCAGCGTTTATGTCCTGGCTTCTCCCTGCTTGTAGTTTGCTTGTTTGTGGGTTTCCAAAGACATGCAGGTTAGGTGGACTAGTGATGTTAATTGGCACCTAGCATATGTGTATATATGAGTGTTACCGAGTTCACCCTGCGATGGACTGGCACTCCGACCAGGGGTTATTCTTGCTTTGTGCCCTATGCTTGTTTGTATAGGCTGAAGCCCCCAATAACCCTGATTAGAATTAGGTAGGCTTAGAAAATGGAATGGTACGGTAATGGATGGCAAATTATCATTCCAAGCAAGCTGAATTCTTGCTTTGTACTTTGGAAAAGATAGGATCTATTGTGAATAAATGGGTGGATAAATCAAAACCAGATAAGAAATGAATGGATTAGAAGTAAATCAGAATTCAATGAACACTACAATGTAAATTAAATTATCTCCATTTATCCATTTTCTACAACTTATCTAGGTCCAGATCACAAGGCCAGCAGTCTAAGCAAAGATGCCCAGACATCCCTTTTCCCTGATACCTCCAACAATTCGTCTGGGGGATACCAAGGCATTCCCAGGCCAGCTGAGAGATATAATCTCTCCAGCGTATCCTGGTTTAGCCCTGAGGTCTCCTCCCAGTTGGACATACCCTAAAAATATGCTCAGGGAGGCGTCCAGGAGGCATCCTAATCAAATGCCTAAACCTCCTCAACAGGCTCCTTTCAATGCAGAGAAGCAGCGGCTCTACTTTGAGCTCCTCCTGAAAATCTGTGTTCCTCACTCTCTCTCTGATCCCAGACACCCTGCAAAGGAAGTTCATTTCAGCTGCTTACATCTGCAATCTAGTTATTTTGGTTACTATCCAAAGCATGGGTGTGGGTAAGGACATAGATTGACCAATACATCAAGAGCTTTGCATTTTCACTCATCACAAATGACCATTACAATGTCTACATAACTGTGGATGATCCACCTGTCACTCTCCAACTCCCTTCGTCCCTCACAAGACCCCAAAGTAGTTTAACTCCACTGTTTGAAGCAGCACCTCATTCCCAACCTGGAGATGACACTGTGCCTTGTTGTGCTTGTGAACCAAGAACTCAGACTTGGAGGATAGAATCCTCATCCCTGCCGCTTCACACTTGGCTGACTGAGCATAGACATTCTGTCCATAAAAATGATATCCAGTCAATTTAATAATATTGTAGCAGTGGGCAGACTGAAAATGGTAATACTATATTGACTTCCTGGACTGGTCTTTCCCAGGAATCATGTTTTTCATGGCTACATAACATTGGATTTAAATAGAAATGTTGAGAACAGATGTTGGTCATGTCATGCTATTGCTGGGGAGATGCAGTGGGGAATGGACAACACTCTCAAAAAGCAAGAGAAGAGTGGACATTGCATTAATCTAGACACAAGTCATGAGCAATGGATAACTTGCTGAGCGAGAATGTTTTTTACAGGTGAATACAGACAGTACAGAGAAGAAGAAAGACGCAGCTACTGCTACATGTCAAGCAATGTAGTTTTAATTCTTATTTTAGGGATTTTACAAATGTCCTAACATCAATGAAATTCAGGAGTCCCAAAGGTGGTGAAAGACTAAAATAATATACTGTATATTCCCAAGCAAACGGAAGACTGAACCCTCAATTCTATGTGATGTTACTGTTTTTGAAGTTGG
Organism: Erpetoichthys calabaricus; assembly: GCF_900747795.2. Classification (NCBI taxonomy): domain Eukaryota; kingdom Metazoa; phylum Chordata; class Cladistia; order Polypteriformes; family Polypteridae; genus Erpetoichthys; species Erpetoichthys calabaricus. Next base: position 46,307,648 of record NC_041394.2, read on the forward strand.
CTTTAGTAATAGATATAAAAAAATAAAAGGGAAAAAATCTTCCTTTTTTAATCATTTGTGTTCTAAATGGATACAGAGTATCTCATAAAAGAGAAAAATGAACACCCAGTTTTTTTCCTCATGGTTTCTTCAGTTTTCATCGAAACAAATATCAGGTCTTAAATAAATTGCTGCTCAATCTGTCCTCGATTCTTTGAAGAATTCATAGTGTATACTATTGATAGGCCAATCCCAACAGTAGCAAATCTACTAGGGGTCTCTGTTAGTGGATAGCACTTCACATTATGTATGCAAACGTGTCCTAGAGTGGTTTGCCTAATTGAATACTTGTTCTCTGCATATATGGAGGTGGCTTGTTTAATAAAGTGCTTGTTCATGCAATGGAATATCCAAGAGTGAGAAGAGTGTCAAGTGTTTATTTAGAGAAGCACTTGTTATATTTTATTAAATGAATTTAGTACATCTTCATTGTTCTTCATGATGTAGTGAGAACATGAGTGATATCATCAGAGCACATTGTCCCCTGGTGCAGAGCATATGCTGTCTGTAGAAACCACAACAATATATGACACTGACAAGGTGACAAGACCCCTGGGGCTCCAGTTTAAATATGTACCTGTATATAGAAATTGTGCTGCAGCACCATGAATGGAGCATTATAAATCAGAAGCTCTTTGTATTCACAAAATAACATTTGAGTGACCTTTGAGGTTTGATGTTAGATTTTTTTAAAATGTGTTCTCTAAGTTTGTTTATGCATTGTGTGTATAACAGGGATTTGCATTAACTATCAATGGGACATGTTTAAATGATGATTGTGCTCAGACTGAAAGAACTGCTCTGGATAACATTTTACCATCCATCCATCCATCCACCCATTCTTTCATTCATTCTTGTATCCTTCTAACTCCTACCTACCCGGTCTACAGTTTTTGTTTTTTTAACTCAATTGTCCCACGTGAATCTAGTGTAAGACCGGAACCAACCCTGAATGGGCATACTAATGCACAAATAAACAATATCATACTGAGCTATTTGAACAGTGTGTTTTTAAAATTTGGGAGGAAATCTCCCTGTATTCTACCATATACGATATGCAGCAAATAGGCATGGCCTGTACCCCATGAATTATGCACTTAGTTTGATCGTTTTTGTCTAGTGCAATACTTTTTTTTTTCTTTAGAATAGATCATTTTTTTCTGTGTTACCGACATTGTAAACTATTAAAATATCAGTTTAATTTTTTCCTCAAGTTATCTCTTATGATGTGTACATTTTCATTCTTTATTTTGTTATGTGCTTCCAAATCGTCTGACTTTTTGCACTGCTGTTGCTGAGAATTAACAAGACGTTGCTTGGTGATGGCCAACATCATTGTCGCAATCATTTATGCTGGCATCACATTAATGATAACTATCCAAGATGCTAAAACAGTTGGCTTAGTCGCAATTCTGTGGTTTTCTTATTACCAGGTACTTTTTAATTTTGATTTTTAGAGAATGTTTTGGGCTTAGGTTATGTGTTGTCTTTGCTTCCTGCTGTTGACTTGTCCCTAATGCTTATTTTTGGTAGGCCAAGCTACACTGGATCAGCTACCCTATCACATTTTCTTTTTGAGTGGGATCTGCCATTTTTGCTAATGTCACTTGCTGCCTATGCTCTAATCCAAAATTCAGCTGCAGTGCTAATGTAGAAAAGCTATAAAAATGAAGAAAGCAGCCTTACTATTTGTTGTAATGTCAGCATGGCTTAAACCGTGAATGAAGCTGAAGCTATTTTCACAAGATGACAGCTCTTTTTTTGAGGTGGTTGTTTTCAGTTCAGTGTGCAATATTTTGTAATGCAAATGTGAAATAGTTTGTGATTGCTGCCCATTTGGCTATTATTTAAATGGAGCATTAAGCAAGATGAAATAGTAATGGAGGTAAAAGAAGCTATTAACTTGTATTTCATCCAGATGGCATGAAAGTCAGCCTGGCCTCTAATTCAAATCCATTAAACATTGTTCATCTGCTCATTTTCTTGATGGCAATCTTCAAGAAATCATTGTCCATTTACTATGCTGAATTTAGCTGCCAATGTTTCAACTAGGGAATCCATTCCCGGATGGGTTTATCCATTCCCGGGAATTCGGGAATCCCACATTTCATTCCCGGGAATCCCGGGCTCCCAGAGATGACACAGTGCACGGGCATCTCACATGTGAACGGTTTTAGAACGACCGACACTTATTTTTAATAAAACTACTGCAATATGTTGCCACAAATAAAAGACTAACCTTATCTACAAGCAGTTCATGCTGTCATATAAGTACATGTATCTTTAGTTGTGGTAATAAGAGTGTAGAAAGCACAATGTCCTCATAGGTGGCGCAGTGGTAGTGCTGCTGCTTTACAGTAAGGAGACTGTGGAAGATTGTGGGTTTGCTTCCCAGTTCCTCCCAGTGTGGATAGCGCTTTGAGTACTGAGAAAAGTGCTATATAAATGTAATGAATTATTATTATTATTATTAACGTATCCAGCGTGCAATCGTCCAGGCAAGAGCGCACCTTCGTGCAGAAGTAAGCCAGCTGCTGAGAAAGCACGCCCTGCCTCCACTGAAGTAGGCTGCACAATCATCAGATACTGATACACTTGTTCTAAAGAACGCTCGCGCTTGCCGTTGCTCTGAAACACCGCCATTTCAGCTTTTACTAATGCATCCAGTTTCTTGTCATCATTCTGTTGATGTTGCTGTTCAAAGCTGTTGTCTGATGAAGTACAAGCTGCAGCAATGGCGCCACCTTAATTATTTTCAACTATAATTATGTTATTTTTTGATCTATTTTTACACTTTTACACGCTATATATGCGAGCTTGGCTGATCCTGTTTTCCTGGGAATTACAGCAGTTTCATTCCCAGGAATGCGGGAATGAAAAGTGTCTGGGAACTGCTCCTAAATCCTAACCTTTCAGGAGAAAAGACAATGGTGAAATTGAGATAAAAGGTCCATATCAGATGCCAGGGGTATAGCCAGGAATTAATTTTAGGGAGGATTTTAAAGTACCTGAATCATAATTCCATTTATGATTATTGAATTGAAGCTGTCAATATAATATATTTCAGGGGGATCAAATCTGAAACCTGCACCCAGTCTCCCAATGTCTCCAGCTACTAAGATACATTTAGATTCAGCTAAACTGGAAGTGAATGCAAAGAGTGATCTTTATACCTGATATCACTAAAATCACTTGATTCATGACCTCTGCCTTTACATAGCAACCATCAAACAAAGTATCTCATAAAGAAAGCACAATGTTTAAATGGTTCAAGTCACATATGAAAGTAATCTAAAACCGATCTGAAAAATGTTTATTTCCAAGTGTTTTTGTGCTGTTCATACATCTCTAAAAATATCATTTCTATGCCAAAATCACATATTTGAGCTGCAGGGTAGATGTAGCCTAGTAGAAGCATTTAACCTACGTAACCTGTCAGCCTAACAAGTCACTTAATAGTAATGGTGATGGCAAAATTACAATCCTAACAAAACAGTTCCATAAACATGCAAACATAGTTTAGGTCCCTGAAATAAACTGGCTATCCCAATATCATAACAAAATGTAATAAAACTAATATATAAAATGCAGCTTTAAACAATTAACCATGATTGCTTGTATATTTGTGTCCACTATCTACTCAATGCACAATGAAATGTTTTTCAAGAAGAAACTGACTTTTTAGTGAGCCAGGGTAATCAAAAATGAAATCTAATGACAAAACCAAAATAGGAAACCAAGCTCATAGTCACAAAAATCAGAAATTTGTCTGAATATTTTTAATTTTAAACAAACAAAAATCACAAATGAACTTGTAATTTTTTTGAGTAATCCACAAAATTGGAAGTGAATGCAGAGTGATCTTTACACCGAGTGACCCCTAAAATCACTTGAATAATGACTTCTGACAGTGCTGTTAGTAACTGCACAGCAGCCATCAAACAAAGAGTCTCGTAAAATAAACAAAATGTCGTACTGGAAGTAAGCAAAAAAATTAAATGATATCGTAAACATAATTACAAAAAAATTACCCTCAAAATAATAAAATAACCATTTATTGTTATATTTGTCAAAGTATTTGCTGAAAAGTACCTAACATCCTGATACTGAAATTACAAAGGTTAATGGGTATGTGGATTATATGACACAAGACATTATTTGCTGTTGTCCAGAGTTAGTCATCATTGGTTTCCATTCAGTTTAATTTTTCGTTATGGCTTTATTTTGTGAAAACATGATATTACAATTTTTTTCTCAGACACCACTATAAACTACATATAAAAAAGTATCATTTTTGGGTGGAGTACTCAGTAACACTTTAGGTTAGGTACTACAAAAATGCATTTATTACTCATTTATTCTTAGGTAACAAGACCTCAACAAATACTTCTTTGGATCTTGTGAACACTTACAAAGCAGCAATAAAGTGTTTATACATCTCTGGAATGTGATCTACTAACAAAACTTCACTTTGGAGTGGTCTGAGGTGGCTTAACTGAGACACATTTTTCCTGATGTTACATATTTAGTATAAGACCTGTGAATCCTTCATTTTACCATCATGTCAATATACCATACTGCTCAGTGATGAATAACTGATCTAGTGATGTTTTATAAGTGTTAAGAAGGCCTTTGTTATGGTCTTGTTACATAACAGTATCTGAGTAGTAGATGCATTTTTGCAGTACCTACACTAAAGTGTTACTGAGTATTCCTTTAACCAGTAAGCCACACCACCTGCCTGACTTAAAGCCCATCTGCAGTTTCCCCAGCAAGGCTCAACCTCTTTTTTTGGCGCCTGGCTACACAAGGCTATGCTTGAATTTGAACTCGCTTTAGAAACTGAAATCTCTTTTTCAACTTGCACCGCCTTAAAATAAATGCTTTCTGTGTAAATGTGCTGCTGTCTTTGTTGCTCAAGAGTGTGCCGCTGGCTGCTTTGAATAGCATTAGTCTTTTCGGAGTGTGACTGCCTTCAGCTCTATCCATCTTCAGAGAGCAATTAGATTTCATTTACCTACTGTATTCATTTGCAGTCTTAGAATATTCTGCCTCTTTTGGGCCAGAGCACCTTATTTGTAGCCTTCTAGCTGCCTTTTTTGTTTGCAGGTTGGCATCGCCCACTGGGTGTAGCAGGATGCCAAAATCATCCATTCAGTAAGATGAAATTTGTGAGAAGCCTTGAAATATTCTGAAAATGTGAAGCACTTCAATCCGGTCTTAATTATTAAATGAGATAAAGGAATCAGACAACACTGTACTGATTGTTGGAGTTTCAATTTATTTTTCTGATGATGACTTCACATATGTTTTAGTTCTCAGATATTTGTTCTGACCTACAAGACATCAGCCTAAAACTTCCTCCAGCTGCACTAAATGAAGTATCCATATTACTAACCGAGAATAAACTGGATATGGACGCAGGTACACGGCGATGGGACCATGAGACGTACTGCGCAGGCGCGCGTCTCATACACCGCAAGCGAAGTCTTATCCACCGCGAACGAAGGAGTCACGGCACAAGAACGAAAGAGCTCAACTAACGTGAATGAGAAATGAAGCAACAACGCGCCCATAGCTAACGACTAACGACACAGCCACACACAAAAGAGGATTCTGCGCTGCACCCCAGAGTCAACCGTAAGAGGCTACAGAGGCCCCACAGGTCCACAAAGATAGTACGCAAGTCGCAGGCATCACCACCATAATGTGAGTGGCACTACTGCGGAGTGAAGGCACAGGCGTCACCGCCATATTGTGTGTGGCACTACTGCGGAGTGAAGTTAGGAATAATGTGCAGCTTGGGATTGTACAAACTGCTGAACGCTTTTCACCGAATTCAAACACAATACAGCTCAACGATACAAACACGAGCCCACCTAGATAAGATCAATGAACGCAGACACCTACAACGCGCATCTGACACTGCGGAAGCAAAGCAGGCACGGGTTCAAAATGAACGACCTCGACTGAAGGATATACAAACACGAGCACACCTGGATAAAATCAATGAACGCAGGCGCCTACAACGCGCGTCTGAAATGCCGCGGGCAAAGCGGGCACGGCTCCAAAACGAATGAGCTCAGTACGTAAGGCGCGGGAAAGTATGAAAGGCGCAGGCATCCAAAACACGCTTCTGAATAGGACATGAAGCAACAACGCGCCACGAACTCTCCGTATTAAATGTACGGCATCCTCACACGTCCAAACCATATAGCATATGTGAATCACATTACAGTGATGCATTATTAACGGTACAACCACAGAAAATGCTCCGTATTAACAGTAAGTGCAATTATCCATATTACTAATGGTAGACAACGGATAACTAATGGAGTCACAGTCACGGCTCCAAAACGATCCAGCTCAACTAATGGAGCTACAAAAGCGAGCCCGCATCGATAAAAACGATTGACGTGGGCGCCTACAACGCACGTCTGAAACCGCAGAAGCAAAACTGTCTTGGCTCCAAAACCAAACAGCTCCGCATGAACAAATACAATGTACATAGACGCCTACAATGTGCGTCAGAAACTGCGGAAGCAAAGCAGGCACGGGTTCAAAACGAAAGACCACAACTGACGGAGATACAAACACGAGCCCGCCTGGATATAATCAATGAACGCAGGCGCCTACAGCGCGCGTCTGAAATGCCACAAGCAATGCGGGCACATATGGCATATATTCATCAATGTATTTCGGGTTAAGCCGACAATAATCTCTTTCAAATCTATTTCGGGTTACCCAAGACCAGGGGTTGGCGAGCGAAGCGACCAGGGGACGGAGCCCCCTAGTTACAAGCTAAAGTTTTTCAAAAACCTTCTCCAACTTGTCATTTTTTTATAAGAAAAGTTTTCAAAAATCCATTATTTTTCCACAACAAGACTTCCCGAATAAGCTAACTTCAGTTCCGTGTCATTGCCACCAGGGCCTACTCCAGCACCATCAAGTCCAACATAGGAACCAACCCTGGACAGGTAGCCAGTCCATCTCAAATTCCCACATAGGGCCGATTTAAAACGAACAATTAGTTTAACTGGACATGCGTGAGGAAATCAGGAGGACAAATATCAAACACACAAGGAGAACATGTAAACACTGCATGGGCATGAAATTTGAACCCAAATGAATGCCATTTATTACACCATTTGGGACATTTCACTATATTTCACTATTTTTTTCCCACTAAGATACAGTTTGAGGTGTTGAAAAATTTGAGTCCATTATTTAAACATTGATTAGAAATATTTTAATAAGTTAAGGACAAAGCCTCAAAAAATGCTATTCCATGCTTCAAGAGAGCAACATTTATTTGGCACAATAATAAACAATAAATGGCAGATTTCCCAAAGTACTCATACTAAATCAGTCTCGCTTCATTTGTATGAGCAAAATTGATTTTGTAAACCTTTGAAATGACATCCCTGGAGATCTTTTTATAAGGCCAGACGAGGAGGCAGCCCTGGCTGAACTTGCCTGATATTCAGATATGCTCTGTGTTATTAATTAGCTGCAGACATTTTCATACAAATAAATGTGGCATCGGCCTGCAATGTGATGAGTATTCATATCATGACAAATTATTTCATGTACAGTTGGTAAAATTGTTGCAAGGCTGTAATCTCTATGATCAGCTCCTTGTGATGAATTAAATATTACTCTCAAGAAAAGAGTCCTGCGATATTAGAAGGAATTTCACACAAGGAATACTCAAAATGACTGACAAGACTATTGTATCCAGCAAAAGAGAGTAAACGTGCTTAGTAAAAATGTTTATTTCATTCAGTTCAATTTATTTTTATATAGTGCTCGTCACTTAGTGTGACATGAAAAGTTAAAATGTTCAAATAAAATGGACAAAATATGAATAGGTTTATAATAGTTATATTAACAATTATATAAACAAACAGACTAACTTTCAGTCATATCAGAAAATAGTTCGTAGTGCTTAAATTGCAGACGACATTATCAAGACTTTGTATCAGTCCCCAAGAAAAGAATCATGAATGAATGAAGAAGTCCATCTCTGTTTTGATTTCCATGTCTTTAATTTTCCCAGAACATAATACATTTTTTATGTGTCTTCTGCAGTTGAAACATACCTTTTTCACCTCAGAGCATCTTTTGTTTAAGTTATTTTTGTTACTGTGAGTCATTTTCATTATGTAGAGATTTTCTACCACCCTTTGTTTTTATTTTTCCTGTGACACCATTTTATTTTTTAAGGAGGTTGCCATTTTGTGATTTGATGTCTAGCATTCAACTAGGATTTGATAGTGGCATGACAACAGTAGTCATACTAGATTGCTGTTGTAATTACTCATTTTTGTAAATTAATTATATCTTTTCTAATTATATTGCTGAGCAATCTATATATAAGGATCTATATATGCAAGGATTTCAAATATTTGGTCTGGTTTATTTTAGAAGCATATATTTTTTCATACATCGTTTTCTTTTCCTTATTGTTTAAACCAGGGGTGTCCAACTCTGGTCCCGGTGGGCTGCAGTGGCTGCAGGTTTTCTTTCTAACCATCTTCTTAATTAGGGAGCAGTTTTTGCTGCTGATTAACTTGTTTTGCCTTAGTTTTAATTGATGTGACTCGGATCCCTTAGTTATTTTTTGTCCTTAATGAGCAGCCAGACAATAATGAGACAAAACAAACCACCACATGACCAGCTAACCTGAAAATAAAGAAAGGTGAAGGTCTCGGTCATGTTGGTCTGCTCAGGTCACCAAAACATCTTGTTGGTGGTCTTAGAAAAAACCAACAGTCTGCTGTGGCAGAATGAAAGCAGCAAAAAGTCATGATATTCAATAACAGCTTTAATTAACATTAAGAATTGACTTCTCATTAAGAAACTGGTTGGCATGAAATTGGCTGGAGTTTGATGTTCCAATTTAGCTGGTCATCTGTTGGCTCGTTTCACATCTCATTTCTGTTTGGCTGCCATTTAATGAAGAAACAAATCAATTCAGAAGACTGAATCCTTAAAAACAGGGCTATGAAAATGAAGGAAAAGGGAGTTAATTAGCAGTGAAAACTGCACACTGATTTGGAAAAGGATTAGAATGAAAACCTGCAGCCACTGCGGCCCACCAGGACCGGAGTTAGACACTACTGGTTTAAACCCTTTTCTATTTGCCATTTCTTTTGACATTTTCCAGGATACAGTGAAATGCGCTTGTTTTGTACATCATCAGAGTGATGTGTTAAATGTCATCCTCAGCTGTGCTGGGGTATGCAAGTTAGATGGATAAACACTTGTTTCACATTAATAATAAATATTCTCTTTTGCTCTTTTCTGTTACTCAGTCTTTGCTCTTGTGTTTTAGACTCTGATTTTGAGTTCTAGCTTTGGAGTTGGTGCTCAATTGTGCTGACTTCAGTTTGGACCTTTTTCCTGTTCACCGACTATGATCCTCCAAGTCAGTTTTCATTGTTTCGTTTACTGTCTTTTGCAAGCAGTGTTGGAAGGTAACATGTTAAACATAATGCAAGTTACATATTCAGCTACTTTTTAAAGTAACAGAACAGAATACTTAATTTCTTGACATAAAAATGTGTGTGTTGCTTATGTTACTTACAGATATTTGTGTTATGCTTGTGTTACTACAGAATACTATTCCTACCATGCCATAAACAAAAAAGACTGCATTCTTTCACATTAGTATTGCCTTTTTTCACAAGCACACTGTCTGCTGCTGTCAGAGTAACATTGGGCATTTGTAATGACACCTCATGAGGAAGAGCTTAAGCACTGTGGGTGCCACAGTAGACAGACGAGCATCCTGGAACAAGCAGAAGGTGGAGGCCAAGAGGAATTCCATCCCCCATATGTTAAGTGGCAGTGGTCTTCTGGAGGAGTCCCAGCTTGGTCACCCACACAAGTTCATGGGAACTGGAATCTGGAAGTGCAGCCCTGTCGGGGTCCCTGGGTACTGCACGGGGGCACTGTTGAGGGAGGACTATCCTGGTTTCTAAACAACCTTGAAGTACTCCTCCATGTCAGGCCAGGCCGCCAGAAGCTGTTCCAAGTCCAGTACAGTGCATCCAGAAAGTATTCACAGTGCATCACTTTTTCTACATTTTGTTATGTTACAGCCTTATTCCAAAATGGATTAAATTCATTCTTTTCCTCAGAATGCTACACACAACACCGCATAATGACAATGTGAAAAAAGTTTACTTAAGGTTTTTGCAAATTTATTAAAAATAAAAAAATTGAGAAAGCACATGTACATAAGTATTCACAGCCTTTGCCATGAAGCTCAAAATTGAGCTCAGGTGCATCCTGTTTCCCCTGATCATCCTTGAGATGTTTCTGCAGCGTAATTGGAGTCCACCTGTGGTAAATTCAGTTGGTTGGACATGATTTGGAAAGGCACACACCTGTCTATAAAAATTCTCTGGTCTGATGAGACAAAGATTGAACTCTTTGGCGTGAATGCCAAGAGTCACGTTTTTGGGAAACCTGGCACCATCCCTACAGTGAAGCATGGTGGTGGCAGCATCATGCTGTGGAGATGTTTTTCAGCGGCAAGGACTGGGAGACTAGTCAGGATAAAGGGAAATATGACTGCAGCAATGTACAGAGACATCCTGGATGAAAACCTGCTCCAGAGCGCTCTTGACCTCAGACTGGGGCGACAGTTCATCTTTCAACAGGACAACGACCCTAAGCACACAGCCAAGATATCAAAGGAGTGGCTTCAGGACAACTTTGTGAATGTCCTTGAGTGGCCCAGCCAGAGCCCAGACTTGAATCCGATTGAACATCTCTGGAGAGATCTTAAAATGGCTGTACATCGACGCTTCCCATCCAACCTGATGGAGCTTGAGAGGTGCTGCAAAGAGGAATGGGCGAAACTGGCCAAGGATAGGTGTGCCAAGCTTGTGGCATCATATTCAAAAAGACTTGAGGCTGTAATTGCTGCCAAAGGTGCATCGACAAAGTATTGAGCAAAGGCTGTGAATACTTATGTACATGGGATTTCTCAGTTTTTTATTTTTAATAAATTTGCAAAAACCTTAAGTAAACTTTTTTCACGTTGTCATTATGGGGTGTTGCGTGCAGAATTCTGAGGAAAAAAATGAATTTAATCCATTTTGGAATAAGGCTGTAACATAACAAAATGTGGAAAAAGTGATGCGCTGTGAATACTTTCCGGATGCACTGTATATAAGGAGCCTGCTGCCTTACCTCAGGGGGTCAGAGTTGGACGGCAGTGGGCAACACTCAACTGGAGGCGAAAAGAGTCATTGTTTGTATGGTTATTGGATGTGCTTCCTTGAAATTGATGGCATTTTGTGCTTGGAGGATTAAAAATCCATTATTAGAGCCCATGACTTTGTTGGACATTATTAGTTCTGGAGCTCAGTGGTGCCCTGTACTGGTTACAGAATGTAAGTAGTATGCAAACAAACAAAAAGAACTTACCAAAAGTTATAAGTATACATTTAGTCCTGCATGTGCTGACGGATACATTTAATCTGGCAACTTTAAGGCTACAGGGTGCCAGTGATCGTCACAACAGCACCAAGTGTAAGTCAAGAAGCTGATGGGTTTTAGCAAGCAGGAGATACGATCAAAGCGCTAACTAAGTGCCGTCCACTGCTCAGGGGGCTGCTTTTTTTTTAGTCAGCTTCTCCAGGTACTCCTGTCCCCTCAGGCAGGTCTCAGCCACCTGCGGAGCATGTCCCTCTCAGGTCCAAACTGAGAGGTGCGACAATATTTGGAAAACAGAAGAAAATGAACAAATTTGGTTTTGTTTCTGGTCAGTTTCGTGAAGGTTAATGCTGGCCAGTGAAATGTGCAGTTTTTCATTCAAAAAAAGAAAAATTAACACAAAATTGGCACAAACATAACACACTGTCTGTAATGGATTAAATTTTATAATAAGTAACTATGTAATATATTTAGTTTTACTTTTTTATAAGTAATGAGTACTGTAACTAAATTACTTTTAAAAGTAACGTTACCCAATACTGCTTGTGAGTCACTATAATCACGTCAGCAACATGACAGTTTAAAAGCCAGGCCCATGGAGACATGCACTGCCCAGGCTGGTGTATAATTTAAAAGCTCTGTGCATGGTAAACCATTTTTACAGTATTTGTTTCTTAGTTGTGAGTTTTGGCTACACCTTGGCTATGTGACAAGATCGGTTTTGTTTCTCTGGTTTTGACCACCACTTTGTCTGACGTTTCATTTCTTGGTGCTTCTGTTTTTTCAGTCTGTTAATCCCACCAGTTTCAGAACAATCTCAATATAGAAACTGGTCCAGTGTTGCTTTATCTTGAGCTAATAGAACAAATGTTGAGGACAGCTGCTAGTCAAACAGCCAAGAGATGCCTGTGATGAAGCCAACCACTAAAACTGAACCGCCTACATGTTTTGAGACCAACTGTCCTTTCCTCAGGGCCAGGGAGTGTGGTGCTACAAATCAGTAAACAACCAAATGCAAACAGAAAAGAGAGAAAAGGATGATTAAACAATCCAAAATATTTTATGTATGAAATGTATCGTTTTAACATAACTTTCTCACTTTCTTCACATCTTTTCTGTGCAAAGTAAAACCTGAAGCACTGGGAATTCATACACCAACTGTATTATACAAACATCTGTAAATAAGGAAGCAGATTTAAGATCTATAGACTGTAATAGTAAAAGAAGCTACACTAGAGGACAGAAAGAGAGTGTTACCTCAAAGTAATAAACAAAAGATAGAACATCTTGAATCACTTGTGGTTCTATGAACAGAAACATCAGGATGCACTGAGCATCAGCTTCTTTTCAAACTGTTTGTAAGTAACAGGCTAATTCATTGGTGACATATCAAGACAGATGATGACTTGTGGCTCACAATTACTCATCCATTTATTTGGTTTTCAATTATAAGCTTGCAGTCAATCTGAGCAAAGAGAACAAGGTACAGTCCTAAGTAAGATGTCAATCCAGTCACCCTCACAGTCATGCACACAAGGCTAATTTAGAGGATGTGTGAGGAAACCAGAGTACCAGTCCTAAGGTGACATGAGGAGAACATGTAAACTCCAGAAGAAGGTTACCAAGCCTGGAACTCAGGTTCCAAGTTAAATACAGCAGTAAACGTTAATTATTGTGTCACAACATCACCTAAATTGTCACTGGTCTGTGTTTTGTGTATGTGTTTTTGTATATATACAAAACCAGCCTGGCCAGGACACCTCTTCAATGAGAGGACTGGTGGAGCAAGCATGGGCAGCACAGTACCTCCCGTGGGACATTAGATGGCAGCCTACTTCATGGGAGTTGGAGTTATCTACAGCCCTGTTGGGATCCGGGGGAGCCGCCAGGGGGTAGTGCAACAGCTGCTGAGCCCTCTTGGGCAGGTTTTCCGCCACACCCAGAACTGCTGCCAGAAGTAGGGGCATTATAAAAGGATCCAGCAGTCACCATTCCGGGAGCCAGAGTCAGAAGGAGGGAGACAAAGCTTGCCAGAGAGGAGTGGAGGAGAAAGAAAAAGAAAGAGAAAGTAAAGTATTGGGATTGAGCTTGTGTTCGGAACTGTGTTGTGTGCCTGTGGGAAATGGGGAAGATGTTGCCCACAGATGAAGAAAAAATAAAAATAAAAACATTTATGTTTATATAAGTGTGCCTCCTGTGTCTGTCCCTGTCAGGTTAAGCGCTGGTAAAGCGTCAATGTCACAATATATATACACTGTTTATATACAGTATACAGTAGAACCTCTGGTCATGAACGTTTCCGAACACGTACAAATCGGGTTACAATCAAATAGTTTGCCAAAATTTTGCATCTGTTCACGACCACACGCTCTGGTGGCAAACAAAAACACTGGCGGCCAGTTTCCCTTAGCATGTTCGTATGCGCCAATGATATCCCATTCTCCGTTTCCCGTTTTCTTTTGTTTTCGTATACAGGGCCTAACAAAGCAGCTGATGTTGCAAAAGAAGTTATAATGTTAACCAAGCAGAGGCCTCAAGTGCTGGAAGAGGTGGAAAAACTGTGGCTAGTGTGGTTGAACAAGAAGCAACTTGCAGGGGATAGCGTAAGCGAGCCAATCATATGTGAGAAAGCCAGGAAGATTCATGGCGATTTGCTGAAAAAAAAATCCTTTTTCGAGTGGTGAAGGTGAGGAATTTAAAGCCAGCAGAGGATGGTTTGAAATGTTTCGCAAGAGAAGTGGCATTTAATTTTTTTTCCCTGTGCTTAAAACTCATAAAAAAAGTGTTTACAGCGAGCGGTTCGTAAGGGTCTAGTGTGAACTCTGTGCATTCTATAGTATAATTAACTATTTTTGTGCTTAAAAAAATATATTTACATACAGTTCATATGGTCTGGAAGGGATTAATTGTATTTACATACAATCTTATGGAGAAATTACATTCGGGTTGTGACCAAATTGGGTTGAGTCCAGAGTTTTGGAACAAATTACGGTTGTGACCAGAGGTACCACTGTATATATATATATATATATATATATATATATATATATATATATATATATATATATATATATTTTTTTTTTTTTATATATATAAATATATATATATATATATATATATATATATATATATATACTCTAGGGGGCTTTGCTTGCCAAAACACCCCACCCCCACCCCACTTGGGCTACGCGCCTGCTACTTCGCGTCTCTGCCGCTTGCATAGGTGGATTTCACTTTCACCAAATAAGAAATCTTTTAATTTCTCGCAGATACGCTTCTTCATTTGGAAGAAACATTACTTTTCCCTGATGGCAACATGAATCAGATGATCTACAAGTCACCGACTTAAAGTTTAAATTAAACAATATATTCAATCTCTTTTCGCTGTTCCGTTATTTCACCGAGTAATAATTTCCATTTGTTTGCGCTAATGCAATCTTTACTATCATTTTTTTGAGACTTTCGAATTATAGTACTTTCATTATCTCTAACCTGCTCTGCATGTGTATCGCGCCAATGTTTTTGAATTCTAAACGACGTTCCACTTTGTCATCTACTTGTCATCTACTCTTTGTCTTTTATTTCTGGCCCCGGGCGTGGTTAAATTTCTTGGCACAAAGTCTTGTCTCACAGGACGTGAAAGTATCTCTCTAAAAAAGTCACATCTTATCCCAGGCTAAAAAGTTTTGTCTCATCCCAGGATTTTTTTTATTATAATAGATATATATACTGTATATATATACACACACAGAGCATGCTTGGGTCTGCCCTGTGCTATGATCTTGTCAAATAGTGAATGCTTTTCTCAGACCTTTATTACTTTGCTTGTGTTTTTAATATTGCTGGTACTTTTATGTATGTGTTTTGATCTCTCCCTTCTGTTTATTCCTTTTCTTCAGCAATGTATTATTTGGTGTTAGTATCTCAAAGTGTCATTTTCCCCTATCACTGTTTTTTTTTTTTTATTATTTTATTTATTAGATTCTTCACTCAGGTTATCATCTTTCCAAAGGAAAGTGTTTATGTTGCAGCCCCAGCAGCCAAGCTATTATTATTTTCCAGATGAAACTCCACCTGAATTGTTTAATCCCCAGCACTGGCTAACTTCATTTTATAATCTTATCCACTTGGAACTGTCAGCAGTACACATTAATAAACCATCTTTGAAAACTTTACTTACTGGGGAGAAAGCAGCTCTGGTGATTAGGGCTTTGCTAGACAGTGGTGAGTCTGAGTTATATACTCTGATCTTTTTACCATGCCCTGTAGTGCCTTGCAGGTGATGTGTCTATAGTGGTCTACCTTAAGTATTCTGAATTTGTTTAATTTTGACACTGGATATAGGTTAGCTTGACCTGTTCTAAGTTTTCGATTTTGTGTTTTAAGGTTGGGGATGTTAGTTTTTTACCTTTTACTTTGAACATCTGTGTGAGGATTTCACAGTTTGCACTATGCAGAAGCTGTTTTTGTAGAAATGTTGCACTGATATTCAGACTTTACCTTATTTATAATATTGTAACATCTGCAGACTGGACCTGAGAAAGTCATGCTATTCAGGTGTCTGTGGATTGTCAGAAGGGCTGGTCATGTGAAGGGGTCAGCAATGAATGGAGCCTCTGTAGATCATGGATAAGGGGGCAGGTGAAGAGCACTTCAAGTACCTGCATTGGCCTTTGTGCAGGGTTCTCAGGGAGTTCTGGATCTTGGCATGTATTGGTTCAGGGTGATGTGGGAGCAAGAGGTAGCTGTTACTTTGAATGTCATGTTAGAAGAGGGAGACAACAGATTATTGCATTCAGTGGACATAGACAGGAGGACAGAGACTCCAGTTTGGAAACTAAATAACCAACTGTCCTTTTAAGATCCATTTCACCATCTCTCATTCACTTTGGATCATTATAATATTTTTTTTTTATTTTGGTAATGTTACTGCATATCCACTTTGTTGATTGTTCCTGCTCACAACTAACACCACTTTGTTTTTCATGTTCCCGTGGCCAAGTTGTTGTTAGCGACATCAGCAATTGCTATTATGTGCGACCAGAAGCGAGACACTTGACATTATCATACTGCCAGAATTTAAGATGGAGGCATACTAGCTAGTGTCCAAGTTTCTTTATATTTAAAATAGATTTCGTGCTGCATTAGTGTAGCTAACATAAACGATGTCTTCCATTTGCACTTCTGGCAGCTGTTTTCTGGTTTTGATTTTTGGTTCATGTTCTGGGTGTGATTTTGGTTTATTTAGATTTCTCTGTTAAATTGATTCTGACCATAGTTACCCTTTCATCTCTCCTTTATCTGCTATAATTTTGTGCTTGGGATGCCTTTTTTCTCTGTTAAGGATAACAATCTGATTTTCGTGTTTTGATTACTTGTTTTATTGTTTATACTGCATCCCTTTTGCAGTAGCAAACTGTTAACAAAGGCAATCAAAGTAGAGAATATATACAGAGACATTTAGTGAGTTGCACAGATAGAAAGCAAGGTGAAACAGGTTTCCAAACTGACACATGGATAACTCACTTCGTAAATGTTTACCTGTGAGGGCAAAACAAACTCCTAATCATTAGACTGTAGAAAAGAGTGAGATTTACTGTGCCTACCCAGAGAAATGACAATAAATTTGGAAATGGAAACTAACTAACTTGGTTAATTAATTATCAGTTTTACCTTTGACAATAAATAATCCAGCAAGGCCTCTGCTTTATTTTCCTTAACTTTCTCTGTTGTAGAAGACAGGTCTACAGCCATTAGACTTATCTCAAGGTAGCTGAGGCACACTCATTACACAATGTATTGATAAACACAAGGATTATAGAAATATGATAACTGCATATATATGCTGACATAACTTGTATAAGACAGGACACAGACAGACTAGACATACAAACATATAGCACAGAGAGGATGGCTGTTTGCTGGCTATTTAGAGTTCTAATTTATCTTCGTACAGATAAATAGTTTTACGATACCAAGCCTTTAAGTTTGATGTCTGATGCTGTGTGGAGTTGTTGCTTTGTTGCTGCTCTGGGTTCCCTTCTTGAGGTAACAGCAGTTTCTTAGCCTTTCTACAGCTTGACAGAGAGATTAGAAATTTCTGATCAACAAAAAGAAAGACGTTTTCATTTCTTAGCTCCCCAAAAAGAGAATGGCTCATCAGTATTTTTGTCAGAGAGCAGGTTTCAGAGGTTTTCAATCATTTTGCAGAGTGAGAGCAGAGCTACCGTGTGCTCCCCCAGAGCCAGAGTGTGTCCAGAATTCCCCAGATGGGATAAGTGTAACTAGTTTTAAGGGAATGTATAACTTCTCCTGATTGGATTAAAGTCACTTCCAGTTACATAAACAGTGTGTCCTCATAGGTGAGTTCTTCTGTCCATCAGTTTTCATTTTGTCAATAGCAGCTCTTTGCTCAGGCTTGTGCAGATTACACACCTTCTGGCACAATACGTTTGCAGAGGGGAGTCTAGAGAAATGTCAGCTCAACATCTGACTTATGCTTTCGTTATCAGATGAAGTCCAAGCAGATCCTGGTACAAGCTGGAGTTCAGTATCTTAGTGAGGAGTGCAAGTGAGAGAAGGTGCAGCTAGATGCCTGTACCCTGTTAAATCTGCTTTTCTAACAGGCCTGTGTGCCACAAAAGCCTAGCAGAATGAGCAATGCTCACTTTGTCCTACCAGACCTTTCCCAGGTCAGATATGCCATAGAAAGAGTTAGAAATGTAATTATTTCACAATCATCAAAAAACAAAACAATGGTAAAATGTACTTTCTTAACAGCAAGTCTTCTTTCTCTCTCTCTCTCTCTCTTTCTCTCTCTCTCTCTCTCTCTCTATATATATATATATATATATAGTGACAGATAGGGGTGCTGTCGTCCCCTTGAACCCTCAGACAATGCATCAGACACCAGGTAAAAGTCCAAATATTATTTATTTTAATAATAAAGTGCACAAAGCACCTTCTACTCCACAATACTCCAATAATCAATAATCACAATACACAATCCTCCACTCCCAGCAGCTCAGTCACCCTTCCTCACAACTCGGCTCCTGGCGGACCCCATGGTATCCAGCAGGGCTGTGATGAAAGACTCCAAGTTCCATGATGCCCTGCTGGAATTCGGGGCCCCTCCATGATGCAGGGATGGCTCCATCTGGCGGCTTGGGGGTATTGGCCGGGATAAACTGTTGGCCATCCCTCACAATATATATATTGTGGAAGCTGGCCCAGACACAGACAGGCAGACACATTGACGTCAACTAACACACGTTTATTTGTCATCCTATTTACAAAAGTGCATCTCAAAACCCCCAAAAGTCCCCAAAGTCCAGGCCAACTCAAATGCCTCTCTTCTTCAGGCCGCCTCCTTGCCTCTCCTCCCGAGCTCCATCCTTCTCCACTCCCGACTCAAGCCAACGAACGGCGGGAGGTGGCCCCTTTTATAATCACCCAGATGTGCTCCAGGTGCTTCCCAGCAATGTTCCACTGGCACTCCCCAGCTGCGCACCCGGAAGCACTCTGGGTGTCCCCACTTCTCTTCCCCCCAGCACTCCCTGTGTGGCGGAAGTGCTGAGGTCCAGGGCTCCAATGGCATTGGGGCGCCCCCTGGCGGTGACCATGGGCCCCTACAGGGTTGAGCTTCAAAGCTCTGTATCCGTGTTCTCCATAGGTACCAGGGCATACGCCCCCACGTGGTCGGGGGAAGGCGTAAGCCCTCTTCCGGTCCTCCGGAGCATCCCGGCCTGGTCGGACCCCTCAGCCACCTGCAACAATATATATAATCCGTCTGTCTGTCTTTCTGTATGTCTGTCTGCTTTTCAGGAGAGAACTAATTAACGGATTTAGATTGGGTTTTTTTCTGTAATTTGCTTGAACATTCCTGTTGATTTAGCGACTTCTCTCATCGCGCTAAGTACCATAGTTTGTTTGCTGTACCGATATATTTGCGCAAATCTGTGAGAGAACTACTTAACAGATTTAAATCGAGTTTTTTTCTATAATTTGCTTGAACATTCTACTTGATTTTGTGACTTCTTTCATCGTGCTAAGAATCATAGTTCGCTTGCAGGAGTGATATATTCGTGCTAATCCGAGACAGAGGCTGCGGGCTGGGGGGAGGGGGAAGAGTGACATCAGGAGTAGGAAGCCGACCAGGGCCCTCCTCACTCACGTGCCAGCCTCCGTTCGAGTCGCTCTACCTCTGTGTTGTGGAGTGTACTTTGTCTCCACTTAGCCAGCGATACCTGTTTGTCCTATTTCACTACTACATGGGCAGAGCTGCGGGGGATGGTTAGTCAAAAAATAAAAATAATTTTAATCTTTTCCTAATCCCATCAAGGGCTGTTTCCTGATGTGATTCAATGTTGTCTAACTTGCTAAATCCTGAACAGGGTTGTGGGGGGTGCTGGAGCCTGTCCCACCTAGCGTAGGGCATAAGGCAGGAAAAAACCCTGAATAGATAGATAGATAGATAGATAGATAGATAGATAGATAGATAGATAGATAGATAGATAGATAGATAGATAGATAGATAGATAGATAGATAGATAGATAGATAGATAGATAGATAGATAGATAGATAGATAGATACTTTATTAATCCCAATGGGAAATTCACATTCTTCAGCAGCAGCATACTGATACAATAAATAATATTAAATTAAAGAATGATAATAATGCAGGTGAAAAACAGACAATAACTATGTATAATGTTAAATATTAACGTTTACCCCCCCCCCTGGGTGGAATTAAAGAGTCGCATAGTTTGGGGGAGGAACGATCTCCTCAATCTGTCTGTGGAGCAGGACAGTGACAGCAGTCTGTCGCTGAAGCTGCTCTTCTGTCTGGAGATGATACTATTTAGTGGATGCAGTGGATTCTCCATAATTGATAGGAGCCTGCTGAGCGCCCTTCGCTCTGCCACAGATGTTAAACTGTCCAGCTCCATGCCAACAATAGAGCCTGCCTTCCTCACCAGTTTGTCCAGGCGTGAGGCGTCTTTCCTCTTAATGCTGCCTCCCCAGCACACCACTGCGTAGAAGAGGGCGCTCGCCACAACTGTTTGATAGAACATCTGCAGCATCTTATTGCAGATGTTGAAGGAAGCCAGCCTTCTAAGGAAGTATAACCGGCTGTCCTTTCTTGCACAGCGCATCAGTATTGGCAGTCCAGTCTAATTTATCATCCAGCTGCATAGGGTGAATAGGGTGCCAGTCCATCACAGGGCAAACACACATACACACACTAGGGCCAATTTAATATTGCTGATCTATGTAACCTGCATGTCTTTCGTCAGTGAGGGGAAGCCAGAACACCCAGAGGAAACCCACGCAGAAACGGGTAAACATGTAAACTCCATGCAGGGAGGACCCAGGATGCGAATCCCAGTGTCCTTGCTGTGTCGCAGCAGCACTACCACTGTGCCACCAATGCTACCCTCAATGTTGTATAACATTATAATGTGAAAGCTTTCAAGGGGGTGAATATTTTTACAGTCACTGTAAATATTCTTCTTCTCCCACTTACTGTATATGTCCTATTTTAATATTGAAGTTCTCATGTTCTTACCTTGTCACAGTGCCATTTAACTTTAGCTCTCCTTTGCCATCTTTACACTCCAGATTAAATTGTATATTGTAATTTTGATAATATTGATATCCCATATGGATGCCATCCAAGTATGTGTGCAGTCTCAGGAGGGTTGTAAGTGACAAGATTAAGATGTCCTTCTAGCACGTTTTATTCTTACCTGATGGCATGCTTGTTGTTTGGTATACATCATTCTGCCTAAAAGCCATTTTTTTCTAGTACTGCATGTTTTACTGGCTTACAGTTTACTACTTGTACTGTAATTCGTAAATAAAGTATTATTAAAAATATTTTTTTCCCTGACATTCTTTATTCTTTACAACAGTAGTACTAGGGTGTTGTACCATGTTAGCCATTATGAATGTAGTGAAAAGTCAAGCAAAATGACACCTTTTATTGGCTAACTGAAAAGATTACAAATACTCAATACTCAGATTACAATATTCAAGCTTTCGAGGCAACTCAGGCCCCTTCTTCAGCCAAGAAGGGGCCTGAGTTGCCTCAAAAGCTTGCATATTGTAATCTTTTTAGTTAGCCAATAAAAGGTGTCATTTTGCTTGACTTTTCACTACATTCAGTACAACAGAAAAGAGTTAGAACAGTGTGAATTTGGGAATAGATGTGACTGCTTTAAACTAGTTAAACACTTCAGAAAATAAAGGATAAATGGACTATAGTGATGTTTCCTTCAGTGGGTGAGTGAACCCTGCTGAATTCATTTCACCTCAAGTTCAGCAAAATCGTAGAAATGTTTGTCGAAATCCATTGAAACCTTTGGGGAAGTTTAAACTAAACTAGTATTAAGTGCATTATAATGGTAAAATGGTCTATTAAATGACTAGAGAAGCATCTGATAACTATGCTGGAGGCAAAAAATGTGACTTGAGCTAAAAGGCAGCAGTGCTAACCACTGCACACCATGCCTCCCTAGGATAAAATTAATCAAATTAAATATCAGAGCAGTAAAATGTCTTGAAGACAGTGGCAACAGGAGCAGGGTGCCTGAATTCACTACGTCTTGGCACACATATATATTATAGCAAGTGATCACTTATTTCAAATAGAAAAGTATAGTTTTTTTTTTTTTTTTAATTTTCCCTGATGGTTTTAATTATTCACTGCTGCTACTACTAAATGGAGCGCAATGCTAAAACACACGGATTCTTCATTCCTTCCTGATTGCATCAACTGCACAGCACTCTAGGTAATACTACTAGGGGGCTTCGCCCCCTGCTCGCTTCGCTCGCCAACCCCCATGTTTGGTTAATTGGATATACAATTTTACGTGTTTTTTTTTGGAATTGTTTAAATTTCATTATTTTCACTTTTACTTTAAAGCTTCATTAAAAACAATATTTTTTGGAGACACATTGTGACAACGCAACGTATAACTGCCCGTGAGTGAATATTGTTTCTGTTTCTGTAATAAATAATCCGAGTTTTTCTGTTTGTCCCTGTGATTTATTGATTGTCATAGCAAAAGCTATTCTCATGGTAAACTGTAAACATTTTACTACGAATGGCATATCACGATCTCCTTTGGTGTGTAATGTTCCTCGCAGGAATATATACAACACCTTTCTTGTTGCCTGTTAAAATTTGCATCGCTTCTCCGAGATCATCAATATACACCCGACCGAATTGTGTACTCTTTGAAATTTAACTTGTCGTTCCTTTAACT
Organism: Erpetoichthys calabaricus; assembly: GCF_900747795.2. NCBI lineage: Eukaryota > Metazoa > Chordata > Cladistia > Polypteriformes > Polypteridae > Erpetoichthys > Erpetoichthys calabaricus. Next base: position 46,330,409 of record NC_041394.2, read on the forward strand.
GTTGTGGGTCCACAGATTCTCATAGCATATGGTCCATTATTGTGTAAATCCACGTTTTGTCCATTGAATGATGCGAATGCGAAAAGACTTTGTTGTCTACTCTTTTTTTCAGACCTCAATTTCCATCCATCCATCCATTTTCCAACCCGCTGAATCCGAACACAGGGTCACGGGGGTCCGCTGGAGCCAATCCCAGCCAACACAGGGCACAAGGCAGGAACCAATCCTGGGCAGGGTGCCAACCCACCACAGGACACACACACAAACACACCCACACACCAAGCACACACTAGGGCCAATTTAGAATCGCCAATCCACCTAACCTGCATGTCTTTGGAATGTGGGAGGAAACCGGAGCGCCCGGAGGAAACCCACGCAGACACGGGGAGAACATGCAAACTCCACGCAGGGAGGACCCGGGAATCGAACCCAGATCCCCAGGTGTCCCAACTGCGAGGCAGCAGCGCTACCCACTGCGCCACCGTGCCGCCCAGACCTCAATTTGTCCTGGTATTTTTTCAATTACACCTGGTTCTGATGATTAATCACCTTTTGTTTGCGGTAATGCAATCGTTTCTATCTTTTCTTTGATACTGTAGTGACTGACATGATAAAGTGTCACAAAAGTTTTACCTGAACAATCGCTGACTTTCTAACCCCAAACACAACTTTCTAGCACCCTCTCCAACGCCCCCCCTTACCGCATGAAATCAATACCCCGCTATCAGTCCTCCGTGCACTTAACCTTTTAACCGCCAACTCCCTAAATATTCCCTATGCCAGGAGAAATCTGAACAATTTTCGTTTTTTTACTTTACATTTATTCAAGCAGTATTTACCTGCTGAAATACCTGCTGAAATACCTGCTGAAATGTTTCAAATAAATGGTCAATCAAAGGACACATAGCTTGAACAAGCGGTCACGGTTTGGATCTTTCATATCTGGCTCAGATAACGGGCAGCAGTCCAGTTGAGATGCTGGGGATACACCCACTCATTGCCATCATCCGATGCGTCGTCATTCACAGTATCATGCAGCGCACGTTGCTGATCATCATTGTCGCTAAAATCTTCTTCAGAACTGCTACAATCATGATCAGAATTATTGTCCAAAATCGCCTGCAAAACCTCACTTGAAGTCAGTTTACGTTTCGCCATATTCACAGCTTTCACTTTCGAATCACATCACGTGATCGGCCAATACAAGCGCAGAGTTGTCGAAATACAACGTAGTAATAATACCCACGGCAAACTGTCAGTTATACTACGCGCCAGGCATTCACATAACCACAGGCAAATGTGCCGGATAATTCCGGCAGTAAGTCGTCAGCAATAAAGCTACGATGCCGGATATATCCGGCAGAGGGCGGTTAAGGGGTTAAAACCAAAAAGCCCTCAACCTGGGTGGGACGCTACAATACTTTTGAATTTTACTGCTTTCATATTCTGTACCTTTGTCTGCATGTGTATCGCGCCATCATTTGTTTGAGCCTTTCGAATTCCACTGCTTTTATAATCTCTTATCTGCCTTTTTTTCTCTCCAATGCCTTTGGGTCTCTTTTCTCCGTATTGTCCTTATAAGTTTTCTATGCGCTGAGAGCACATGATTTGTGTGTACTATGTGCTTTTACACGATTGATTTTTTTTTGATCGGTGTGCTCTTATATATTCCGTACTATCTTTGTGGACCTTTGCGGACCCCGTAGTGTCTTACGTTTGACCCTGGGGTGCAGTGCAGAATCCTCTTTTCTGTGTGGCTGTGTCGTTAATCGTTAGCTATGGGCGCGTTGTTTATCCAGGCGGGCTCGTGTTTGTATATCTGTCAGTCGAGCTCGTTCATTTTGAACCCGTGCCTGCTTTGCTTCCGCAGTGTCAGACGCGCGTTGTAGGCGCCTGCGTTCATTGATCTTATCCAGGTGGGCTCATGTGTGTATCATTGAGATGTATTGTGTTTGAATTTGGTGTAAAGCGTTCAGCGGTTTGTACAATCTCAAGCAGCACATTATTCCTAACTTCACTCCGCAGTAGTGCCACTCACAATATGGCGGTTGTTTTATTTGCTATTTCTGTTAGTTGAGCTATACGCGCCTGCGCAGTATGTCTCATGGTCCCATCGCCGTGTACCTGCGTCCATGCCATCCGGTTTACCATTCTCGGTTAGTAATATGGATTAAAGGGGTACACTTATGTATTACACCTTGGTCACATACAAGTCCATACAAAAAGACATTATCTTTAAGACACAAATACACCTACACATTACCAGTTTACTTTTGTGTGTACATTTTGTGTTAAATCGTATCCACAATTTTGTCCTAATTTTTACCTCATGGTCAAACAGTTCTTAATAAATCTATACCAGAAGAAGAATTTAATCTCCTATACTGGTTGATACTACCAGGATCAGCATTATATACTCAGGTGGGCTGGCCCATCCAACTACTACTACACCTCTGTGATGTCATGTTGGCCTTGCAAAACATCATAGGGTGCTGGGAAAAAACATTTTTTATTTTATTTGTTTTTTTTTTAAGCTGGTCGCATGGCATATTATTCAGGAAATGATTACGTGAAGAAGGTCACCAGCAAACCCAGCAAATTTGATATACACTGGTGGACTAAGGTGTGTGAAAGTGGATCAGGGAGCAGCTAATGTCTTACCCTTGTTAATATCTCCTAGACCACTAGAGCATATGGGAGGTTAAATTCGCAGAATTATTGGGGAGGACCAGGCTGTCTGTCCTCCTCAATCACGAGAAGTCTGCAGACATTTGGAAAGTGCAACTCTGGGGTACCTGCAGACCTTTGAGTGCTGGCCAAGTAATCCGAAATCATTTGAAAAGGCTCACCCAGATAGGATTCTTGACCCGGCCTAAAAGGCTCCTGCAGTCAGTATACAGAGGGTCTTGGACGGCACTGCTATGTGGCTAAACAATTAAAGGAGACTAGAGGTGAACAAGTATGTATGGGGTAAATAGGAAGGTCAGAAGGCCTATGTTTTTGTTATTTTTAAGACCCTATGTGTTTGTGGGATACATGTTTTGACTGTTCGCCTCATTTGGGTAATAAAACCTTCTTTTTTGTTTCTTCTGTTCTTTTTGGTCATTTGGGGCAAAGAACAAACACTTCTTTACATGTGCTAGTATTGTGGCACTGCTGCCTCACTTCTGAAGAGTCTTGTGTTCTAGTCCTGCTCGAGCCATCATCTGTGTGGAATTTTCACATTCTCCTCCTGCACGTGATGTTCATTGTAAAGTATCTTAGTTTCTCTCTACATTCAAAAGAAGTGAAAATTAGAATATTTATTAATTCTGTATTTACTCCATTTGATTGAATGGGGTTTAAAGAGTTAGCAGGCCTAACAGTAGAATGGCGTCTAATCTAAAGTTAATTCCTGCTTTGTGTTAAAGTCACCAGGATAGACTCTGGTGCCCAGTGCTCTTGTATTGGGTCAAATTGGTTAAAAGTGAATAGATGTAATTTAATAGTAATGAATGTTCTTGTTTACAGTTTAGTTGTCTCTGTAAAAATAAATTGTTTATGATCTTGAAGTTAATGTGTAGGTAATTAAATGATTTAGTATTCCCAAATTCACTAAGTTGAAATAATGGGGTTCTGGTTTGATGTATAATGATATATCTGTGATAATTTTATGTTTCGAACTTACTCATTCCTAAACAAGCACTTTCTCTTCATATTGTGGCATATAAAAAATGAAATGTATAGAGTGGGCATCCTTATTCTAAAATCCAATTTTATGTTTACATTTACATTTATTTTCATTATTTGCTTAGCAGATGCTTTTTTCCAAAGTAATGTACAAAAGAGGTCAACATAATTGAGTAAGCATCAATCTGGGAGACTGCCTTGGAACAAGTGTTACAGGGCAGGCTGTAGGCATTGCAATTAAATATGCCATGTTACAGGCATTTAATCAAATTTGTGGAAATGGTTAACAACAAGTAAAAATGACAGAAATTAATCTTAACTGTACCGCTGAAATTTTTTTGTAACAGCTTTTGTAATGAACACACCTGTCTTGAAAATAATATGCCCCAAGTCTCCACACTGATTCAATTAAAGTGGTACTGCAATTACTGTATCCTGCTGTCATATTCGAAATTTTCAGTATTTCAGCCCTGGTCCTGATGCTCTTAAAAAATAATTTTAATATGAATGTTGACGCAATTCATACTGCACATTATTGCAGTCTGCTTTTTAAGGATCACTTAAGCCCCTCTAGGATACTCTCACTAGCAGTGTGCCAGTCATCAGGCAGACTTAATAGAAGGTCGCTGCAGCAGATGAAAATGAGTCATACAAGCAGTCCCCAAGATGGGAAAACCAAACACAGATATTTGAATTACACTGTTTAATCTAGGCTATAATATTTTTAGCAGAGTGTAAACTTTTGTGCAGCTCTTGCAGCAGAGCGGCTTATGCTACACCATAGTTCATAAGTAAGTGGTGTCTGTTAAAGTGCAGCCAAGAGTATGCTGTCAGTCCATCTGGTAGCACCAATTTCCATTTTATATGTTGTAAGAATTCTGGCTGAATAAAACAAGACTTCACTGGCATAGTACATGAAGCAGCAACTTGAAAACATTCTATCTGTGACATGATGTTTATTTTTCATATATATGTCTTTTTCATATATGGAATGCTTTGTATTACCCAAAGTTTGGAAATATGCCAGGGGGAACACTCCTGTTTCCACAATACAGTAAATCCCATTACTACTAATGATTAATTATGCTGCAGTCTACCATGGTCACATAAGCGTTAAAGAATATGAAGTACGTATCTCTGCTGTTTTGTGGCAGACTATTTCCCCAGTTTGCCTAATATGTAGCTTATGCTATACAGTTACATGCATTTCTGTTGTCTAGCACAAGTGCTCTGACAATGGTATAAGCCAGACAAAAGTAAACTATAAAACACATCTTTTGGTATTGTCAGAAGAGTGTCTCTGTCAAATCCAGTGCATAATAAACAGGCCAAGAGTGTTTATAATGATATAAAAATAGAGCAGCTTGATTTATGAAAATGATAAGGAAATGGGGAATCCAGGGAAAAAAAAAACACCTAACTAGACTTTAACTGGTTTTGTCATATGTGTCAGGGGAATGTTGCCCTGTTTCCTGTCATTTTTTAAGCTTCCTTTCTATCATGCTTCCATTTATTGATTTCATGGCTGTTATCCTGTTATGTTTTGGCTAGCATTCCTCCTGGGCTGGTGCTGAAATTTCTTTTTTAAGTCTTTCTGCCCATGTTTGATTCATGTATTTGTGTTAATATTGTTATTTATGTTAATTGTTTGCATTATTCAGTTTTATTTATTTGCTTTCTGTATTATTTAATTTCTTTGTGTCTATAATTGTTCTGTGCAAGAGATGGGGCCACTTGTCCATCACTGACAAGGGACTGCCCTCTGCCCTATAAAGGCTGAGCAAACAAACACACAGTCCCTAGTAGTACATTGTGCATACACTGGCCTCTGGAGAGTTCTCTTTTGATTGGTTTGGTGGCAACTCGGCAAAGAAACAAAGAGACTTAGCGAAATACAACTCGCGACATCCTTTACCAGTTAGGTAATAGTTAGGTTCAAAGAGATTTTTAAATTATATTTATATGACAACGTGACTTAAAATGTTGAAAATAAATATATATAATTGAAGAACGAACTTTATTCTGCAGATGGAACAAACTCTATCTTACATTATCTTCTGCAACCAAAATTGCTAATCCTTTATATAAATTGTATTGATTGTAAACGTATGATAACGTTATTTAGAACACAAAAGGTGACCTGTGAGTACGGCTTAAGGAATATCTTTACTCTTAACCTATTGGGACTTTCATAAAGCAGGTGATTCTGTGGATTTTCCGGCGCCCTACGTTGTCATTTAAATATCATTAAAAAATCTCTTTGAACCTAACTATTATCTAACTGGTAAAGGATGTCGCCGAGTTGTCTTTTCGCCAAGTTGTCTTTCGTCCAGTTGTCTTTTCACCCAGTTGTCTGTTGCCCAGTTGCCCCTGAACATTTTTGATTATTGCTGTGCACTGGATTTTGACTGATTTGCTGTGTTTTTTAACATCACTTGGGAACTGTCAATTTAGTACTTGTTTGCCACTGGATCACCTATTTTTGAAGGCATCATCTTCTGTGCTTTTTGTGCTCCTTTGTTACACTGCATTTTTGTGTAATAAAACTTTCATTTTTATAAAGATTCTTCATTTGTCCTTTTTGTTGTAAAAGCTAAAAGTTGATGGACTCTCCCACTTGTGGGGCTTTTTTTGACACTTCTTGGGACTTTGTTTGGAGGAACTCCTTCTTTTCCTTCTTGCTGCTTGAGCACTTGCCACATCAAATCTCCTGTGCCAAGTGTTAATTTTAACTGTCATGTACTAAGAAGCACCTCTGGGGGTCTTTTCTGCCCACTGCTATCAGGCAATTCAATACTTCTACCTAGTGTACTCATTAATTTTATTTATTTATATATCAATTGATTGATCAATTGACTGTACTATCTGCCCTGTGAGTCTGTATCCTTGTTTTTCATGTTTTTGTTTCAGTATGCATTTGAATTTTCCCATGGGATTAATTAAATTTATCTAATCTAATCTAATCTGATATATGTATGAAATTTTTTAGTAATTCATTGGACTTTAAAAAGCAACAGGGCATACATATTGTGAGATGTGAGTCCCTGTCTGGCACCCCAAAACACGAGGCTGAGTCTCAGTACTTTAGCAAAACCATCTTTATTCATCTTGAAACAGGAACAACACAGTTATTTATTGTAGCGGATCACACACAGACACAGCAGTCAGGCAGGGTTGTGGCTGGGTTAGTGGCCAAGTAATACTGTTCCCTCCAGTTATAATGTTCCTTGCATCACCCATTCATTATAAGTAAAAATTATTTTTACTTATAAGAAACTATTTTGCAAAGTTTTCTTAGAAATTTAGTTTTTCCCACAACCCTGTCATTTGTGTTGCCGTCGTCATGACATGCTATGACTATTAACCCAACAAGTATCCACTGTTGCTTATTGTTCTCTTTTTTCCATATAGGTGTCTTCACCACCCAACAAGAGGGGGGGGTCTCCTTTGGTGAATCGAGCAAGTACAGTTATCAGTGGGGGATGGGGGAGGGGGGAGTAATTGAGCACAATCGTCACTTCATGACCACCACAGTCCATTACCATTATAAATAATAGCAGCTTGTGTCCCACCAGCAAAAGCCCCAGTGGATGACAAACATTGCCCTAAATTTACATTTACAAACTATCATTTACAATTGTGAATTTCCCATTGGGATTAATAAAGTATCTATCTATCTATCTATCTATCTATCTATCTATCTATCTATCTATCTATCTATCTATCTATCTATCTATCTATCTATCTATCTATCTATCTATCTATCTATCTATCTATCTACAAACTATGATTGCCACTTCAAAGCAGTACTGTGATACACTCTGCCACAGTATGTTGTTTCATGGTGGTTCCATTTTGTTTGTTTTATTTGTGTCCCCTTTTTTTGTGTGTTTAATGTGATCTGGTTACCAAGTTGTTGCTCTGTAAGATCAACCCAAACGTGTGCAGTTCATGACATCAGCAGCTCAAAGGTATACTTGTCAGCACTGTGCACTTCCTTGGTTAACAGGTTTGTGAATAATTAAAGAAAAACCTCTAGCATTCATTGATTAGTCTTTTCTGATATTCTGTGTAGGAATTCTTACCGTTTTCAAATATTTACCTTTAGATTTGGCATAGGTTAGGGTGAGGGTGTTGAGAGGATGAGCAGCTCATAAACTTCTTGGAGTAACTATTATTGATGAAATAAGTGAACAGAACACATCTCAGCTGTTGTCAAAAAAGCTCACTAACACTCACCTCAAATGTCAGATGAATGCTCTCATTTCTTCATCTGTCCTTTCGAACTTTTACAGGTGCACTGTGGAGTCCATCCTCACTGGCTGCATTGCATCCTTGTACCTCACCTGCTCAGCTCAGGACTGCCAAGAACTACAGAGGTGGTGAAGGTGGCAAAGAATATTACTGGGATCTTCTTTTTGGGACACATGCTATCATTAATTGCTTTACAAAGGCAAACAGGATGATTAAATTCCTCAGTCATACTGCACAGCCACTTTTCTCACTCCTCAATTCTGGTAAATGGTACAGGACCACTGGCACTCACACTAGTCAGTTTGGGGAAAATTTCTCCCCACAATTTGTAAGGTTGCTCAAGAGTCAATCATAATAAAAATACAAGAATATAACCAACAGTCTGCATAAATATATAATATTTGAAAATATAGTACGTATTGTATTCAGTATATACAGTGTATTATATTGCAACAACACTGACAAGTTACATCAAGTCACCCAAGTATAAACTGGCATTACATCATCAGTGGAAGGGATGCCTATATAAATACAATGTGTGCAAAGCTGAATGCTTTTCCAAGTAGTGCAGCAGTCCTTTTAAGGGTAGTGAGCCACCTCAAAGAGCCATGTAAAGAGCAGAGAATCCATCCACTGCACCTATGCTACATTGGTGTCAGAAATGGAATAAGAAGACCTACAGTCCGACTCAGCAAAGCACCTCAGTGATCTTACATAGACCTGTTTGACTCTTCGGAGGAGTCGCTGGAGAGTCTTGAGGCTCAAATCCATAATCTGGAGTGCCATTTACAGCTGCAGTACAGGGGGCGGTAAAACAGCCGTGAGACTGCTACCTCTGCTGCTCCACCACCGCTTCTTCAACTGCTAAGGTCTATTAGCTTGAGTGTGCAGACGCTGGTGGAGCTTTGGGCTTCTGGAGCTGGGAAAAAGTGTGGCAGATTGAGTTGTCACTGAGCACAAGTGAGCCAAGAGAAGCAGAGCCAGTGGTAAAAATGCACAGGCAAAGGGCATGGCAGATCATAGAGGCATTGTGAATTGGTGGTGCAGGGAGTGTCTCAAAGCTGAGGTCCAGACCTGGAACATGGTTTGCAGTTCCAGTTCAGTGAAGGCAAACCTGCATCTCCACACAAGGAGGTTTGCCTGCTTGCTTACAACTGACCAGTGCTGAACGCCTCTGCTGCACCCACCACATGACAGTGCAGCACTCAATATCTTAGTTGTGCTATTTGACAACACAGCACTCACCAATAGCTGCATGACTGAAGTGATAAAGAAGACCATGCTGACATTTCAATGAGTTTGTTTGCCATTGCAAGGTGTTGGAAGTGGTTACTGGGGACAACGACTTCAGCGGGAGGGCTATGTAACGGCACTGACAAATTACATCAGCCAGGGATGAGTCACCCAAGTATAAGCTGGCATTATATCACCAGTGGTGGGACACCTATATAAATGGCAAGCCTACAATGTCACAGGCTTTTTCCAACTAGTGCAGCAAAATGTGAGCAGTCCTTTTAAGGATAGCAAGCCACCTCAAAATTCTGTGTAAAGAGCTGAGAATCCATCCATTGTGGTTCCTGGCGCCGACGGTACAATATGTTGAATGTTATGTATAATTTTTAAAATTTATTTATAATTGTGTTTTTGTTAACTGTTCTAAGAAGATATGCAAGTAAGAATTTCATTGTACTCAGTACACATGGACATAAACGACTTACCTATTAAGAAAAAGTCTACTGCTGTACCCAGGGAGTGTCCAAAATTGAACTAGGAAAAACCAGGCGTAGATTGTGGATGGATGTCTTAACTTGGCTTCATCCTAATTCTTTTTAGTCTTTTTATCTTATCCTAGGCCTAAACCTGAACACAGGTATTGTTATGAAGTCACACCTAATACATTATTTTAAATTATCTAGTGAATTGTTGACATACGCTTAATTATAGCTTTCTCTTGTTTAAGCCTCGTGCCTCCTGCTTGGCCATTAAATCTTTCAGCCAACTCTGAGTAAGATTTCACAGAAATGCTAATAGAAGGAACAGAAAACATGAGAAATAGTAATTGCAACAATTCTTAAGAGAGGCAGTATTTCAAAGAATGTAGAATACTCCAGTGCTGTCAAGGGTAGAATTAAGATGACAGTTTGGAGAATCATCAACATAATTTGCAATATGGTACTTAGAATTATGGTAATTGAGTGATGAGTCAATGTGGCAGGAGAGTACATGGAATAATGAGTCATAAGGCAATACAAAAAACATGAAGAGAGATAAAACAAACAAAACACGTTAAAAAAATAGTAGTTGTACAGCCTTAAGAGACGAGACAATATTAGAATAATTAAATAAGTGGCAGTGCTAAGAATATGACTTATATGTTATTAAGAATAACAGGTGCCTAGTGGTACTCTGCTAGGAATATTTATATTTCTAGTTAAAGTAGAAAGTGTAACATTAAGCAAAAGAAATTAAGTAAAGTAGCATATTTGTGAATCTCAGGAGTTTTGAGATACAGATTTAATCTAAGGATATTTTGCACATTAACTTCTACCAAGTTTAAACTTATTGTGCACGTGTTTCAATATTATTCTTCTATTTCAAGAATTGCTCCAAAAATACACAGTAGAGAGACTGTAGAATTTCTGTGGAAGTATCTTTAACTCTCACTGTGTCACCCCTGCACTAAAGTGTTTAGGATTACAAATGTTTATTATTTCAAGGGGTGGCACAGTGTCTAGTTTTCCAGTTACTCAGTACAGTGTGTGGCCCAGTTAAAATTATGAACTGCTGATTTTTGTGTGTTAATGTAGCACATTTTTTTATTTTGATCTAATCACTATATGACATAAAAATCTAGAAAATCAATGTTTTATATTTGTCAGTGCCACATGGGTTGGACAGGCATCCCGATCAGAGAAGGGGATGATTCCTTACCTGGACAGGAGACTCCAAATAGACACCTGGGCATCCTGACTAAGAGAAAGGAAGTAGCCAGACCCGGAAGTGATGGCTAGAAGAGATGGACGGACAGCCCATCAGTTGTGAAAGACACTACAGAGGATGTGTTATTCCCCCAGGACACTAGATGGCAGCAGCCCTCTGTATCAATGCCCATTTGGGAACCAGCAGGGAATGCTGGGAGTTGTAGTACGGCAACATAGCCCTGCTGGGGACCATGGGTGCCGCAAGGGGGCGTTGTCTGGAGATGAGTGCCTCAATTTATGGTATGTTCGTGTGACCCAGAAGTACTTCCATCAGGCAGTCACCCTGGCACCAGAAGTACTCCCGGGTCCTTAATAAAAGGGACTGCACTCCCTTATCCAGGTGAGTAGGAGCTAGGAGGATGCAGAGAAATACTCAACTGGAGGAGGGCAGTGCAGTGGTGAGAAGAAGAGAGATATTGAAAGGAGAGAGGGAACCTGTGTATTTGTGCTTGTGCTGCTGTTGGTGGTATTTGGTGAATAAACCTTCCATTATTTGAACCCGGGACTCTTTGTATGTTTGTGTTTTGGGGTTTGGGGCTCACTGATGCCCCTGGTTCTATAACATATTATATTACTGGTAACAGCTGTGGGGAACAGCCCGGACACAGACAGGTAGACATGTTGTTTAAACCACACGTTTATTCACAACTACTATTTACACTTATCGTGAGCACAGTCCCAGTGCCGCAGTACCAATCACCCCTTCAGTCCTGGCCACAACACAATGCCTTCTCTCAGTCTCTGGTCCGCCTCCACTCCTCTCCACCAAGCTTTGTCCACTTCCACCTGACTCTTGCCCTTGACTGGAAGGAGGCGACCCCTTTTATTCACCCCGGAAGGACTCCAGGTGCATCCTGAGGGGCTCTGTAGCCACAACCCTGTATGGCGGAAGCTCTGACGGTACATTCGGAAGTCCTCCGGGTGTCCCCAATCCTCTTCCCCCCAGCACTTCCGGGTGTGGCGGAAGTACTGAGGTCCAGGGCTCCCAAGGCATCGGGGCGCCCCCTGGTGGTGACCACGGGCCCCTACAGGGTTGAGCTTCCAAGCTCTGTACCCGTGGTCCCCAAGGTAACCAGGGAGGACGCCCCCTCGTGTCCTGGAGGAGGCACAAGCCCTCCTCCGCTCCTCCTCCACACAGCTCATAGTCTCCAAAGCTCATGTCTGTTTTCTCTGGGTCTCCTTTTTCCTCTATCATCCCAAAGACATCCAGGTTTGGTTTAGTGGCATGTTTAACTTGACCTGCTAGAAGTAAGTGTGTCCTGTAGTAAACTGCTCCTGCTTAATGCTTTGTGCAACATGCTACTATCTGTAACTTTTTAAAGCTAATAAAAATCATCCTGCTTGAAAATGTTCACATTTTATTGTTATATAAAACTGAATACAATGGATTTAATTTGGTATTTGACACAGGTCAACAGGAAAAACACTCCCTAATGTAAAAGTGAACACAGATCTCTGCAAAGTGGTCTAAGTAATTACAATCCTAACCCACAAAACAACTGATCTCCTAAATATGCACCCCTTGCAACTCAGTATTTAGTAGATGTACCTTTACCAGCCATGACAGCATTTAGTCATGTGCATAGGTCTCTGTCAGTTTTGCATGTCAGCTTTTCTCCATTCTTCTCTGCAAAACTGCTCAAGCTCTGTCAGTCTGCATAGTGATTGTGAATAAACAGTATTTTTCAAGTCCAGCCACAAATTCTCAACTTTGCCACTCCAGGGGCCTCATAAACTGTGCATGCGCAGAAAAAAGTTGTGTATGCCCGTTTTCACACTCACATCACAATATATAAAAAACAAACTTGCCATAAAGCCATGCACATTCTCACACCAGCTCAATCCATTGCGTACACAAGTTTTTGGCTCGGTTTAGCAAACTGCCGTCACCCAGCATCAAAGCAGTACTACTGTCCCGGTGTGGTTTCCCTTTATTTTTTAAATCTACACCCCTGATGCAGTTTTATCAAATACACTGAAATTAACCGCATATCTTTTATAAATTTAAGGCATCTGATTGTAATCAATCTGTAAAAATATAATGGTGCACAGAACAGCCAAACTATTCCACTGCCATGGCTGCTTTAGTGTTGTTAGAAGACATCGCAAATGGAAGGATTAGAAGAGAATGCGTATCCAGAGATCATACTGATTTCTTGGCACATGATGATGACTGGCTTCTTAGTCATTTTCGATTTCCAAGAGCTATCTTCTTGGAGCTGTGTGCTGAACTGGGGCCGGCTTTACAAAGGCAGACTTTGAGGAATTGTACTCTAGCTGCTCCTTTGCAAGTTCTGTCCACTCTCGGGTTTTTAGTCACAGGAGCTTTTCAACGTGAACTTGCTGACCAATCAGGTATTTCACAAACATCACTGAGTCATGCCAGCTGTATAGGATGGTATTATCCGCTTGTCATCCAGATAGATAAGATTTCCTTACATTGTGTTTGAACTGGAAAACATAAAAGTGCAATTCGCAGCATCATCCGGTTTTTCAAATGTAATCTGAGCTGTCAACTGCACGCACATTGCTATTGCAATGGCGCTGGACAAGTTACATTAACTAGGAATGAATCACCAAAGGAATGATCTGGCATTACATCATATATAGTTGGAGAACCTATAAAAATAGCAGCTCTGCATAGTCGCAGGTGCTTTTTCCAACTAGTGTGGCAAAAGGCAAACAGTCCTTTTAAGGATAGCAAGTCACCAGAAAAGAGCCATTTATTTTTTAACCAATTCATTTAATTTGTAGTCAATATCACATAGTACAGCCCTTATATTCTAAGTTAATTGGCCACATCTCATATAGCATCCACTATTGCATTTTATGACTCCAGAACAACGTCTGTCAGCACACAGCCAGAAGGTCTCCTGGAGGTTTCCGAGGCAGAGGTGTGTGTGCAGCAGCACCATCAAGACGTGGATTAATGTTCTCGGCACCAAGGGTTAGCTATTGTCTGAAACAGATTAAACAGACAGTGGGCTGCAACGTACTATTTTACATCGACTTTGATATCTGACCACTTCTTTTTTATTTCGGGCACTTCACAACTTTCTGAACTTGAACTCTGGAGTGTCTCTGCCATGCTACCAGTACATCAATTTCCTTTTGTTGTTTATACCATTGCTTAAGCCAACAAATAGTAGGTTTTTCCTTTCCTCCACTTCGTATTTGCTGAAATTATTTTTTTCCATGTGCTTTTGCCATTGCCTTTTAACAAAGCACTGAAGAAAAGGGTCTATTTATATTGATTTGCATATTAAACTATGTGAAATTCTGGGTGGAGTTGGGGTGGGGCTGTAAGTGTGAGCATGTGCATTAAATTTCACGTTCGTTGGGATTTATAAAGGGAAAGTGTGTGGAACTTGGCGTACACACAGATCTATGCATTTGGATTTTTTGTGCGTATGCACATTTCCACTTTTGTCCGTTCGCCATGTTTTAGCCTGAATTCTGCACATGGCATTATACATGAGGCCCCAGAACATTATCATTGTTTTTAAGCTGTGTCTGTGTAGTATTGGCTTTATTCTTATGGTTGTTGTCTTGCTGGAAAACAAATCTTCTCCCATGTTGCTGCTTTCTTGCAAACTGCATCATATTTTCCTCCAGGATTTCTCTGTATTTTGCAGAATTTATTTTCTCCTCTACTGCTCCAGAGAAGCATCCCCACAACCTGATGCTTCCATCCTTGTGCTTCATGGTGAAGATGGTGTGTTTTTCATGATGTGTAGTGTTCAGGTAATGCCATACATGGTATTTAGTCTGATGGCCTAAAAGATCAATTTTATTCTCATCAGAACAGAGAACCTTTTTTTAGCTGACTTTAGAGTTTCTGTGTGCCTTCTGGAAACCTCTAACTAAGATGTCATGTGTATTTCTTTCTAGCATTGGCTTTCTCTTTGTCCCATAAAGCTGTGACTGGTGAAGCACCTGGGCAACAGTTGTTGTCTGCAAGGTCTCTCCAATCTCAACCAATGTAGCTAGTATCTCCTCCAGAGTTCTCAGAGATCTCTTGGTGGTCGCCATCTCTAGTCTTCTTCTTAAATCTCTTCATGATTGTCCTAACTCTACTCCAAAGAATATTCAGTGACTTGCATATTTTCTCGTCTCCATTCCCTGACTTGTGGTTTTTAATCACATTGGTGTGTTTTTTTGTCTTCATTATATCCACCATACTGACTTCCAACAAGCTGGACCTTCCCGATAAGGTGTATTTAGACTATACTCAATTCAAACCCCAGACAGGTGATCTCATTGAACTTTCAAACTAATGATGTGACTTCTAAAACCACTTGGCTGCACCAGTAAGGATTTAGGTGTAAATACTTATGCGATCAATCACTGTGTTTTTCATATTTCTAATTAAATTAGACCACTTTGTAGAGATACATTTTCATTTTGATATTAAAGAGTCTTTTTATGTCGATCAGTGTCAAAATTCCAAATTAATTCTAAGCTGAATAATAGTAAAATACAAAATCTTCCAAGGGGGTGAATACTTTCTATAGACGCTGTGTCTGTGGATGGATTCTTTTTGAAACTAGTATATAAAAATGGTCTACATGAATCTAAATCATTATGAATCTTTATCTCTTAATGACATGTCAGCAGTGGACAAAAAACTGAAAACCGTTGATAAAACAAGAAAAATAAAATGTACTGAAAGCAGATCCTGACTTTTATGAAGCAGTTCGCATTTTAGCTGTGGCTCATGTGTAAAAATGCTGATCAGGACTTACTTCATTTAATTATGCAAACATGGTTAGCAGACAAGGCTGGTGACATACACAGTTGATTGTTGGAACATTTTCAGAAGCAGCTGTAGTAATAAAGAAAGCTCAACTCACTGATGTTTCACGATTTTCAGTCTAAGACGACTGCAGCATGAAAATGAAAAAGTATATAAAAGCAATTGGCATCTGTGGTTGGGAAATAAAATTTCCACATCATGATGTCAAATTAGTTAGTGTAAAACATAAGACAAGCAAGCACTTAAAATTAAAGTTAGTTATATGTGTCTGCTATTTTCTAATCGCTTTTAACACTAAATAAATTAAATGAAAATTTCATTTTAAGGTATAAGAGAAGGATGCTATAATCGGGTTGCAGGATTGTAAATAAGCAAATCTTACAATTAGTTTACTGTGATTTGAAAAGGGTTATTCCTGCCTGTCATGGCTGTTGTGAAAGACTTCAGAGCTCTGCCTTTCACAGCGACAACATGAGATTATTAACTGATCGACCTTCATTTACTTCTGCCTCTCTTAATAACTGAGATCTTAGTGATACAGTAAATGCAACTCCACTTTCAGTCCAGAGAGAAATATCAAAATGTTTTTATTTTTGAAAATTCCATGCCTGTGCCCAACCTGAAGATGTTTTGGTTCTGCAAAGTTTGGTTACTGTACCTAATCCAGAAGAAGAATCATTTTTCTTCTTTTTTGAATTCACTTTCTGTTCCCAGTGTCATAGAAGGCAGGGTTGGGCTGGCACCTGAGCCAAGAGGCCATTATAAGGGATAGGGAGTGAGAGCCTTCTTCGCAGAACCATAAGTTCCACTGTACACTGGGAGGCAGTATCCTTCTCATGGAACTCCTATTTTGACACCTGAAGGGCTCCATTGAAGTTGTAGTTCAAACGGGCAGCCCTGTTGGGGTCCTTGAGGTACCACTGGAGGGAGCTTGTAGGGTGAAGCTCCTTTGTCATGCACAGGTTCCTGACTACTGTGCTAACATGCTGGAAATGCACCACGTATGGCTTAAAAGAAGCTCTTCCACCTCAGCCAGGTGAGTCAGAGTTGGGAGAGGAGTTTGACAAAGGAGAGGGAAAAAGGAGAAACTGTGTATTGCTACATGGATGAAGTTCTTGTATATAACATCTTTCTGGACTGCTGAGATTTACAACGGGTACTGTTATCAATAATAATAATAACAGTGTCATGCACAGTTATGTTTGGTGTTTGGGGTGTAAGATAACCCCTATATGCCACACCAGCTAAACTGATCATTATACTGGGGCCTTTATAAATCCTGATGCTCATTTTGTATGAGATCAGTTGCTTATTGTCTATTTAGAAGTAAAGCATTTTGATTTTTTTTAAGAAAAACATGAAACGATGCATACTGATAAGCTGACCGGAGCTCCATGTAGTGAGCAGTGGTGGGCCAATCATAGTGTTGGAGAACAAACTTTAAGACCTTTAAAAGGAATGCATCCTGCTCCTGTGTCTCTGAATGAGATTCATTACAGAGTGTGCACAGATATTCTACTGTAGTAAATCAAGGACCACCACCTAGGAGTTATCTTAACTTGCTGAAATGTCATTCAACAGGCTGTCCTCTCCATTGATGTGCGTATGTGTGTTTCAATCTGCAAATGCATACCTCTGCAAGAATATACATATACTTTTTTTAATTTTATTACCTTTATTGCCATAACTGCCTCAGTTGTATGGAATTTGAATTGGATTAAGTTCAGACATACACCATTAGGAGAAGAGTAATCATTATTCCCTAATAACATTGCAACCAATAACATCACCTGTACTCATATTCACAATTCTTTGTGTTCAAAAATTGAAATACAGTGATGTTATAGCATTAATAAGAACTGTAATTGGATTTAACTATAAGTATGTGTTATAAGTACTGTTATGTGCAATTTTCACTTTACACTTAGTAACCTACAATTTGTTAATTTTCCTATAGATAATTCTTGTAATATGTGTATTTATTTTTCTGGATTTTTTGTATCTATCTATCTATCTATCTATCTATCTATCTATCTATCTATCTATCTATCTATCTATCTATCTATCTATCTATCTATCTATCTATCTATCTATCTATCTATCTATCTATCTATCTATCTATCTATGCTAAATGCATTGAGATCAAATACTTTACATTAATGTAATGTGCAATGGTCATAATCTAAATGGTCTTGGTGACTACTATAGTGCAGTTTGGTAGCGCTCTTGGTTGCTTATGGCCTTAAAGATTTTTTTTATTTTAAATTGTTTTTAACTGTTCACTTTTCTGTCATATTTTCAATCCAATTTCCACTCTTCCTGTTTTGACTCCTAGTCCAAATCTAAACGTGGATTCTTGCTCCTGCCTGTAGCCCTTTCATTTGTCTGGTTTACTGCTTCACCGATTCCAGGATGCATTTAACATTTCATTTGTCACTCTATTTTGATGCATCTCCGAAACTGTTTGTCACAAGGATTATTCTGAATTTAGAGCCTAATCTTATAACCTTTCGTTTAGTGAATTCTCCTTCTCCTTTTTCAAAATCCACACTTTGACCAGTAACTGTATAATTCTCTATCTTTGTATATTGCATCTCACTCATATTTTCCTTACATTAGCCCTGGTGAGATTTGTGGTGATAACATATACGAGGTGGGCAGATTAGACTACCTGACTACATTCTCTAGTCTTTCTTGGGGATTTCCAGATACTTCCAGATTAGTCGAGACATATAACTCATCCATCGTGTCAATTGTCTTCTCTTGGGTCTTTTTCCAGTTTGTGGTTTCTGTTACATTCCCTGCAGGAAGCCCGTCGCACATTGTCATTTGATGGAAAAAGCCATAGCTCTACATTGATTTCCAAATATTATCAGACTCCTAACACTATTGTACACTATCGTTACCTGCAGCTTTGTAAGGACCATCATTTGGCCACTTTTATCCACAACATTATTCTTTAGTCCCCATCCAAAGTTCATGTGCCACTGTAAAGATGGAGAAGTATGAGGGCTAAAAAAACTGAAAGTAAACCCCTTCTAGAGCTGATACGTTTACATGATGGAAAACCTTACATGTGTCGTAGAACTTTAGACTTACAGTGTTAGTAAATTTGGGAACTTAGCTGAAATGTGTACCTGAATGGGCCCTGTGACTGCTTGGTGCCAATCCAGGACTGTTTTCTTTGAGGCTGAAATATATTAAGCAAATTTGAAAATGTAATTTTTCTAAAGTACTTAGAAAGATTAAGCAGAACTATCCTTACCAGAATATCATTACTTTAGTATTGGCAGCTATCAACTAAAATGTTTTTGGTATATTTATGTATTTTTTACTTTTTAGAGTCGGAAACACGCCAACAAAGTTCGTCTCTATTACATGCTGCACCCAGTTGACGGTGGCTTCCCTGCAAAAAAACTACGAACAGATAATGTAAGTTTTTTTTTTCTATTTTTTGTGTATACTAATATCTATACAGTAGATGCATATAAGCAAATTATTTCAAAGTTCTGGCATTTATAACAGACATGAAGTAAATTTCTCAATATTTACTTAAATTGAAGTGAGGTTTAAGTAACTAGGTTAGAACTGCAAGTTATCATAATCAGGCTTTTGTTTTTGATTTTTTATAATTTCTTATTGGCTTGAAAAAATTAATAAGGTTGTGCTTGTGAGGTTTTGATTCTATAGTAGATACATTTTGACAATGTTGAAAATAAGTCACAGTCTCTTGTAATGCCATGTTGTTTTCCTAATGGGTAGTGCAGTTGTGAGGGCTATTTGTTCAAAGCTGACAGGCTGTTGCTAGGTAAGGTCAAAGGCGAAGGTGCGGTGCGTGACATCACTGGGTTTAAGGCACACACACACTTCCTGGTTATCCAGGATTGAACTCTCCCTAAAGGCCTTTGTGCTCAGTCTTTGTGGTTTTTGAAATCCTGGTTACAAATATTTTTCCCCCTTGTTTTTTGACTGCAATTTGCAATTTGCCGCTGGTTACATCTGCCTTGTTATTTTTTATTTTTTATTGAAGTTTTTCTCATCATTTCCACGATTCTTGAAACACATCCACACCACCGTTTGCTTTACTCTTCGTCTTTCTGGCTTGAAATGCTTTACTTAACAATTCCTGATTATAATTCTTCTCAAAGCTCCTACCAATTTGCATTTAGTACACATGTAAATAAACTGAAAATGGAAATGGTTGCTGTTTAAAGAATGAGTAAAATGGATGAATACAAACTACAGAGTAGATCAATTAGTTTTAGGTTTATGGATTTATATCAGAGTTAATCTTCCAAAGGCAAAAGGGAACAGTGCAGGACACTGGTCTGAATAAAGAATTGCTTTAAGATTAAAAATTATACAAAAGTTACAAACATACTCTTTTTTCAGAGAAGAATTCAGAGAAGAGAATCTACATCTTAAAAAAAAATTATGAGGATAAAGTTTGAAGCTTTAAAATGCTCTACAGCATATAAAACAGAAGAGGATTAAAAATGTCAAATATATTCAGTCTATTGTATGGTCAAGAATATTGTCAAAAAGGAAAGCATAAACAATGATGTTGAATGCAGACAGATCAAATGATTGGTTCACCGTGTACAAGTATGAGGAAATATGCATATGTCAATCAGAAGATATATTATCTACAGAATGAATTAAATTGGATTTTGATGCGTTGACTTGACATTTTTACAAAAGAATAAATGTAGATACAGAAGCAGGAGAGCTTAACTGAGGAGTTAAAACCATGCACCTTCCGGGAGAAAACATTAAAATCAGTAATTAAGATTATGGAAAATGGTAGGCATTTCAGCACCGAAAGTGAGATAAATTACAGGAAAGCTTAAAATGGGCTGAAATAAAATATGAAGACTATAGATAAGGTTTTAAATTAAAAATTCAATTAAAATAAATGATAATGAAAATGCTAAAAATTCAAACATTGCAGTATTTTCATAATACGAAAACAAATCAATTATCGTAACAACAGCAGTTATGAACAATAAAAACAAGACAGATATATGATGAAAAAATATCCAATAAATCCTTACATCTGCCTTCGCAATATGACATCAAAGAGGAGGAAGATAAACCAAGAATAGAAACCCTTCTCCTCATAATACAGCTGAGTGCCAGGAAAATAAATATTTGAAAAGCAGAATGAGACACTTGAACGTAACATTGAAAACAAACCATATAATAACCTGTAGCTACTAAATATAACCTGGAAACAAGAGGCTGGAAGACAAAGAACGTTGTCTGAATTCACACAATAAGGCACATCAAACACCAAGTTAATTGTCACAGCTGAACAGAATCATAAAAGTAAGAGTCTCCATCCAAAGATCAAACAGCAGTCAGGTGGATGTAATAAGAAATCATGGGAATGAGAAACAAAATAAGTGGATTTAAAAAAAGGAAGTGTGCTTCCCTCTTAGTTATCTAAAATAAAGAAAAATTCAAAAGATTGAACTGAAAGAGAGTGGGATACTTGGGGGACACCCTTGAACCATGAGTCATCAGTGAGTAACCGTGTTTATGGCAAATTAAAACTGAGGTTGTTTAGACACCATAGAAATTAATTTGCTGTTTGTCCTTTTGACATGGTACAGGAGTTTTCCAAGTTGTGAATAATGACTTAATAATAATAATAATTCATTACATTTATATAGCTTATCAGCTGTGGGAAAAAATGGTGGAGATGAAAAATATATATATACAAACTGTTGCAGAATTACAGGCAGGGAGATCATTTCAAAAGTTGACAATACAAATATCGGTACAGGTTTTGATATAATTTTCTAGAAAGTTGCATTTTTGTCTTCAACAAATGTTTTGTTCAGAAGAGCATTACTGAATAGAAATGTAATCTTCCATAGAATGTATTATACAACTTCAGGCTGTTAACTACAGTTGGCCATTGTTAGACATCAAAATGATTTTGATTAAGTTTCTACACTCTGCACTAACTGACCAGAACAACATTTCAGTTGTAATCCCAAAGGATTTTTTTGTACTTTGATTTTCCTATACTCTGATATAAGCATTTATTCATTTTGATGATTTAGTGTGATGGTGGTACAGTGATGCCCATGGTTCAATATGAAGTTTACAAATCATTCTGGTTATTGTAGTTTTCCTCCTCATACATTCCTTTGGTTATGCTAATTGATGACATTAAAATGGACCGTTGTCAGTAAGTATTAGAGTGAGAGAGCCATTGACTAGAGCCATTATCTGGGGTTGAGTTATAGACGTGTGGCCAGGAATTTCAGGGAATTGGAAAATCCCTGGATACATGGATACAACATTGTGATGTCAACCCTTTTGAGTGATTTTATGAGTGGGAAGAACCAAGAAAAAGAGAAGGAATTTGTTCAGATACTAAAATAACCTTTTTGGTTATTCTAATGTAGTACTAGGGTGTTGTAGTGTGTTAGCCATTAAGAATGTAGTGAGAAGTCAAGCAAAATGTATAGTCATTGTTCTCCTCTCCTGCTAAATGAATCTTAGCCTGAAGCGGTCTATTAATTTTTTTACATTTAAGATGTCTCACTTAAAGGTTTTCCGATGTTGTTACTTGTCCTAGTGTCTATATAATCACAGGGAACTCCAGTTTCTGTATTACATCTTGCCTGAAGAAGGGGCCTGAGTTGCCTTGAAAGCTTGCATATTATTATCTTTTTAGTTAGCCAATAAAAGGTGCCATTTTGCTTGACTTCTCACTTGGTTATAATAAGAAATGAATTTCTTTCAATGAATTGTTTTGCAGTCATTTGAGCATGTGGTTCTATAGGCAGATCTAATCTTATTACTCTAAATATTGTTACAATAAAAATATTAAACCTTTACATGTCATCTCATTTTCTGAAATTGGTTTTCCTGCTGAGGACCAAGGTGTAAACCATTATATTAAATTACAAATTTATTGGGTTGTGTTTGTAGTACAGTGACATTTTTACTTGCATATGTCTCATAGACTAGTGACAAAGGTACAGTACGAACAGTGAATACAATGAAGACACCATACATTAAATGCAATATCCAAAAAATTACACAAGCACAATCAAAACACTTATGTAGTAGTCAGTATATGCTGTTAAAAAACCTTACTTATTATCTGTGAATTAAAAAAAAATTTTGATTATCATTTTTTGGTGTGATGGTCAAAAGTTTGATTTCCTGGTCTGAACCTGGCATATTTCCTGACTGTATCTATCTCCTAGTCCTTTCTCATAAAAAATACAAGGGTAAATCTAAAAGTAAAGGCAAATTGAAAAGTACACTGTAACCATGACAGATAGAAGCTGATGTGATCACAATGGCTTATGGGTAGTTCAAACACACACAGTGCAATGCTGTGCCACAAGTCAAGTTGAAGCCAAGGTCAAATGAACATGGACGCTCCACTGTGGGACTGCACCATTGTTGAATAATGTACTGTAGTGAAAGTTTTTTGGGCAAAGGGAGTGAAAATTGCTGAAATGCACAGAAGGATGCTGGCTCAGTATGGAAGTGAAACCAACATGAATCAACACAAAGTTTATGAATGGGTAGAAAGGTTTAAAGCAGGAAGAGCAAGCATAGCTGCCAAAGCTCTAACTGGTCAACCTTCATCATTGTCCACACAAGTCCACATCAACATCCCTTCATTAGGGAAGACTGATGGATTACATTGCTGTTGCTGCACATTGGGATTTCAGATATGAATCTGCACATACCATAGTGTATGATGACTTGGGGTACCCAAACAGCTTACTGATCTGCACATACCAACATGTTTTGGTGAATTTCAGCAGGTTTCACTCCCTCTGCCCAAAGAAATCTCACTACAGTGCATTGTTCAACAATGCTGCAGTCCCGCAGCAGAGCATCCATGTTCTCTACAGACATCCATGTAGAGCAATAATTAGGACTTCTGTTTAACAAACCCACTGTCCTGTGGCATTGTCTTTTTGGAGTGTTTATGTGGGATTTCGTTTGGTTACTTTGGTTTTCCTACCACTTCCCCAAAGGCCCCTTTGAGCGGACGTGTGCAAGTGATCCCTGTGATAGATTGTATGCCTGTCCAGGACTGCTGCCATGAAAGACTCTTCCCCCTGTGTGCTTGAATTAGAACAAACTTGTTTACAAATGGTATAGTATGATAATTGTAATAAATAATTGATTATGGTAATATATCCTTACCCTAATATATGCAAACTGCTTGAAACGCCCTACACTACATTAAACGGCATGCTGTCACCAGCTTACATACTTCTGTCAGTGGCCTCTAAATAGCAAAAGACAATGACATTTTTTCATATTGCTCTTCACTACTGATCTCTACCTGCCATTTTATTCTAATTTGTCTGCCAGAATGAGTTTCTGCTGTGCTTTTTTGTATTAAAGTCATTTTATTTTTTG
Organism: Erpetoichthys calabaricus; assembly: GCF_900747795.2. NCBI lineage: Eukaryota > Metazoa > Chordata > Cladistia > Polypteriformes > Polypteridae > Erpetoichthys > Erpetoichthys calabaricus. The sequence goes on from NC_041394.2 coordinate 46,354,478, forward strand.
AGAAATAAAACACATTTTGAGAGCAGTTTGTTTGATTTTTCAATCATATACAATATTATTGTACATTCCTACAATATAAAAGCAGTCTAGTGAAATCATTTGCTTCAGATCACCTATTATGGTAGAAAGTGGATATAAATCTGTGATCTCCTTTCTTTCAAATTTATCTCCTTAAGCACTAGGCCACACTTCCAGTTATAACACAAAATGTACAAATAAAAAAACGGAACTCCTATTGACTATGAGGTTTCTAAGCCTAAGGCCACACAGTGCGTAATTATGCCTTTAACATTTGACATTATGGATGCCACACATTTTATTACTGCTGTACATCATATAATCTTGTCAAATGTAACACTTATTTCCATTCATTCTTTAGTCTATCATAACACTAATTTATGTCACTTGTTCGTTTGCCTGTCTTACAGCTTTCTTTCAATTTGCCGTGAATTTTCCTTTTTCATCTCACTGTCTAAAATATCTCTTTCACATTATTATAAGAATCAGTGTTGTTACATTAATTTAAAATGTATTTCTTCCTTTTCATTTGGCAGATGGCTTCTTTTGATTAACTACTGGATTGCCTGTCATTTATTATTTTTCCTGTCTGAGACCACTTTCATACCACACTTAATACTAGCAGTATGTCATCATATTCTTTGCAGCAAATGAGCTATCAAGGGGGTGATACTAAAATATCGCTCCACCAATATTCCTATGTTTGACCAAGTAACTCTGATGCCATTTTGCTGTAATTGTTGTATGATATGGTTCCTCAATATAAAACAAACTGCATAGATAGACAGATTAGTACAGCGGTGGCTCAATGCCTCTGTGTATGTCAGCCTTTACAGATCTGTTGTGTGTGTCTTGTGTGTCATTTCTTTCTCTTCATCATCCAACCTATAATATACTTGTAGGGCAAAAAAGCTGTCAGGTATCTTCACTTATAAATTTCCTTTGTGTGCATTTGTGCGTGTGTGCCTTTATGTGTGCGCCTTTGTGTATTCGTACATGTATATTTGAATTGTGCATCTTAAACACTACTCATGCATGCATTTTGCAAATTAGTAAGCCTGGTCCCATCACTAAATGGAACAGACTGCGAAAATTCTGGTTAAATTAAACAATTTCTAAAGTGGTTATTGTAGGTCAAATGGGTTTTGAAGGATATGGAGGTAACTACTGGACCAAACACAACAGGCATTTAGCCAGTAATAAGGCATACAAGATGCAGCTAATTTGAAAAAGATAGCTTTTGTCATTGTACATAGTTGTCATTGATCAGGGCAGGTAGCTAAGACCAACTTTTCTTGACTTTTTAAATATCATAGAATTAGTTTCTGAACTTGATTGGGAAATTTTTGATTCAATCACTAAACTTCCATTTGCATAGAAGAAAATACATCTGAGAAAAGAATAGTTGGGTGATATATTTGCAGCATATTTTAAATTAAAAGATTTAACATACTTTTGTTATGAGTAATTATTATGTATACTTACATTTTTTTTATTTTTATTTTTTTTTATAATTTTATTAATTTTATTGTAATCATTCATACAAATTGATCAATTTTTAAAAAAAAACAGAATTGAAAAACAAGTCGACCCCCACCCCTGAGAGAGAGAGCATGGCCAACGGGGTAAAACTTAAGGCTTGTAAACATACTTAAATTGATGAGTTTAATAGGCCAGTAGAGGTGAATGGAGAAGAAAAAGAAATGCGGAGATAATTGCTTCCTTGGTGCTTTAAGAGCTTATTCTAAAATTTTATTGATTATATTCTGCCAGGTTTTAAAAAAATTCTGTACAGATCCTCTAACTGAATATTTGATTTTTTCCAATTTCAAATAGTATAAAACATCGGTTTCCCACTGACTTAAAAGAGAAGAGTTAGGATTCTTCCAGTTTAGCAAAATAAGTCTGCGTGCCAAAAGTGTAGTGAATGCCATCACAGTTTGTTTGTCCTTCTCCACTTTAAACCCATCTGGAAGAACACCAAACACAGCTGTTAATGGGTTAGGAGGGATTGTGACCCCAAGGCTGTCTGAAAGGCACTTAAAAATTTTGGTGTAAAATGATGTTAATTTGGCACAGGACCAAAACATGTGACCCAGTGAGGCTGGGACTTAATTGCAGCGTTCGCAGGTTGGATCTTGCCCTGGAAACATTTTGGACAGTTTTAGGCGAGACAGATGTGCTTGATATATAACTTTGAGTTGAATAATTGTACGCTTTGCGCATATGGACCTCGAGTGAAGTCTCTGCATTGCTACTTTCCACTCCCTTTCTGATATATTGATTAAGAGATATTTTTCCCATTGTCCTCTTGGATCTTTGAAAGGGAGGGACTGTAAAATAATTTTATATATTGCAGAGATGGTGTCTAAGTCCTTGAAATTGAGCAATATTTTTTCCAGCATGGATGAGGGTGCAAGGTGAGGAAAATCGGGCAGGTTCTGTTTAACAAAGTTCCAAATTTGAAGATAGTGAAAGAAGTGTGTAGCTGGAAAGTTAAATTTGGAATGTAATTGTTCGTAGGAGGCAAAGATGTTGTCTATATAAAGATCTCTGAGCATTTTAATCCCAAATTTTTTCCAGATATTAAAAACTGCATATGTTTGCGAGGGTTGAAAGAGGTGGTTCTCTTGCAGAGGTGCCACAGATAAAAGCTTCTCCATCTTAAAATGCTTTCTACATTGGTTCCATATTCTTAGTGAGTGAAGCACAATTGGGTTATTAGTATATTGCTGATACCTTGCATTTATTGGGGCACAAAGCAGGGAATATAAAGAAGTACTGCAGAATTTTACTTCTATTGCAGACCAGGCCTGTGTATGTTCATCTATTTGTGTCCAGGTTTTTATAGTTTGTATGTTTGCTGCCCAGTAATAAAACTGAAAGTTAGGTAGAGCCATGCCACGTTCTGCCTTAGGTCTTTGTAGGGTCGCTCTTTGGATACGTGGATGTTTTGAGTTCCAAATAAATGAGGTTATTGTTGAATCTAACTACTTAAAAAATGATTTATTGATGTATATTTGAATGTTTTGAAATAAAAAAAAGAAACTTAGGAAGAATATTCATCTTAACAGTGTTAATTCTTCCAGCTAGAGTGAGATGAAGGGTTGACTATCTATGTAAGTCTTGCTTAATTTTTTCCATACAGACGGCAAAATTTTGTTGATAAAGAGCTTTGTGCTTACTTATGATGTTTACCCCTAGGTATTTAAACTGATCTGCAATGATAAAATGTAGGGTGTCTAATCTAATATTATATGCTTGAGAATTCACTGGAAAGAGTACACTTTTATTCAGATTAATTCTGAGACCAGAGATCTTTTGAAATTCTGTAAGTGCTGTTAAGACTGCAGGCACAGAATTTTGTGGATCTGATATATACAGTACCATATCATCTGCATATAGAGAAATTTTCTGTTCCAGTCCTTCTCTGATAATCCTATTTATCTGATCAGTGTTTCGACAGTGAACCGCCAGTGGTTCAATGGCGATTGCAAATAGCAGTGGTGACAAGGGGCATCCTTGTCTGGTACCACGTTCTAGTTTAAAGTAGTCTGAACAAATGTTGTTAATACAAACTGAAGCTTCTGGATTGGTATACAGTACAGTGGTACCTTGGTATACATCTTTAATCCGTTCCAGATCCTTTGACTTATACCAAACAGGATGTATAGCAAATGATTTTTTCCCATAAGAAATAAAGAGAGAATGATTAATCCATTCCCATGAAAAAAAATCCTTTTGTTATTGGCATATTATACATTGATGGGGTTGTTTAAAATAATTTAAACACTGCTTAATACTAAAATACATAAATACAAAAGCAATTAGATTAAATAAATTAAAATTTAACCTCACTTTACTTTTTAATAACGTCTTTGTTTTTCACAATTGTAGATACCGTCGTTCTCGGCATACAGTATGCAGCAGCCATGTCCCGGATACGCATGCCACCTTCATACATTTCAACAATCAATTCAAATTTACGCGAAAAAACACAAAATCACATGAAAATTCACATAGAGTTATAGCGCGGGTTGTTCACTGAATGCTAGCAACTGGCGTACTAATGCTCATGGGTAGCGTAGGGTAGCGCGTGGTGTGACGATGCAGGTCCGCTCCACGCTCCCATACATCCTCCACACTAAAAGTATCTATTTGTGGTAATTGTAATGTATCCAGAAATGCATTAGATTGTGTGTTGTCTTCTTTAAACTAAGTAGAATATAAGGATTTATAGTAGTCTCTAAATGTGTACATTATATTTTTATGGTCAATGATTTCATCTCCATTCGTGTTGGTGATTACTGGGATTGCATTGTGAACTTCTTGCTTGTGGATTTGTTGAGCTAAAAGCTTATTAGCTTTCTCTCCGTGTTCATAGTAATGATGTCTGGATTTATAAATTAGTTGTTCAGTTTCTTTAGTTGTCAAGAGGTTGAGTTTTGAATGCAGAGCCTGCCTTTTCCTATGTAGAGCCTCGCTTGGTTGCCTGGCTTGTTCTTCATCTATTCTAGTACTTTCGCTTTTTAGTTCTGATACTTTCTTGGTTTCTAATTTATTCCTGTGGGAAAGATATAAAATAATCCGTCCTCTTAAGAAGGCCTTTAGAGTTTCCCAGAGTATTCCTGCAGAAACCTCTAAGGATGTATTTGTCTCTAGGAAGAAACTGATTTGTTTGGATATAAATTCTGTACAGTTCTCGTCTGCTAATAAAAGCGGGTTAAGACGCCATCTATGAGGTGAATGTGTGGGGCATAGTGACTTTAGCTCCAAGATCAGAGGTGCATGGTTGGAAATAACAATAGCATCGTACTTGCAAGATTTAATCGTAGGCAAGAAATTATTATCTATAAAGAAATAATCTGTTCTTGCGTAGCAATGATGTACTGGTGAGTAGAAAGAATATGTTCTTGAGTTTTGATTTAGATAGATAGATAGATAGATAGATAGATAGATAGATAGATAGATAGATAGATAGATAGATAGATAGATAGATAGATAGATAGATAGATAGATAGATAGATAGATAGATAGATAGATAGATAGATAGAGATAGATAGATAGATAGATAGATAGATACTTTATTAATCCCAATGGGAAATTCACAAAAAAAACCTTCACAAAAAAAGAAACCTCCAAGGGTCTGATAAGTTGTGGTCAGTTACAAACAGTGTAATTATCTTTGCAGTGTTAGATGTCACCCCCTCTGTGACAGGAGTCCTATCTAAGAGTGGATTTAAAACACAATTAAAGTCCTCAGCCATTATAATTTTATGAGTGTTCACATTGGGGATGGATGCAAATACGTTTTGTATGAATTCCTTATCATCGACATTAGGTGCATAAACATTTATCAAAATCATTTTACAGTTAAATAAGTTGCCCATGACCATCACATATCTCCCTTCCGGATCAGATACTACATCTGATGCTACAAATGAGACTGTTCTAAAAGACTGTTCTCTGTATGAGAATTCTCACACCACTAGTTTTCTTTGTAAAGTTAGAATGGAACATTTGGCAAGCCCAGTCCTTTTGGAGACGGAACTGATCCTTGCTTAGTAAGTAGGTCTCCTGTAAAAATACTATTTTAGTGTTTAAACCTGTTAGGTGAGAGAATACTTTCTTTCTCTTTAATTCGTGATTCAGGCCTTTAACATTCCAGTTCACAAAGTTAACTGCCCCATCATGGAGATATTGATTCTGAGTTTTTGATGTCATTTTATAATCTTAACTGGAAGTGAGTCAGCTTTAACCTTAATTTCCTATTTCCCCAAGAGTTATTGCCATGCAGCCTATTGTTACATTGGTAGTTATAATTATAAGGATTAAAAGGATAGATTAGATATAGCCTGCTCTCTTTCTCTTCCCCCCATTTTGCTTCCCCACATGAGGCTGGACCCCACTTCACAAAGTCTCGGTCCTCTGACATACCTAGAGACAGAGCACGTCCAAAGCAAAACAAGCCCCCACGCAGCGGCGTTTTTGGATTAAAAAGTAGAGATATCTATTGCCAATATAGTCTAAATACTATATGCCTAAAATATAATCATTAACAAACTATGATTATATATAATCATTAACAAACTATAAGCATAAAATATATAATATAGTCCTCAGCAATCTTAAATAACAATAAACCAAGGGTATGATGTTAAACAGTCTCCTTTAGGGTAGTAAGAAAAAAAAAAGTTAATTTCTTCCACACACACATCTATAACTGTAATTAAAACATGAACAGAAAGCATCCGAGTAATGAAAAGGATGTATAATTATAATACCCATATCATTACAAGTGGATCAGACAGCAGGTGATATCTCCTTGCCATGCCATGACAGGATGCGACTCACTATTGTGTTTCAGAATAGGTCGGGATCAGCTTTCTTAATTCCTTTTCTGTTTCCTCCTTGCTGGAAAAGACATAGTATTGGCCTTGCACATCCACTTTCAGTTTGGCAGGGTACAAGAGGCTGCATTTGATATTGGCTTGCTGTAACCGCTATTTAATGTTGTAGAAGGCTGCACGTTTAGCAGCTGTAACAGGAGAGAAATCAGGGAAAATACGAATGTGGTTATTTTCAAATATAATCTCTTGCTTGCATCTGAGGAGTGCCATCACAGCTAGCTTACATAATAATCTCTCGAAGCGGATAATAAAAGACCTAGGTCTAAAGGTATTTGATCTGTGTATGCGATAAGCTGCTGCTATCTCGGTATCTGATTTACAGTCCTCTCCAATTATTTTAGAGAATAGTTCAGCTGTGAATTTCACTGGGTTTGGACTTTCACAATTCTCAGGTAGACCTTCGATTCTAATATTACAGTAATCCCTCGCTATATCGCGCTTCGCCTTTCGCGGCTTCACTCCATCGCGGATTTTATATGTAAGCATATTTAAATATATATCGCGGATTTTTCGCTGCTTCGCGGGTTTCTGCGGACAATGGGTCTTTTAATTTCTGGTACATGCTTCCTCAGTTGGTTTGCCCAGTTGATTTCATACAAGGGACGCTATTGGCAGATGGCTGAGAAGCTACCTAGCTTACTTTCTCTCTCTCTCTCTTGCGCTGACTTTCTGTGATCCTGACGTAGGGGGTGTGAGCAGGGGGGCTGTTCGCACACCTAGACGATACGGACGCTCGTCTAAAAATGCTGAAAGATTATCTTCAAGTTGCTATCTTTTGTGCAGCTGCTTTCTGAAACGACATGCTGCACAGTGCTTCGCATACTTAAAAGCTCGAAGGGCACGTATTGATTTGTGCTTGAAAAACAAACTCTGTCTCTCTCTCTTTATCTGCTCCTGACGGAGTGGGTGTGAGCTGCCGTCTTCAACAGCTTTGTGCCGCAGTGCTTCGCATACTTAAAAGCCAAACAGAGAGAAATGCAAACAAATCAATAGGGCTATCTCTGTGACATTCTCTGCTCCTGACACGCACTCCTTTGAAGAGGTAGATATGTTTGCATTCTTTTAATTGTGAGACGGAACTGTCATCTCTGTCTTGTCATGGAGCACAGTTTAAACTTTTGAAAAAGAGACAAATGTTTGTTTGCAGTGTTTGAATAACGTTCCTGTCTCTCTACAACTTCCTGTGTTTCTACGCAAATCTGTGACCCAAGCATGACAATATAAAAAAAACCATATAAACATATGGTTTCTACTTCGCAGATTTTCTTATTTTGCGGGTGGCTCTGGAACGCAACCCCCGCGATGGAGGAGGGATTACTGTATTCCTTCTGCTTCCATCTTCTAGAGCAGCAAGTCTGTCTCCGAGTTTTTTGCATTCGGAACTGGCAGCTGTTGCTTTTCCATCAGTGGTGGATGCTAGATTTTCGGCTATTTCGATTCGAGTCATGAATGCCTGCTTAACATCCTCCAGCTGATTGGCAAATGTGCTGAGTTTAGACGCGTTTTCCTGAATGAGCTCCTCAATTTTATCCAGCATACCATTAAAGGCCGCCTCAAAGCGGATATATACGCATTGCTCTGAGTCTTTGTTATCCTGCCGCAGCTCTTGCAGCTCCAGTCGCAGCTTCTCACTTGTCTTCTCGCTTATCCTCTCGTTTGTCTTGAGCATACTATTTATTTCTTTCTTTATATCATTCTTTATCTCTTGCTTGAGCTCAGCGATCATCACCTTCAGTTCGGACAGATCATTTCTGCTTTCGAGCACCATTCGTGAAGCAGCAGGTTCTATTACAGCCGATGTTCCCGGCTCGCGTGGAGTAGGTGAAAGCACAGACTGCAAGGCCTTTTCCAATTTCAAATGATCTTCTCCAACCGGCGAGCTATCATGACCTGTGTCATTCGCACATTCGCTTCCCATTTCGCTCTCAACTAGAGACGATGCTGTGGACCGTGCTCCCGAGGAGTCTGGGCTTTCGCCCACCTGTTCCAGCTCAGTCTCTGAAAGGCTGTACCTTGAACTTGAACTTGGACTTGTCGGTCTGGGCTTGGATGCAGCTTTAGTTTTCTTTTCCATTTCTTTCTGAGCCCCTTTCTTGCCAACCATGTTTATATATGCTGTAGTAGAACCCTCGGGTTGGATAAATACAGGATATCTCAGGATAATAAGGAAATAATATAAAAAATAACACTGCTAATGGAGCTCCATTTCAGATGTCCATCTCTCGCAACGGACAAGACCAATTCCAAAAATTTTATGATACTGTATGAAATGTGTGAGTCACACAGCTGAACGGGGTATTGTAAATAAGTGGCAGATAGAGACAAAAAGTTTAGCAGAGAAACTCGCACTGAAAAGTAAAGAAAAAATTAAACATAAAACTGAATTATGTTTAGATTGATTACATCATTTGTTTGGACTTTGGTGTAGTCGAATACATCTTAGATATTGTATTAGGTGTGGATGCATTTTCAATTTGCCTTCTGAATTAAGACAATTGCCTGTATAGTAACTATACTCTTGATTTGTGTTAAAAAATACATTTATCACCCATTTTTAATCCATTTTAAGTGCATTTGGGCCTATTGTCTCCAAATATACATAACATCTTCTCTGCATGACACTACAAGAGCATCCCATTCAAACAATGTATCCATTAATGTTTGTAAACCAATAGATTCCATTCTTGTAACTGGTCCTGTCTGAATTTTATTTTCTCTAAAAGCCCTTTGTGGTCGCTAAAATGTGACTTGTATGGTCAAACTTCTATTTTGACAGAAGTAAATCGGCAAAGGGGCATTTGTGGTGGAGTGGAGATGGGTGTGTACTCAGCAAGTGGGATACCTTGTCCTGTCCTGGCCTTTTGCACTCTACGTTTGTTTTCAGAGGTGGATATATCTTGCCCGCCATGGTCATCAAGTATTAACAGAGTGTTTACACAAAAATGTTGCATATGCCCGTTTCCACTCTCACTTCTAGATGTATAAAAGCTAAATTTTGCATAAAACCATGTACAATTTCACAGCATCCACACATCGTACGTACGCACTTTTATGCTCAGTTTTGCAAATGGGCAGCGCCCAGCATCAAAACAGTGCTACTGTTTCTGTGAGATTTCCCTTTCTGTTTCATATTTGCATCCATGACAAAGGCTTTACAATATACACCGAAATTAATTGCATATCATTTATAAATGTAATTCACTTAATTGTAATCATTCTGTAACAATATAATGGTGCACGGAATGACCAAACAATTTCAACAACCGCATCTGCTTTAGCATTGTTAGAAGACATCGCAAATGGAAGAATTAGAAGACAGCGCACATTTATAGGTAATTATAAAGTCAGTTCCGATTTTGATCAGCTGTGTGCTGAATTGGCACCGGTTTTACATAGGCAGACTTTGAAGAATTGTACTTTACCTTCTCCTTTGCAAGTTCTGCCCACCCTCTGGTTTTTAGCCACAGGAGCTTTTCAACATGAACAGGCTGACCGATTAGGGTATTTCTGTTGTCACTGAGTCACTCCATGCCAGATGTATACACTGATATTATCTGCTTGTCATCCAGGTATATAAGATTTCCTTACATTGTGGTTGAACTGGCAAACATCAAAGCGCAATTCACAGCAGCGTCCAATTTTCCAAATGTAATCATTGCAGTCAACTGCACGCACATTGTTATTGCAATTTTAGTGCCAGACAAGTTACAGACAAGTTACTTCATCTATATCAATAAAGCCTATAAAAATGGTATCTGCACATAGCCACAGGTGCTTTTTCCAACTAGTGTGGAAAAAGGCAAGAAGTCCTCATAAGGATAACGTGTCACCTCAAAGAGCCATGTAAAGAGCAGAGAATCAATCCATTATGGCACATAGTGCCGATGCTATACTATAAAGGCACCTTCAGAGACAGTGGCGTAGCTGGGGGGGGGGGGGGGGGCAAGGGGGGACATCTGTCCCCGGGCGCAGCATCCAGGGGGCGCCATTTTAAAAAATTTTTTCCCTTCCCCATTGCATTTTGGCAAACAGGAGGGGGCGCAAAATCTTCAGTTGTCCCTGGGCGCTGAAAACCCTAGATACGCCTCTGTTCAGAGAATTAGATAGATAGATAGATCTGTTTATGTAAACAGAAAGCATTTTCTATTTATTAATGTGCTGCTGTATAGTGCACAGAAAGTGTGTTGCATTGTGCAAGTATGGAGTATGCTTCGTAATGAGTCACACAATTGTAACTTGCCCGTACCTGAAGAGATATGTTATTATGAACCTGACCTCCTGACCCACCAAATGATCAGCCAAATTGGAAAACATTACAACTTTGTTTGAATGTAATTAGCAGAATGTACTATAAAAACAGGTAATCAGATGCAGCATTTATTTTTTAACCAATTAATTTCACTTGTGATCCATATCACATAGTACAATTCTTATATTCCTTAGTTCAATGGCCACATCTCTTATAGCATCCACTATTCCATTTTGTGACTCCAGAACAGTGTCCATCAGTATACGGCCAAATGGCCTCCCAGTGGTTTCTGAGGCAGAGGTGTTTGAGCAGCCAGTGTCTGTTGTGCTGGGCACAGCAGCAGCTGGAGTCGCGTCCTTGGCACGGAGGTCAGCATTTGTAATATTTACTGAAACAGAATAAACAGACAGTGGGCTGTGACTCACCTTTTCACACCGACTTTGATATTTGACCATTTATTTTTTATTTCAGGCACTGTGCAACTTTCTGAACTTGAACTTTTGAGTGTCTCTACCTCTCTGTATCACTCCATCAACTTCCTTTTGTTGCTTATACCACTGCTTACACCAACAAATAGTACATTTTCCTTGCCTGTGTGGCAAAAGCGCTATATAGGTATCGACCCGATACAGACTGACAATGGAGGCACGTGTAAAAATCAAAGAAAAAGGACTTTTATTTTCCTTCAACCATGGGGCATGTCTTCCCTGTGTCCCACAAGCCCAACACAGTCCCAAAACAACACACAAAGTAAATCACCTCCAAACCACACTGTTCTTCCTCCACTACTCCTCCCAGGCAGCTTCGTCCTCCTCCTCCAGACTCTAGCGCCTAGAGTAGTGGCTGGAGGCTCCTTTTATAGCACCCCTGGAAGTGCTCCAGGTACTTGTTGACCTACTTCAGGCTGCACTTCCGGGTGTGGCTGCAGTCCAGCCCATATGGGCTTGTTAAGCCATGCAGCTCCCCCTGGCAGTGGCCATGGAGCCTAACAGGGATGACCTCCAGTGTTCCACCATTGTGGCCCCAATGCCACCAAGTGTTCCAGGGAACGTAGGGTGTAGCCCATGGGTGTTCCCCGAATCCAGTGTCAAAGGGGCATCCCGGCTGGGTATGGGACCCGGTTGCCCACCACACCTGAAATTCCTCTTTTTTTCTGTGTGCTTTTGCTATTGTCTTTTAACAAAACACTGAACGGAAGGGGCTATTTATATTGATTTGCATATTTAAATATGCAAAATTCAGGGTGGAGTCGAGGTGGGGCTGTAGGTGCAAGGCACCTACGTTAAGTTTCACATTCATTGCGATTTATAAAGGGAAAGTGCCTGGATCTTTGCTTACACAGTTTTATGGGTATGAATTTTTTTGTGCGTATGCACATTTCTATTTTTCTCAGTACGCCATATTTTAGTGTGAATTCTACACACGGAGTTATACATGAGGCCCCAAGTGATTTCCTAATAACTAGTCAAACAAACTTTTCTTAGAATCTGAATAGTTATGTTTATTCTGGAGTAAAATACTAATTCATGATTTAAATTTTTTAAGTAAATTAGAAATCATGTAAATTTGCATATTGATGTACTGGAGTATATGCACAGTGTGACTTTCTCAGTGAATAACAAAGATCTTTGCCAGGACGTCATTTTTCGGAGCATTTAAGCATATCAGACATTATTGGAATAATAACAATAAGGGGAAGTCAGAAGCCATTACAGAAGAGTTATTTAAACATCCCACACTGTTCCAGCAGTGACTTGCTTACTGCTTACTTTGATCTTGAACGCTCATCAGGATATCACAGATCACATTTAATTTGCATGAAATTTTCACAATTTCTGCCTGGCTAGGACATCATAAAAATAAAAGATCTTGCCCTGTAATGTACCTAAATCCCTACAGTCCTGGTCCATCTGTATGCTCCTCTACCCCAATATCTAAGGATAGTTAAAAAGAAGTATTATTATTTTTGATTTAAACTTTTTTTATTAACATTTGTTTACTTAGTGTTAAAGGTCTATTGGCATGATGCAAGTATCAAAAGGTATCACTGATCAGCACAATTGTTGGCATTTTTGTTTTCAATTAGGTTGATTTCACCATTTTAAGCTGGCCATTTTTTGAACCTCTCTTTTTCCACAACAAGATTACAGAACCCATTCCAGAAACATCATGCATAAGGAAAGAAAATAAGAAATTAACACAAGTGGGGTTGCTAGTCAGTAGCTGGAGACATACCGTATTCCCTGACTCATACAAAGCCACTATAGTTGTACTACTCAAACTAAGTTCAAGTTCACTTTTTTATAAGTATAGTGAAATTCTCACATGCATGTCAAAAGTTACAGTTGGAAAAAAAATCACTGTTGAAAATGGAAGAATCCAGAGGTTTCATGGTTAGACCCATAGTTAATCTGTAATAACTGCATGTTGCTGGGATGTAAGAGAATCTCTTTGTACCCACAACATTATGGGCAGAACCTACAGCACCCACTACCCAGTAACCAGGACAGGATCTGACTAGAAACATACAGTAACCATATCTTTGTTTTTTTTTCTGCATTTTTACAGATATCATTCATTTCATACATTTGGCAAGGGAAGAATGATCCTTTGTTTCATTTGGCTCCTGGCCATCTCTAGATTTCTAACTGTCTTAGTTGTTTATCACTCTTGTTTGTGGGCAGTTTCTATAATTCCCTTGCTTTATTCTTCTGAAAATGTGTACCCTTATATACAGTACCATGTAGAACCTGTCTGCTAATTTTAATTGGCCAATAGCGGAGCCTCTGCTTTCTTTGTCTTGACAAAGAATATTTCTCATTTCTGTCTCAGGATCCCCAGGGAACTTAATTTTTTCCTTTGTCTTTCTATCACATCTCTCCATTTCTTGTCATTTGCACATGGAAAGTCTCATTTATTTCACTAGGCTATTCTGGAGAGAGGCACACACTTCAGGTATATACTTTTTGGACCATTTTAAACTTACACAAAATGATTAATACTTATCTTCTTTGTGACTTAGTGACAGATTGTGTCACAGTTCTGCACTATAATGTGGAAAAGTTGAAGCTTTTGACAAGAGGGATTTAACTAACTGCTTCCAATGACTATGGGAAGTCTTTCTTCTCTAATGTCATGAAACATGGAGTGAACAATGTCATATCACGTATGAAGTTAGTCATTTTCATCATTAAATGTGTAGCAATTCCTGCATCCTGAAACAGAATTCAGACAGAAAAACCTATTAGGAAACCAAAAGTGTAAATTGGCCTTTCAAAAAGAGATGATTCAGTTGTCCAGTCTTTATTTCTTGTAGCACACTTACAACAAATATTATAGGCTAAACAAAAGGTAACAGTATGAATGCATATATCAAGGGAAATGTAAGACTTATAGTTGTGGCTGTCAATGTTCCTGGCAGACGCATGACGACACATTAGAACAATCTAGATGAGAACAGGCCATTCAGCCCAACAAACCTCGCCAGTCCTATCCGCTTAAATCTTCTAAAATATCATCAAGTCATGTTTAGAAAGTCCCTAGAAATCCTACCGTCCAACACACTACTTGGTAGCTTATTCCATGTGTCTATGGTTCTCTGTGTAAAGAAGAACTGCTTCCACCTGTGTCCCAACTTGATGAACTCATTTTAAAGTAACAACCTCAATCCACTGTACTACTTTAATTCCCTTCATAATTTTAAACATTTCAATCATGTCTCCTCTTTATTTTCTTTTGCTTAAACTCAAAAGGTTCAGCTCTTTTAATCTTTCCTTGTGTTAGAATCAGCCTAGTTGGTCTTCTCTGGACTGCTATGTTCTTTTTGTAGCCTGGAGACCAAAACTGCCCATAGTAGTCCAGATGAGGCCTCACCAGTGTGTTATAAAGCTTGAGCAGAACCTCTTTGGACTTGTACTCCACACATCAGGGCGCTATATAACTGAACATTCTGTTAGCCTTCTTAATGGTTCCTGAACACTGTCTGGCTGTTGGTAGTGTCGAGTCCATCACGACTCCTAAATCCTTCTCATACAGTGTACTCTCGATTTTCAGAAATCCCATTGTGTATTCAGACCTAACATTTTTACTTTCTGCATGTAATACTTTACATTTACTTACGTTAAATTTAATCTGCCCAAGCTTGTACGCTCTCCATGTCCCATTGTAACGGATTCTAGATTATCTGCTTGGTATCACCTCCAAACTCAACCAGCTTTGTACTTATATTCCTATCCAAATCATTTATGCATATTAAAAATAGCAGCCCTGTGGAACACCACTCTTAACATCAGCCAATTTTGAAAGGGTTCCTCACATCATAATTCTCTACTTCCGGTGTCTGAGCCAATCACACACACAACCTACATACAACACCCTGAACTCCCGTTTCTTTTAGTTTGATGCACAACTTCTCATGTGGAAACTTTTCAAATGATTTCTGAAAGTCAAGATAGCATTAGCAGCTACAGCATAATTTCAGTCTGCAATTTCACTGAGTGAGCTTACTGCATTTCAGAGTGTCTCAGTAAACTGGCATTTCATTGAAGATGGATTGTGTTTTACTTGAGGAGCACCTTCATATATCTGCCTCTGGAAAGTAATCTGTTTCCCACAATTTTGACTCAGTGTGTGGGAGTATACAGCAGTTTTCAATTCTTCCTTTTATGTTGAGCTTCCTAAGAGTCTTAGGTAAGAATCCTGGTCCAGACTCTGCCTAGGTGGAGTTTACAGAGTTTCTCCCTTTTATCTGTTTGCTCTTATCTTTATTAAAAGCTTGCATGTTAAGTTAATTAAGAAAGAGTGCTCTGCTTTGGCCTGGAACCTGGTACAAGGTTGGATCCCATCTAATGCCCAGTGTTTGAGGAGTGTGTTCCCTCTAACCTAGAAACCAATAAACAGATTAGAAATTGGATGATACGATCATTCCATTTTGGCTGTGTTGTACATCTGTTCTAAGCTCACCATTATGAAATATATTGAACAAACTAAAATTAGTTTCTGTCTGTGTTCTCTTAGACTGACTACATGCCATTCAAGTACAGTAGTGCCTCGCACTTCGAACGATTCTAACTTTGAACATTCCAGAGTTTAAACACTAAATTTGAGAGAAATTCGATCCTAAGCCAGAATGATGCTCCTCCGTTTGAACTGCACACACAGTTTAAAAATGCAGCTCACTGCATAAACGCCATCTGATGTGTGCCCAAGTCACTCCTCTCTCTCGCTGTGAAAGCATCTCTTGCAATACTCTTGTGTTTTTTCATTGCTTTTTTCTCTTTATTTTTGGTGAGTTTGGTCATATATATAACCCCTATCTATTAACCATGGCATCCAAGAAGAGTGTGGAAGCAACAAAGCCTAAGAGGAAAGCTGTAGTATCAATGATTGAGGTGAAAAAGAAACTTATCGCAAAGCATGAAGAAACAGTAAATGCAATTTTCATTTTATTATACAGTAGTTATGTAATATGTTTATTGTTTTCATGTTTTAATGTATTATTTAGGGCATTTAATTGTGTTATTTTTACCTTATATTATGTGTATTTGCTGTTTACGTTTATTGAAATGGGCATTGTTTAGGTCTGGGAAAGGATTAATTCACTTTGCATTATTTCTAATGGGAAAAATTGATTCCAACTTTGGACAATTCAGAGTTCGAACGGCCCTCTGAAATTAATTAAATTCAAAATAAGAGGCACCACTGTACTCAGAACAGATGGATTAGAAACCTTTGAGTTTAAACATATTCAATCCTCTACATTAGTTTAAAGTATAAACAAGACAGTTTGTCGCAATGTAACATGACCGTCACAGTGGATATCTGTAGTACAATGTGATTTGTTAACACTATGTTACATTTCTTGAGTTTTAAAGTATTAAGAAATTTTGGACAATTTAAAAAAAAACTATGTTGAAGGTTCTTTGAACATTTAAAGAGAATGTGTTAGCAGAGGCTAATTCTAACAACAATAAAATTGCCGCTGCATTAAGGCAGTCTAGCGAGGTGAAAGATTAACACTTTATATTGTAAAATGGTCATTTTCTGGTCTTTCCACTTACATAAAAAGTGACACGTTCGATCCATTGGTTACCTTTGTGCACACACATACCTCCTGAAGAAATACAGTCTGTTAAATGATATTGGACAGAGAGGGGCTAGGGGGGTTCATCTTAGCCCTGACAAGCTTTAAAATGTCAGCAGCTTAAAGTGAAAATATAGAAAAGAGAAGTACCAGGAGGAAGAAGAAGAAGAAAAAGGAGGAAGAATACAGTCACCAAAATGATCCATCATGTGCAACGTAACTTTAAGAGACTAAATGGCACATACAGTACATTTGGTGTGTCAGTCAGCATCATCTTTGACAGCTCTTGAAGTAGCCATGTTGTATTATTGAAGATTTGCCAAATCCATTTATTTTACTTGCTATCTGTTTTTTTGTCACATATTAAGAATATTTATGAATGACTGAATAAAAGTGTCTTACTACTCCAATGCTTTCATTTGGCATTTTCTCTATGTTGCCAGCTGGGGTATAAATGAATAAAGAGGAAACATCCTCTAATAGGAGAAGTGAGGCGCAATGCCAGTCAGTTCTAGATATAGTTTGGATCCGTAGTCCCAGCGGCAAGTACATTGCTGCTGCCAGGCTGTTCCTCCTTCTCGGCCTGGTGAGAGCAATGATAAAAGAACAAGAGTTGGGGTGGAGAACATGTGTGGGTCCACACAACAAAGAATCAGGTTATGAGAATTACATAATTTTAGTATACGGCGACCCATAAACCCTACCAGGAAAAAAAAACAGCATCTCTTAGCAACGGCTACTAGCACATGAATAATGGATAGAAGGGTATTGATATACAGGTGAGAAGACAGGACTGGTGGAAAATGTATTCTTTAGTAATTTGCTGATAAATCTTCTCTAGTCTATTTTCGGTTAAAAATGGAAATGTATTATCACATTTTTATTAAGAGCAAGGAAATGGCTCAAATAGGCGGCACGGTGGCGCAGTGGGTAGCGCTGCTGCCTCGCAGTTGGGAGATCTGGGGACCTGGGTTCGATTCCCGGGTCCTCCCTGCGTGGAGTTTGCATGTTCTCCCCGTGTCTGCGTGGGTTTCCTTCGGGGGCTCCGGTTTCCTCCCACAGTCCAAAGACATGCAGGTTAGATGGATTGGCGATTCTAAATTGGCCCTAGTGTGTGCTTGGTGTGTGGGTGTGTTTGTGTGTGTCCTGCGGTGGGTTGGCACCCTGCCCTGGATTGTTTCCTGCCTTGTGCCCTGTGTTGGCTGGGATTGGCTCCAGCAGACCCCCGTGACCCTGTTCGGATTCAGCGGGTTGGAAAATGGAAATGGATGAAATGGCTCAAATATGAACAATTAGGAAATGATTTTAACATCTGTAATAAAACGAGTGATACCCAATCTCCAATTACCTCAAAATAGCCCTGTGTAGGAAAGTATTACAAATATATCAATGGAATGCCAGTTGATCGGGCCCATACATGAAAAGGACAATGTCAGTCACCACCCACCAAATCCATGAGTTGAGACAAAAGAAGAAAAGAGGCCAAGAGTATAACAAGAACAGACTGAGCTAATACAGTAGTAGAAGTCTTAGCATGCAGTTAAGGAGCAGGATCGTTCTAGGAACCACTACCACACTAATTATATATTTCCACTTAACAAATTTTGCGTACATTTCCTTTATTATAAACTTATGTTTTAAATATCGATCAATTCAAAAATAACATTCATTTTCTAATTTAAAGCTGTTTTTTCTTAGTAAGAATTGTGTACTGTTTTATTTAGGCATTTTTTCCACAATGCCATTTTGTATGTATGTACATTGTGTAAGAGAAAGACAAGACCATGATAGAGATTTGGGGTACCACCCTGGTAACCCTCTATAACTGAATAATTGTAAACAAAGAAAAACCCTCAACAATTGTGGAAACATCATCGCAGACGCAAGTTCACAACACAACTGGCTCAAAGTGGCAGGTCTTCCGGTTTTAAGCCCTTCTGTTAGGAAGAAGCAGGTCCAGGTGGACAGAGATGATGTCAGCAGTGGTATAGCCATCAATTTTCCTGTCTTTAAAGGGAGGAAGAGAAAAAGCATTAGCACACAGCGCCAACCCCTGGAGCGATGAGGAATTACCATCTCTAGAGCCTCTAAGCCGTTACCTATGTGCGCGCAGTTGAAATGGATAAATGGTTTATAAGGCAATGCAACAAAGACTTCATGTTTGTTTGTGGATATTATTGCTGCTCTTCACAAATTTACTTACTAGTTTTTCTGGCAAAACACTTAACATTCTGTTGTTTGACTTTAATTTTTTAAATTTCCTCTTTGTGAAGATGAAAGATGGAGTGATTTATTTGGTTTTAACCTGTGCTTTGATTTTGAGTATGTTTCATTTCTTGGTCCTTATCTTTTCTTCCTGCACACCTGTTTAGTGTCAGAACAACATTTCAAAAGCATTAGGTTAAAAAAAGGATGATTCCCAGTTAGTAAATGAGAGAGGATAAGTAGAAAGAACATTAGGATGCAATTGCAGTTTTTACAGCAATAGCAGTTGGTATTGAAATGATGAGGTATGTTTTTGCCACTGTGGACATGTAATGTTACCTTTTTCCGCATTATGCTGTATAATATGGGCATATTAATTAGTGGTTTTATACCTAATGAGTGCAACCTCAATTTACGCTTAGTAAAAGAAGTGAGCAAAGATCAAGGAGAAGCCCAATTTGATTCTATATGTAACCAAGAATGTGGGCTGAGCAATGGGAAGAGAGGTTTGAGATACTGTAGCTAGTACCAAAGAGTCTGCAGGGCAAAAGCCCAGTGATATAATTCTCATTCTGGCTAGACCAATGTACTTTCAGATTTTCCATGGATCAAAGTTGAATGTTTAATTAGTGGCCTTCCCTTACTCCACAAAAGGTAGACAGAAGAGACCAGACGTTTACGCAGTATTTACCCAGTGAAGGTAAAAAAAAAAGCAGAGCAGTTATAAAATTAAGCTTGTGAAAAATACCTATTTTAAGAACTGCTAACCTTGAGCAGAATGCTAATGGGAAAATGTGACAGTATGGGTCGGCTTCATAGTCTCAGTTGATCTAAGGAGCCTCTTGAACCCACTACCTCAAATAACATACCCGAGGGGTGAGCCAGCAGGTGAGGACACTCACACAGAGCAAGGGGTAGGTGCATAAAAGTACAAAAGTGTTTTAATTTAAAACTGTCAAAAAGCAAACAGTGTTCAATAAGTTCAGTGCAAAAAGGTTCAATAAATAAATAATCCACACAATTAATGTGCTGGTGGAGGTTAAAAACAATAAAATTCCTTAATTAATCCAAACTTGGCAGGAAGCTGTCAATAGAAACATGAGCCCTGGTGCAACCCTTTAAAAACTAACGTCTACTTAGCTTAACCCTACATGAGTCCTTGCAGCCAAGGAGGTGCCTAACCAGTAGTTCAGACAACCTTCCAAGCTGTTCCTATGCTCGGGCCCTTGCTGCCATTAGTGGCTGCCGGCAGGGCACCATGCAGGAACGCCAAGCCTTCAACTCCCACTGCCAGGCTCGCACCCCTGTGGTCCATGGCTCCATCTGCAGGATTCCTCACTGAGCCTTCCGATACCCCTGCAACTAAACACAGCCTTACAATAAACCACTCTAACTGAGCAGCACCTCAGTCACTCCAGCTCCCTATTGGCTCAGCTGGAGTGGCCTCCTTCAGCCCTTAAGCTTCCGCCGCACGTTCCCTCAAGGGATTTCCACCTGGTTGCCTGCCTTCTCCCTCTTTCTCTCACTTTCTCTCTCTCTGTCGTTCACCTGCACAGGCTCTCTCCGCCTCCTGGTGTTTCTCTCCATCCTTTAACCTCCTTTCATTTTTCACTTTTTTTTTTTTCCTTCTCATGCCAGCCCTCCCTTATATGCCTCCGTGGGTGTAGCGTCTCAATTACGCACTGCAGGAAGCCACTACCCTTATGTGCAGGTGCGTCTCACTACAATTATTCCAACAACCTCCCTCACCTGCGTGAGCACACACCCCCATAGAGATCGAGCCAGCCATTCAATTATTTATTTATTATATATCCGCTACACCACAGAAGAATTATCAACCATTTGTAGAATCTTTTTTTTTCAAATCCTACAGTAATTAACTGTATTATATCCTAAGAAAAAGGGGAAGTACTGGTACCAACACTGTAGGTATTAATTTTCTCTCATTTAGGAACAGGATGACTGAATCACACCAATTAATTTTACATCCAGAGAGACATTTAAAAGAGTTAAACAAGCTCAGAATCTGAGGGAGATCAGACGGCATTCTAAGGAAAGAGCAAAATGTCATTCACATACAGAGTTATTTTGTGTAAAGATCTGTTTACATTAATAGGGTTAAGCCCCTTGAGGGGCATACAGCAGTAGGAGGAGGCTCTATTGCAATATTAGAGAGTAAAGAGAAAAAGGGGTACCCCTGTCATATATCTTTGCTAATTAGGAAAGGACAGGATATTGTAGAGTTTGTGACAATCACTGCCATAAATTATACAGTATCTATGGAGGGAAAAAGGCACATTCTAAGGCAAAAAATTAATGATCTAGCAAACAAAAAGAATGAAGCCGGTAAGGGTCAAAACCAGCAGATCAAAAACTACTAAACTCCTATGCCAAAGCAGAATCGAAAAGCATGCAAAAATGCACTAATGAATTATTTTAGTCCGCATTCAGAAAAGCACAAAAGAGTGAGATTTGCATACACAAGAATTTTAGAAAGCTTTGCACTTTTTGCCGTAGCTCAGTATCAGATCTGCTGGCATGATCTTTAGTAAGTAATGGCTTAAATAATGAGGCAAAAACCTGAAAAGTTATATGGAAATCATACTAATGATTATACCAGTCTTAAAAATTAAGATAAAATGCACAAAATAATAACAGCTTCTGTGGCGTAGCGTGCTAAGATATGCCTCTTAGAGCACAGCAACTTTGCCTTGGCTCACAGACCAGAGTTCGATTCCCTGCTGAGGATGAAGTGTTGCTTTACCCGGGTTCGCTTCCCAGGTCCTCCCTGCGTGGAGTTTGCATGTTGCTCCCCGTGTCTGCGTGGGTTTCCTCCGGGCACTCCGGTTTCCTCCCACAGTCCAAAGACATGCGGGTTAGGTGGATTGGTGATTCTAAATTGGCCCTAGTGTGTGCTTGGTGTTTGTGTGTGTCCTGCGGTGGGTTGGCACCCTGCCCAGGATTGGTTCCCTGCCTTGTGCCCCATGTTGGCTGGGATTGGCTCCAGCAGACCCCCGTGACCCTGTGTTTGGATTCAGTGGGTTGGAAAATGGATGGATGGATGGATGCACAAAATATAAATAATTGCTTGCTGCACTTCAATAAAATAAAACTCAATTTTGTAATTTCTTGATTGACACCAAAACATTGAAAGTGGGAAATAGCCATTTTGTTTATTTAAGGAAGGAGCCTAATTTAAAGGTTTGGACAAAAACCCACAGCCATAGTGGGTCCCTTGTACTGTACATGAGAACCACTAAGTTATATTAACACACTAACATCAATTCTTGTATTCACTTAATGTCAGGGATAGTGTGCAGAATTCTTAAAACAGAGGCAACACAATGATGTCACATGTCATGATGCTGCAATAACTTGGTAGAAACCAGCGTTAATTTTGACAAAATATTTTGATTTAGTTTTACCCTTAGTCTTCTGACTAAATTGCATTTTAGTTTTAGTCATATTATAGTCATTTAATTGTTAGTTTTAGTCTTGTTTTTGTCAACAAAAAATAAATTAACTTCAGTTGAGAAAAAGTAAATTGGTTTTAGTCAAAAGTAAAAGTAAATTGGTCAAACAGTCACAATCAGATGGCTAGCTTGTTTAACATATGAATATGCATAGAATATACTGTACCGCTAAACTATTAAGCTAACATGTACATGAATGAGCCAAACCACATGTAGTGATTGATCATAAAATGAAGAGTTGGTATAGAAAGGATTTACTCCAAAACATATGGTAGAAACAGTACTATTTATCATTAACAAGAGCATAAAAATTATTTTTAAGACTCTCAGTTTCTTCTTTAATCTAGATTATAGCGTTTAGCGTTTGTTGTTAAAACAAAGTTAAGTTCATTCTGGCAAAGGCTGGATTTTAAAGAAAATAATAATAATTCTTTGCATTTATGTAGCGCTTTTCTCGCTACTCAAAGCGCTCATCAATTGCAGGTTAAGGTCCTTGCTCAAGGGCCCAACAGAGCAGAGTCCCCACTGGCATTTACGGGATTCGAACCGGCAACCTTCCGATTACTAGTGCAGATCCCTAGCCTCAGAGCCACCACCCCACCCAATAAAAAAAAAGCAACTAAAATACCCAGAAAATACAGACTTATAAAAATAGGTATTTATCTGCAAAGGGTTACTTGTAAGAGATCCTGATTCATTTTTAATTATTGATATTGACACAAAGGATTAAACCATCTAAGTCTGAGAGCTAGCAATCTGCTAGTTTTAACACCAAAGAGCACAAGACCAATGCATTTTAAATTCAGTTTACTGGATCAGCAGGTGCAATGTTTGCTCTGAGGGTGTTGGTGGAGAAGTATAGAGAAGGACAGAAAAAGTTGCATTGTGTCTTTGTGCACAATTCAGGAGTGCAGAGAAGTATGCAAGAATGGTACAGGATATATACAAAGGAACTGGGACAGTGGTGAGGTCTGCTGTAGGAATGACGGATGCAAGGTGGTGGTGGGATTACATCAAGGATTGGCTCTAAACTCTTCTTGTTTGCAATGGTGATGGTCAGGTTGACAGACGAGATTAGACAGGAGCCCCTGTGGACTATGATGTTTGCGAATGACACTGTGATCTATAATGAGAGTAAAGAGCTGGTTGAGGAGACCCAGGAGAGGTGGAGATATCCCCTAGAGAGATGAAGGTTAGTAGGACCAAGACAGAATACATGTATGTGAATGACAGGGAGGTCAGAGGAATGGTGAGGATTCAGAGAGTAGAGTTGGAAAAGGCAGATGAATTTAAATACTAGGGATCAACAGTGCAGAGTAACAGGGATTGTGGAAGAGAGGTGAAAAAGAGAGTACAGGCAGAGTGGAATGGGTGGAGAAGAATGTCAGGAGTGATTTATGACAGCAAGAGTGAAAGGGAAGGTCTACAGGATGGTAGTGACACCAGCTATATTGAATGGGTTGGAGACGATGGCACTGACAAAAAGACAGGAGACAGAGCTGAAGATGGCAGAGTTAAAGATGTTAAGATTTGCATTAGGTGTGATGAGGATGGACAGGATTAGAAATGAGGACATTGGAGGGTCAGCCTAGGTTGGATAGTTTGAAGACAAAGTCAGAGAGGTGAGATTGCGTTGGTTTGGACATGAGCAGAGGAGAGATGCTGGGTACATTGGGAGAAGGATGCTAAGGATGGAGTTGCCAGGCAAGAGGATAAGAGGAAGGCCTAAGAGAAGCTTATGGATGTGGTGAGAGAGGACATGCAGGTGGTAGATGTGACAGAGCAAGATGCAGAAGACAGCAAGTTCTGGAAAAAGGTGATCCACTGTGGTAACCCCTAATGGGAGCAGCCAAAAGATGAAGAAGAAGGAGGATCAGGAGATAATTTAACTCTCATTAATTAACTCTCAATGATTCATACTTCAGACCCATTATAGAAAAACACCAAACTTCTAATGAGAAAAGGTGAGATTTCATCCCTTTGGGTTTTCAGTATTTGAATTGCTTTAATATTAAGTTAATTAATAAAATAAAAATACACTGCAAACAGGATTCTTTTGACATCTGTGCAATATCTACCGGTGACAATGAAAATTAAAATACTGTACATAAATAACTTGACCCCAAAGAAAAGAAGTTGGGTGGACACCAATATCAAGGACAAAAACATTGAACACGTGTCATCAATGATATATGTCAGTGTAAAATAATATCGCTATCATTTTACAATGCAACAGCAATCGAATGTTAAGTTATAAACAGCGTAAGTGATTTAATTGAAATTATTAATGAGGTTAACATGTGTGTCTGTAAAACCCTTTCAAACATTCAGTTTTGTTCACAGGTAGTTTAATTGGAATGGCTATGAGTAAATGTGATTTGTGAGAGAGGGATAATCTGCCAGCATTGTTGGAGAGGCTAACCTGCCAATCTTCCAACAATTATACGTGGAAGAAGTTTAAATAACAAGCCACACATTAACTTAATTGCTCTTTGTGTAATATTGGACTTTACCATTTTATTGTTATGCATTATTAAATGGCACGATGATTGTTAAATAAATCAGATTTTTTATTTCAAAGATGACATTTTAATTGGGGTTTTATTTCTGTTATTACCATTTTATGTCAACCAAATACACTATAGAGACTCTGACTTGTTAGGAAGTATGCAGGTGAGAGTCTGCAGGGGGTGGAGGTATGAATTCTGGAGGAGCATAAATGGAGCTGTGCTAAACAGCTCAACAATGTGGACTGAAAAAGTAAGAGAAGATGCACAGTGTGACTGGGGAAAAGCATACTCATTCACTCATTCACTCGCTTACATGAAGATGGCAGTTCCTCCAAGGAATCACAACACTTTGCATGGCATCTGCTAAAAGACCAGAGTTGAAGCAGTTAGTCAGCATACAAAAACTAATAAGTGGTCCTTCTAATTGTTACTAATTGCTATGTGTCAGTTCTTTCTCCACTTCACCTTACATTGTCACAGTGCTGTCTTTCATAGTAGTATTACTAGCTCTGTCAACGCCCCTTAATGTTGAAGTTCACAGAAATCTCTCCTAAACCCTTCCAATGGCAGTTATTGCATGTTGAAGATAAACATTTGAATGGAGCCACCATGGCATCACCACAGAGGCAGAGGAACTGAATTCCTTCAGAAAGGGTTTTCTATGAATATTATTTTGGATTTTGTTCTGGCTTTTGAGATTTTCTTGCTTTTGTCTTTAGATGTAACTGCTGGATTTCATTTTGGGCTTTTTTTTGCTTTACTTTGCCTTTTGGATTTTGCCTTTTTCCATTTTTTGTTCTTTTTGTAATTTTTCTGAATAAATTCTTCATTCTTTGAGGGTTTTTGTTCTCTTTTAAGTCAGAGGTTTTATGGCTTCCTCTCTCTTGATGGTTATTTTGTAGATTTGGGACAATTAAAGTATATTAAGTATATTAAGTGAACTTTAAAAGTCTGGATGCCCTTTGGGCCTGTACAGGCCTTGAAGCCTCCCTGTTGAATATAGAATCAAGAGATGGCATCTATGTTTAGATTTTTTATTATTTTTAAGCCACACCCCATTTTCTCTACATCAGACACAGCCAGTTCCAAATACTTTCCTGTTGTTAGGCTGTTTTTTGGTGTTATTCATATACAAATAAATCATTAGAGTGGTGTGAAGTTCCCTTATACTTTAAAAAAGCCACAATCATACCATTCCCCAAATATATAAATATATATATATATCACTATATACACTAGGGGGCTGTTTCACTTCGCTTGCCAACCCCCGGGCTGGTGCTATGCGCTAGCCACCTTGTAATTCAGCCATTCACGTATGGGGATGCAGATGTACAATTTAAACAGATTGTTATTTTCATGGGAATTGTTACAAATGCATAATAGAGTTAACTATTTTACATTACAGTGAGTAATTAACCATATTAAAAAATAGTAAAATGTAATAATTTGAAAGTAAATTATATTTCATGTTGCGTTAGAGTAATTCATTGCATTATACGATTTCGTTCTGTTTGGCTTTGAAATTAACATGCAAATACTTTTTAAACTTATACTTTTACTGTAAAACTTCAGGAAAAACAATTTTTTGAATTAAATTTTCATCAATATCGCATTGAATTTTGATTCTGGGTTTGGACTTGCATCATGACAACGCAATGTATAACTGCCCCTGAGTGAATTTCATTTCTTTCTATCTAAATAAACCGATTTTTTCGAATGTTTGTTTCTGTGATTTGTTAATTGTCTTTGCAAAAGCTATTCTAATGGGAAGCTGTTAATGTTTTAATATGAATGGCATATCAAGATCTCCTTTGGTATCTAATGTTATCCATGGGAGATGTACTGCAGTACCTTTCTTGGATACATCCTTCTTTCAACAGTAATTCGGGTGGTGGAAGACCGCATGGTGTTAATGGTTGTAGATATTCTTCAGGATGTTGTAAGTTGATGTTTTCATCTTCCGCACGATCACTACCAACTGTTCCAGCATAGTCTATTGATACACATTTAACCAATTTGCTGTGTAACCAATTGACAATTTTCTTGTTAGTTCGTTTGACTTCATTGTTTCTCGGTGCTAGGATTGCCCGTGCACTCATTTCTTCTGTTGATAACCCTTCCGGATGAAATTCTTCAATAACATTTGGACATAATAAGGCTTCTTTTACTGGGAACTTAAAATGAGGAAAACGTAAAAATTTATAACAGCTAAGAGAGCAGGAACTGTGTTTGTCAAAAGCATTCACACGAATGAGAGTTTAGGGGGCCATGTGCATGGTTGAATATGGTTGAGAGGAGGGTGTAACTTGAAAAAAATCTCATGGCAATAGCCTTGTCTCACGGGATTTGAAATTATCTCTTTGAAAAAGTCTTGTCTCAGAAATTCCTTTTATATATATATATATATATATATATATATATATATATATATATATATATATATATATATATATATATGTGTGTGTGTGTGTGTATATAGAGTTAGAGAATCATAACACCATGATAAAGAGTTGGGGAACCACCCTGGTTACTCCAGTAAGAAATGTCAGGTCCAGGCAGATGGAGAGGTATTACAGCCAGTCATCTAGGGCCTCATGTATAAACAGTGTGTACGCACAAAAATGTTGTGTACTCCCGTTTCCACACTCACATTGCGATGTATACAGTAAAACCTAAACATGGCCACGCACATTTTTACGCTAGCTCAAACCCTGCCATACACAAGTTCTCCGCTCGGTTTTGCAAACTGGCGGCACCTAGCGTCAAAGCAGTGCTTTGGTTCCAGTGTGGTTTCCCTTTCTTTTTTAGATCCACAGTCCTGATGCAGATTTATTACATACACTGAAATTAACTGCATTTTGTATTAGTTTAAGGCATCTGATTGTAATTAACCCGTAACAATATAATGGTCTATGGAATGGCCAAACTATTCCAAATGCCATAGCTGCTTTAGTGTTGTTACTTTCACTGCACCTTCTTCTTCTTCTTTCAGCTGCTCCTGTTAGGGGTTGCCACAGTGGGTCATCTTTTTCCATATTACTCTCACTGCACCACTTGGAGTATTTATATCACTGTATCTGAGTGTGGAATCACAGCTCTACAGCAGCTGATCGGAAAGAGAATTATCGGTATACAGCATCTAGCACACGCTGCCTCAGCCATGCTGTCTATTTGAACTGCTCTTATACTAGCACGGAGCTGGCGCCCATTTCAGGGATTGTTCCTGCCTCGCGCTGTATTCTTGCTGGGGCTGGCGTGACACTGAAAGGTGTAACAAATTGACTCCAGACAGTCACAGGTTTGGGGCAGCCACCTGTATAATATAATTCTGACTGCAAAAGTTTTGAAAGTTGAGTTGTTTACAAGACAAAGTCCAAAACATAACTAATTGAGTGCAGGTAAGATGGCGGTTTTAAGGGCTAGAAAAGGAAATGGTGTCATCTATGCCGGAACTGGAAGTGATGCTGGGACCAGTAGTGACATCATCAGAGGCGCAGAGACCGGTAGTGACGTCATCAGAGGCCCCAGAACCTGGCGGGATTTCCCGGGAATGGTCTGTAAGAGACTGAGAGAGACAGTCAACACACTCCGCCACCCCCTGGTCTGACGTAGTATTACAATTACTCAAGCCCTTTAGCTACCTCCTAATTGCATGTGTGTGACAAGGACCCCAAGCCCCCTCCCCCCTCAGCCCAGACCCATCAGGTCGGGCGTCCTGTACCGAGAGGTCGTGAGAACGAGAAAGAGCATCGGCGTTGGAATCGAGAGCTTATCTGGTTGAAGATCAAGAAACCACCTGGTGACCCAAGGGATCGACTCCTTGTGTAGGGCCATCCACTGTAAGGGCACATGATCCATCACAAGAGTGAATTACCGACCCAAGAGGTAGTATCTCAACTGTGTAATCGCCCATTTAATCACAAGTGCCTCTCATTCCACTGCCGCATACCTGGTCTCCCGATCCAACAGTTTCCAGCTCAGGTACATAATGGAGTGTTCAACACCATCGATGTTTTGGCTCAGCACGGCACCAAGGCCTGTGTCCGAAGCGTCAGTCTGGAAAATGAAAGGAAGAGAAAAATTAGGAGCTTTCAAAATTGGTGCTGATGTAAGGGCCTGTTTTAAGTCGCGTAATGCAGCCTCCGCCGTATCATCCCATACCACATTATTAGGGGCTGTCTTCCTTGTTAAATTAGTCAAGGGTGCCACTCTCTCTGAAAACCGGGGTACAAACCGACGGTAATACCTGGCTTGTCAGAAATAGGCTTGGACTTGCCGCTTGGTTCGCAGATGGGGGCATTGTAATATGGCTTCGAGTTTTGAACACTGTGGTTTTACAGTACCCCGACCCACCAGGTAGCCCAAATATTTAGCTTCTTTTAATCCAAAGAAACATTTCTTTGGATTAATCCGAAGCCCAGCTTTTCCTAGCGTCCGTAGCACTGCAGTGACCTGTTGTACGTGTTCCTTCCATGTGCTGGAATAAATGATGATGTCATCCAGTTAGACAGCACTGTACACATTATGGGGGCAGCACACTCTATCCACCAGACGCTGAAAAGTTGCAGGCGCCCCATGTAACCCAGTACACAATACTGCCAGTGTCTGCAAGGGGTACTAAACACGGTCTTGACCTTTGCGAAATCCGTTAAAGGAATCTGCCAGTACCCCTTTGTCATGTGTGGTCAAGCCTCTCGAGGAGGTCATCCACTCGAGGCATCGGATAAGCATCAAATTGTGAAACTTGATTAAGCCGACAGACATCATTGCAAAACCTCCAACTTCCGTCAGGCTTACTAACAAGACAATGGGACTGGACCAGGGACTATAACTTTACTCTATTATACCTAGGTCCAGCATGTGTTTGATTTCAAGTTCCACTTCAACTTTCTTTGCTTGAACGATAACCCCAGGTTCTGTCACAATATCATGCGTAATCAGAGAGGTCCGTCCGGGTTTCTCACTCACAACCTCTTGGGATGGAGAGGATAGCCGCTTCCAACTCCTGTCTCTGTCTGGAATTATATCTGGTCTAAAATTAAGGGTAGTAGATTGAGCAAAGAATGAGTGGGGCCGAGCAGAGAAGGGATCCGGATCCCTTTCCTTCCACGGCTTCAGCAAGTTTACATGATAAACCCACTTGCTCGGTTGACGATTGGGCTGTTTCACCAAATAATCGAAGAGCCCTTTTCTCTCCTTAATTTCATAAGGTCCTTGTCAGTGGGCAAGTAATTTACAATGAGAGGTTGGAACCAATACCATGACCCGATCCCCCAGTTGGAATTCTCTGAGGGTTGTGCCACGGTCATAATAGTGGGCCTGTGCTGATTGCGCTTCCTCCATGTGACTTTTTAAGATCGTTTGAATTTTCCCAGATGTATCGCGGAATTGTGCGATATATTCTAATATATTAGTAGAGGGAAGAGTCTCTCCTTTATATCCTTTATTTTAAAATATCCAGTATTCCCCTGGGTTATCATCCGTATAATAATTCAAATGGTGAGAACCCCGTGGAAGCTTGTGGGATTTCCCGATATGCAAAGAGAACAAGGGGGAGGAGGTGATTCCAGTTTCTCCCATCCCCGCTGACCCCCTTGTGAAGCATTTGCTTGAGAGTTTGATTAAATCTCTCTACAAGACCATCGGTTTGAGGATGATACACCGTGGTCTTTAAATGCTTTATTTTAAGTAATTTAGCAGTCTCCCTGAACGTCTCAGAGGTGAAAGGCATCCCTTGATCCATAAGGACTTCTTTAGGGATGCTGACACGCGTGAAGACTCCCACAAGTTCCCGTGCGATTGCCTTAGATGTGGCTGAGCACAAAGGAACAGCCTCAGGATACCGAGTAGCATAATCCACAAGGACTGATATGTACTTATGTCCTTAGGCTGAGGCCTCCAGGGGTCCTACTATATCGACCCCAATGCATTCTAAAGGGACATCAACCAGGGGAATGGGAACGAGAGGATTGCGGTCCCTCCTAGGAATTTGCCGTAATTGACACTCTAGACAGGAGACACAAAAACAGCAAACCTCCTCATTAATTCCTGGCCAGTAAAATCGGAGCTTAATTCGCTCTAGTGTTTTTTCGGCACCGAAATGGCCTCCCAGGAGATGAGCGTGCGCTAGCTCACAGACCTGCCACCGGTAGGTTCATGGGATTAGCAACAACTTTCTCATTTCCCCCTCTTGTTCTGCTACTCGATATAATAGATCATTCTCAATCACAAAGTGAGGACCCTGTGGCATTGGTTGATGAGTGCGTTGGCCATTGATAAGCACGACTGCATTTTTTGCAAACTTTAGGGAGTCATCATTCTACTGCTCCCATTTGAGAGAAGCCAGCGTTTCTCTAAATTGAAACTTTATTTCGGAGAGAGGATCCAGTCTGACCTCAAGAGGCAGAGAATCATCCTGGCTCTTCAAGGTGCAGATTGATGATGTATCCGCCTGCGACTGCCCAGGAATCTCCCCGCCCTCTTCTTGGGTTTCCACATCTCTCTCTCTGCCGGCTGATTACACGGCGTGGAGACAGGTTGAGTTGGGTCATCCCCGTCTATAACTAGGCCTAAGCTTCATTTGGGAGTAGTCAAAAGTATGCCACATTTATTTTCGGACCAGTCCTGCCCCAGAATCACCGGAATAGGTGGTGAAGGGAGAACTGCCACAGGGATTTTTCTCAGTGATCTTCCCTGACTGATGAAACATAGGGTGGTTTTGTATTTTCTGACTTCTCCGTGTATACATTTAATACTGGTCTTTACTTTTATCCACTGTCACAGTAATACATATCGGCAATCAACAATAGAGATGTTGCTGCCTGAATCAAAGAGTGCCTCAACCTTAAATCCATTAATGACTACAGTTCCTGTATGGGATAATGTCAGGGGGTTGGTAAGTCCACATAAACCACCCCCCTTGTCCACCTGCATTCCATCTCATCCCCGGGCAGGTTGCGCGTCCGGGGGCCCGGGAACTTCAAAGCAGGCTCCAGAGCATATGAAAGAGACCGGTTTTGTGGGACATAATCCCCACAGAGTCCACTAGAGGACCATTCTGCTCTCCCAGATTATGAGGCTGGCTTTGTTTTTTCGAGGAGCCTGATGAGCTTGTCCATGTTGTGGAAGTCTCCCCAGACCGGCTGGGTGAGGTTTGTGGGGAGGCTCTTTAACAGTAAGAAGCAGGCCACCTGCTGCATGATTTTAAACTTGTAAAAGTTAGCTTTTTTCAGTTTTATTCTCTCAATCACGATCACGCTGTATAACCCCCCACCCACCCAACCCTGCCCCTCCTGATCTGACTCTAAGTAACAGCGCCAGCATAAATTCACACCCGATCTGCCGCTGTTCATTTTCAAATAATATTGCATTAGTGCAATGATGTTTTCACATATACTGTATTGTCTCTTTCTTTCAGGTGTGTAATAGAAATCACAGCATAGAGAGAAGTGTGCGCATTGCAACAGGTACACGTCGTAAATGTAGGAAGGACGGCCCTTGCGTGTGTGTGAACTGTTAACATGTGAATTTGATGATTGCATA
Source organism: Erpetoichthys calabaricus (assembly GCF_900747795.2). NCBI lineage: Eukaryota > Metazoa > Chordata > Cladistia > Polypteriformes > Polypteridae > Erpetoichthys > Erpetoichthys calabaricus. The sequence continues at coordinate 46,386,967 of NC_041394.2, forward strand.
TAGCGCTGAACTTACTGCTCTGTACTACTCTTTCCTCTGCATGTTCTGGAGTACAAAAGAAACAGCACTATACAGCAACGTGGAGACTGGCAAGATCGAAAAAAAAAAAAAAACACATGGTCACTGATTACAAGTGCAAGATGTTATGCGAATGAATATGAATAATATGAATAATGTTGCATCCGTGCCACAATGTTTTCTGAAATGTACTATACAGGTCATAAAATGAATAATTCCAAATATCATATATACCTATGTCTCTGTTTTTATGTTTTTTGTCAGTGCGTTTTTGACCTCATAGACCATATGGTGCATACTAATTCAGCGTAAGCAGGAATACTCAATAAAACGGAACAAAAAAAAATCAAGTGACAGTGAGATACAAAGCAGGCAGATTCACCAGCGTTTGTGTTTCAGCTTTTATCCCTCCAGATCAGAGAATGTCCAGTTCCATTGCTTCAAAACACCACTCACATCTGCAGTTATTCCCAGTTTCAAATAAAAACTAACAGCATCAGATCCCTGGGTGGGGGGATGGTAGAATGTATCGTGACTGTGACTGAGAGAATAAAAGTGAAAAAAAAAAGGTAACTTTTACAAGTCCTATACATGTACACCGTCTATTACAGAAGCAAACCAAATGTATGTGTGTACTGTATAATATTAACAATAAGAGCAGCTCACTACTGAAAATGGCAAATATAGAAGGCAGTGGGGATCGAACCGGGGACTCTTGATTATAAGTCAGCAAATCTTACCGCTACGCCACGGAAGCTGTTGTCTTTTCCTTGAACCTTTTGTGAAAGTGTTTATTTGATCTTTGGACTTCAGGCTTCTTACATTATATAGTTTATGCCTACATTTTGTCATTTACAATTAAAATATGAAAAACATTTCTGTTTTAAAAATGTGTTTACACAGATTATTGTAGAAACGGAGCACACATGAAATGCATGTTTTCCAAATAGCGATCTATTGTTTCCACTCTAAAACTCCAGCACTTCACTCCCAGATCATCAATCAAGGCATGAGCTGGGAGAAGTTTGTGCTCGTTTTAAGTCGGTGGGGAGGATGGTATAGCCAGCTGCTTGCTGCTTGTATTTATTGGCACATTTACAGGACAAAAGACGCTGGCGGAGAGGTGCGAACGGATTTAAGGTGGGCCAGATCTATGAGTTTTTACGTAGGGTCTGGTAATTCTAGTGTTAAACCAACAAATAGTACGTTTTTCCTTGCTTCCACTTGGTATTCACTGAAATTCTTCAATTTCCCCCCGTGCTTTTGCCATTGCCTTTTCACAGAACGCTGAGCTTAAGGGCTATTTATATTGATTTGCATATTCAAAGAGGAGTAATTCTGGGAGGAGTTGGGGAGTGGCAGCAGGTGCGTGCATGTGCGTTACTTTTCATGCTGACCAGGATTTATGTAGAGGAAGTTGGCAAACGCACAGATTAATGCATCTAGATTTTTTTGTGCGTACAAACATTTCTGCTTTTGTCTGTACGCCATGTTTTAGTGTGAATTCTACACACTGCGTTATGCATGAGGCCCCTGGTCTGAAGAGTGAAGAAGGGAAAGGCATTAGGACACAGTGCCAACCCCTGGAGCGGCAGTAGAATTACAGTCGCTGGAGCCCTTCAGCTTCCCCTATGTGTGTGAATATGCATGACAATATATATATAATATATGCATATAGATACAATATTTGTTGGTTTGGTATAAAAGTCTGAATTAGGTAGCAAGGTGGTATTGCAAGTGGAACTTATATAAAATATAGTGATGGTCCAAAAGGAATGCAATAGAAGTATAGAGAAAGTGACCAAAATGTAATCTGGTCTGGTTGTGAGTGGTAAAAGAAAAGATTTTGACTATGAGGTTAGTAAATTAAATGAGCCAAACAAATGTAATTATGGGTAAGTTTACTTAATGCACTACTAGCCGTCCCCTGCAGCTCCGCCCAAGTAGTAGTGAAACAGGACAGTGAGGAGGGCCCTGCCTGGCTCCCCGCCCCTGATGTCATGCTTCCCCCTCCCTTTGGCCCGCAGCCCCTGTCTCGGATTAGCGCGAATATATCGCTCCTGCATGTAAACTATGATTCTTAGTGCAATGAGGGAAGTTGCAAAATCAACCGGAATGTTCAAGCAAATGATAGAAAAAATCTGATTTAAATCCGTTCAATAGTTCTCTCGTTTGCTTGCTAAGCAGAGAATCAAGATACACACCCCGAGGCTGGCACATGAGTAAGGAGGGCCCCGAAACCCCCCCCCCTCCCCCGTCCCGCTGTGTGTCTCACAGATTTGCGCAAAATAAATCAGTACCGCAAGGAACTATGATACATGGCGCAATGAGAGAAGTCACAAAATCAACCGTAATGTTCAAGCAAATTATAGAAAAAAATCAGATTTAAATCCATTAAGTAGTTCTCTCATGAAAAGTGGACAGACATACAGGCAGACAGACGGTGGATTTTATATATACAGTATATATATAGAGAGAGAGATAGAGTGTGGAAGATGATTAGGTAGAAGAATTTTTTTTAATATATATATCAAACAAGCTATTCATGTATGCATTTCCATATCCACTACAATCTCAGCTGTTTGAAAATTTGATTAACGATATAAGGAAAGAAGGTCAGTTATTAGAGTTGGGCAGTGGATAGACCATAAGGTAACTCCATTTATTTCTATTACAGTATAATAAAAGCACCCTATTTTATCAGAACCTGCAAACACTTTTTAAACTGTAAATTGTGACAGAACAAAAATTACTACCCCATGTTTCTTTGAAGTAGCAGACACAGAAGCCAACATGTTTATGTTTATTACGTAACCTGGTGACGTCTTCGACTTGGTTTCTTGTAGAAGTACAAAATCTGTTTGTTTAAGCCATCAGTAGTTCAATACATTCGTTCTTTAAACATTTGCTGCCAGGTCTTGGGTATGCTGGAAGAATTTTGAGTTAATTTTTTTTTCTTATTGCATATGACCTAAGGTTACTTTTGCAAACAGAATGAAAATTTCCTTGTGCTTCTTCAGCGCTTCATGGTTTTATAAAAAACAGAAACACTTGAAATTCAAGGTGACATGTCTGAAAAGATAGCCTTCATAACATGTGGTATTGTTTAAAAGCTTTGCTAAAATGAAGGGAAATACCTGCTTGGTCACAAAAAAAGAGTTACATTTTATCATGAAAATGTTTCATTCTTCTTCATAGAGAATTCTTTTGTCTTCAGACCTGGACAGATTGAAAGCCAGTTGTTTTATTCATTTTAATTTGCTTGCTATAAGTAATTCCTAATTTCAAATGTTTCATTTTTAACCCAAGAATGTTTCCTAGTAGCTAATTATAGTCTTCCATCATTGTGACCTATTTTAAGGAATTCTTGAAAACCTGATTATCCAATGCTTTTCTAGGTTCTCCACTCTGTTTAACTATAAAAATTGATTTTGCTATTAAACTCTAATGCTCAATGTCTATAGTACACTAACTAATAAGCAGGAATTTGAACGTATTTCGGAGCAAACTCCCTCTAGTCACCTCTTTTTTCAAGTCTATGCCTCTTAAAGTTATATTGTCATTTATTCTAAAGGACTGAAATCTTTGCTCTTTTTCCTAGAAGAGAGCTTTGAATGAAGATTGCCCTTTTTCAGAGTTAACATTGTGACACAGCTTTGTCACCTTATCTTTTACCTGTTACACCCCTAAGACATTTTAGATTGTCCTTTGAGTAAAATTGTTTGAAAAAATTAAAGCTGTAATATCAATCAACACAGTTCAAATATGAATTAGCAGAATGATCAAAGAGGTTTTAAGGTGATGCATGCAGATCAGCCTTTACTGAAAATAAATAAAATGCAAAACAGATTGCAAATGTTATCTTCTTGATTGCTGCAAATGATTAACATAAGAAGTGCCAGTTCCACTGAAGACCTCAGAGACCTGATTTTCACTGAGGAAGAATGCACTCCTCAAGAAAATCAAATTTATTTTTGAGAGTTGTTAAAAGTTATTACTGATGTCACCAACACATCAGTTATGGCCAAGAAAGAAGTTCTTAGTGTCACAAGAAGTAATGACCATTTTCAGTAGTGTTTTGAATTCCTCTATTACAGTTTGATATAGAAATTGTATCCACCAAGGACAGAAAGTGACTAGAGAGAATGGTGTTTACTGCTTCCAAAATCTTTGGTTACCACCTGCAGACTGTAAATTCACTCGGCTTTTGCAGACTGCAGATAAGCCATTTCCTGTCCTACCATATGCCACCCAACTTCTGTTCACTGCCATTTTGTGCTGCAGATTAAGTCCAGGGGGGTATTTTTCATACGTGGATTACTCGTTTAGCCGGATGTAATTGTTGACGTTTTGGCCTGATCCTGGATCTGTCGGTTTTTCGAAACTCTTGCTGGAAGTCTTGTCATAGCAACACATCCTAATCCTCAAATCTGCTCGGAGCAGGTTTGTTTGATGTAAACAAGGATTAGCTCACACACTTAATCAGTGTCCATGCGTGGAATTCATTTAGTCATGACTTCGCCATTCATGAATGAGCGACCAATTGATATATCGGTATGCAAATTATAAAAAGAGAATTTCATATAGAGAGGGTTTTACGCGATCGGCAAGATCCTTTATTGCTCCCGGAGGAAATTCTTTTCGAAAGATACCGCTTTAGCCGATGGGGAATATTGTACCTCAAAAATTTATTAGGAACTTATATTCGAAGTCAAACTCTACGAAGTGGGGCTCTCACAACCACACAGACAGTATGCATTGCTAATTTTTATATACTGTAGGCGATGCGGAAAATCTGTCTAAAAGTGCAGTTTGTCAGGCAATTCGTAAAGTCTGTTTGGCTCTGCAATCTTTCCTTAGGGTTTTCATTGTGTTTCCTGGACACCTGCGTGTGCAGACAAAAGAGACGTTTCATGCCATTGCAGGTAAGTAATACACAGGTAAAAACACCCACAATTCCATAAAGAATCTCACAATCAGCCTAACATTTTCATTACCCAGGGTTTCCAAATGTGATTGGGGCACATGGGACTAATCAGAGTGGAGTTTGATCAAACATTATTTGGAAAATGTATCTGTCCTCCTGATGAATAATCGGACACAGTGTCTTCATCAAATATTTGACCTTTGTCAATATCTCGTTGGTCAGACACAGGTTCTAAGGATATGACATTCCCTGCAACTGACCCAACAAAAATAGAGGGCTATATGGAACATACCTATGGCATACATTGAGGACAAATATATGCAATGACCATCCTTTACCTGAAATGAAGTGACCACTGCATCCTGCCACTGGTTCTGAGGAGGAGCTTCCCCGTGGAATGCCCTCAGAAACAGGGCGATGGGCATTTTGCTGGAGAGCCAACTCTTCTGCAGGGGTTAGGTCTGGACTGCATGGACCTCCACCTGTTTTTTGCTTGTCTGCCTTCTTATTAGCTTTAAAATTAATGTTCTTTACATTATATATGATTCTTTATGTCAACAATTCTTTAAATAGTTATATACCCATATTTACCAGTTTGAAGTATATTCTTGTACTTCACTTTAACCTGTTCCCGTGTTCTCCTTGTGCTCACATTTGATCTGGAATTATGACATATTAAATAATAATTAATCTGACACATAGGAAATGAAATGCTGCTTTCAGTAAGTACAATGCACACGCATTTAATTTGTCGGCCACTTTTTGCCAGCCATCTTTTCTGGTTTGGGCTGCTTTTGCAGTGTTACCCCTTGTGCATATTAAATCTTGAAATACTTCATGTCCTTCGAATGAAAGTTCTTGTTTCTCTTGTGTGAAAAAAAAATGCGCCTGTTCTTTCGTCATTTTGTTACAGCCTATCAAAGACTTGCTGATCATGTTTTCTAGACTCAATATACGTATATGGGCTTTTCACTTAGCGCGGGCACGCGCATTCATCTCGGATGATTAGATCCAGCTAAACTAATCTACTACACGGCTGCGTTTGAAAAACCGACTTATCCCGGACGAGTTTCACTGGCATTAACTCATCCAAGATGAGGCATCTGATCTCAGATGATTTAAGCGACATACGGAAAATACCCCCAAGGACTACCAAGTTGCATAATAGTATCGATGCACAAGAACCTAATGTCCTGATCGTAGAAGCCAGGTATGATAACCTTTGTTGCTTGGAAGCTTTTGGGGAAGTTGGATAACCTTGGTATTCATGTTATATGCTTGTAAGTACTGTAGATTTATTTCGATGAGTCTCCTACTCACAATCCATGTAACTATTATCATGGCAATCAATTGTTTACTACTTTATACTACTAATAATGAATTCTCTTCTGTGGTATAACTGCATCCATGGCAATTGTGTGGCTAGACTCAGGCTGGTGGGTGCGGTACCCTGCTGCACAGTTGCAGGGAGTTCAGTGGGGCAGTGGGTTGATTGTCTGTTTTCTGCCTGTGACATCAACACAGCTGTTCCCCACTGGCACTCTCTCGTCTCGTTAGGCAGAGTGCCTGTGCCCAAAGGTAAAAAAGGGAGCCCGAGTACAGCGCAGGGATAAGAAAAGAAAAAGAAGAAATGGAGGTAAGAGAAGAAGAAAGAAACAGGATTGGGAAAGCCCGTGGCATTTGGAAGGTGGTTGGGAGCATGCCCCTGGGAAGCAAGCAGCAGGCCTGTGCTCATGTATTGAGCTGAGGAAGGGGTAGTCCTATTGAGCTACTCAGGGGAATAGGAGCAGGACTGTTGAGCAGTGTCTCTCTTGTAGGCACCGATGGGCTGGCAGAGGGAGAAGTGAGGGGTGTTTAGGGTTGTGTCCTGCAGACGCTGAAGGACTGGCAGTTGGAACCTGAACCCGGGATAAAAGGATGACTGCACATGATGCCAAATTTAACATAGAGGCATTGGGACATGTCTTTTTTCTTAAGAAGAAGATTCTGCCTGGATTTTAACCTCATTTTCATGGATTATTTATTTACTTTAGGACACCGTTTGTTTTAAAGTAAAGCATTGAAACATTTTTTACCTACCCTTGTTGACTTTGTGTCCACATTTGCCTGGCTTATCTGCAGTCTATGACCATTGTTGGTTCTGGGTTCATGCTTCCAGGGACAGTGGAGCCAACTTGGAGCACATCTTTATGCACTTAATAGATGCTATTTATAGGGTCATTATCCTGCGGTTATGATTTATTTTTATTTATTTTTGATTATTTATATACAGTTAATATTTTATTTCAACCTTATTTTCTTTTGAGGAATCTGATTTTTTTTGTTGCTTGTTTGATTCTCTTTGTAATCTTTAACAACATTAGTATTTTAAATGCAATGTTATGTGTTTATATAAAGCCATTTAGAGGTCATGTGACCAAGTCTGTGGCACCAGTGACATAATGTCTGTTACATATAAATTAGGTGCTATTGACTCATGGAGTCATCCCTCAATAGATAAAGGAACACACCTTTGTGATTCTCAGTAAATTAGCTTTAAAAAAAACAAATGCTGTTTAGGGGTTGAATCTTGTTTTGCTTTTTTTTCCTCTTTATGTTTCTGTTTTTCTTTTACTTTCTCTGTATTAATTTTAAAGTGAATTATAGTAATTGTAATGCTATTACTTATTTTAATGTAATGTTCTGCTTTCTGAAAATAAAGTAATTTATTACAAAAAATAAGTTAAAATAAAAAAACAAGTAGAGAGGTTTGTTTCGCTTTTAGTTTGGCTTTGGTTTCTGATCCAGCCACAGGAACCTATGATGCCATTCTGTGTGAAGTGGTCAGTCATGGAATAGGGTGATGTGTGCTTGTAATGGCAGATATAGATGCTGAACTTAATAAAGGAATAAATGTGGCTGCATTACGCTAAAAAAGCCTACCATCATAAATTTCTGAGTGCACAACTTCAATAACCAAATACAGTAAAATCTCGATTATCCATCAGGTGTTGGGACCGAGGCTGTGATAGATAAGGGAAAAGACAGATAACAGAACATCTACTTTAAAAATTATATACAGTTGATTAGTTTAGCGAATAGTGATATTTATTTACAAAACAAAACTATATTAACAAAATATAATATAGTATTAACAAAATTAATCCATATAATATTGTAACGACCAGTGTAATAAGCAAATACAACTCAGAGGTACTGGAGTTTTCTGAGCTTTGCTTGGAGTCTTCATTCCATAACAAACGGTGCCCTGTCTTGTACTCCATTATCTAGGTTATAGAGCACATCTCCAAAACAATCAAAGAAAGTTCTCTCTACCAATCAGTTTATCTCCTGCCACTTATATTCTTTTTTTCTCTATACTACAAACACTCCTGCTTATTGTCTCCTGGCTCACTACTTAAAACTTCCTTCCACCACATTTTTCTTTTTCTCCTAACTTCTCCTGTCACTCATCTCCTAGAAGCCCTTCACCCAGTCCCATGACTTACAGCATTCATTTCACGACTTCTGCTCCTGCACAGCACATCACAAGCTGCATGCACGTCACAATATGTTAACAAAACATAATATTGCAGAATTTAAAAAGATAATTACAATACAGAAGAACATTAACATTAATACAGAATAACATTGCAGTCGGTGGTTTCCATTTTCGATATGTTTTTTGATTTTGTCAGCATCACGCTTTATATCGTTCACTGCTGTTCTTTCTATTCTGTAAATTGAAGCAATGCTTGAAGCACTTTTGCCATTTCGTAATGTTTAATAATTTCAATTTTTGTGACAATTCCAATACCACATGCATATGTTTATCGGCTATAACAATGTATAGTAGATTAATTATAACAAAAAAGAAAAGCTAGGAAATGATATTAAAACTGAAGGTACGTAACTGACACTGTGGTGCTAGGAAAGAACACTATGTGCTAGCACAAGGGAGAGTAGTTCCAACGTGCACAGCTCACAGCGTACCGCACGGCAGTAGGAGTACAGTAATACATTTGTGCTTGGGTGACAAATTTTTTTTTTTTTGCCCTGACGGTTAATTGAGTAACAGATAATCGAGGTTTTACAGTATACTTTACTAGTAATGGTACCCGTCGAAGACAGGTAATACAATCATTTAAAAGGATTTGCTATTTCTTGCCCTATGTGGTTTTACAGCACCTTTTCCTCTGTATTTTTGTGTGTCTGAATCTCTCTTCACCAGCGCTCCTTCTCTCTAGCATGGTCATCTCAAGCTTTTCTCACCTTCTCTCCAGTTTTATACTTTCTATTTTTTAAGGCATCTCTCTTTCAGTGTGTGCCTTTACTGCTCATCATGCATTTCACACTCACACTTTCTCTTTTTTTGTGTCACCAAAGCCAAACTGACCAGTCGGATTGCCCTGAGGAACTGGATACACATATCTTAGTATTTTATTATATAGTAGATGATTGCTATATTTGTATCTCAGCACAAATCTCCTTTAAACTTAGTTACATTGTTACAGTATGTTTCACCAGATGATATCTAAATATAATCTCTTATTAAATAATATTTCTGTTACACAATGTTACAGCTTAAAACTGGGGCTTAAGAAATGATAGCCAAATGCTGCAATAAAACTTAATAAAAAAAGTCACTAGAATTTGACTGTGCAACTACAGTGGCAGACCTCGCTAAAACCACAGGACGATGAGCTGTATCATCTCATGGAAAATATCGCAATATATTTAACAGGAATATTTTTAGATATTAAATTATGACATTGTGTCACGGAAATCTTATAGTATTGTAGCAGTGAACTAACTGCACTGAAGATGGGCGGAGCTCGATGACTGATTGACAGCAGCCTGTCACACAGAACGCTACATTAGACAAGTCTTAGGAAGGTTTGCACTACATTGCAGATAAACAGAAAAAGTCAAGAATACACACAGAGACTTTCTGAGGAGAGAATAAATATCAGCCCCATCCAAACGGCAGAGAATAGTTTTTAGTCAATCACAGGGAGAAAGTACAAGAGTGGGAAGTATGATCAGAGTTCCTAACCGTGCCACACAAATGGTGATAGCACAACAGTAGCTTTATCTAGTGTGAAATGCACATTTGTTATTTAATGAGGCATTTTTGTGGTCCTTAATAGTGGAAAAGTGTGTATAGTGAAATGAGGCTTTCCGGGGTACATATGGACAATTTGTCATTGTTAAAAAAACACATCTGTTGTTGGGCTTAAATGCTATCAATGTGTGTTTCAGTCTTATCATCTTGGTATTTGTTGCAGTGTGTTTAATATAAGATGTTAGTTGGTTAAATGAACACGTATAGAAACATTAGAGTCCTTAAAGCATAAATGTTTGTGAAGTTTTTAAGTGACATTTAGATGATAAGGTCAGATGGTCAGGGTGGACAGAAAAAAAAAAAAACAGTAGTTGAACTAGAGAAAAAAAAAAAAAAATCTGCAGGGGTTCCAGGGCAAAAGACCGCCCAGCCCCCACTAGCCTCCATAACTTTAAGGAAGTTTCCATTCACAGTACAAATGTAAAAATAGTAAACTGTACTGTTGTAAACACATACATTTTTGATACTATAAATTCAGCTATAATATATTTATGCTCAACATCCACAGCTAGCTTTACATTCAAATATTAATTTATCCTCTAAAGCAAATGTTTTAGTCCTGGAGCCCCACTGAAAAGCATATTTTATAGATAGTCCTGTCCCAAAACTCTCCACTTCACACCTCCAGCCACAGGCCCTAAATGACATCATGGGGTCCTGTGGCTGGAGCAGCCTCAGAGGGTTCTGTCACTGAAGGTCTGCAGCCAGACCTTTCTCATGTTGTCAAGACAACTTTTTTTGGCTTTCACCTTTAAATTGTTGCTCAGTTTATTTTGTCTTTATGGTATTGACCTTTGTCTGTCTGACTTTGTTCTGGGCCTTTTACCTTTGTGTACCTGAGTGTACATAACGTTATTGTACATGTATTGTATTATTGTACTAGACAATGACAATTTTTAGTATTTATGTATTTAGCTGTATTCTATTCATTTACCAATTTAAAAAATAAGTTTGTTTGCATATTTTTTCATTTAGGGAACTGTTTTTCATATCCACATTTTAGCCTCAAAGTCACACCACTTGAAAAAATACAGAATATTTACAGATATTTAGAGAAATAGTAAATGTTGGAGATGGTAGAATAGAAACTTAGAAATAGTTGTCTGTATCCAATTCTACAGTTTAAAAATGAGACACAAGGAGGTTTAGTTTACTAAAATAAAACTGGAATACTTATGAACTGCTTTTCAAGGCTGGCAATTCAAGGACTCACATAAGGTTAGTTTTACAATTTTAAAGCTCTTGCTTGAATACATCTTTCAAAGGGATCTGAATGGACAATCGCAAATGAAGGTCTTTAAATTCAATACAGAGTGGACCCCTTCCAAGGTAGACAGAAACATGAAAAATATTTATTTTCATACACCGTTTGTCTTCCAAAAGTTCCAGTTTGCACCTTTGAAGTTTACATGAACGCTAGATCAAGTCTGATTACTGGGTGTGTGAAAGGTGTGTGGATAGCGCTTTGAGTACTGAAAAAAGCGCTATATAAATGTATTGAATTATTATTATTATTATTATTACTGATTTTCTAGTATAATACTTTATTTCCTGTTTGTGGATTTCATTAGATACTCCACCTGTGTCTATGTCCATGATCAAGGACAGTTCTTTCTTAGCTGTTAACCTTGGTGATCCGCTAAATGATGTGCTCTGTTAAATAGCTCAGATGCAGATGGACAGGACTTGGCACTTGACTTTTTTATTACCAGCGTGTATATGGTTTGTTATTCCATTTGTATTCCATCACTTATTTCTTATGACATGGGCCAGTTCTTGTACATTAGCATTCATCTCTATGTAGGCCAGGATGTTGCTATTGTAGACTAGACATGTCGGACACAGAGCAGGATTTGCACAAAACTTCAGCTTAATGTGAACAAATGGGTCTTGTTACACATACAGGATGCTGTAATGACTTTTCTTCAGAGCTGTCAAGATCAATTTAATTTCCAAATGATGTTACACCATGAGTACAGGAGGGAGATCAGTAACATTGCACCTTTATAGAAGGGTGATTCTTATGTTTTGCAAAGTAATGCTTCAGTATGGGTAAGGAGCTATAACTACAGTGACTTAAGTTTGAGATCAGCGCTTATATTTATCAGGGCACTCAAAAGTATTCCTAGGAATTGTACTAAAAGTTTGACTAAAAATTTGTCCTACCACAGAGTAGGATATGAGAAGTACAGTCATGTACCAATTTGTGGATGACTGAGTTGAAGAAATTCATTTTCCGGTCGAGGACCACAAGAAAACAATAGAGTAATAATGTTTATTTCCTAAACCAACTGCAGTAATTAATCTTTCATTATTGTATTATTTTTGCAAGGGTTTCTTCTTTTTCGTATGTTTTCTTATTCTTGGAAGGCTTTGATCACTGCTGCTCTGTATGCCTACTTCTTATGTATTGAGCCTTCATCGCACTACACTACACTAGTGTTTCTTAATATTTATGGTCTCACACCCCAGTGTTGCCCTTTAAAATTCATTGATGACCTGCTAGAAGCAATTGCAAACTGCCCTGTTGGTGAAACACACTCACTTAGACCCACCACCATGACTCATTTGCTAACCAACTATGGCAACCCTCTGACCCACCAGTGGCAAACTGGGTCACGACAATAGCTTAGGCAACCCAATTGTGAACCAAAAGCGACAACCTGCAACCCACCGACGACATGAACCAGTGGTTGAGAAAAACTGACACAGACTCGACATACAACCACTAAGACATGAAGATTAGTTTGTGCTACTCCATACTGCATATCGATGACATACACCAGACCCACAGAGCCTCAGTGGCAATGACCTATACACTTTGTGACCAACATATATCCAATATGACATATGGTTAAATAGCCAGTAACACATGACTATAGTTGTGAAGTGTCAAATTTGCAGCTAGGAGTAGGAGGCCATATTTGAGATTTTACAGAGCACCCTTGCCACAAATTGACACTCATGATGACATTTTGAAGTTTTCTGATGCTAAAGCCAAGGCTTCACCACAAAGATAATAATAATAATAATAATAATAATAATAATCCAAGAATTAAAAGAAGAGGAAGAAAAACATAACAAGGCAAGATATTGTGCTAAGCTGCATGTCCTGTAATTGTTGTTACTTCGCAAAAATATCAAGAATAATACTGTAACAAACACTGAGATGTAAAGACAGACGTGCACAGTGAATGAGAATTAAGCCTAATAAAGGACACGTTTATTTAACAATGAAGGATCCACAACTGAAGAATCGCCTTTTTGCTGTTATGGCCACAGGAAACAGATTGTAAAATAACAGTTACTGAAACTAGACAAAGCCCTGTTTCTGCAGACTTGTTCAGTCTTATGCTGTTCTTGGTCATCTTTCAGATTTGTGGGCCTTGTCTCTCTCATACCCATGTGACATTTCACTGTTAATCACCCATCTATCCCTGCTTATCTTCCAGGTAATATGCTTGAATGAAGATTGCATCCACAACCAACTGTGTGTCGATACCATGTTATTGAATGGGATTCATATATGCATGCTTATCCACACTTTGGGCAATGATCTTCATTTTTGTGAATGCAGCTTGCTTTAACATTACCTCATTTGGAGATGAGGGAGGGGAGATTTATAAATCTGTGTATTACCTCATGCGTCAGAAGGGTGTTCAATATTTGATGCAAAATTCGAGAAATAATTTTGTTGTGACATACCCAAGTCATTGCTATTGCAAAGCTGCAGTTTTCCTGTGGCTAAAAACCATAACATTACCAACATGTTAATTTCGACTGACAACGCATGGTGTAGATGGATTGACTGTACCGTACAAGGTTTGTTAAGAATATTATTCCATCTCTGTCAGATCGATATCTTTGTACAAATCCATTTCTAAAACATTCAGCCTTTCCTGAGATGTGTGTGCCAATTTCTGCCTGAATACCATTTTCTAACAGCTCCTAGCGAGTCAGGACAGCTCATGAGCTCTCCTAAATCCTCATGAAGTTAGGAGTAGTTTCCTAAATTTACAAAATTCTTTTAGTCGTACTTCTAATAGTAGGGCCAAATTTGTATCACTCACAGATTTTTGAGCCAGATAGGGTGACTCTGAGATGCTTGGCAAATATGTGCACTGGTTCTTCATAATTTAGCACATCGTCTCTCACTGTTAAAAACATACCATTTCTTCAGATGGAGCACTTGTCATGATTTAAAATGCGAATTCCTTCAAAACTTTTTTTTATTGTGGCGAACATGGATACTTTTACTGAAAGGAAACCTCCCTCAGAAGTTAACAATCAAAAAACATAATTTAGAAATAATTGGATGGATGAATCAAATAAGAATCCAAGCAAGTATACTGCATATGATGTTAAATCACATTTGTTCTGTAAGTCACAATGAATCTCCAAGTATAACAGCACTGTAACCCTGAAAACAACTTGCAGACAGTTTGCTTCAAAGCTTTCATTTCACAGCAACCATCTGCTAGGAGTGTTGCCTGTTGCAAGCACAAAGTCATCTTTGGTCTCAAACTGTTAAAGAGCTTTCTTCTAAAAAATGACATTTTAAATATGTTACAGAACTGAACTGTGACAACCAGCATGAGGTGCCATTACTAAATTTTAAGAAATAAAACTCTTCTGGTTTTTATTTGATTCAGTTGTATGAAGATCAGAATTTGTTCTTAAATTAATTTCAGGTAATTCAATTAATTATAAAAATGTGAAGTAGCCCACTTACAAGAATAGAAATTTTGAAAAACAAGCAGAGGAAAGCCCAACACTGACCCCCTCGTCATTTTCAACAAGCAAGCACAATAGAATGTAACATCCCTAACCTTCTGTATATAACGATTTTTAAAAGTTTGTACTTTGTTTCAATCTTAAATCTACAGTTATGAATATTGTTGTTTTACATTCAAGGTTTGCAATGCAGTTCTATCACTATTTTTTAATTTCATTTTCAGTTTGACATAGTTGTTTATTTCTAGTGGTTTATCTTGTTTACAAGCCACATTACCTGTCAGAGACAGACAGGTATTAAAATAAGTTTAAAATTATTTGACATCTCTTGCCATACATGTACCTTTGGCCTCTTTTCTTAGTATCCTCATGTGTCTGAACCCCTCTTGACAGGGTTCCCTCTCTCTAGCACAGTCCCATAAAAGCCTGCTTTGTAGATTCAAAAAGTCATTTCAAGGCACCTTGATCACCTCTTGTCCATTTATACACTTACCGTCTCAGAAAACAACTCTCAGACTTTACTCTTCCTGTGTCCCAGACTTCTTCTTTCGATCACATCACCAAAGCCACACTGACCAATCAGGTCACTCTGAGGGACCAAGCACACACACACACACACAGACCTTAACATTTTATTATATAGTAGGCTAGGTGCGTTACAGAGAAGAGTGACTAGGCTGATTCCACTTTTGCAGGGGATGAGTTATGAAGAAAGATTAAAAGAGTGGAGCTTTTTCAGTTTAAGCAAAAGAAGATTAAGAGGAGACATGATTGAAGTGTTCATTTAAGTGTTTAATTATGAAGAGAATTAGTACAGCAGATCGAGGCTGTTACTTTAAAATGAGATCAGAGACATAGTTGGAAACTTGTTAAGGATAAATTTCGCACTAACATTAGGAAGTTTTTGTTTACACAGAGAACCACAGACACATGGAATAAGCTACCAAGTAGTGTGTTAGACCATAGGACTTTAGGGACCTTTAAAACATGACTTGATGTTATTTTGGAAGAATTACAGTAAGTGGATAGAACTGGTGCCTGGCATCGCCATTTTCAGGAAAATTATTTAGTGTTGCTAAATTGAAAGACATGAAGAGCAAAACATACAATGCTGTCATTGTAGCAATATAAAAGTCAATGTTTTGCAGTTCCTGGTGGTCCATGATTGTAGATAAAACTTGAACCACTAGTTTTCTTTACTTTTTCTTTGAATATATCTTTTGACTCTGGCTTTGATTTTTAAATTCATGTTTTATTTAGCATTTTGGTTTTTTACACATGAAAATTTCTGCATTTTGCTTGGAATTAGTGTATTGGGTATAGGGAACATTACTGGAGTAGTGAGACTTCATATCAGAAAGGTGCTAAGAGACGAGATGTGAAAGCCTAATCAGTAGATTTTCAAACAGGCTATGGCCATACGTAGAAATAAGCACCCTTCTGCTGGGATGAAACTCATGCATGCTATTGACATTCAGTAATGAATACTATAGCGATCCTTAGAACCAGCACTGATCATTCATAGATATATGATTGTTTTACTGCTTCTTTGGATTTCCCTCTGGTTCTTTATCTACTAGTCCTCATGTCTAGTAAGGCTGCTTTTATTCCGTTTTAAGCCATAATATCTACTTTCTGATTTAATCACGAATATAAGAGTGTACATTTGGTGACGTAGAGCTAATAGTCTTGAAGATTCTGATTCCAATAATCTAAGAAACTCCTCATCTTAAAGCCATAGACTTCATTAAGGACATTATTAAGTGACCCATTGCAGTACAAACATTTACTATATGACATTTAAAGACAAGAACAGATATTATTCTCAAATATGTGAGAATTGAACTACTTCTGTCTTCTCTGCTCTTATTCTTCTTAACTCTTCTACAACTTTTAATGGAGTTAACCATTACTGCTAAGCACCTTTCTCCTGGTATTCAGGGTCTTGTGGTGGACTAGCTCAAGTCCTGCCGACTGGCCAATCATCCTGTGCCACTTGGCATAACTTGATTTGTCCTCCTCAGAATGTCCTGAAAGGTGTGCCTCATAGAATCGTGCTTCATCTTTATGTCTTTACTCAAAATTTGGTCCTTAAGCATTCATAACTTCTCTAAGCATCTCCATATAGACCAGCGTTTCTCAACCTTTAAGTATTTGCGAGAGTTTTCATAACAGTTGTAATCGCACCCCCCTAACGTTTTTTTGAAACCCTAATAAAATTTGTTCCTATATTTTTTGCTGCCGATACACCGCTACAAGTTTAAAATTTCCCTACGAATAGCGAAATTACACCACATATGGCAACATTCGCACACCCTTTTTTGTTACTTTGCCCCACAGTTTGAGAACCGCTGATATAGACAATACTCAACTCTTTCTTTTATTTCTGTCTTTTACTTCCCATGTTTTAACCCTGTTCTCTAAACCCATCTTCCCAACTCTGATATTGAAGCATTTTATTTATAATATCACTTTTACACTTATGCCCACTGTCAGTAGCCTAGATGTAACCTTGGATAATGTTCTTTTCTTTAATCAACACATTTCCTCATTTACTGAGTCATCTGTCTTGTTTCTTCTCAACTTCAAATGATGCAAGATCCAATGATTTATTGAATACTATGACACTCAGAAGTTTATATAGGCTTGTAGTCTCTTTTTAGTTTTGATTGTTTTAGACTTCTTTCTTCTGGCACAGTTTCCGGCAGATGCTATTAGATCTTTCCTGTTTTTCCAGAATGAAACTGATGAACTGGACAAGAAATTGGACACTAATCTTTGGCATCCCTCACTGTGCTTTCTACCCGTTGACCCAGTTCAAAACACTTGCTCTGAGCTACATGTCCCTCATGATCCTATTCCTTACTTACCATCTACCAAGAAGTCTCTGCACCCATGCCCATATACTCTAAAATGTAAATTGTTTCATAATATTTATATCAAGCTATTGTAGCATTAGAGATTGTTATTGACCTCTTGAACCCTCAGGTACCACGCCAAACACCAGGTAAAAGTGCACTACTTCTTCTTTTTATTATAAATACGTGCACTAAGCACCCTCCACTCCACACTACACATACAAAGCTCAATTCTCTAATTAATCAACACAATAATCTCAATCCTCCTCTACCAGACACTTAGCCACCCTTCCTCCCATCTCAGCTCAGTGTTCTGGTCTCCCAGAGTCCTTTATTCTTTATTCCTTTAGTCCACCATCTACCCAAAGCACCATGATGTTCCAACAATGATGGATGGATTAAAAGCCAGAAGTCTGTATGACCATCAGCATCAAGTGACTCCGTGAAAAGCCTGAACTACAAAGAGGACTATTTCATTTATGTTAGGTAGAATGCCCAAAGGGGACTGGGCGGTCTCGTGGCCTGGAACCCCTACAGATTTTATTTTTTTCTCCAGCCTTCTGGAGTTTTTTTTTGTTTTTTCTGTCCACCCTGGCCATCGGACCTTACTCCTTTCTATGTTAATTAATGTTGTCTTATTTTAATTTCTTATTTTGTCTTTTATTTTTCTTCTCTTCATTATGTAAAGCACTTTGAGCTACTTTTTGTATGAAAATGTGCTATATAAATAAATGTTGTTGTTGTTGTTTATATAGTCCATGACCCGGAAGTGTTTCTCTCTTCTGTCCATGTGACAGTGAACACTTCCGGGTCGGATAAAAGCTCCTTTCTTCAACCCGGAAGCACGTCGTTTCTCCTGTTCATGTGACCAGGACGTACTTCCAGGTTATAGGGCACATAGCACTCCCCAAGCCTCCCTACAGCGGCTCCTGGTGGTCCCCATGGTATCCAGCAGGATTGTGTATACAAACTACAAGGTCCATAAGGCTCTGCTGGAATTCGGGGAACCTCCATGCTGTTGGGAGGGCTCCACCTGGCGGCCTACAGGTGTGGGCTGGAATATTTAGCCGGCCACCCATCACACTATACAGTGAGCTTCCCATGGTACTCAGGTCTGCTGTCTGTTATGATTGTTATTTTACATTTTTATGGGACTTCCTGAAGTGTTTTGAGCAAAGTATGCGTTCTTTTTGTTTTTTTCTTTTAACCTGAAGAATCAATTCTGGTCATTGTTTTTATCTAGAAGAGTTCTGAAACAAGTTCAATAATTTTACTAATCTGCACTGAAACTATTTTGTTTTATAACAGGAGTCACTGTTTTGAGATTTTAACATTCTCAGTTGCTATGGCAATCTACCCAGAATGCTCCAGAAATGTGTGACATCGTAAGAGTGATGGTATAAAGGTTGGCCCACGCATTTCTAGGATATCTGAGATTAGGATAAAAACAGTGCTAGTGTGTGAGTCTTGCTTCAAAACTTCTAGCTAACAAACTTGCTTTTGGTGTGAAATTTCTTCATTTTTTTTTGGTTAGCGTTTTGTGCTTGGACAACTGATTGGTTTAATTTTGGTAGCAATATTGGATTGACTTTCTGTGTCTTATCTTCTGATAATTTTCATTAAAAAATTTGAACTGTCTTCTTCTGAGTCAGTACGCTATCAGTCGTTTGTCATTGAACCTCGACATTCTTGAAGACACATCTTTCCACAGGTCACCTCAGTATTCCTTAGCCTTTTCTCTCCACTGCATATCTACTGTTTATTCTGACCATGTTCTTTATCTCTTAGTATAATTTTGTTAAAGAAATACTCCACCCATAAAGGATGTTTTTTTCATATGTTACTTACCCAATTAAGGTTGTAATGATGGCTGAGAAAAAATTCTACTCTTATGTTTTCATGAGGAACAAAGACAAAAAAGTTTCTAATATAACAGGGATCTACGGTGACCAACACCGGACAAGAACAAACATTATCAAAAAGCCCATCTTACATTGCTCGTGTCATATAATCCACATGTCATGCCAAGATATTCAATCCTATTCTCACAAAGTCCCAAACATTTGTATTTTTACTAAAATATTGTTAAATAAGCCACATTCTCATTAATGAAAATGGAAAGTACTTAGATACGATGGGGCATTTAACCTGCTTTTATATAATCCTACGACTAACTCCAATTCCACAGTACACTATGACACAATACATGTTACTATGAGTCTATAAATCAAAAATTGTGCTTCCCATTGCCTGACTGACTGTTTATATTTTAATCTTTTGAAAGTCACCTCCCCCGTGACCCTACTCTGGATATACAGGTTTGGAAGATGGATGGATATATGAAATTAACCTTGGATAAAGGCATCTAATAAATAAAAAGTGATGTATGAAAAGCAGTAAGTTGATTCCTTCTGTTTCAGGAGAAATCTACCAATGCTGTCATTATAAATCACAATACATTAAGGATAATAAATAAAGGATAAATGAGGATAATACAATTAGATAGTATTTGAGCTGAAATTTGGATGTTATGGAACCTGAATCACACAGAACTCCTTTGACAATGATCTTTTTAAACTGATAACTCTTATTTGGGATAATCTTGAAATAAAATGTTCTATTCCACTTTCAATTAAACAAAGCAGAAAGATAAAAAAGATTAAAGGTAATTTCCATACTGAAAAGAAAGACAGAAAGGTAACAGACACAACATTTCAACAGTATAGCCTTCATCAGGTGTGGAAACCTCTGAAATAGTAATAGTGCTGTGGTCATGGCTCTCGAAACACATGCACCACCTAGACACTACTGGACATCAAATTTAAGGAAGAAAAAGATTTTCACTAGAAGATCTAAACAAATCTAACCAAATCTAAATTTGTTTTGGATAAATTGGATAATCTGTTCTTTAAATAACCTGGGGCCTCGTGTATAAACGGTGTGTATGCACAAAAATGTTGCGTACGCCCGTTTCCATGCTCAAATTGCGATGTATAAAACCTAAACTTGGCGTAAAACCACACACATTTTCACGCTAACTCAAACCCTGGCATACGCAAGTTCTCTGCTTGGTTTTGCAAACTGGCGGCATCCAGCGTCAAAGCAGTGCTTTTGTTCCAATGTGATTTCCCTTTCTTTTTTAGATCCACATCCCTGACACGGCTTTATCATATACACTGAAATTAACCACTTTTTTGTTTATTAGTTTAAGGCATCTTATTGTAATTAACCCATAACAATATAATGGTCCACGAAATGGCCAAACTGTTCCAAATACCATAGCTGCTTTAGCACTGTTACTCTCACTGCACCTTCTTCTTCTTCTTTCAGCTCTTAGGGGTTGCCACAGCCGATCATCTTTTTCCATAGTACTCTCACTGCACCACTTGGAGTATTTATATCACTGTATCTGAGTATGGATTCACAGCTCTACAGCAGCTGATTGGAAAGAGAGTTATCGGTGTACAGCATCAAGCACACGCTGCCTCAGCCATGCTACTACCTATTTGAACTGCTCTCATACGGCAAATGCTTCAGAGCCTTTCCTGTATGGACCTCGCGGTTCAGAAACAGTTTCAACCCAAGAACTATAAACGCAATCAATCAGTCCATCAAGTGCTCCTAGTAGAACTGTTTGTACTTATAAGTACAACTAGCAAAATACCCACGCTTCGCAGCGGAGAAGTAGTGTGTTAAAGAGGTTATGTAAACATATATATACATAAACATATATACTTATATACATATCTACATATACACATATCTACATATATACATATATCAACATATATATGCACATACATATACACACATACATACATACACACATATATATATATATATATAAATATATATATATATACACATACAGACACATATATATATATACATATAGCAAAATACCCACGCTTTGCAGCGGAGAAGTAGTGTGTTAAAGAGGTTATGTAACCATATATATACATAAACATATATACATATATATACATATCTACATATACACATATCTACATATACATATATATACATACACACATACACATATATATATATATATATATATATATATATATATATATATATATATATATATACATATACAAATTTACATATCTACATATATATATATATACATATAAATATAGACATACATATATACATTCATACATTCACATATATATATATATATATATATATATATATATATATATATATAGCAAAATACCTGCGCTTCGCAGCGGCGAAGTACTGCTTTAAAATTTTAAATAATAAACTGAGGGAAATTATACCAATAATTATTTGTTAAGGATCTCTTTGTATACCATGTTGTCAGTTCGCCCCTCCGGTTGTAATATGACCAAGTTGTGCGCTGAGCTTACTCTTCAGCATGCAACGTATACTTGGCCATGTGAAAAGGAAATCAAGAACAGCAAGACCGCACCAGCTGCGGAGCTCAGCTCGGAGCGAAATGAAGTGAATGAAATGAGGTGAATGGGAGGGGAGATGATCACATGACTCCAACACCCGCCTTAACTCTCCATCCCTCCACAAACACACAAACACAGTCTCTCGGATCCCAACTCTCCTTTATATATATAGATAAATAGCAAAATACCCGCGCTTCGCAGCGGAGAAGTAGTGTGTTAAAGAGGTTATGAAAAAGAAAAGGAAACATTTTAAAAATAACGTAACATGATTGTCAATGTAATTGTGTTGTCATTGTTATGAGTGTTGCTGTCTTTTATATATATAATAATATACACACACACACACACATAAACATATCTATAATAATAAAAGGCAAAGCCCTCACTGACTGACTGACTCACTGACTGACTGACTCACTCATCACTAATTCTCCAACTTCCCGTGTAGGTGGAAGGCTAAAATTTGGCAGGCTCATTCCTTACAGTTTACTTACAAAAGTTACGCAGGTTTCATTTCGAAATTCAAAGCGTAATGGTCATAACTGGAACATATTTTTTGTCCATACACTGTAATGGAGGAGGCGGAGTCACGTATCGCGTCATCACGCCTCCTACGTAATCACGTGAACTAAAAACAAGGAAGAGATTTACAGCACGAGTCGCACGTGGGAACGAAGGTAAATGACGTTAATTTTTGACTGTCTTTTAATACTGTGTAAGCATACATATTAACACATGTGCAATTAAACGTGTGCATTTACGGGGTGATTTCTCAGGCTTAAAAGCTCACCTTTTATCAAACGCGGGAACAAAGGTAACTGACGTTGTTCACTGTCTTTTAATACTGTGTAACCATACATATTAACACATGTCCAATTAAACGTGTGCATTTACGGGGTGATTTCTCAGGCTTAAAAGCTCGCCTTTTACTAAAAAGGTAAATGCAAAACTATTTTCAATCAGTTTATTGAAACGCTCCCGTTAAGGATTGCAATAACATATTCGCAAGATAAAAGAACGAAGTAGGGGGAAATGGAGGAACAGCCGCAAACAGCGAAGAGCAAAAAATTAATTAAACAATTGAGAACGGAGCGAGTTAAGCATACAAGCATGTTCATAAGGGAAACAAACCACAGTGTAAAACGTAAGTTTAAATAAAGTTTATAGAAACGCTCCCGCTGCGGATTGCAATAACATATTCGCGAGATAAAAGTTTAATGAGAAGACACGAGGTATAAACGAACCACACGCCGTGGCGCAACGTTAGGGGCAACAGTTTCAACCATTCTATGATCTGCTTCTCGCAACTGAAAGATGGCACATGGCGGATGTTAGCCGACTTGCTGACCGCAACGTTAGGGGCAGTCAAAAATTAACGTTATTTACCTTCGTTCCCGCGTTTGACTCGTGCTGTAAATCTCTTCCTTGTTTTTAGGTCACGTGATTACGTAGGAGGCGTGATGACGCGATACGTGACTCCGCCTCCTCCATTACAGTATATGGACAAAAAATATGTTCCAGTTATGACCATTACGCGTAGAGTTTCGAAATGAAATCTGCCTAACTTTTGTAAGTAAGCTGTAAGGAATGAGCCTGCCAAATTTCAGCCTTCCACCTACACGGGAAGTTCGAGAATTAGTGATGAGTGAGTCAGTCAGTCAGTCAGTCAATCAGTCAGTCAGTCAGTCAGTGAGTCAGTGAGGGCTTTGCCTTTTATTAATATGTATAGATTACCTCAATGTAAACTTGTGATACAGTTATAATATTGCACAACCTGAGCCACTTTAGCACGTATTTACATATGATGACGATATCATTTTAAGATGGAATGCAGCAAAATATGTTTAATACATTATACAGATAAAATGTTAACATCATTTAAATAATCTATATTGTTAATAATTAAACATGTGAGAACACGGCGTCGCAGCGCTAGCGATGAACAGGCGCCAATTCAGGGATTGTTCCTGCCTCACGCTGAATAGATGGATAGAATAATTAAACATGTTCTACGAAGATATTTCAATTTTCCTTAAAAGTTTTGAAGAGTCTGCATTCTAAGCTTACAGATGGCTTAACGTCTATTGCAGAGATGATTGTGTGGCGATTGGGTACCTGGAGAAAGAAAAGCAAGGACAGGAATAGGAGGTTAGTACGTTTAAAAGAGACAGCACTGCTGCAATAAATTATTTCATCGAAGGTAGTGCATGGTGCAGCAAGCATCTTGTGTGAGACAGGAACAATCTCTGGATGAGGTACCAGCTCATCACTATTACTGCGCCACCGTGTTCCCATGTTTAATTCAAGCTTTAATTCCTACCATCATGAAATTGATATCAAATATACATCTCAGTATTTTAATTATTCAGAGAGCTGTAATATCACGAATGTAATGGATTCTCTGTCCTGTCAGAGGAAGAGAAGATAGATAGATAGATAGATAGATAGATAGATAGATAGATAGATAGATAGATAGATAGTGTGGGGGAAGAACAATCTCCTCAGTCTGTCAGTGGAGCAGGACAATGATAGCAGTCTGTTGCTGAAGCTGCTCCTCTGTCTGGAGATGATACTGTTTAGTGGATGCAGTGGATTCTCCATGGATTGGAGAAAGCCCGTTTAAGAAGCACGTAGTGATTCACACACATAGAGCACATAGAAGAACTCATACAAAACAAAGCATTTAATGTGCTACTTTAGTTACGATGGTATTTGAGAACCTAGTAAATTAAACAATTTAAAGATGAAGTTTATGATGTTCTACTTTTATGACAAAATAAACTACGTGATTAAAGTGGAAATGTCTAGATTAAAGTTGACATTTCGAGCTTTTTTCCCACTGTGACCCTATTTTTTTTTCTTTTCTCTGTACCGTAATAAGTTTTCATATGACACTCAGATGGTGGGCTACGACTCGCCTTTTCATGGCAACTTTGATATTTGACAACTTCTTTTTTATTTTGGGCAATGTGTAACTTTGTGAACTTGAGCGTTCGAGTTTCTCTGACACTCTATTTCACTCGATCAACTTCCTTTTGTTGTTTATATCACTTCTTAAACCAACAAATAGTATGTTTTCCTTGCCTCCACTTGGTATTTGCTGAAATTCTTCTATTTTCTCCCGTGCTTTTTCCATTGTCTTTTCACAGAATGCAGTGCTTAAGGGCTATTTATATTTATTTGCCTATTCAAAGAGGCGTAATTCTGGAAGGAGTTGGGGAGTGGCAGCAGGCACGTGCACGTGCGTTACTTTTTACGCTGACTGGGATTTATGTAGCAGAAGAACGTGGAAGTTGCATAAATCTGTGTGTTCACCATCTGGATTATTTTGTGCATACGAACATTTCCGATTTTGTCCGTACACCATGTTTTAGTGTGAATTTTATGCACGGCATTATACATGAGGCCCCTGGTGTCAACATGTCTCCAGTAAACAAGAGTGCATTGGCACAAAAGGGGCAACAGGAAAGCAAAGTACAACTCACAAAATGACATTATCAGCAGAGCAACAGCAAACATAAATAATAAATACAAGTAAATTTGTAGAAAACCATACATGGAACTAAGAAAAATACAATTAATTTACAAAGGATCCTGACACTATTCAGTTGGTCACCATAAGTGATTTCTTAAAGGCATTGTTTTTTGCCAAAAAATAAAAAACTGCACAGCTATTTGTTATTAAAAAAGAAAGTTAATGGACTGTGCCCTGTCCTGATTCATCTGTCTTTTTGACTTTTGATTAACTAAAACACCTGGCATAGTCTTGCACACCACCTTGAAGTCTATGTGACAAAAGACATACTGTGAACTGAGTGATGCAAGTGCAGGCCCCAGGAGACCTGAGAAGGCACCTGTCAGATTTATTTCATATTTAATAATGAGATTCAGCATCCCGATGCATCATGAAGTTTGAAAAGTAGCGAAAATAGAAGCCAATAAGGTTAGATGGAGAAAAGGCAGTCCAGCTGCATAGTGGGAGCATGGAGAAGCCTTTGGGGAAATAAGCACAGTATTCCTTTAGCTACTTTACTACAGTAAATAATTAAATTTCTGGGATGAGAAAAAAAAGACGATGTTCAGAAGCAGTAGAGAGAATTGAATTGTTGATTTGAGTCTCATGTCAAAGATATTTCTCTTCTCATAAAAACATGTCTGACTGATGTACAGTTGTAATATATGAACATGGCAGGAGGTGCTGAGGCTTTTCTAAATGTGGGAGCTGTTTGTGCAATGATTTGCCTTTTCTGCGCCCAGAATTTATCAACCCTTTAAGTCTCCACATGCTTATGTGTATTTTCTGTTTTATTGTTGTTTTTGAATTTTTTTTTTATGTTTTATGCAATTTCTGTTAGATTTGCTTTTTATTTGTTATTTATGTATAAATAACAAATGAATGTCTTCAAATGTTCCATTATTCCTTTTGTTTTGTGGGTTGAACCCAAGGTGGTTGGGCCGCCCTCTCGTCACTGTTGCTGGGTCTTTCTTCTGCCTTTATATTGTGCTTGGAGAGAGAGTCCCAGCAGAAGATCCTTGAGAACTGATTGTTGGTGTTATGTGTATTTTATTTTTTACTAGGCAAGTTATATGTCAAAAACAGGTAATAGAATACTTTTAAAAACATTTGCTCTCTCTTGCCCTGTGTTCACCGTTCCTTGTATGCTTTTCTAACCTCTTTTTCATGGTGATTCCTCTCTCAGTTGCTTTCCTGTAAAGCCTGATTTTCAGACTATCATTTTGAGGTTCCTTGCTCACCTCCCCAGTACACATTGTGAAAACATCATTCACATTCTTGCAAATACTTCCTGTCTCCAAAGGCGACTCTCAGCGTGCTTCCTATGCCTTTACTCCTCCTTGTGTGTGTCAACCTCTTGCCAAGCACTTCCTATGTTCTCTGTGTCACCAAAGCCAACTGACTGATCAGATTGCTTTGTGGGACCGGACACACACACACACACACAACAATGTTTTGTTGGATAGTGGATTGTGTTTTTCATTAATTGAGTTATTATTTTTCATATGTGATTTTGTAATTATGTACTGTTCTCTTAAATGTAGTTATGTTCCTTCTTTTTTGTGGGTAGAGCCTCAGGAGGTGGGACCACCCTGACATCACCACTCATGAGCCCTCCCTCAGGCTATTTACATTTACTGACATGGCTCTGGAGTTGAAAATCATTTGTTTGTATGATTTTCAGTGAGTATTGGGTTTTCTGTGTTGGATTTTGTGTTTTTGTCTGTTTTAATTTTTGTGCATTGTTTAACACTAGAATTACCAGAGCCTACGAAAAAACTTGTATATCCGGCCCACCTTAAATTGCTTCTTAAATCCGTTCACACCTCTCCGCCAGCATCCTTTGTCCTCTAAATGTGCTGATAAAAGACAAGCTGCCAGCAGCCGGCTATTCCATCCCCCCACCGACTTAGAACGTGAGCGAAGTTTTCCCAGCTCACGCCTTGATTGATTATGTGGGAGTGAAGTGGAGTTTTACAGTGGAAATAAGAGGTCATTATTCTAAAGTAATCTGTGTAAACACATTGTTAAAACAGAAACTTTTTCATATTTTAGTAATAAATGTTACAAAATGTAGTAGGCATAAACCATAGAATATATAAAGCCCGCGTTCCAAAGATCAAATAAACACTTTCACAAAAGCTTCAAGAATGATTCAACAGCTTCAGTGGCATAGCGTGTTAAGATTTGCCTCTTAGCGCAGAGCAGCTTTTCCTTGCCTCACACACCTGAGTTCGATTCCCTGCTGGGGATGAAGTGTTGCTTTTTTTTTCTTTTCTTTTGAACCTCAAACGGACATAAAATTTATACATTGGTATGCACTGTCAGTTACTGAGATCGTTATATTTTCATGTGGGAGGCTCCTTTTCAAATATTTTTTTAACAATTGAGACTGCAATTAACAGGAACAACTGTCCTTATAACTTATTTTTAAGATCCATAACACACAGACAGACAGAGCACTGCGTAATAGAGAGACAGACAGGCAGAGAAGTCACTAGATATAGAAATAAACAGGGAAGCCACGTGTACTGAAAGAAAAAAAGAACAACATGTGCGTTGTCCCTGCTGCACTGAATAAGCGCAGGCGCTCTAACGTCACCCCTCCCCCGATCTTACTTAGAGAGTCAGGGACAACGCACATGTTGTTCTTTTTTTCTTTCAGTACACGTGGCTTCCCTGTTTATTTATATATCTAGTGACTTCTCTTCCTGTCTGTCTCTCTATTACGCAGTGCTCTGTCTGTTTGTGTGTTATGGATCTTAAAAATAAGTTATAAGGACAGTTGTTCCTGTTAATTGCAGTCTCAATTGTTAAAAAAATATTTGAAAAGGAGCCTCCCACATGAAAATATAACGATCTCAGTAACTGACAGTGCATACCAATGTATAAATTTTATGTCCGTTTGAGGTTTAAAAGAAAAGAAAAAAAAGCAACACTTCATCCCCAGCGAGGAATCGAACTCAGGTCTGTGAGGCAAGGAAAAGCTGCTCTGCGCTAAGAGGCAAATCTTAACGCGCTACGCCACTGAAACTGTTGAATCATTCTTGAAGCTTTTGTGAAAGTGTTTATTTGATCTTTGGAACTCGGGCTTTATATATTTTGTAGTTTATGCCTACTACATTTTGTAACATTTATTACTAAAATATGAAAAAGTTTCTGTTTTAACAATGTGTTTACACAGATTACTTTAGAAAAATGACCTCTTATTTCCACTGTAAAACTCCACTTCACTCCCAGGTAAACAATCAAGTCGTGAGCTGGGAAAACTTCGCTCACGTTCTAAGTCGGTGGGGGGATGGAATAGCCGGCTGCTGGCAGCTTGTCTTTTATCAGCACATTTAGAGGACAAAGAATGCTGGCGGAGAGGTGTGAACGGATTTAAGAAGCGATTTAAGGTGGGCCGGATATACGAGTTTTTTCGTAGGCTCTGGTAATTCTAGTGTTAAAGGATTTTGATTTTGGGCTTGCATTTTGGCACTTGCTTGCCTTTCAGTCAACTTCACTGTGACTCTTTTTGCTCTTTTGAGCATTTTGTTCATAAATATTCTTCATCTGCCCTTTTAATACAAGGTTTATGGTCATCACACCTCTTGTGGGGTTTTTATCATATTTTGTGATATTTAGAGTTGTTTTGCCAGCTCCTCATTTTTTGGCCTGTTCCAGCTAAAGCGATTAGGTAGTATTAGGAGCCTGATTGACTACAGGTAAGCTTCTGCTGGGCAGATCAATTAGATCTGGCCTGCTTTTGTTCTTGCTTTTGGAGGCCTCACACCCATTTTGGCTCTAAGGAAGTTATATTTCACAACAGCTGGAGTTCTGTGATTATTGGTATCTTTCGATATTTTCAGGTTCTGGAGTTTTTGGATTCTGTTATTGGATTGTGGATTTCATATTGGGACTTATTAGCGTACGCTTGGCTTTTTCTTTTGGCTGTTTTTCTCAATTTTTCTGTTTGTTTGTGCTCTTTTGTTACTTTTTGTAAATACATTCTCAATTTATGAAGACACTTTGTTTTGGGTTGTCTTGGCAAGACAAAGGTTTACGGTTTTCCTCTCCATTGTATATCCATGACATTTATCATCTTTTTTTGAACTTTTACATCCAGCCTCCCTTTGGTCCTGGGCAGGCCAAAGCCTGCAGTTAGTACTTTGTGACTGGCACTCTTGCGGAAAGCCATTTCTGGGCAAGCCTTTGAAGGTCTAGGCGTGCTTTAGGAGCTTTTAGAAGTCCTCACATCATTTTTTTACATGTCTGTGACTCCAAATCATAAAAACGAGTGAACTATCTAAACTATGAAGTCTATACAGTTTTTTGCTTCATGAGGAACACGTGTTTATAATAATATACATTTTAAATTAGTGATTTCTACCAGCTATTGCTGCTACCTGGTGTTGAAGAGCTGCTGGTTTGCATTACGGAGGACCTTATCTTCATTTGACGCTCGCACTTTATGGCCAGAGTGATAGCGGCACTGAGGCTAAGGATCTGTGCTGGTATCTGGAAGGTTGCTGGTTCAGTGGTAGACCCTGCACTCTCCAGGGTCTCCAAAGGTCATATTAAAAGACAATTTCCCCTCAGAGCTAAATAAATTATATCAGATCAATTAAAAATCAAATCAATCTTGCTTGATTTCATTTTATTATATACAGTGGCATTTTTGGCATAAAATTTCTGGTGGGGCTTTAGATACCTGGGAGAGAGATGTTGTCAGAATAGGAGAGCCAGTCTTAGAAGTCATGCAGCCTGTGTGTGAGTGACTGAGTCACTCAGAGAGAGAAAGATGATCAAGTGCCTAAAGATAAAAATGTATAATACTGTGTAAATCCATTGGTCTGGATACATTATGTGGACCTGCCAACGTTGAGAAGTATTCTGGCTTTGATTAGTTGATGGAGTTAGGGAAAGTAAGTGTTCATTGTGTTGCCTCTAACACCCAGTGACCAATTTGCAGGCAGGGGTAACATAAGGAAAATAAATCATTAAGGCTATATGGGAGGAAACCTGGAATGCTGGAGTGGTGTGTGGCTAAGGAAAGGAAGTCAGAGTGTTTGGGAGAGATACTGCATTTCACAGCATATTAGGCTACCAGTCCCAGTGGTGATATAATATCAGCCAAATAATGCAAAACAAAAAAATTGCAAAAAGTAAACATTAATTGACAAATTGTCATAAAATACAACCATCAAAGGTCAGTATTAAAAGATTTCTCAACGTCAACATCAAATACTCAACACAAAATCAGAGAGCCACATGCATATTTGTAAATAACAAATTTTTGTTCAATCGGCAAAATGCTAAGTTGTAGAATACATAATACACATGATTCATGGTAATTATGATGACTACTCCAAATCAGCGACATGTAAAAATTATTAAACCATTAAATTATATCAGAAAAAAATAATCAATGTGTTGCTTAAAAAGTCTACAAGCCCAACACATGAGCAAAAATATGCTGAGAACATGACATGGTCAAATGGCCTGCTCAAATGTCAGGCTAGTGCCACCAGGCACAAAGAAAATTTCACATACTGCACATAGAAATATTTTTCTAGACAAGAAATTTCATTGAGTATATCATGAAAAATTGGAAAAAAATTGACTATGACAACTAAGTGGAGTTTGCTGTAAATATTTTAACAATGTGTTAAATTATTGAGCAAGTTGACTACTTAATTTTTGCATAACAGCAGCATTTGCTGCTAGATGAAGCATTAGTGTTCCTATTGTCCTTAATGCAAAGACAACATTGATGAGATACTATCATTGGTAACACTTTAGTTTAGTTACTGCAAAAATGCATCTATTACTCATATACTCTTATGTCACTAGACCTTAACAAAGGCTTCTTTTTGTGTTCCTAACATTTATGAAATATCAGACATATAGACAGGTTATTCATCATGTGCAGGGTGGCATATTGACATGATGGTAAAATGTATTGTTAATATGAAGGATTTATAGGTGTTATACACAATATGCAATATCAGGAGAAATGTGTTTCAGTTAAGCCACCTCAGACCACTTCAAAGTGAAGTTTTGTTAGTAGGTCACATTGCAGAGATAAATAAACACTTTACTGTTGCTTTGTAAGTGTTATGAACACCCTAAGAAGTGTATGTTAAGGTCTTGTTGCATAAGAGTAAATGAGTAAAAGATGCATTTTTTCAGTACCTAAACTAAAGTGTTACTCTATAATTAGTTGATTAATGGTTCAGATAAGGGAGACACAATGATATTTTTGGACCCCATTTAATTTCTACCTGGGGTGTATGATATACAAAAATGTTTTTGTCACCTAAGTGGGGAATTTACTTTATCATAACAATATATTTAAATATTGTTTAAATATATTTCAATTTCACATTTTTGAAATCAATGGCTCCCATTGCAATGAACTTTTTCTGTTAAGTCAGTAAAAGGCAGTCACACATCTCTGCAGGCTCAGACAACTGTCACTTAACAGTATGTCTTGACAGTGCTGGGCAGATGGTGTCACACTTCCTGCCAACACACATTATCTGTAAATAATCGATCTTTAGAGTATCTGTAGGGAAGACGCAGACCTGCAGAAGGAGAAGAAGGTCGTAGGAACAGCATTTCTTCAGAGATTAATCCTCTACATATTATTGTTTTTAGAATATATGTATGTGAACATGGGAATCTGTAATGTGAAAATGAGTTTTGACATATCTGTCCTGAATGTTGAGTGTATCTTTAAAGTTAGCTTACACAAATGCCAGCATGAATCATGTACAGTCTCATTTAGAAACAGCAGCTTTTAATTTAGGTCATCTACAATAACAAACTTCACATTAGTGTTATCACTTTTATTTAGAAATAGCCAGTGCATTGCCAAAGACGTTTCTCCAGTTGTCAAATGATAACTAAAGGCAGTCATAAACAGATCCCAAAAATATTTTGTACATTACTGTCTCACAGCATGCAAATGAAACATCTTCATTGAGGAGCAAAGAAGTCTCTTTTATAAATTATCTACAACAACAAAAGTATATTAAGTAGCACATTTTATGTTCTGTTTATGCAGTAGAATTAAGGATTTTTTGTAAATAGTTATCTTTCCCTTTAAAATTTTACTGTATTATTATTTACTTCGTATGTGTAATACTTTACATTTACTTAACACTAGAATCAGCCCACCTTAAATTCCTTTGCACCTCTCCATCAGTGTCTTTTGTTTTGTAAATATGTCGATCAGCACAAGTAGTAAACAGCCTGCTATCCCATCCCCACCTTGACAGAGCCAATCTTGGGCAAAAAGTTCTCCCAGCTCAAGCCAAGGCTCCTTATCTGTGTATGAGGTGTATGGAGTTGTATAGGGTAAATAATACAGTATATCTTTATTTGAAATACCACGCAATTCATGTGTGTTCCGTGTCTACAAATATATGGGAAAGTGTAGGATGACAGGAAAATGTGAGAGAAGAAATGTTGAACCCATACCTAAAGCAGAAACTTTTTCCATGTTATACTAATAATGACGTGAAGTGTATAGTGTGTGAAGACTTTAGTCCAAACATCAAATAAACACGTGTGCTTTTATTCAAGAATATAACCAAAGCTCTCCTTCTCAGGGGTGGGGTTTGATTTGTCTTCAATTTTGTTTGGTTAAAATTGATCTATTTGTATGGAATGATTACAATAAAAATTAATAAATATAAAAAAAATATAACCAAAGAAAAAAAAATCAATTTACATTTTGCTGACAATGAGTTAAAAACCCAAGCTTAAATGTTAATTGACAGGAAGTTTATATGTATTCTTGAATGGTGCAGAGGTAAGAACTGCTGCCTTCTAAGGTAGCAGGTTCAAGTCTCGGTGCTCTGAGTATTGAGCTGCTGCTATTATTATTACTATAATATAATAAAAACATACATTTGATTTGAGTCAGTAACACCCGATGTAAATTTTGGCTACTTGTAAAAGTTAGTACTTGTTTTTTTATCATTCAGTTTTAAAAAAATCACACATAAAAGCACATTTGTTTCATTATACAGTAATCCCTCCTCCATCGCGGGGGTTGCGTTCCAGAGCCACCCGCGAAATAGGAAAATCCGCGAAGTAGAAACATATGTTTATATGGTTATTTTTATATTGTCATGCTTGGGTCACAGATTTGCGCAGAAACACCAGGAGGTTGTAGAGAGACAGGAACGTTATTCAAACACTGCAAACAAACATTTGTCTCTTTTTCAAAAGTTTAAAACTGTGCTCCATGACAAGACAGAGATGACAGTTCTGTCTCACAATTAAAAGAATGCAAACATATCTTCCTTTTCAAAGGAGTGCAAAGCAAGCAGTCAAAAAAAAAAATCAATAGGGCTTTTTGGCTTTTAAGTATGCGAAGCACCGCCGGGTACAAAGCTGTTGAAGGCGGCAGCTCACACCCCCCTCTGTCAGGAGCAGGAAGGAGAGAGAGAGAGAGAGAGATAGAGAGAGACAGATAAAAAAAATCAATACGTGCCCTTTGAGCTTTTAAGTATGCGAAGCTCCGTGCATCATGTCCCTCAGGAAGCAGCTGCACACAGCCCCCCTGCTCACACCCCCTACGTCAGCGCAAGAGAGAGAGAGAGAGAGAGAGGGAGAGAGAAAGTAAGCTGGATAGCTTCTCAGCCATCTGCCAATAGCGTCCCTTGTATGAAATCAACTGGGCAAACCAACTGAGGAAGCATGTAACAGAAATTTAAAAGACGTATTGTCCGCAGAAACCCGCGAAGCAGCGAAAAATCCCGCGATATATATTTAAATATGCTTACATATAAAATCCGCGATGGAGTGAAAGCCGCGAAAGGCGAAGCGCGATATAGCGAGGGATCACTGTACCACGTTTTTATTTGAAAACTAACAGTGTCAGATCGGGGGGAGCCATGAACATGACTGAGAGAATAAAACTGAATTTAAAAAAAAAACGCTAACTTGTGTAAGTACCATAACTTTACAAAGGCTGTAACACTCCAGCTTAGGAACGAGTTTTCATTTATTCAGTTTTATTCTTGTATAAAAGCACACTTGTTTCTTTGATTTGTTAGAGACTCAAATCAAATGTATGTTTTTATTATCTAAGTTATAATAATAGCAGCCCACCAACCACTCAAAGCGCTAATTGCAGGAAAGACCTGGGATCGAACCGGCAATGTCTTGATTACGAAGCAGCAGTTCTTACCCCTGCACCAGACAAGCAGATATATGTGAGATTGCTGGATTTCCACTGTGAAAGACGCAAATCCACACATGCATGCAAACATCTTTACTGCATATTGATTGATATTTGGGCTTCAGTTTTCACACATTGACAACAACATGTACATTGAACAGTTTCTTCTTGAATTACAGTGCACTTGTTTTGTTTTACCTTTTGTGAAAGTGTTTATTTGATATTTGGACTTCAGTCTTCACACATTACACACTTCAACATCAACATTTTTGTTGTTATTACTATAACATATGAAAAAAAATTTCTGTTTTAGTTATGTGTTCAAAATTTCTTGCCTTGCAGGAAATGGCATCCTACATTTACACAGATCATTGTAGACATGGAGCCACACACGAAATGTATGTATTTCAAATAATGATATATTAATTTTCTTATACAATACCAGACACCTCACTCCCAGATAAACAGACTTCAGCTGTGAGTATTTTGTGTCTGACTTCAGCTGCAATCAATGGGAGATGGGTGAACAGGCTTCCTGCCTGCGGCCAGTTTGACATTTTTGCAAAAGAAAGCGGCTATGATGAGGAAGTAATGTATGTAATAAGAGAAATACATATGGAATTATTTATCTTGATTTTATTTGATAAGATCCACAATGAGAGATAGATGTCTAAGTAAAAGGGGGCATTCATGGTGCGTATATAGGCGGTGCAAAACTAACTCAAGGACAGGGAAACAGAGTTATGGTATGAGGAACCTTATCAGAATTAGGTAATGTAAAAACACTCAAAGGTCAGTGCTTGGCCCCTCTGGTCCTCTTAATGTTAATGGCCTCTGCAGAAATATAAATAAAAAGCTGGTTTAACTTGTAGATGATGCCAAACTAGGTTGAATGGCAGATAATCAAGAATCCGTCTAATCATTACAGAGGGGCTTGGGAAGGTCTTTGGCAGCTGATATTTACTTTAAGTAAGTGTAAGGTATTGAATATAGGAAGATGAAATGTTGTATTAGATTTGAACACACAATGAGAGGTTTGAAACTTGAAAGTACATCTGATGAGGAGGATCTAGAAGTCATAGTTGACTTGTTAAGAAGGCTAACAGAATGGCAGGTTATTTAGCATTATGTGTAAGTCCAAGCCAAAGGAGGATATGCTAAAGCTTTATAACTCACTAGTAATCCTCACCTGGAGTACTGTAGGCAGTTTTGGCTTCCAGGCTAGAAAAAAAAACCCCATGGAAACCCTAGGAAAACATCCAGAGAAGAGTGAATAAACTGATTCCAGGGCAGCAGTGGATGAGTTATGAGGAAAGACTGAAAGTAATTGAACCTTTTCAGTTTAAGCAAATGGAGTGGCAAAGAGGTGACGTGATTAAAGTGTACTGTGGATTGAGACTGTTACTTTAAAATGAGTTCTTCAATGGCAACCGTGCGGACTAGGATGTAAATTTGATAAAGGTAGATAATTCACAAACATTAGAAAATGTTTCTTTACACTGAAGACCATAGACACAGGGAATAATTTATCAAGAAGTGTGGCAGACATTGGGAATGTCTAGGGACCTCCTTAACTTCACTTTATTTTGCAAAAATTTGGTGAATAAGTGACAAGGTTTGTTGAGATGAATGGCCTGTTCTCATCAAAAATTTTATAATGCTCTAGTGAAATTAAAGCAGGCAGACTGGTAGATAATCTAGGATCAGATGAATCATTACTGATAGACCTGGACAGATTTATAGCTGATAAAAAGTTTAATACATAGAAGTTCTAAAACTTGAAAGTACCTCTAATAAGAAACACTTAGGAGCTATAGTGAACTTGTCAGAGTCCACATCCTGACAGTGTTTAATTCATAAATGATTAATGACGCTAATAGAATGCTAAGTTATACAGGCCAATTTGTAGCATGCAAGTCAAGAGAAGTTATACGCACAGTAAAGCTATAAAACTCTCCAGTGAGGCCTAATGTAGAAGTACTGGGTGTAATTGTGGTCTTCATTTTACAAAAAAACATAGCAACACTAGAGGAAGTCCATGTGAAAAAGATTGAAGGAACTGAACCATTTCCGTTTTAAGCAAAGGAATCCTAGATGTGATTTTAAAATTAATTCTTCAATAAGCTTAAGGGATC
The DNA here is from genome assembly GCF_900747795.2 of Erpetoichthys calabaricus. Lineage (NCBI taxonomy): Eukaryota > Metazoa > Chordata > Cladistia > Polypteriformes > Polypteridae > Erpetoichthys > Erpetoichthys calabaricus. Next base: position 46,423,859 of record NC_041394.2, read on the forward strand.
ACTGATAGTGGAAAGGGCAAATTCACACAAACATTAGAAAGCTTTTTCTTCACATAGAGAACCCCCAGACATGTGGAATTAGTTACAAAATAGTTTGGATATAGAGAAAGACTTTGGGGACCTTCAAACTCAACTTTGGGTTATTTTGCAAGATTTAAGTAAATAGAGATTGACAAACGTTGTTGGGATAAAGGCATGTTTTTGTGGTTCTAATCTTCTAATGTTCCTAGGTAGGAATGTGGAGTAGAATAGAGCCAGCTGCAGCATGACAATGTTCTCTGCATGGTTCTGGATTCAGATTAAATTAATTTAGCAGTATATAAGAAGTAAGGTAATTCAGGAGTTGATTTAACAAGTACACAATACACAATCTTCAATTAAAGGGCAAACTGGCCTTTAATTGCTAACATCATTGCAATTAAATGTGCCTTTTTCATTTACGAATTGCAAGAACAGTTTAAATTAAGATGGAATAATCCTCAATGCAGGTGAACTATTGGTAATGGTTCTTGTAAAAGGATAAATAGTGGCAAAATGGTCCACACTTCTAAAGTATGCAGTGATTATGATTCAAAATGATTGAACTGAGCCTCGGAGCCCTCATAAAAATGACATAAAGCTGCTTCTGGTTTTCCCAGATTTGAAATGGTTCCTCCACTTAATGTCTGATTTCAAATGTGAGAAATTTTGCTATGAAGAAACCTTGGAGATTATTAAATTGTTCAACAGAGACTGAGAAGTTGAAGTGAGTAGATGATTCCATCATGTGGTTTGTGTTTTTTTAGTTTTTTTTTTTATAATCCTCAGTGTAAACAAACACAGAAAAACAAGATAAGGAGTTGGGGTCCCGCTGGGAAAACCCATTTAATATTGATGTTTCCAGCTGAATAAAAATAGCAATACAGTTGTGTGCTCTGCTAGCAGCCACATTTTTTATGTTCTTCTTGGAGCCTGCCCTCTTCACTCTTCTGGGTCACCAGACTGCCAATGATGTATTGCTGAACCCATTTATACTGGTGAGCAGTGCCAGGTTGGGGTTTATAGTTTTTGTACTTTTCATGATTAGTGATGTCAAGATAAAAGCAGACAAGTTATACTTTCATCGTTTTCATCCACCATTTCCTGTGTTCCTCTTCTTTTGATTCCTATAGATGCAGAAGAATGATAACTTTTTTGACCTCAGTCATTCAGAAATGTATTACCTACTCATTGAAAAAAATTTCTAATCTGTTTGCTGTTGCATGCCTTCAAGTTCTTCAGTTTCAATTTCTGTTTACTCATATTACTTCAACTTATGAGTCCAGTTCATTAAAAGTGAATAATAAGTACAAAATGACAAATAAAATGAAAAATATACAGTGATGGAAGACAGGCATTCCACCACCATTCTGAATGGGTGAGAAGAAAGGCAGGCTGTTCCCTGCCTTTTGCCAAGAGGTTGGCAAGAGGTGCCAACCTTAGAGTGAATATGCTGGTGTCCTGGCACGGATAGGACCGATGATCCTTACCTGGCCGGGGAGGCTAGTATAGCAGATGGGCAGGGGAAGCCCACCTGTATGGGCAATTTATTCCCTCAACATGCTAGATGGGCAGCAGCCTTGGGATATGGTACCTATATGATAGTCCCATCGGGCAGCCCTGTTGGGTACCACCAGGGGGTGCTGCAGGTAAATGAGGTCCCTTATTTTGGAGAGTATCTGCATGACCTGGAAGTGCTTCCTACGAGCAATGCTTCAGCATTGGAAGTACTCCCTTGTCTTCCATGAAAGGAGCCTCTCTGCCTCACCCAGTTGAGTTGGATTCGGGTGGAAGTGGACTACGTTCACCTGGGTTGAGTAGAGGAAGAGAAGAGAGAAAAAGGAGAAACGGAAGAATTATGATTGTGGAGACTATGTTAAGAAGCCTGTTTTGGAGTTATTGCTGAAATAAATAATTTATTTGTACCCAGGGACTTCTGTTGGTAAAGTTGAGTCTGGGATTTAGGGGTGCTGCAACACCCCCAGCAGACCACTATACAATGTATAAAAATATATATACATTTATATTTATAAAAAACAAACATAACATTGTCACATATACAGAGAAAGTTAGCCTCCACCAATACATTTCTAACCTTTATGCCCCCACCTTTCATTAAGCAAAGATCATTTATGGACCAAAGAGGCAAGTGAAAGAAAGTTGCTAGTCACGAGCATCCACAGAGGAACTGACAGACCACAGCGTAGACAGAGTCCACATGCTTTTTTAGATCCAACCAACCTCTCTGAATTTTTTGCTGGCAAAAAGTAAATGTGAGCAAATCAAAAGATGTGTGTGCATTTCTGAAACGTCATGAGAGTTAATGCCAAAAACCAAAGAGATAAACCGTAAATGATAATCAAACAAGAATTGCCAGGAGTCGTTAACTAAAAGACGTGTTGTCTCCAAAACCAAGAGGCTAAAACCATAAACAAAGTCAAAAAGTGGAATGCTATGAGTTGTGAACCATAAAACAGAAGATATATAAATGAAAATCTTTGATTAATGCCAAAATGAGATCTGCCAGAAGTCAACAATCAGAAGATATATTGCCACCATATTTCTAGACTTAATCATACAGCAATCATTATGGACTCAAGACTGTTAGGAAAGCTGAAACAAGAATTGCTGTCAATGAAAAATCAACAAGTGTTCACCCCAAGGGTTCAAGCTGAAGTTGTTTGATTGTTGGATCCAGAATCTTGATCCTGCCACTGAATGCCATACAGAATTACAAAGCTCTTCATCGGTAACATGGGCTCATAGTGTCTTCTTGGAGGCAGCCCTGAACAACAGTGAAGAATGTCCAAGCTACACTGCCACAAAATGCTTAGACTACAAAATGGTGACATAATACACTTAAAAATAAACACAAATACAATTATATTAACTTGTAATTAAATTATTAACACAAAATACCCATGTATTAGTACTCTGTGATACATGAAACTTTAAAGAATCTGTAACAAAACAGCTGAAAAAAAATGTATACAAAGCAAAAAATAAAGCAAGAAACTGGACAAAATCATATCAAAAGGAAATTGGAATATTTCTGAAGGAGTTGGAATAATTATAGTAATCATTGTACTCTTCACTAGAAGCACCTTAGAAAAATAACATATTACAGGATTACCTTTATGTTGTGTTTAAGTGTGAGGTAGAACCATGTTTATCAAGGACAAATACAAGTATCAAAGTGATGAGGCATGTCTGTCTCTTTAATGCTGAGTGTTTGGCTTTCAAAATTCAAACAAACAAATATTGATGTGAGAAATGACATTTGGGACTTCACGAGACATTTGTATGTGATATTTCGGTCAATGCATTGCAGAAGGGCCAGAACTCCCTTAGTTAAAACACATGTTGGTAAATTCACATTGATATTGAAATGACTTATAGGCAGATTTTTATTAAATATGTTGAACAAAGAACAACATCTGCGACAAATGTATATGTATGTTTTTTTAAATTAGCTTATTCTAATGTGGGTCACAAGCTTCAGGGACTTATCCCAGCAATATGGAGAACAACTCAAGATTTAGAACATTCTACTGTACACACTCACACCCAGACAGTTTAGATTCTCTAATCAATCTGAGCTGCAAAAGTTTGTTCAGATTGGACTATGGGTGTGGAGTTGTATAAAGAAACAAATACACACACTCATATTGAGCTTTTAAATATATAATTTCAAAACAATGACGGGCAGCATGCCCACCTTTGAGAGACAAGCAAAGTAGTGCTAGCAGTTACATATATTCACCCATTTAATGAACCCATCCATGCATCAATCCGTTTTATAACCTGCTTTTCCAGTTCATGGTCAAGAGGGGCCACATCCTGTTCCAGTAGCATTTGATTTCTAGGCAGACTTATAAAGGGCACATTACAGGGCACATTGAACATCACTTTAACTCTCTTTCACACAGGAACATTTTAGGTTAAAATGCAGGGTTTTGGGATGATAGACGAAAATGAATGACAATCAAGGAAAAATCCTTGAAGACATACAGAATATTCAAACTCTGCATAGATTCAAATGTTTAAAATGGAGCTAAATGAGTATACAGGCTTTAGCAATACTCTAAGAAAATATAAAATCATGCAAGGAGGTGCCGGTTGAATGGCTTCTACTTCTTAAAGATGTCACCTGTAACCTCATTGAGTCTCACATTCACAAAAGGAAGAGACAAGTACTGGTACAGTGAGTGGACAAGGAGAATAAGAGGGACAGAATTTTGAAAGTTCTTGTATGCTTGTACAATACAGTACACTGTGCATCCACAGTAATTACATGCCTAAGTACAAAGTAACTTGTTAGGACTTGGTACCTTTGATTAAGCCTTTTTTAATTAATGGTTACTTCCATGTTAGACGTTTTTGAGATCTGACTTTTCTGTTTCTTTTTATCACATAAATTGTGATCAGAAATTATTTTGTGGTGTTTTCAGTCACCATTTTGCATTTTCCTGGGGCACCGGCTTGTTGTGTTGCCATTGTCATGACATGACAATGGTTGTTATGGTATGCAGCCCTGGATGGTACATCATTGACATTAACAACCACATAACATTATCATCACCACTATAAAAACTAGCATGTTGGATGTGTCACTATCTGAGTTTGCAGATAACAAACAAAAACCTGTCTTTGTATGTGTGTGAGGTGTGCTATTAAAATTTCCCAATTCCGACTTTTGTTTTGACTTGTGATTTTCAGGGTTTAGATTTGGGTATTGACATTCAATAAGACTGATCCTTGGTTCTTTCTGTTTATTTATGTTTCCTTTCCTGATCATTCCTTTAAACCTGATAGCCTTTCCTGCACAACACTAACATAACTAGGCATTACTAATATGTTTTTTATATTTTAAAGCTAGTAAAATCCAACCATTGTATTTCTTTAAGGTGCTTTGTTCTGTAATGGCTTGAAAAATGTGTGTTGTATTTAAATAAAGGGTACTGTATGAGGAAGCCAGTCTTCTACATGGAATGAATGATATCTTGATGATATTACATATCAGAATATTAGTTGTGGGCCTGATGTTCCAGACATTTCTTTTAGTGCTGTTTGCTAAATATATGTATGCCATATGACTCTGATGTAAACCTCTGGCAAAATACCAAGATTTACATGATGTAAAGGTTATGGGAGAGATGCTGAAAATGTATACATGAATGTTTTGACATTTTAGTCATATTATATTTTAGCTTTTCCATACAGTAGCAATTTTTGGAGAACAGAATGTACATGTAGTATTGTTACACTTTGTCATTTTTAGCAAAAATTCCTTTTGGTTCAGGGGAGTAGGCTTACTGAAGACCATGGTGCTGTAGATCTTGCAGAGATGATGACAGACATGAGTAAATTATTATCTTAACATAAGCAAATCTTTCCAATCTTTTAAAAACATATCCAGGCATTTAACAAAACCATAATTTCTTGTTGAGAGGATATCTCAACTTCGACATGGCACCATTCCATCTTATACACAGCCACTCAATGAGACTGCACCAATTGAAAACTACACTAACCTGCAGATTTTTTGAATCTGGGGGAGATCAGAATACCTGAGAGAAACCCCACATGGATTTGGGGAGAACATAGGCAATACCCAGACTGGGATTTGAATTTGCTGTGTTGTTTTTTTTATTATAATAGTGTCTCACTAATCAGTAAAGAGCATTAGTGTATCAATTCATGTTCCTACATTTCAGGGTCACAGAGAGACACAGTCTATCCTGAAATTATTACTATAAAGACAAAAAACTAACACTGCAAGGGAATTCAGTAAAGAACACTAAAAGAAATTTTAAATTGTGTGCAATTTAAAATAGCAAACCAAGTATCATATTCTTTGTGTGCAGCTAAGGAATATTAAACACCTTGCTTATCAACAGTAATGGCAAATGTTCTTCTACTCCAAAAGATGTTGAATTCAGTCTTCAGGGCAGTATTATGAGCAAGACAGCAGGTGTCACTGAGTCGGACATCTGTCAAGGACAGAATATTTCTGAAACTGCTTACTGACCTAATTCATTTGAAAAGTAGTTATTACAAAATATTCTGTATCATGACTAAATAAAGAAAGTATTTTATCCTGTTTCATTATAAATGATGCAGATTTAGATATAAAATGCAATGATTCTCCTGATTCTAAATTAGACTGTAAAATATTTGGATTTTATCACTGCTTGGTTTATTGAAAAGCTTGTCTTTTCCTTCAGATTCAATTAGCCCATGATCATGACAAAAATATTACTAATAATATTAATAATAGTACTAATGATATCAAGAAAAACATTATTTATGTAGCAAATTTCATATATTTAATGAGGCTGAAACTGTTTTACAAAAATTACACAACAGTTTATCTAATGTATTCTATATCTATCTATTATATGAAAAAAATCTTGGGTTGAGACGTGATCATCTCAGAGAGACACTTTGAAGTCCTGCGAGACTTCTTGCACGTTACGCCCTAGTTGCAAACAATTTCTCAGAGACACTTTAACATCCCACGAGACAAAGAAGTGAGACAAAAGGACAGCTGCTGTACAGGCTCTTAAATGATCGATGTGCAGGCAACATGCAGATCACGCAGCTCAGTAGCAGCTAGCAGCAAGCCAGCAGCTGTTCCGTCCGCACCTCCTTAGCATGCGTTCAGCCCCCCCCTTTCACAACACGAGTGGCAGAGACGTGAAGTGGCTAGCGTGAAGTGCGCCCCTGGGGGGGGGGTTGTGGGGTGGGAGAGTGAGTGAAGCGAGTAGGGAGCATGTATTTATTTAGAAAGGACATAACAAAGTTTCTGATACAACGGGATCCAACACTGACTTACACTGGACTACAGCAAACAGTATGAAAAATGTTGATGTAAAAATCATGTTTTTTTCATCTATTTTTTGCTCAAATATTGTTAAATAAATAACTCCATAAAATTAAAGTAGTACACAAACAGGAGCCCCTTCACACACAGTCATGCTTTTGAATTGAAGACCCACCTCTTCATCTCATTCAATGTTCAAGCATATTGTATTCTATTCTATTCAAAAGTGAAATTCCATATAAAGGGGATTAATATTTTTTTTCAGACAACACTACAACTATATGGGGGTAAATATATAAACAAATTTTCGTGAAGAATTCTTTTAAGGTTAATCCCACAGTTGCTGACCTCAGAGCCTAGTAACTCATCAACTATTGTAGGCCTAAAACCCCTGCTAATCTGGGGTTCTCATTCCTCAGATTTCCCCTTCAATGAAACCTCTAGGTTGCCAAGTTGCCACCTGAATTTCCGAAATCGGAAAAAGTTAAGAGTCCAACTCAAGTTAATCCATCCATCCATCTTCTTAATCTGCATATCCAGTGCAAGGGTCACAGGGCAACTAGAACCTATCCCAGTAAGCACATGGCACAGGGCAGGAACAATCCCTAGACAGGGCACCGATCCATCACAAGCCCAAGTTAATGTTAAAAAGGGTTAATCTTATTTATTTAAGTACAAAGCAAATTACAATGACAGAAAATTGTATGAAAAAAATGGAAAATGTTTACCTAGCAGATTTCTTCCTTGTTAACAATAAAGTACATACTTGTGACACCAGTGTAAATATAAAATACAATAATGTAACTTCTTTTCTGATACATAAATGTATACAGTGTATATACTGTAGCCTCTATACCACAGTTAAAGTACAGGTAAATTACAATGCTAAAATTTTGCCCTTGTCTTCAATCTTCTAAGAAGAAATGTGCCACTTACCCAATTTTGCAGTGTTTTTATCATGAAATCCTGGACAATCATGTACTTTTTTTCTGTATTTAATAGCGTTTTGTCTTGAAACAAGATCTAACTTAACTCTGTTTTGTGTAAACACTGTAGTGTTCATCCATACCTCCTTTTTAATTTGTAGTCACCTTCCTTCTTCAACTCTTAATTATGAAATATTGTTTCTCCACCTCTGGGTCATGGATTGCCATCGATTGACTATCGGTAGGCCTCATGCACACAAGGAAAAAGAAATTCTATATAAGCTGCTGTGATGCAATAAAATACCTCCACCCTACTTCCCCAGTCTGCCAAAGTGCTTGAAATTGTTGTGCGCTAATTTTCCCTGTCTCTAACCATGCTCATTTCACCAATGGGCTCCCTGTTCCCTGCTCTTCCAATTGCACAACCACCTGCTTGTTCCTATCACGCTCATCATTAAAAAGAAAAATAAAATAAAAAAGGTAAAATTGGGTTCTGAGGCCATAAAGGGTGATAAATGCTATTATATAATATATGTCTCTCAATTTATATACATATAGATATATAGATAAACATTTTGCTGTATGATGACATTTTAAATTACATTTTCTCACTTCTTAGCTAATTTTTGCGTACAGTTAGCAAAACTTATGTTTGCTATTTAACACTTTGAAAAGCTTAGCAACTTTTTGTTCTAAAATTAATTAATTCAATGAATATTTTATATAACAGGGCAGGGAAGCATTTTGTAATATGTTTGTGGTAAAATGTACTTAAACTGCAGACCACGGAAGAATCAAATGGGTGGCTAGTGGGACAAAATGACTTACTTACAAAAAAATGACTATAAAGATAAAAATAGATACTTGTAAAAATGACCGCCACACACTGTTAAAATCTCTGCTGTCATACATAGCAAATTATATTAATTGCTATATTGTAGGCTTAGATTCTAACATATGACTTTAATGTTATAACTAAAAGAATAACAGACAAAAGTGATTTCTTCAAATTGTATTCAGGCGACATATGAGGAACCAACAAATTTCAGGCTTGTTAATCGGCTGGAGATAAAGAGTGCAGATAAGAAGAGAATGCTCCACACCAGTCGAGTCTCTCAGTGATCTGTACTTGAACTCTTTCTTTTTCTAATTTATATTAATGACATTGATTCTGATTTAGTGATTGAAACTGTAGATGGCACCTAATTGGAAGAACAGGAAATATTGAAGAGGCGACAAAAATTCAGAACAAACTGGCTAACCGGACTGTCTTCAAAAACTGGGTAAGCCCTTAGAAAACGCACTTTGATGTAGAGAAATATAAAGTCCAACCTGAAGGCAAAAGGAACATAAATTATAAATACAAGATGGATGAAGCTGTATAATAGAAAGCAACCCATGAAAATGATTTAGAGGTTTATGTTGATATGACATGCTCATTATATTAGCAGTGTACATAAGCAACTGAAAAGGTGAGGAAAATATTAGGTTAAGCTGTAAAATATCAATCAAAAGCTCTATAATGTGCTAGTGAGACTGCATGGTGGTGTACTGTGTGCTCTACTAGTCAGCAAGCCTATCCCTGAATGCTAAAGGCATGTCCAGAGAAGTCTATATAAAGGCCTAAACCAGGGGTCAGATTTACAGAACTTCTGATGTGAGACTTGGTGGGTATGCAGAGGAGATGAGAGAGCACTGGGGGAACAAAAGGGAGGAGATGATCCTGACTTTGATTTTATTCCTGGGTTTAACTACTTGTTGGATTCGGTTTATCTTCATTGCACTATTTTTATGGATAACGTATTGAAATAATTTGAACCCTGTTTGTTTTGTTTTTAATAAACACACTATGTTCTTTGTACCATTCCTGTTGCTTGTGTTCTCATTTGCCTTGGTGCAACTTGGTTATGACTAGCAATGTCCCGGGAAAAAGAAGACTCCCATTGCTGTAGCCTCCTTGGGGTGTCGGAAGCCGACATACATATTTCTTAATTTACTTATACTTTTACTAACTCATCTGATGTTTCATTGCCCCACTGCTTGTTAGTCATGTTGGTGGCACTGTCATTGGTGATATAACACATAACTACAAGATATAAATATAATATGATATTATTCATGATTTAAAATCTATTAACACAATTCATAGCCACACTTAGTTACAAAAATGGTATAGTACAATTCGTTGGTCGCACTTTAGTTGAGTTCTCGATAAACTGTATATAGTAATAGGGGATCATGTGAGGTACTTAAGAAGCCCAGTGGAAATTGAGGGCAAATGCATTCATGGCAGAAACCAGAAAGCATTTTGCTCCCAAAGGGTGATGGGAGTGTGGAACAAATTAACATGACAGTCATACTGGACCACTTAACAGCTTTTAAAAAGTATATAGATGGAATATTGGGATAATGTAGTTATTAGTGACTTAAAGAAGCGTGATGAGCTGAATGATTTCATCTCATTTGTAAAACATTTTATCCTCTTATGTGATTAGTCTGTAATTATGGTCCTACTTATAACTGTGGGCTATTACAGTGTACATACTGTGTATGTAGGTAAAATTTTGAGAAAGTACACAAGAGGGTATAAAATAATTACAAGAAAAGTATAGTGTACTTATAATATCCACACTGTTAAACCAATTGCACCCTAAGTGCTCTGTAACAATAAGAAAAAAAGTATAGCTTATTTCCATTCTAAAAAAAAAGGTTAGAAATGCAACGCTTTTTTGCTAAAGGGGATTACCTGTTTTCTTCATTTCACCAGTTCAAGGTTCAAGTTTGCTTTATTTATGCACGTTTACTCAAGAAAACATGAAATTTGCCTTTTCAGTTGCATCTAATAACAAGACAGAAAGAAATTAAACAAAACAAATAGAGACAAGACAGGTTAAGGTAAGGTAGTTTGATAATGCATATTTACACAAAAATTGTTACAGGATACATATCAAACCTTAATCATTTTCTCCGATATTCCTTATTAAAAAGTTGTATGGCACTAGGAAGAAAGGAATTTCTGGAGTGATTTGTGTGGGTTTTCAAAGCGACTATTCTTCCTGATTTACTGAAGTTAAGTTCTACATGTAATGGATGTCTGTTGTCAGTTGAGATTATTTCTAGGTTCTTTAGCATTGTCCTCAGACACACACTTGCCAGATCAACATTAGTCCCAATAACTTTAGCTGTATGCTTAATAATCTGCTGGAGCTTTTATAAATTTTGGTTTGTTAGACCACTAAACCAGGCAATAAAACTAAAAATGAAGACTGGATCATATTGCGATAAAAGGACTACACGATGTTTTACAAAGGAGAAATAAATGATGATTGTATTTAGAGAATATTTTTTTTGTATTTGCATTCCAGTTAAGATTGTTATCTAAGTTAGTTCCCAAGTATTTATATTCATTTACTATTTGTACCTACTCCCCCAAGACAACAATGGGTGAGCAAACATATTTCTCTTTCTTAAAATAAAATATAATTTCTTTTCTCTTTTTAAAATTCAGAGTGAGAAAGTTTTTATCACACCAGTTTGCCATCCAGTCCATTTGATTTAGATAGTGGCTTTCATCCTCCCCAGATATGTGTCCTATGAGCAGGGTGTCTCCCCATTATTTGATAATGGAGCAGTGGTCATTGTTCTGTCTCAGGTCACTTGTGTCACTTGTGTACAGAATAAATAGTAATGGTGATAAGACACACCCCTGTGGACTTCCTGTGTTTGAATGAATGACTTTTGAAAAAGCGTCCCATACCATGACTTTCTGTGAACAATTTAAAAGAAAGTCCTGAATCCATAATGCGATAAATGGGTTTACATTCATACCATTCAGTTTCCCAATCAGTATGTGAGGCTGTATGGTATTGAACGCTGAAGAAAAATCCAGAAATAGTGCTCTGACATATGTACCAGGTTGATCAAGAAAAGTATAGATTTGATGTAAGATCAAGCAGAGCATCTTCAACACTTTTGGTTTCACTGTAAGCAAATTGGTGGCTATCTTGAAAAGATTCATGTTTGAAGCATTTCATTGGAATAGAGGTGAGTAGTCATTCATACAGCTTGGCCTGGAAACCTTAGAAACTGGGATAATGACTGCTTGTTTCCACAGCTTAGCTACAATGCCACAGGTCAGAGACCAGTTAAAAAGCAAATGAAAAACCAGAGAGAGCGGGACTTTAAAAGCCGACCTGATATGCCATCTGACTCCACTGTCCTGTTTGTTTTAGCTCGCTGCAAGCCTTTCTCAACTTCAGATAAACTAAACCCTATCACAGCAGAATTCCTGGGTGTTTTTATAAAGCATCTCCTTTACTTCTGCATATTGGGTGCTGAAATTGCTTGTTTCAAATCTGGTAAAAAAAGTTATTAAGTTCATCTTTGTCAACTGGAAAGTTCGCACTCTTTTTAGAACCCAGTCCTGTGATTGTTTGTAGGCTTTTCCAAACCTGCTTTGGATTGTTATCATTAAACCACCTCTTGATTTTTTCCCCGTACATATTTTTATTTTGTTTGATTAACCTGTTAATCCTTTGCTAAAAAATCTTATTTTCTTGAAGATCATGTTGTTTTTCCAATAGCAGTGCTTTAACCTCTTTAGTGATCCGTGGTTTACTGTTGGGGGAGACCTTGACAGTTTTTTCCTTAATGATCATTGATTCACAAAATTTCATATATTCACTTACAGTGAACGTGGCCTTATTAAGTGACTGTGAGGATGTCAGCATATCCCAGTCAGTACGGGAGAAGCATTCCTGCAGTTCCACTATACTGTCCTTGCACCAATTTTGTGTTTTTAGTAGGGCTAGTTTTTTCTTGTTTCAGTTTGTTTGTACTTTAGTAGTAGGTGAACAACGGCATGGTCAGACATACCCAGGGCTCTTCTATGATGTGATATGTAGGTGCTAGGAACATTTCCATAACACTTGTCAAGTGTTTTGTCCCCTTTAGTATTAATATTCACGTACTGTGAATGTACTGGTAATGTGGTAATACTGATTCCAGATTGCATAAATTAAAATGGTCCATCACAAGTTTCAAAGAGCCAGGTGACTTAATTTCTAGTTTCTGAACAGTTTCATGAATCATTTCAGCTGCAGCTCCCACATCAGCATGCCTCGTACAGATGAAATCTTTTACAGTGATATTCTTGCACCAACTTTTGTTAATGTAGGTTGGTAGACCCACCGCCCGTCTGCTTACCAAAAGCTGGGTTTCTGTCTTGCCATACAGAATCAAATCCATCCAGTTCAACAGCTGTATCTGAGTCGTTATTTTAAACCAGGTCTCAGTAAAGCACATCAGACAACTTTCTCAGTACTCACAGAGATATTGCGCAGATGCTCTCATCTCATCAAGTTTATTTTGTAAGTACTGTGCATTGCTCATGATGATAGTTGGGAAAGGTGTCTTAAAACTTGTCCATCTCAGACGTACTCGAAGTCCACCTCTCTTTCCTCGCTTTCTGAGTTTCAAGGCTTTTAATTCATCCAGTGTATTAGTAGTACACGGAGAGTAACTGGTAGCTGGTCTCAGTGATAGCAACGCTTCCCGGCTGTAAATGAACAGCGCCGGTACACCCTTATGTGGCCCTTCACTAATGTCCTGTAACAGTGCACATTTACTCTGTAGTTGCACAACTAATTACAAAGTAATTATTATCAAGGAACACTTAAATTACACATCCCATTTGCAAAGGGCACAATGGTGTAAAAAAATAGCACTCCAGTCTTACACTTCTTCCATCCAAGTTCCATTCCTGGCTTGTATGATTTAGTGTAGACCTTGTGTCTTCTTCCCCCTTACTCTTTGATTCTTCACTGGAATTCTGGCTACTTTCCACAATTTAAATACAGGGTTTCAGAGTGACTGAAAATCATATAATATAACTATAATATTAGCTGCATATATATGGTCTTCAGGACAAAAAACAACACACTCTCTAACAGTTTACTATAGTCGTCAACTTGTAGAGGCGTCGGCTAACTCTTAAGAATTACCCAGTGCAGAGGAAGTTTGCCTACTCTTGCTTATTGCCCCACTGGCTTTCGTAAGAAGACACTGGTGATACTATATCTTAGCTGTATCGCTAGCATATGAGTCTTATTAATCTTTGTCTTGGAGAAAATACCTCCAGATAGACAATGCTTTTAATGAAGACTTCAAGCCTTGCCCACTGTTGCTAAGGTGTTTCACTTGCACGTTGTTGAGCTGCAACATTTGCCCCATTTCAATGCTGTGTCTCTTCATCTGTGTCATTAACACAATATCATTGTTGCATGGCAGCATTTGCTGCACACAGGTCTTTCATAGTGAGAAGTGAGGTACATGCAAGCATTGAAAAAATTGAGCATGAGCAGAGTGGACTGCTCCATACACACACACAGGTCTTTCGTTTATATATGTCTAATAAGTAAATGTGGCTTTATGAATGTAATGTGAGCTGTTGTCCCTTCCAGGACTACCAAAAAAAAGGCTTTGACTTCTGGTGACTACAAAAAAGAGATGGCTGGATATTTATATCTCTGTGTAGTATCTAGAGCTTAAGATTAATGAGTTAATTAAACTTTGCCATGTCATATATCATAAAATTTAGGTTTTGCAATATACATTTGGCAATGTTCGATTTCTTAGTCACATATGATCTTGTCTTTTTTGAAAGTTTTCAGAATTGCTGTGGCTGCTGACTGGCCTTTGCAATGTCTCTACCTTGACCATCACCTCAAGATCGTTCAACTATGCCCCTGCCACTTATTATGCACCTAATTACTTTATTAAGTCTTATTTATTTAGTTTCTTGAATTTATTCCCTAGGTTTTGGAACTTTTTCTGCTCTTTTTCATTTTATGGTTCAAATGTTTGACTTTTTTGTCTGCATCGGATAAAGTACTTGCCTACTTCTTCTCACTTGGATGAATTACTGACCTTCGTACACCCCATCATGTCACAGTGTCTTCCCACCAAACTTCACTCATCACCGGTTTATGAATCTTCCTTCAAACAATTCCTCTTTTAATTCTCTCTCAAGTCCTCTGCACTCACTTAATCCAAGAGGGGGTTAAAATCTAATGGGGGCTGTGACATCTGTACATGGTGGTTTGACAGTGTCTTCGGTTTATGTGACTGATTTGATTTTTTTTTTTTCATTTCTAGGGAAAATGTAGCTTTATTGGGATTATAATATCCAGACTGGCTTTTGGGATAAAAACTGTTTCTGTGGAGTAGCTGGCACATTGATTTACAGCTCAGAGAGCTTGCTGAGCATTGACAAAGATCTAGGCAGAATTGGTTGACAGGACTTACATCAAGAATCCAGTTTTAAATAACAAGTACAATCTGAACTGACATCCTCTTTTGACAGCTCCCGAATTTTCCGATGAGTAGCCTAGGTCAGTATTAAATTGCACATCCAGTGAAGCGTTCAGCAAATAATTCACCCTTCTTATCATGGCAGCTGTTTTATTTCAGCTGTTGTGTCCAGTTTTGAGAATAAAAGAATGCTAAGAAATGGGAGGATACCACTCTGTCTTTCCAGTTCATTTATAAACAAACAGCAGATTGGGCCAAGTGTTGCAAAAAAATGTAATTGGCCAAAAAAGCTTAGTTTTGATTGTTGATAGTTTTTTTCAGTTTAGTGGTGGAGGTAATGTGGGGGAAAAGGTAAGATAATGACCATTGCCCAGGAAATGGATCAATAATTGATAGTGCAAAAGAAAAGGCGAATAAAAAAACAGCAGAATGCTAGATTTGCAAATAATAGAAGCTGAACAGAAAACTATCCTCTGTATTTCCTGAATCCTTATCTTTTATTCCTTACTTTTGCAAGTAGGCACTTTTCTGAAAAGTTCAAATGAAAAGCGAATGTATCTTCCATATTTGAAAAAATTGTAAGTGGTAATGTATGCTCCTAGCAAATGTATACATGACATCACAAACATGGAAGTGAGTAATAAAAGCAAACATTAAAAAATGTATCTATTTACAGTATATACTGTTTATAAAAATCTGAAATTTGGCTGGATGGTATGTAGGTATCTACTAACAAACAATACTTTGATATATCAATACTTAAGGAATAACCTCCACAACAGAAAAACGAAACACCCCAAAATCTCAAAAATGCCTTGAGGGATTTGATTGGAATTTTAGTGGAATTATACAAAAAAGAAAATTAGCTGAAGCATGTTTTTGTATTTGTTGATATTTACTGAAGTTATGGTAACTTACATGCTCAGCACTGCACTGAGAGGTGTGCTTTATGCAAAGGGAGGACACAGCAGAAGTGATTGATGGGCCACACAAAGAGTATCAGTAACCAATAGGTAGGATGGATGAGTGAAAACGGGATGGCGTCCTGGACAGGAAAAAAGAGACATGATCAAAGCACAAAATGAAAAGAGAAAAGTTCACTGAAACTCAAGGAAGAAGCAAAGCTCCATGGTTAACAAGCGCTGTTTTTTGCTGTTGACTACTGGCATGCTTAGGTGCGTACCGACTCTAATCTTAGTTATCCGTTCTGCTCCGTCAACAACCGGTTGCCAACACAAGGTGCATTTTTCATTGTACTGTTAGGTGAAATGAATAATCATCATTAGCATTTTTAAGGTAATAATCGACAGTTATTCATTTTGTCATACTCATGCACTGTTATTAAAATGTTCAGTTTATTGCATGTTCCACGTAAGTATGCAGCCTGTAAACGTCAATTCTGTATGTAATAATTTAAAGCAAACCTCGATTCAGTTTATATTGCTTTTGATCTCCACCCTCCAAAACTTTGTAATGGTACAAGATTACAGATCAAATCATTACATTTAAACTTGATTGGAGCCACCATTTTTACAGGATGTGCTACAGTGTGAATTTATAATTATACCTAAAATTCCCTTTGTTCCTACTAATTACCTGTGTCAGTTCAAAAGAATACATTTTCTTGTAAAATTCTGTTTTGCATTGACCATCCACAAAAGCCAAAGTCAGTCAATAGGAAAAGGAGGAACTAATTTGTGACAGGAATGTTCTGCTCATATTCAATTGTATCTACTTGTAGAATATTCCAGAGTAGGGAGGTCCAGTGAACTAATAATATTAGTCCCTGGTAAAAGTCATAAAAATAAAAAGAAAATAAATATCATATAAACAAAACTGCACAATTAGTTACAGTGCATCCGCAAAGTATTCACAGCGCATCACTTTTTCCACATTTTGTTATGTTATCAGCCTTATTCCAAAATGGATTAAATTCATTTTTTTCCTCAGAATTCTACACACAACACCCCATAATGACAACGTGAAAAAAGTTTACTTGAGGTTTTTGCAAATTTATTAAAAATAAAAAAATTGAGAAAGCACATGTACATAAGTATTCACAGCCTTTGCCATAAAGCTCAAAATTGAGCTCAGGTGCATCCTGTTTCCCCTGATCATCCTTGAAATGTTTCTGCAGCTTAATTGGAGTCCACCTGTGGTAAATTCAGTTGGTTGGACATGATTTGGAAAGGCACACACCTGTCTATATAAGGTCCCACAGTTGACAGTTCATGTCAGAGCACAAACCAAGCATGAAGTCAAAGGAATTGTCTGTAGACCTCCGAGACAGGATTGTCTCGAGGCACAAATCTGGTGAAGGTTACAGAAAAATTTCTGCTGCTTTGAAGGTCCCAATGAGCACAGTGGCCTCCATCATCCGTAAGTGGAAGAAGTTCGAAACCACCAGGACTCTTCCTGGAGCTGGCCGGCCACGTAAACTGAGCGATCGGGGGAGAAGGGCCTTAGTCAGGGAGGTGACCAAGAACCCAATGGTCAATCTTTCAGAGCTCCAGAGGTCCTCTGTGGAGAGAGGAGAACCTTCCAGAAGGACAACCATCTCTGCAGCAATCCACCAATCAGGCCTGTATGGTAGAGTGGCCAGACGGAAGCCACTCCTTAGTAAAAGGCACATGGCAGCCCGCCTGGAGTTTGCCAAAAGGCACATGAAGGACTCTCAGACCATGAGAAAGAAAATTCTCTGGTCTGATGAGACAAGATTGAACTCTTTGGTGTGAATGCACCGATCATCACCAGGCCAATACCATCCCTACAGTGAAGCATGGTGGTGGCAGCATCATGCTGCGGGGATGTTTTTCAGCGGCAGGGACTGGGAGACTAGTCAGGATAAAGGGAAAGATGACTGCAGCAATGTACAGAGACATCCTGGATGAAAACCTGCTCCAGAGCGCTCTTGACCTCAGACTGGGGCGATGGTTCATCTTTCAGCAGGACAACGACCCTAAGCACACAGCCAAGATAACAAAGGAGTGGTTTCAGGACAACTCTGAGAATGTCCTTGAGTGGCCCAGCCAGAGCCCAGACTTGAATCCGATTGACCATCTCTGGAGAGATCTTAAAATGGCTGTGCACCGATGCTTCCCATCCAACCTGATGGAGCTTGAGAGGTGCTGCAAAGAGGAATGGGCGAAAACTGGCCAAGGATAGGTGTGCCAAGCTTGTGGCATCATATTCAAAAAGACTTGAGGCTGTAATTGCTGCCAAAGGTGCATCAACAAAGTACTGAGCAAAGGCTGTGAATACTTATGTACATGTGATTTCTGTTTTTTTATTTTTAATAAATTTGCAAAAACCTCAAGTAAACTTTTTTCACGTCATTATGGGGTGTTGTGTGTAGAATTCTGAGGAAAAAAATGAATTTAATCCATTTTGGAATAAGGCTGTAACATAACAAAATGTGGAAAGAGTGATGAACTGTGAATACTTTCCAGATGCACTTTGCATAATATTTCTGATACATCCGATATGCAGAGAGACTGAGGAGGAGTATTTTTTTCCCACAGTCCATATGCATCTTGAATAATGACAGTGTCTGAAACTATATCTGTAGTCAAGAGTTGCTTTTTCCAACTTCATCAATTAGGTAAGATCAAGCCTTTTTTTATCTTCTAGGGATCTTGAGAAAGTTACTCATGCTTTTATTTTTTCTCGCCTCGATTACTGCAACTCGCTGTATTCTGGAATTAATAAATCCCTGATACACAGGTTACAGTTGGTCCAGAATGCTGCCGCTCGCTTTCTGATTGGGGCAAGAAAGTATGACTCTGTTTCTCCTATTTTAGCTTCTTTACACTGGCTGCCTGTCAGTTTTCGAATTGATTTTAAAATCTTGCTGCTAGTTTTTAAATCTTTACATGGGCTTGCTCTGCCTATTTATCTGAACTGTGTGTTTTACACCAGCCATCCAGAGTGCTTAGATCTTCTGATCAGTTGTCTTTTTTGTCCCTTGTACCAAGTGTAAAACCAAGGGGGACAGGGCCTTTGCAGCTGCTGCGCCTCACCTGTGGAACTCTTTACCTCATCATATAAAGGAGTCATCTACGATTGAACTGTTCAAAACAAGATTAAAGACTCATTTCTATTCACTTGCATTCCGTGACCTTCAGTAATACTGATGGTTTCCTCTTTGTGATTATATAACATTACTTCTATTTATTATGTAACTTATTTTATGTTCATATATTTTATTTCTATTTATGTTTTTATGTTAATTGTTTTGTTTTTCTTTTATTCTATTATTGTAAAGTACTTTGGCCACAGCATTACTCTGTTGTTTTAAATGTGCTATATAAATAAATTGACATTGACATTATTTGATGTCCCATTGTTAACTCTCTTACATTAGGCTATTTAAGTTATTATTTATTTACCACATATTTAAAATTCTATTATTTTTGACATTTATAAAGTTGCGTATTATCATCCTTTTATTTTTTTTAAAGGCACAGTCATTGTTGAATAATTTCACTACATATTGTACTGTATGTACTGTATAATACAAATAAAATTTTCTTTGATTAAACAACACGACTATACCTGAGGCAATTGTCTTTGGAAATTTCCCAGGCAAAAACGGGTAACACAGCTTGTATTATTTAAAATGATAAAACTCTAAAAATGATAAAATTCCATTCTGTTCTGTCATGCTGTACTGAATCATTACCACTAGATTTCGAAACAGTTTTTATTCACCGACTATAAAGCTTCTGAATATCTACTCATTCTGATAAATACATGTTCTTGTATATATTGTATGCATATGTTGCTTTCAATGTGTGATATTGTATTCATTGTCCTTTTTATGGCTTTGTATTACAATCTCTACAATCAATATGTTGTGCTATGTGCCATATTCAGGAACATGACAGTGGAGCCCATTCCACACTTACACAACGTCCTAATTTGTGTGTGTTTTGTTGGGTGGTGTCACAGAGTGTCCCCAATTTACCTATAATATCGCCCATTTCATGTGCCACACTACTTTATCTTTCACTGATATTGATCACGGACAGACCCAACCAGGACTGACTGCATGTATCAATTATCACTAAATTAGGGAGAGTAAACAGAGTGTACAAAAATCAAGAAGGGGAGTAGATACAACTTTATATTCGCTCATTTTAAGTTTTTTGCAAAAATGTCCTTAATCCCTAAAATGTGCCTGAGGCAGAAGCAAAGTGATTACATATGAGTAGGGATGTGAAGAATTTTTGTATTCGATACCAATACCAACAAAATTTTATGCTACTTGATATTTTTTGATATCACCACAAAAACAAGAAATCCCATTTAATAGCTTTTTAGTAAAGTTACCTGCATTATTGAAGTGAACAATATGGTACCTTTTTTGTAATACAATATAATATATATATATATATATATATATATATATATATATATATATACTAACAGTAACAACAACTTTAAAACACTACTATATCCATTAAGTAGTTACACGACTATCATTTAAGTAAGCAAGTATTGGCATCCATGAACTCCAAAATACAATGTAAGGCTTGAGTTTTAATGTGTGGCAGAGATGGCGATCCTCCCAGTGGAACAACAAGTGGGGTTTTTAATCTTGAGGGGATTTCAACATAGATTTAATAAGAATGACATATCATGAACCACCTGATTTATCTTAACATGCACACTTTCTAAATTTATTCTGACATTTGTATCCAATAACTAAAAACTATTGCTTAAATATAAAATATCAAAGTATTATATGTGTACTGTTGAATTAGTGAATTTCAAGACAAATCCAGCCATTTCATTTTCAAGTTGTTTTTGTAACAAAATGTGTTTAAATTCTGGTGTGTCAGTGATCTAGTCGGTTAAGTTTTTAATATTTGCAATTGTTAGAATTATTTTTGAATGGTTAAAAATATTGCTAAAAAAGTATTATTTAACAGATAAGTCAAATTAATTTGAATTTCAAATGGCAGAAACTTGTGGTGCTTTAATATTCCAAGCGTGCCTTTCTTTTTTTAAACATTTGTCCTAACTTTAAAAGTTCCTGTGTGAAATCAAACTTGTTAGTTTTACAGGACTCCTTTATTTCAAAAGTCCCATTAAACAACATTTGTTTTGCCGTTTTTCAGGTTTCCAATCTGACTGATCAGACTTTGTTATTGCTTATGCCTGTGTATAGATCCAGAATTACAAAAATTACTTGGGCTATCATGATCTGTGTTTTTAACTGTGAGACAGCATTACACTCTTCAACATCAGTCAGTCAGTCAGTCAGTCAGTCAGTCAGTCAGTCAGTCATTATCCAACCCGCTATATCCCAACACAGGGTCACGGGGGTCTGCTGGAGCCAATCCCAGCCACCACAGAGCGCAAGGCCAGAAGAAATCCCGGCAGGGCGCTGTAACATTTAAATATATGACATGTACTTTCACTTATGGGTTATGCTAATGAACATTAATTGGCCTTTAAAAGCCAAATGAGTGACACAGAATGCAGTGTTTGCAGATTCATATTTAGCAATGAAGCATGCTGTTTTACTTGTCCAACCAACTGTATTCTTCTCTGATAACACGTTTCTGTTTACAAAGTAAATGTCACATTAAGAGAGTGATGCACCATGTCGTTGAAACACTAAATAAAGTTAATGTTGGTATTAACAAATGGAACAACTCATGTCATTACTGGTGTAGAAAAGCCACATAGCCGCTTCATTTGAATCTTGCTTCAATGTTTACATGCTGCACCACCACCAGTCCTCCCACATCCCACAGTCTTATTATATACGTAAGCGTGTGAGGTTCCCACCACGACCCTGAACTATATATGCTGGTTAGAAAATTGACGAATGCTTGGAATGACATTACAATTAGAGAATTAATGCAAAGCTTCTGTTCATTTATCGGGACTGTGGTGGACACTATTTAAAAATAATTAATCTCGTTATGTTGTCATCTCCCTTTACAACAATATAAGCTGTAACACAATAATACAATTAATTGTAAGTAATACAATACTCCTTTTAACAATAATACAAAAAATACAAGTTAATGATTGCACCTCTTTTGATTAGTAATGTTGTTTCTCAAAGTCTGGGTAACACTTTAGGTTAGGGTACTGCAAAAATGCACCTATTAGTCATTTACTATTATATAACAAGACCTTAACAAACACTTCTTTGGGTCTCCATAACACTTATAAAGCATCAGTTAAATGTTTATTCATCTGTGCAATGTGGCCTACTAACAAAACCTCACTTTGGAATGGTCTGAGGTGGCTTAACTGAGACACATTTCTCTTGCTGTTACATATTTAGTATAAGACCTGTGAATCCTTCACATTAACAAGTCATTTCACCATCAAGTCAACGTGCCGCACTGCACAGAGAGGAATACCCTTCTGCATCTATTGATGTTTTATAAGTATTATGAAGAGCAAAAGAATCCCTTTTTAAGGTTTTGTTACATAAGAGGAAATGACTGCACCTAAACTGAAGTGTTTTCCAAATTTGTTTCTGAATGAATTCCATAATGAGATAAGTGGCAATAAAATGAGCCTCTGTGTGTGTGTGTGTGTGTGTTTTTTTTTTTGCTTTTTGCCTTCTGAACTCTTTACTACGTAGAGTTGCAGCACAGGTTTGTGGCAGCATGGTGCAATTACCTTAATCGACATCATGAAATGCCTATTTTAGTATTGCAACCTCAGCATAAAAGTGTATATGTCTCATGTAAAGGGGTTGTTCTGCATAATTCTTCTCAAAAAAACAAGGTGGTGTTGCTTCTGTTTACAAATTGCACCTCCATGTATAATGTAATTATATACATTTGCATTCAGCATAGCTAATTTACTATATATTTCATATTACCAGAGTAACATTTCAGTGTAGAACGAACACCTGAGTACCAATGGGACCCCTTCATTTGTCATGGAGTATTTCACACAGCACCAATAGATAATCAACTGCAGGGGGAATGTTAAGGGCACTAAAGTCAACATTACCTCCAAATTTCTAACCCCAATGCATGGGAATTGGGGACAGATAACTTGGTTGTCCCCCAATCCCAGGTCTGGAATCTGGGAGAGGTTAGTATAATGGTCTATTGACTTTTATAATCTCATTCAGTAAATGTTCTATTTAATTAAATTACGTGCTTATGCACTGTGAAAATGATGGAACGTTCTTCTCAAATTATATCAATACACCACAGAAGCGCTATCTGGAGGGCTGTGTGAAGTTCTTGTTGCCAAACAACAAAAAACACAGCTGTAGAAGATGATGTGCACAGAATAGCAACTGCATGTACCCCTGAAATGAAGGGAATGGAAAGCTAAGTGAATTGTTTAATCTTAAACAGAGACATCTGCAGGTGACATAACTCAGCTCTTTGCAATTCTTTAAAGTTGTTGAACAGAAATTTCAGTTATTTAGTGAAATTCAAACCAAGACACACAAAGTAACCAGAATCCTAGAAAACTATTTGTAATGGTGATAAACATCTCTATATCACATTAGGAAAATTCAGGTCCAAGTTTAATTTAGTGGTCATTTCTCAATCTTGTTTCAAAGATAGTGGGGTCTGAAGCAGAGATATTGGAAAGTCTGCATTGAATCTTTAAGGCAGTCTAGAAGGTTTTGCCAGACTTTAATAGCTGCAGGTTCATAGATGATAAACAAGTTTAAGAACACATCTAATCAAATATATGTTACATTGAAACCATGTTATGCTCTCGCTAAGGAGTGTTTTACCCTAAACAGTCAAATAATCAGCTAGGTGCTGTCCCTTAAAGGGCACACCATCACAAGGCACTTTAATAAGCAAACTCAAATTGAATACAAAGTAAAAGGAATAGTAGAAAATCATCATAAAGAAAAAAGGTGTGAAGATTCAACACTAGTAAAGATTAATGTATAGTATAGCGAAGAGCACTGACAAGTGACCACCAATGGAGATTCATGGACAGATCATACTGTTAAATACACTTTAACTCATCCGAGGCTGTTTAAGGAAAACCAGAGATGTCATGTCAATCCACTGACTCAATAAGTGAGCCTGAGCAAGAAAGTTTAAGGAGGTCAAATATAATCCAGCAGAATATGAAATAAGACACGGTCAGCCCCAGTGCCAGTTATGCCATTAAGTCACCACCTCATCTTCAAATATTACTTCTATTGGATCTGTACAGTATAAATAAGGAAATTATTTACCTCTTATAATACTGTCTGTCTAACAGATTCTTTCTTTTTTTCTTACACTGATTCA
The DNA here is from genome assembly GCF_900747795.2 of Erpetoichthys calabaricus. Lineage (NCBI taxonomy): Eukaryota > Metazoa > Chordata > Cladistia > Polypteriformes > Polypteridae > Erpetoichthys > Erpetoichthys calabaricus. The sequence continues at coordinate 46,448,191 of NC_041394.2, forward strand.
GGGAAATGAAGATGGTGATGTGGACAAAAACAAGTGCTGCACACTCTGCAATATGTCCTTTACGTCTGCAGTGGTGGCAGAGTCTCATTACCAGGGAAAAATTCATGCAAAAAGGCTGAAACTACTGCTAGGAGAACAACCTGAAAGAAACAACAAAGGTAAGATATGAAGTGTCTTTCAGTCTGCAGAACATTTTCATATGTTCACATAATCAGGACAAAATTTAAAGTCCAACCAGGTACAGGCAACAGGGAGCGAAATTTTGCTATGAGTAGCTCCCTTCTGTGTATTATGATGGACATTCTCTGTGGTTATACTGAAGGGACATCTGAGGCCACCAGAGGGAGTTCTGAGAGAACATTCCCTGGATGTTTTACAGGGAATCCCTGATCACAAAAGTTGTCCAGGAGTTCAGACCAGAAGTGAGGCTAAGGCTACATCCAAGTTTTTGTATTTTCATTTTTAAAAAAAGATCTCCTTCTTTTGTGGTGTGAAATTTTGTATATAAGTTGATAAATATTTTGAATGACTTTATTTGTAAGTCGAACAAAGCAAATGTAAATATTAGTGTTTAATTCATGAGAACAGCAATGCTTTGATGGTTAAAGAACCCCCTACCCCAGTCTTTAGGAATGACTTAGGAATTTATGGCAGGGATGGGAGAAGTGCCTCAAACTAGTTTGGAAAGTGATTCTCTGAAGGACAGGAAGGCCACCTAGTTGGAGAGCTTCATCTTACCAAATGGTCTTGGGTGTAGGTGTGAAAAGGCAGTGTGTGGTGTGGAGTATCAGACCAGCTTTGGCAAGAGTGACTGTGTTTGGACTGAGAGCCTAAAAGCCGTAAACAAAGCAAAGAGAAAAACTGAGGGATATGTTGCGCCAGAATTCTATTGGTCTAAAGTTGGCTGTTTGGTTTTGAATTAGAAGTTGTTCTGTATCACGAAGCTCTGTTGGCCGTAGGATTTGGACAGAAAATGTATAAATTCGGTTGCTTTACCCCTCCCTCTTGCTCACGCACCATTTCCATGAAAAGGACAACACAATAAAGAAAGCTAGAAATTATGACTTAGCTAAAGACATTTAAGTAACTAACAAATCTGTATGCTGCCTGAAACTATACATCAGCATTTATCAGGTTGTATGGTTGCCAATATTCACTTATACTTTGCTTATTATTATGTTACTAGCTGTGTAGGCTTGTGCTGCAGTTCCTAGAAACTATTGAAATCGTCAGAAAAAAAATTGAAATGTAGAGATGTCAGGTAATTGAAAGGAACTACTCTGGGCATTTCTCTTCTAGGAGGTTTCATTTTGCCAACGTGCTCACCTCACTTGTGTATTAGCGGCAGGAGGAAAAGTAAAAGGGATACTATTTTGCCAATGTGCTTGCCTCACTTCTGTATTAGCGGCTAAACGACTTTGTCATTCTTCAGATGTTTCGTTTTGCTGACATGCTGGCCTTGCTTATGTTATTAGCAGCTAAGCGAGTTTCTGTTTCCTCGGAGATGGAGCCCTTACCCCGACTCCACCTCTCACTTCTGGGTTGGACAGACAGATACACACACTTCCATGTGTAGACGTTTATATATAAGATTAATATTACCAATAATACATTATTTTGAAGTCGTAACTTAACTCCTACTTGTCTTTTACTCTATGCAATTGGCAAAGGTTATAGATGTAAAAGGGAAGGTGGGGAAGTTACAAAGTACAATACTTTATAAACAATGGTAAATCTGAGATTTAAGGCATTCTGACAAAGGCTGCACATTAAAGAATACAAAAGGGGAAAGTAGAGTAATATAGAACTCTACCAAGACAAAACACCTTCCACACTACTGTTGTCAGATTGTCTACTAAAATGACCAAAAATGCATATGATGTAGCAACTCACTTACATATTAGCAGGAACAAGAAGAGGAGTGTCCACCATGCACTTTTTTGCATCTTGCATTTACAAACGAACAGCAATAGTGAAAATGAAAAAAAAATGAACAGATTTTTTTTTTGTTTGGACTGATGATAAAGTGGAATTGTTTTTGAGAGTAATGCACATTGTAACATTATTTGCCTTTTGTAACAAATTCTCTGGCTAAGGAGCTGCACTGGTAACCAGAATGTTGCTGGTTCAAATCCCATTACTACCAGAACGGATCCTTCTCCAATGGGCCCTTGAGCAAGGTCCTGAACCTGAAAATTGCTCCAGAGGTGCTATACAATGGCTGACCCCGCTCTGATCCCTAAAGGTTATGTGAAAAGACAGTTTCCCCCCATAGATTAACAAAGTATATCAAATTTAAAAAAAATCAAAATTGAAAATGTATGCAGCATTCAAATTGAATAAAGCACAATTTAGATGCATGCAGGTAAGCAATGCAACAAGTGCCATGGAAAGCATCTTCTTTATGTCCAATATTTTGGAATATGATTTTTTTTATGTGAAACATGACCAATCAAGGAATTAGACATTGTAATGAGCAGGATCCAATGAGGGAAGGGCCACATAATAAGCACCAACCAATCAGACAGCAATTAGAGTCTGCATTTTCAAAACGTTCGATTTTCATCTATGCTCATTGTAACACTGAGCCAGTATTTTCAGAAATATCCAGCTCGGGAGAGCACTTTCGAAAGTCCCAGTTTTCAAGGATTAAAAATTGCAGGGTAGTGAGGATGAAAGGTCTAATGGTTGCATTTTTAAATCAAAATCTAGTAGTGTGGACTTGGCCTAAGTGTCCTATTTTAGAGTAGTTTTTTATTTTCAAGGTGTGGGTGTTTTTGGGTTAACAATAAGCAGGAAATGTGTTTTCCACTCAAAATTCAAGCTCTCATATGGGACCAAATGCAGATATTATTAGAGGCTGTTCTAAAGGTGAACTTCCATAGGATGCGCAGTTAGCATCACTGTAATCTGTGAATCTGGGGCCATCACAGTACAGTAAGAGGTTCGCACATCCAACTGCTGCATATAAGTTTAGTGATTCTTAACAAAGGGTGCACCCATCTTCTCAAAATCATTGTGAATGATATCAGGTTCACCATTAGAGTTCAAGTTGATTGCTTTTACTCATATTAACTGAAGAAAAGGCTTATTAGAGGTTGTTGGTTTGATTCCTACGTTTTAGTAGAATTTGCAATGTTTTTTTTCTTGTGTTTATCTTCAGGTAAACTGGTTTACCCCACAATCACTAAGATTTGTGCATTTGGTTACTTGTTGATCACAAAACGGATTATGAGTGTGAATATATGAATGTGTGTGTCCTTTAATGTACTAGTGTCCCATCTAGGCCCGGTTAATGCTTTGCACCCATTGCTGCTGGGACAGTGTTTTGGGACAGAGGGCATTGCTAGGTAGTGTGGCATTGCCATTTCAGCATGGTTTTAAAATGCATTCAGAATAGCTCAGCACAACAGGCTTTATGTAACAAGCCTCTGCTTAGCAGTTATATTTGCATCTTTGTCTTTACACTGCTTCTGAACAGACTATCCTAACATGGACCAATTGATATAACCAAAGAGATGTGAGCAGATCTAATATGACTGTAACTTGAGCCAAGACAGAGAGGGAGAGGGAGAGCTTATTGTCAGTATTAGGTGGACAGTACAAATCAGCTATTTAACCAATATGTATTAGGCAGTTACAGTAAAATAAAAAAATAATAAATAAAAATAACTTATAACCAATCATATGTCCATGCCACCTTAATAGATGGAACAGTAGGAGAATTAATTGAACTCAAGAAACTTTTTTTTTAATACTCAACTTGATTATATTATATTATACCTGGTAAAAGACCCCCTGCTTCCACTGAGCTGAAACATAATGACTTTAAAGCCTGCAATGGCAGGATCATCACTGTTTGACATGGGCTTCTCCCAGTCTGTTGTAGTTGCAGCTAATGATATTTTTGGACATTAAAGTATTTTCCAATAAGCTCCTAGAGTTAAGAGAATGGGGTTACATTTACATTTACCAGCCTTTATTATATGATATTGTATCTGTCTTGTGCTGACAATATCGGGTGCAAAGAGTGAAAAAAATTTGAATGGGGCACCAGTCTAGTACAGAGCACAATTAAATATTTGCCGATTTAAATGAAAACATAAATTTTAGCACTGTGGGAGTAAAACCCATGCTGAACAGGGAAAATATGAAAACTCCATAGAGACAGTGTGCAGGCCCAGGATTTAATTATGGGACTATGGTGTTACAAGGCAGCCGTGCTATCAATAGGCTATCCTGCTACTTTATGCTATAGCATATTTATTGCATTATGTAGCAGTAGGTAAGCATGTCCAATATATCTATATCAATCAGATACTAGATATGTCAGTTATGGTCTCTAGAAGGTGTTATTAAACCAAACTGAAATGTTGCTGGTGATGCAAAAATAAGTAAAACAAAAAATCAACTCCTTTCGGCGAGAGTTTTGACTGGGTCTGTAAGTAAATATGTCGATACCTCTGTGTCACTCAGATACTACATATGTTATATGCACTCACAACAGTGTCGTGTGCATTATTCACATTGTATCGTGTCTCATCATGTGTCAGTATTGGTATTCATGGGCTCAGTATGAGTGAATGCATTTGGACTCGAGTGAACTTCAGTGCAGAAAAATTGATTTGCATTAATGCAGATTAATTGAACTAATTTCTAATTTGCATTAATTGCTTTTGCCAGCAATGAGCACAGTTCACAATATTCAGTCAGTTGTAATCACACCACAACAATAAATTCTGGAAGAAATGGTAGTTTTCCCAAAATAACTCTACAACTTTGGGTCCATGTCTCCTGCCCTGTATCATCTTCTTCTTTTGGCTGCTCCCGTTAGGGCTTGAGTCAGCGGATGATCTGTATAATTGTTGAATAGTTCTGGAACTAAAATATCTGATCTGCTTCCAGTTCTGGATGAGAGTATGCTGTGCGCGATCTGGCTGCCGCTTCTCACCAGTGTCTTTTTGGTCTGTTTTCCTTTGTTGCTGTTACTAAGTCCTCTACCTTGCTCGTGCTTTTTATGTTTTATGGGCGGATTCTCACTGGATTCATACTGGTCCTTTTTTAACGTTTTATTCCGTTCGCTGCCTATATTCCATGAGCCGTCTCCCCTGTACTCTCCCTGAGCCAGCATGGTTGGTTGTAGTAAGTCTTTACTTTCTTAGTTGACTAGGATTAAGACTCTCTTAGCTGATTTTGTTTTCTGCTCAGTTGGAGCTAGTTTATGGGTTCTGGGTAACGTGGTGGTAGCTGTTACTGCTTTTTCTGAACATGATTACCTACTCTGCAACACAATTATGCGCTTACCATATGCACTCCAGACTAGATACTGTGACTTACGGCTTATGTGTCACAGGTGTCTGGTCACACTTATAGGTAATCTAACTTAGACACCATTAAAATATCCGACTACGCCACCCAGTTTTATTAAGAGACTGGGAACTCCTGAAATTTACCAATAATAGCACACAGGTTTCTTTAAATTGGGCGGTGAGTAAACACACAATGAAAGACACAACAGTAATTTCAGAAAAAGGCAGCAGTAAGTTCTATTGTACAAGACAATATAGGATACATTAAAAAGATAAACGAACATAACAGAACCTAAGCATATCAGGAATTAATTTCCTTTTTTGTAAAAGGAAAATACACAGTCCACACTCTAAAAGTCCGTAAAAACAAGAATTGGAGGATACAACCTTTAGTGGTGCAGAGTCCAGTTTGGGCACTGTGTTACCCCAACACTTAATTGTTCATGGATGCACTCTGTTCCCCGGCAGAAGTTGTGTCAAATTGTTGACTCCCTGTCAGCGTCTCTTCGTTGTCCCTTTTTCTTCCACTCTGGGCTCCTTGTGTTGCTGGGACCTAGGCACGCCTCATTTCTCGTCTGTCAGCTTTATTGGGTCCTTTCATGCAGATTCCCTCTCTCGCTGAACCCACATCCGGCGTCTCTTTGTGGAGCTGTCTCTTCCTCCCTGGAAGTGTTTCCGTCCTTGTGCCTCACGTTGTGCCAGCCAGGTACCCTTGTCTGCCTGCGAGCCCCTGTGCCCTGTCCGAGTGTCTTGGCAGCGTTTCCTGTGGACTCTCCCTCTCTTGCCTTCTGCTGGCCAGCAGTTTATATTTACTTCACCCCTCTGTTGTCAGTCCTGGACAAACAGTTTAATCAATGGCACATCTAAATTGCCTGGGTTTAACAATTAATAAAAACACAAGTTAACAAAATGTATGGTTACCAAACATTAATAAGTACAGATATGCTGATTAGGAACCAATATTTCCAAGCCAGGTAAATACTGACATTCTACCAAGGCCAGACTTCAAAGCAGTGACTCCCTGGCAAGACAGCAAATACCATTAATAAGTACAGACATACTGATTAGAAACCAATATTTCCAAGCCAGGTAAATACAGACATTCTTCTAAGGCCAAACTTCAAAGCAGTGACTCCCTTGCAGGACAGCAAATACCACTAATAAGTACAGATAGCCTTTTAACTTCTCACCCCCCAGTCCCAACAGTGGGTGCCTAATGGAACCACCCAGTGCACAAAAAAAATGTAAAAGTGTCCCCCTCTGACATCTGCATGGAGCTTGGCATTGCTCGTCCGCGGTATTTACACCGTTCCTCTCGGCGTCGATTTTAATATCACTTCTGCATCCGCCAGCACTATTTCCACAATTTGGTCTGTTAGACCTGTTTTCTCAAAAAGACAATCCACAGGACGATGGATTAGGCAGATGAATTGGCTGAGACACCTGCTGCAAATGCCGGACTGGAGTAACCAAGGATTATAATCTCACGTAACTCTCCACTGTGCGCTCCTGAACTGCAGATCAGTAACTAATAAAACTACTTTCCTTAACGACTTATCAACTTTTAAAAAACTGGACATGTTGTTCCTTGTAGAAACGTGGCAAAATCCAGGTAATTTCTTACAATTACAACTAAATCTGCTTACTCCCGCTGATTACAGTTACCTGTCTAAACCCTGTCTGACGGGCCAAGGAGGTGGATTGGCGGTGGTTCAGCGTAATTGTCTTAAAGCAACCACTGTTGATTTTCACAACATAACGTCTTTTGAATACCTGGTTGTTAAAATCACTGGAAAAGCTTCACTGCACATTATATTAATCTACAGACCACCTAAGCTCCAGCTGGATTTTTTTCTCTGAACTTTATGAAATACTCACTCTTGTCTGTAGCATGTCTACTGCTGTTATTTTACTTGGTGACCTTAATATTCATGTGGATTCTTACTGTCCATCTGCTTGTGAGCTACGTTCAGTACTGGATTGTTTCAGTTTTGTGAAGCATGTTGGTTTTTCAACCCAGGCTAAGGGCCATATTCTGGATCTTGTATGTTTCACTGGTCTGCAGAATGTCTGAACATCCAGTACTGTTATTGGTATGTCCGATCACAAGCTGATTGTATTTAGCTTCACTTATCTCCTCCCTAAAATAAGTCAAAAATCTAAAGTAACCTATCGTAATATCAAGAACATTGATCAGTTATTCTTCTCTATGTCCGTTGGTGCTTCCTGTCTCCATGATGTTTCTGGATTGTCTTGCCCTATGCAGATTTTATCTATATATAATTCCACATTGTCACAAATTTTGGATCATTATGCACCTATTAAATGCTTGGTTGTTCCTACTACCCGGTCATCTCCATGGTTTACAGCAGAATTGCATACCATGAAACAAACTGGTCACCGCTTGGAAAGGCTTTGGAAGAAGACTGGTCTGGCTGTTCACGCCCTGGCTTACACCGAACATTTGAAGGAATACAAACTATTTCAATCTTATTGACTTTGGTACGTGTCGCCCTAGATCTCTTTTTAACACAGTTAACAGACTTTGTCAATCTGCTGTTAAAAATCCTTATTTCTCTGTTGAGCACTGTAATCTATTTTTGGACTATTTTCAGTCAAACATTATGACCATATATCAAAGTTTCTCTACTAACCATTCCTCATCTCTGTCAACAGATTATACTTCTAAATCTACAGTTTATTTATCTAAATTTAACCCCAATACACCAACTTATATTGCTGAAGTAATATCTAAATTAAATCAATCTACCAGCCACCTAGATCCTGCCCTTACCTTACTGATTAAGGCTTTCACTGACAAACTTTCTGCCCCCATTTCTCACTTTATCAACTGTAGTTTCCGTAACTGTGCTGTTCCAAGTGATTTAAAAACTGCTGCTGTAACCCCTGTTTTAAAAAAAACCTGGCTCAGATCCTTTTCAGCTAAAATTTTATCGCCCAGTTTCTTAATCTTCCATTTATGACTAAGATCTTAGAAAAGGTTGTTGCTGGTCAACTCAATGATTATTTAAATTTGCAGAACCTGCTTGAGCCTTTTCAATCTGGATTCAGAGCCCTACATAGCACTGAAACTACTTTACTTAAGGTAGCCAATGACTTACTTATAACTGCAGATTTTGGGATGGCCACTATGCTAGTTCTCCTTGGCTTGAGCGCAGCGTTTGATACAGTTAACCATGACATTTTACTGTCCCGACGTTCAGCTATCAGTATCTCTGGTGCTGCTCTTTCTTGGTTCACATTATACCTCAGTGATCGCAAGTATTACGTCTTCATTATGGAATACAAATCTGCCACTACTTAATGCACACAAGGTATCCCTCAAGGGTCAGTTCTCAGTCCAATCCTCTTCAACATCTATATGCTCCCATTAGGTGAGATTATTCGTTGGTATGGTCTGAGCTTCCACTGCTATGCCGATGACACACAACTTTATGTAAGTGTTGGTGCATTTGGGAAATCAATCATTGGATGACAGATAATTTTTTACAACTCAATCCTGATAAAACAGAAATCTTATTAGTTGGTACCAAATCTGTCCTGTCTACCCTTCATGGGCTAAAAATTGACATTAATGGGATCCTGGTTGAACCCTCAGCATCAGTCCATAATTTGAGTGTCATCTTTGATCAGCTTCTTTCTTACCAACCACACATTAGCTCAAAAGTACAGACAGCTTTTTTTCATTTTCGCAACATTACTCATCTACATTCTTTCCTCAGTGTGAAAGATACTGAAACACTCATTCACGCTTTCATCACTACCCGTCTGGACTATTGCAATGCTTTGTTTTATGGCCTCCCGACTAAATATATCAATAGATTACAATATATTCAGAATTCTGCTTCTCGTTTACACACAAAAGGCACAAAAAAGTCCTAAACTACATAAAATGGTCTTTTTTAGAAATTGAATTAAAAACAAGGAAGGTATAACTCAATGAGTTAAAATATAACACAAAAAAGGAAAGGAAACAAATAACATGCTGCCCTTGAGGCCATCCAACATAAACTACATCCTGATTCAAAGTTGGGATGCCCACTGCACTTACCCTCAATGTACAGTACAACACGCTAATCCAAACTCCTCCTATCCCCAAATCACCTTCTCTATCCTCTGTACGCTTCTTGTCTTCACTTGCTTTCTAAAGTTTATGCTTAGTAGAGCCAAAACCAGATGGAGCTTTTAAGCTTGACTTTTAATGTTAATTTACAGTGGAGTTTTTGATTAATGATACATTTGCAAACCTTTCTACTATCATTATGGGTTATTGAGTGTAGATTGAAGCATGAACATGACAAATTTATCCATTTAAAATTAAATCTACAGTACAATAAAGTGTGCAGAAAGTGAAGGGGTCTGAATCCTTTCTGAATTCTCTGTAACTTTTCAAAACATCAAGTTGTCAAAGCACTAAAAGACAATACAGCTGGATCATCAGTGAATTTGTTGTCTATGGCTGGTTGAATTGGCTAAGAGAAAAGGTCCAAGGCTGTTTCTGATGGCTTATGAGCAAGCGAGCAGCAGGCTGTGGTGGCTCCTCTTTGTTTCATGTTATTCAGACATTTGTTCAAAGGATGGTACAATTCTATATAAATCTCTTATTCTCTCTCATTTCCTCTGTAATCAAACGTTCTGGCGTGTTCTTACATAAATAAAACATTCTGTGCTTGACATGACCAGTTGTGTCTAATTTGAAGTTTACCTTAGAATGTTTACATCTGAAAGGAGACTAGTCCCGGAACTCAAATTCCAGCTAATGATCCTATAACGAAACAAACTGAACTACTCTTATAAGTATGAATAATTGCCAAAAAACATATATATATATAAAATAACTAGCAAAAAATCCGTCTATATAATCTTAGAAACCATAAATAACAGTGACTAATTATTGATTGCATTTGCTACACACTACATATGGACTTCAACATCAGAGTGCAGACAAGCTGCTCAGAGTTCTAAAGTCAAATGTGCTTATCATTCAGAGGGTGCAAACACAAAAATATGGACTTATCATAAGTCCTAGTCTGACCTCATCTCAATAAAAGAAGATCCCTTTATGTCTGTCAGTCCTGCTGTTTGCTTCTTTTTGAAGGATGCTCCTGGTTTTTAGACTTTATGGAAGCAGTCAGAAAAGCTTCCTTTACTTAGCTGAGTCTGGGGTTCTTTTATAAAAAATCCATCAAAGTGTTCAGTTTCTGTGAGGAAAAGAGATAATTCATATCACTGCTGCCTCATATTCTCTTGCTGTATTTCTCCTCCTTACTTTCTGCTGAAAATGATTGAAAAAGAACAGCACTTGGGGAGGGATCTAAATTACTTTACAAAGAATGTTAACCAACCTGGGAAATTAAGGGTTTGTGAAATAGGGATTCATAACTTATTTTTATTACTTTGTGCTTCCTTAGGACAGGCAATTTGCAAGAGAACAGAAAGCAGGCTAATCAAATCTAATCTGTACTCTCTGATGAACCTGAGTTTTGTCTTTTTTTCGACCCCTACAATCAGATAACGTCTTTTATACTGTTGCATGACGTGAATCAATCAGTACTTGGCATATGGATTGTTTGTGAATCTTGTATAGAGGACAGAAGGGTGAGGTGAACATCCCCTCCGGCATGTTGTCCCAAACACTCCCTGGACGGTCCAAGTGATTAGTCAGGACCTTCTCCGGTTAGGATACCATAATAGAGGAAGGTTGGAGGACTTGGATAAAGATCTTGATAGTACTCCAGATGATGAGGGTCAGCAAAGATGATATTGTTAAGATTTAGACAGGGAAAACTGGGGTTATTTAAGGAAGCTCCACTGAGGTGACTTCATGTGTTTTATGGGTTTCTGGCTGATTTGGAAGTGTTTCTTGGGAAATCCAGATTGAGCTTTAAATGTACCTACACAGCATATCCTAAATGAATCTAGAAAAGGGAGCAAGTAGCAACAAGCGCTCAACTGGTAGATTGGAGAAGAAGGAAGAGGAAGCATTATCAAAAAGGTGCAGGTTGACAACAAGGGCTCAATGGGTAGAGGTGGAGAAGAGTAGATCACCATTAGAATAAGATAATAGAGGTAATAACTGCCTGTGAGAGATTGGGGGCTTGGGTGCCAGTAAGAGAAACATATTTTGTTTAGTGAGACCTAAGGGAATTTAGATCTTATTGTGTTTCTTTCAATTAATAAAGACACCAATCACAACGCTTTGTACTGATTTTCTGATTTTAATTTTCTTGAGTATCCTTTTCAACTGTGAGTTTGCTTAAAGATTTTTGGCTTTGTAATTTTTGATCTCCCTGTCTTCCTTTTTAACAGCTTTCACTTTTATCTTCAATCTGTTTTCATTTCCTTGTTCTAGTCCTCCATTTATCTCTCATGTTTGGCTAAGCCATAAAAAAATTCACTGAAAGTAATTAGATGAAAACTGGAATTGGTAGTCCTGTGCACAGAGCTTGATCCTTTCCCATTTTTCTTGCTTACCTGTAGAAAGCTTACACTGAAAAACTGTACCAGCATTTGATTGACTTTATTCATCTATTTATATTCTTAACTAAAGTTTTTCAGTTCAGTTCATAAATAAGGTTCAGAATAAGTATGAACTGGAGATAATAAAAAAGAACACCTTTTTTTAATCCATTCACAAACTTCTTTTATTTCATCAATAGGTTGACTACAGTGGTGCAGCTCCTCATGCCTCATCTCTATTTCTAACGTTGTGAATCAGCAACCCTAATTCCAAACTATTGTAGCCATTCAGGTCAGGTCAGGTTGGGGAGCATCCACCATACAATGAAACAGCTCAGGATCCTGGCTGGCAACCTCCTCAGGCAGACACATGGTTCAGTCACATCTCTCCAGAAATTACCATCTATCTGTCGTATCCAGGTGTTACGTGGGTATCCCCTTGGCCTGGTCCAGCCACTCTGGTCCTCGTCAGTGAGGAACTGCAAGCCGGATCACCTTCGGGGAATCATTCCACATGGCCTTTGTGCCGTAACTGACGCTCCCTCACAATGCAGGTAATGTGCCTCATTCGGGACTCTGTGAGCAACCGTTCGTTCTACACAAAGTCAAACCAGTGGTACCCAAGGATTCTCCAAAGAGACACAGTACCAAAGGAGTCCAGACTTCATCTCAGTTCATTGGATAGCATCCATGTCATGCAACTGTATAGCAAAACAAGAAGCACCAGGACTCTAAAGACTTGGATCTTCTCCCTTTCGCTGAGATATCATGAGCTCCACACAGCCCTTTCTGGCAACCTGTTCTCCCAATCCGTCTACTGACTTCATAGGAAAAATCACCAAAGGCATGAATGTTGCTGCCATTGTAGCTAGTAATCATGAAAATGTTTTTAGTATTGCTACACTTTATTAACTAATATCTAGACATCCTTAAACAATTCTGGGAAAGACCTCTGTATTAATATCTGAGGCAAGGAGTGTAATTTGCTGATTCACAAAATTCATTCTGTATAACTCAGAAAAAAATACACTGAAATTTAAGTTAAAATTATACATCAGGCATATCTCTCAAGATTGAAAAGATCTAAAATATATCAGGGATTAGCCGTAATTGTGAACACTACCATGTAGTGCTGACCTAGATAGGACATAAGTTTTCAATTATAATAAAAGAACACCTTTTTGATTGACAATATTTTTTATCCATTAGATATCATCAGATTGATAAAAACCCCAAATCCTCTCACAGCAGTGTTTGGAGTTACATCAGAAGGGATTAGACTGTTTAGTGATAAACTTACAGTGATTTTCTAGCAATGTAAACTTGCTCAACTGGAAGAATCCTAATGTGCTCTTCATAACTCAAAATTACATTCTTTTCGCAGAGCTTCTTTACAATTTGGCAAGAATTCATTAATGTTATTCTAAAATAAAACCGCTGGGTTCCTGCCAATGTCTATGTTCAACTAATGTTGTTTTAATCAGTATAAGGAAGTATGATATAATGAGCCCTTCATTACTAATTAGCTCTCGGCACTGGTAAAGGGTGTACTTTATAGTGTTTTAGATTAATGAATCTTAACTCTTTCTGTGATTTACTGGATTGATTACATTTCTGACTTAGCTGATCTTTTATCTTTAGTTCATAGAAAAATGTGTCTGATTGTTATATTACTCTTTGTCATACATCCATCCATCCATCCATTTTCCAACCCGCTGAATCCGAACACAGGGTCATGGGGGTCTGCTGGAGCCAATCCCAGACAACACAGGGCACAAGGCAGGAACCAATCCCGGGCAGGGTGCCAACCCACCGCAGGACTGTCATACATATAGCTGGAAATAAATAAAATTGTATTATTCAAATAACAGATCAATCAGCATAACCACAGAGAAACTCGTTATATGTTTCATTCATTTTGGCTTTGCAGGAAAGCGATTGAAATAAATATACCAGCCTGTACGGAGAACTCTACAAGCTGCTTACTGCAAAATTACATCTATTCTCTGAAGTGGAATAACTGACAAATATTGAAAGATATTTTAAAATGACAAAGCATAAGTGTTTTGATTTTCTGATGTGATATTTCATTGTATCCCTGTTTTTACAATAGGCTAAATATACCTAAATTCTAAGTATTCACACTTATGTGCTAAAAATACAAAAATACAATTTTACAAAGAGTTTGTAGCTGCTGCATAATGTTCCTTAGTAACCAATCATGATATTTCTTAAAAGAAATATTATAGAGTGTCTGGTTCTCTTACCACAACTCAACCATTCTATCTGTGAAGTATGGTATCCACAAAAATTTTGCATACATGTTTGCAAAACCATAAACACAGATTTGCATCCTGATTGGTCATTGCGAATTAAAATGCAGGATCAACTTGTTTGACGTCTCACACCTGATGAACTCAAGTCTACAATGTCCTCAATTTTGAGATGTCAAACCTATAGGCAGCCCATAAGCCACTGAGATCATGTTGGAATGTATCATTTATCTAGTAAGTGGTAATTTAATGACCTCCGATAACTTGTGCCAAATTGAAAAACAACTTCAAGGCTTACAGGTTGGGTGAAAATCTCATATTGTACAGTTACGGAGTTATTTTTTTCACAGTTCTAAAACTATGTTTCAAATCCACCATTGTGTATCACACAGGTTTGGGTAGAGGAAACGTTTAAAACACAATATAGGCTGGTTTTAAATAGATGAGCATTGACAAAAGTAGAAAATAGAGAAATTGAAGTCTCTGGTAGATGGCTGCTTTTCTTTAAAGAAACAGGTGCAGCATATTTTTGTTTTGGGCAGCTTTAGAGTCATTTGTTTTATCAGATGTCTGAACTGGTTGATCTTTCCTCTCCTTACAGAGCCATTATTTAACTCTAAAACAAAATGAGATGACAAGCTAGAATGGAGGAAATATAAAGTCAATAAAGATGTTTCACATCACAGGAGATTACTTCCCAGCCACCTGACAAGTATGGCTGCCACACTAGAAGCTTGAAGGCAAATCAGCATCATGATAATAACTGCTTCTGGGAATATCTTGTTTAGACAGGAAAATGATAAATATTGTTCTACTTAGGTCAAGGAGACGTTCAGAAGCATTAAGCAATGAGTACCATCTGTCGGTGAGATTGAGCGCCATGATATGGAAGCATTAGTTTTGAGTAGATGTTTTTTGTCCACAACGAATTTTTTTATAAATTGAGTGTGATATCCCATTCCTCGGCCCATTCACAGATATATGATTGCTATTTCATTCGTCAAGTAACTTCTGTTACCATTTTTATAGCAGGTTTTTTACTATAATTTTTAATCAAGTCAAGGATACATTGGCTATCTTTCGTTTTTTAACTGTCACAGGCAAATTTAAAAATGAATACTCCATTATCACATTTTTGCTGTGTTTGAAGAAGAAACACTTTCCAGCTGTATTCAGATGCATTAAGCCATATATCTGTGACTGCAGTGGGAGGAAAGGTTGAAGTCATCATGATTGGATACTTCAACTGAAATAGTTCGACCTAATCTTGAACATTAGAAACATTTTGACAAGAACAGGACATTCAACCCAACAAGCTTCACAATTGTATCCTCCTAAGTTCTCCAAAATAATATCAAGTCAAGTTTTGAAATGTTCCTAAAGTACTACTATACCCCACAATTTAGTAATTCATTCCATGAGTCTATGGCTCTCAGTGTGAAGAAATCATCCCGATGTTTGCGTGAAATTTACTCATAACAAGTTTCAATCTGTGTCCTTGTGTTTTAAAGTAACAGCCTGGATCCACTGTACTAACTTCTTTCACAATTTGAAAAA
The DNA here is from genome assembly GCF_900747795.2 of Erpetoichthys calabaricus. Lineage (NCBI taxonomy): Eukaryota > Metazoa > Chordata > Cladistia > Polypteriformes > Polypteridae > Erpetoichthys > Erpetoichthys calabaricus. Next base: position 46,463,810 of record NC_041394.2, read on the forward strand.
CTTCAGTTATATCACCTGTTAATCTGTTTGTGAAAAGATTCAGCTCTTTCAGTCTTTCCTCATAATTTAAAACTGTGGTTCTTGAATCTCACTAATCTCTCTTCTGTAGCCTTTCTCTAGCACTGCTGTGTGCTTTTTTGTAGCCCGGAAACCAAGACTGCAAACAGTACTCCAGATGAGGCCTCACCTGTGTGTTATAAAGTTTACTGTACTTATAACCTTCTTTTAGTTCTACTCTTCATATCATGCCATATAAACTAACATTCTGTTAGCTATCTTAATGGCTTCTGTAACTGTATGGAAGTAGATTGTGACATTATTGATCTGTTTCATCCCATTTCCAATTATAAAATATTTTTCTTGTCCTTACTTAAGCACATTACTAATCTAGCCCAATCAAGCCTTCCCTTTCAGCTGTCCTCCAATTATTACCAGTTCTCCTTTTCTTAAGGGCTTCTGTAGCCAGAGCCACCTCTTCCTATATGCAGATCATGCACTGTGTGTGAGGCCTCTGATCAGAGGACCGATGTTGGCGGGGCCCTTGGGTGTTTGCAGATTCAGGATCTCTGCTGAACAGCCATTGGATTGCATGATTTTGTCACTTGGTTTATTTGACTTGAGTGAGATAAATCCTCCCTCTACCCTAATCTTAATCATAGGTGTAACCAGGTGTATCACGTAACATCACTGAAGTATAATGTAAAGCGACATCTTCAATGGAGCAGAACTCTGAAGGCCTGCAGCTTGACTCTGTTGGAGGTTACTGCTATTTTATGAATCATCCAATTAACATCATCTGTTGAGATCATTTTACATTAATAAGCAGTAAGATGACTCCAAGTCAACACCCGTCAGGGGTACAGTTTACTAGGGTATGTAGCTATGAGACTATGTGCACTCCGAATTCACCTTGTCTCTCTGATCAACTTCTTTGCTTATAAAAGCAATGTGTTCCTTTACATTTGTTGTTCATCTTATGCTATTTCAATCAGAGTAACTGTTTAATTCCTTTTCTTCATCATAGTTTGCAGCGGTTGCTGCACCTGTGTTGCCCTGTTTTTATTTTTCATTTTGTTCCCTCAATATCTTTTATATCCTGGACTCACACCATCATGTGATATCTGTGTGGCTAGCAGTGGGAACTGCCACTTCAAATGTTATAGCTGCGTCCATTTAAAAATATAAAAAATAGAATACAAAATGGCGTCAAGATGCAGTCACCACCATAATCTTTAAAGGAATAAATAACAAGAAATACATATATAAAAATTCCTGTCATTTAGGCATTATGCTTTTTCAGTTATTTAGCATTTAAAAGATCCATTAGTTTTTTATACTGTATATTCTACCATTTTGTATTGTTTTAATGAGTACTGCCATTTTGTTTACAGTTGCTGTTTCAGTTGACATCACTTTATCCACATCTCACCGTGCATAATTTCTTTAATAGCCGAAGCTATTTAAGATAGCGATGCACAATACCTGTTATTCTAACATCAGGATATGAATTAAAACACAATTTCCACTCATGCTTTCTTTTCGTTAGGCACCATTTTGCTAGCATGGTTTTTAAAATTTTGGCTCCGTCAATTTAAGCACTATAAATATGATAAGTATTTATTACGTGCCATTTTTTGTATATGTTGGGGTTTGTGGAGAGGTAGATCAAGTTTGTTTGTCTATTTTGTATTTTAATCTTGTTTTGAAAAGTTACTTTTGGCTAACATCTTGTTTTTACTATTTATGCAATGCCATTAGAAGCATCATGTGACCTTGATTGTCGCATCAGTGACGTGGCGGGGGTAATGCTACAGATAAGTGATGGTTTCAGTAGCTCTTGGTGGATTAAATGAGACTTGGATTATTAGCGTAGTTAGCATATTTCCAAGTATGCCCTTGTGCTAGGTTGACCTTCTATTTTCTGATTCTAGCCTACATTTTGGGACTTTTAATTCTTTTCTTGTCCCTTGATTTGCATATTATCAGTCCATTTTGAATTTCTGGTTTCAACTTTTTTTTCCCCCCTTACTGTGTCTTTTTTCTTTACCATTTCCAGGTCTTTTGCTACTTGCAATAATCCTCAGACAATTTGTTTGTCTCTTAAAAACTACTTTTTTAGCAATTAGAATGTTGGTCACCGTTTTAACCTGCTTTCCTAGAAACAACTTTTGGTCTCTCCTTTTGACTATCTTTATGAATTAAATATAACAACTCACCTTGGTACTACAATTTTAAAAAACTTTAATGATGACTGAGAAAAATTTTTAATCAATTGTTTTCGTGTAGAATGAAGATAACATTAAAATTACAATTACAATTTATTTTTTATAGTTCAAAATCACACAAAGAATGCCACAATGGGCTTTAACAGGCCCTGCCTTTTGACAGCCCTCCAGCCTTGAGTCTCTAAGAAGACAAGAAAAAACTCCCCAAAAAAACCCTTGTAGGGGAAAAAAATGGAATAAATCTTGGGATGCAGAGAAAGACCCCTTTCCAGGTTGGTTGGGCGTGCAGTGGGTGTCAAAAAAGGGGATAAATACAATACAATACATAGAAAAGAACACAGTAATCCTCAGTGCAATACTATATTACAATAGTAATATTACAAGTGCAGTGCAAATGCAAGACTAGATGATATCACATAATATGATTCAGATTTGTTCAGAGTCGTGGAGACCTCGGCCATCAAGCTGTCTCAGCCATACTGGCCATTCCATGGCTTAGTCAGTGCTGAGCCAGCCAATCTGATGAAATGACCCCTCTACCTGATGATTCCAGTGCTCCTCCATCACAGATGAGTTTTCCTTTGGCAGGCAAACAACTTGGCAGTAGGAAAGCAGCACCAAGTGCCACATTTGAGTACCAAGAAGAGAAACCAAATAAGTGAGGATTAGTAATAAATTAGAACTATCATATTACTTATCTTTTAGTGCTAATGACTAACAACAGAGATGCAGTCTGTACAGTTAATCAGCAGCTCTAGTCAGGATATGCTAAACTGAAGTAGTGAGTCTTCAGCCGGGATTTGAAAGCTGAGACTGAAGGGGCATCTTTTATAGTAGCAGGCAGACCATTCCACAGTTTAGGGGCCCTGTAACTAAAAGCTCGACCTCCCACTGTTATTTTATTAATCCTATGACTCATAAACAAATCGGCATCTTGAGATCTTAATGTGCGTTCTGGCTTGTAAGTCATGATAGGTTCATTTAAGTTAGCAGGGCCTTTGCCATTTAAGGCTTTATATGTTAAAAGTAGGATTTTGAAATCTGCCCTAAACTTAACTCGGAGCCAGTGTAAGGATTTAAGAACTGGAGTTATGTGTTTGTATTTTCTTGTTCTTGTAATAATTCTTGCAGCAGCATTTTGGATGAACTGGAAACTGTACAAAGAACAGTTTGAACATCCAGTAGTCAATCCTACTAGAAATAAATGCATGAATTAATTTCTCAGTATCCTGCATATTTAGAAAACAGCTTAACTTCCCAACATTTTTAGGATGGAATAAACATGTTTTGGAAAATTTTGTATGTGTGCTTTAAATGACATGCTAGAGTCAAAGAAAACGTCTAAATTGTGGGCTGATTCAGTAAAACTAATGGTGATTCCTACTGAGTTAAATAATGGCCAAATACCATTGTGATCAGCATCATTACCTCCAATAATTAACATCTCTGTTTTAACTGTGTTTAAAGACAAGTGCATCCACTCCTTTAATTCATTAACACAACTAATTAAAGATTACACTAATTAAAAATAACATTAAAGGACAATCTGCGGTGGGTTGGCGCCCTGCCCGCGATTGGTTCCTGCCTTGTGCCCTGTGTTGGCTGGGTTTGGCTCCAGCAGACCCCCGTGACCCTATGTTCGGATTCAGCGGGTTGGAAAATGGATGGATGGAATAAAGGGCGATACCAAACACTATTAAAAAGTTCATGAAAAAAATTCTCATGTTACTCATGTCATGTAATCCATATGTCGAGACATCCAAGGGTATGCTCAGAAATGTTATGAATTAGGAATTTTAATTAATTTTTAGTACATTTTTTAAAATAGCTTCATGTTTTTACATATAGTTTTCTAGTCCTGGATTCTAATTGTAGCGTCAATTGTTTTTTATTAATTTTTTTTTAATTTTTAATTTGGTTCTGTAAATAATTTTTGACCATTTTCAACAGCAGTTTATTTCAATCAAGTGCCACCATTTTGTAGATCCCTTTATTATGATACTCTGGTTGTTGGGGGCGTGCTCACAGAGGTCATGACCTTGACCTTTTTGGAACAAGGGTTTATGGGTCAGCTGAGTGGCCATCTTTTATTCAAGTTTGCAGATGCAAAACCCATTTTTGACTTTCGTTCTTTTCAACAGAATTCCTCTTGTTAAACCTTCTGGAGCACTGCTGCCTTGCAGTTGGGAGACCTGGGGACCTGGGTTCGCTTCCCGGGTCCTCCCTTAATGGAGTTTGCATGTTCTCCCCGTGTCTGCATGGGTTTCCTCCGGGCGCTCCGGTTTCCACCCACAGTCCAAAGACATGCAGGTTAGGTGGACTGGCGATTCTAAATTGGCCCTAGTGTGTGCTTGGTGTGTGGGTGTGTTTGTGTGTGTCCTGCGGTGGGTTGGCACCCTGCCCGGGATTGGTTCCTGCCTTGTGCCCTGTGTTGGCTGGGATTGGCTCCAGCAGACCCCCATGACCCTGTATTTGGATTCAGCGGGTTGGAAAATGGATGGATGGTTGGATGGATAAATCTTCTGGTTTTGACCTTTCATCTATTTTACTATGTTTTTTTTTTCTCAAGGGCCTTTTCACACACATTCCATACAAATGTATATTTACAAAAATATTGTTAGATGAAATATCTGTATGTGGTGGGGCAGCCATACAGACATCTCCCTACTTCACCCTGTAGCTCACCATATAACACTTATGGAAAATGATCTCATAAACAAAAAGGGAATATTGTCAGACATTCCAAAGGATTTGAATTGTAGACCCATCTCCCCACCACATACATTGGTCAGGAGTCCATCACTTAACATATGGATTTTGCAACATAAATACCTTGAGATTTATTCAAGGAGTTTTTGATGTCCAGCATTGGTCATCAGCAAACATTGGTCAGAAAAGTTGTTCTCTGTTTAGCATGAAAACATGAGAAAAAAAAATTAAATCTGCCATCACTACAATTACGCAGGATAAGTAACATATATAAAAATAAAACCTTTTAGGTTCAGCATTCCTTAAACACATTGGTGTTGACCATTTATTACCAGAACACTGCAGTATAGGTCTGTGCATATATGGTAAATAGTGAACTTAATCAAAACACATAAAATTATGCATATTAGAATGCAGAATCTTTATTATCAAGAGTAACTCTGTCAAAAATGTAAAGAAACTATTCATTATTTTCACCAGTAACACGACTAAAAGTCTCCATTTGAATGAGAGTCCTAGAAGCATATTACCATGCAGAGTGCAGGCTTAGAAGAACATGTGCCACATATACAATGTATTTCTTTGCTCCGTCCACTCTTGTTGCACACAGTGGATTTCGTAGGTGGTGACTGTTTGCACTCGGCTGGCAGCAGAATGTCCGTGTAGTACTGTCCTGACAGTCGTGACTAGATGGGCGCCGTGTGATGAAGAAACGCCTACAGAGAAATTCATCTACATTAATATTAGAGCCTATGGGTCCCACATCATCTAATTCATTTTCACTTTCTCAATCACTGTTGTTATCATTAAAATATTCTTCTTGCAACAAATCTAGTTATTTCAGAACTCTTCGAGATGACTATGGAATGTCTATTTATAGCACTATTTCTTACCACCAGAAACTTCTTCTTTCTTCTTCTTTCGGCTGCTTCCCGTTAGGGGTTGCCACAGCGGACCATTTTCTTCCATATCTTCCTATCCTCTGCATCTTATTCTGTTACACCCATCACCTGCATGTCATCTCTATCCACATCCATAAACCTTCGCTTAGGCCTTCCTCTTTTCCTCTTCCCTGGCAGCTCTGTCCTTAGCATCCTTCTCCCAATATACCCAGTGTTCCAGATGGCTCGTTAATCAGACCTGGAATCACTCCCAGGTGTGATGGAAACCCAAATTAAGGTTCTGCAACTCCCCCTTGCAGCCCTCATGGACCCCAACAGGGCAGTGCCAAACTCCAACTCCCAGCGTGCCCTGCGGAAATCTGTGGTGACACAGCCGCCAAGGAGGGCTGCCCTCTAGAATACCAGGGAAGGTAGTGCCTTATAGATGCTCTCTCCCCCGGTCCTTCCATCCAGCTGGCATCCCAGCCAGGAAATGGCCATGGCTGCCTATCACAAAATATTAAAGCCAAACTAGACACACACAAAACCAAGAGTACAGACAAACATAAACCAAAATGCAAAAAAAAATCAATTCAGTAAAACCACTAGAAATCATTCATAAAATCAGTAAAGTGTATAGTGTAGTATAGTAAACCAATTCAGTGCAAACATAAAATACATGAAGTACGCATGTATAACTAGCACAAGATATGCATAGGCTCAAACATGCATAAAACCAGTGCAGTATTTAATATTTAGTACACCCAGAAAACCAGTACAAGCTCTTATATAAGTGCAAAACAACATGCATGCCAAAAGCACATGCACACAAACTAATATGGTTTATGTGGAGAGCAATAGTATATGAGTGCAGTGCTCATGAACCAAAATGATATGAATGTAAAGCAATAGTATGTATGTGTGAATCAATATAGAAATCAGTATACACACAAACCAATATAGTTTATAAATACTGCTATAATGTATTCCTTCAAACTGGTAGCAAATGTACATAAACTGAGAATTTGTACATGGAACTCAATATACGTATTGCAAGATTTTTTTTACCAGTTTGTTCCCTTGTGACCCTTAAAGTTTACATTCATTATTGTAGCTATCATTATTTTCTAATGCATACTTTCGACATTTTGACAATGTAAACACCAGTACAGTCACAAGATGAATTTAAGCAGAAACTTTGTGGTTTCTAGTCCAATGCCTTAGCCACTAGATCACACTGCCTGAATAAGTAAAAGATGAAAAGGAAGATATGGGCAGCAGAAAATATTGCCTTGCAAACCTAAGCATTTCACACCCTACTGTACATGAAATGACGTGAGAAACAGCTGTGTCATGGGTTATTGAATGCTCAGGATAGCTGTAACCCAAAGAAACACGTCAGCAGTTTGCACCAATGATTCCATTAGCCTTTAATAGATTTAAGTCATAAAACTACTACAGACATCCTCTCCAAGGAGACTACTGGTCAAAAATGTCCTGGTGTTTGTTCGCAGGGCTTGCTGACAGTCTTCATAGAATATGAGCAAATTAGCTTCTTAGAGTAAGAAAGAGTGAACAGCAGAGGCCGAAGAGGTATCCTCCAGACTTGTGGCTCTTATGATTAAACATCTCAACATGCACTTCAGGTCTGACAAGGCCTGCAGCTCCCTGACCTACTTTACTAAAATATCAAAAGAAGACGCACCGCCTGTAGCACTCTACTCTCTTATTGGCTTCTTTTTTGTCTGCAAATGTTAAGCACAGTCATGTTAACAATTATGTGGAGTTAAAGGCACTAATCCCTGTAACAAGCACACCGCTCAAGGCTGTTGGACCCACGGCGTCCAACTGGGAACCTCATTTGGGAGAAGTCCTGGAGTTCTGGCTGACATTTACAAGTGCTTGAAAGCATTAAGTTGAGGGGAGTGAGCCAACAAGAGAATATGACACTTTGGTCTCTGAGACTAGTGAAGCAATCAAAGTGACAGCAGCTGCTGTTTGTGCCAGGCTTGTCACTTTGTTCTTGTTTTGTTTTCGACTTGTTTTTCTGATTTGCTGCTACCACATTTGAATTCTGTCAATGTGTGCCTGCTCTGAACAAACAGCAGTCCTAGTGCAGCTAACCTCACACTGAATGCTTGTGGCCTCCTTCAGATGAATTGTTTCATTTCTCACTCTAGCAGCCTTTGACCTGCAGCTAAATGTCCACTGTTTATGTTTACTGTACAGTGATTTACAGTATGTACAGTAGCTGATATGTTTTTTCCCACAGTGACCTACTAACCAGTATTTAACATATTGCTAATTTGTATGAAACTTGCCAATTTAGGTTATTTTAAGGTGATTTTTAGATCAAATCTAAAATGAGTTACAAATTCAAAGTCACAGATATGTTAGCTTGTAGAAAAGTAAAACTGGTAAATGCTGTAACTCATTGTTTCTCAATCTTTTTGATGTCCCACATAATTGCCTACCCATACAACCAAGGGATGGGGGAAATCCCCTCTAGCAAGTGCAATCATTGGTGCAGGTGTCCCCTTTAATGACTCAAGTGCAAACTTCAGAGTCAGTTGTTCCTCCATGGTGAATTGAATGTGATCGTTAGAGCGAGATGGGGATCAAGCACGATTGTCTGATCGGTGACCCACCATGACACTGTGAATAGCAGCTTGCAACCAGCTGTTTTCAGCCCGCAACCCAGTATTTGAGAAACGCTGCTCTAATCTCCATGAATGAAAAGATAATTCCAAATAGAGTATTTTCGTATTTGACATTTTTATCAAAACCAACTTAAAAGTCACCATTTTGCTAAATTACATGAAAATTATTTCAGGAAGGAAAGGATACTATATTTCAATGACTTCTTTCATGTTATTTCACTATCCAAATTGATTTACAAATCAAAAGTGGCATTATTTCCAGAAAACATTTACATCATGTCATACTCAGTACTGCAGAAATGAAGGCAAATTTCAGTTTTCATTTTCATCCAAAGCCACATGCAAATCACACGAAATTTACCACTTTTACTTGCTGAGAACTGTTGGAATCAAGGGATATTAGGTTACTTTTTTGAATTTATATTTTAATTTTATTGAATTTTAAAAAATCAAATAACACTCAACAACAACAACAACATTTATTTATATAGCACATTTTCATACAAAAAGTAGCTCAAAGTGCTTTACATAATGAAGAAAAGAAGAATAAAAGACAAATAAGAAATTAAAATAAGACAACCTTAGTTAACATAAAAAGGAGTAAGGTCCGATGGCCAGGGTGGACAGAAAAAACAAAAAAAACTCCAGAAGGCTGGAGAAAAAAATAAAATCTGTAGGGGTTCCAGGCCACGAGACCGCCCAGTCCCCTTTGGGCATTCTAGCTAACATAAATGAAATAGTCCTCTTTGTAGTTAGGGTTCTCACGGAGTCACTTGATGCTGATGGTTATACAGACTTCTGGCTTTTAATCCATCCATCATTGTTGGAACATCATGGTGCTTTGGGTAGATGGTGGTGGCACAAGCCACCACCAATAGGACACCGGAAAAGGAAACAGAAGAGAGAGTAGGGGTTAGTACAAATTTTGAATGAATAGTTATTATAATGAATTGGATATACAGAGTGTCAGGATTAAGTTACAGTGAAGTTATGAGAAGGCCATGTTAAAGTAATGTGTTTTCAGTAGTTTTTTAAAGTGCTCCACTGTATTAGCCTGGCGAATTCCTACTGGCAGGCTATTCCAGATTTTAGGTGCATAACAGCAGAAGGCCACCTCACCACTTCTTTTAAGTTTTGCTCTTGGAATTCTAAGGAGACACTCAGTTGAGGATCTGAGGTTACAATTTGGAATATAAGGTGTCAGACATTCCGATATATAAGCCGGGGCGAGATTATTTAAAGCTTTATAAACCATAAGCAGAATTTTAAAGTCAATTCTGAATGACACAGGTAACCAGTGTAGTGACATCAAAACTGGAGAAATGTGTTCGGATTTTCTTTTCCTGGTAAGGATTCTAGCAGCTGCATTCTGCACTAACTGCAAACGATTGATGTCTTTTTTGGGGAGTCCTGAGAGGAGTGCATTACAGTAATCTAGCCGACTAAAGACAAACGCATGAACTAATTTCTCTGCATCTTTCGATGATATAAGAGGTCTAACTTTTGCTATGTTCCTTAGGTGAAAAAATGCTGTCCTAGTGATCTTATTAATATGCGATTTAAAATTCAGATTACAATCAACGGTTACCCCTAAGCTTTTTACCTCCGATTTGACTTTTAATCCTAATGCATCCAGTTTATTTCTAATAGCCTCATTGTATCCATTATTGCCAATCACTAAGATTTCGGTTTTTTCTTTATTTAATTTGAGAAAGTTACTATTCATCCATTCTGAGATACAGGTTAGACATTGTGTTAGCGAATCAAGAGATTTGGGGTCATCAGGTGCTATTGATAAATACAGCTGTGTGTCATCAGCATAGCTGTGGTAGCTCACGTTATGTCCCGAGATAATCTGACCTAATGGAAGCATGTAGATTGAGAAGAGCAGCGGACCCAGGATAGAGCCTTGTGGAACACCATATAGAATATCATGTGTCTTTGAGTTATAATTACCACAACTAACAAAGAATTTTCTCCCTGCCAGGTAGGATTCAAACCAGTTTAAGACACTGCCAGAGAGGCCCACCCATTGACTAAGGCGATTCTTAAGAATATTATGATCAATGGTGTCAAATGCGGCACTCAAATCTAAGAGGATGAGAACAGATAAATGGCCTCTGTCTGCATTTACCCGCAAGTCATTTACTACTTTAACGAGTGCAGTTTCTGTGCTGTGATTTGTTCTAAAACCTGACTGAAATTTATCAAGAATAGCATGTTTATTGAGGTGCTCATTTAACTGTATAATGACTGCCTTCTCTAGAATTTTACTTAAGAAAGGCAGGTTAGAGATGGGTCTATAATTTTCAAGAGCAGAGGGGTCGAGATTATTTTTCTTAAGTAGGGGTTTAACTACCGCAGTCTTAAGACAGTCTGGGAAGACCCCCGTATCTAATGACGAATTTACTATGTCAAGAACATTATCAATAAGCACACCCGATACTTCTTTGAAAAAATTTGTTGGTATTGGGTCAAGGGCACAGGTGGATGGTTTCATTTGAGAAATTATTTTATGTAAATCAGGTAAATCTATCCTAGTGAAAGACTCTAATTTATTTATTATGGAGTACTGGGGTTTCGGGGGATCCTTAGTGTTGGGGAGATATACTATGTTATTTCTAATATCATTAATTTTTTGATTGAAAAATACAGCGATAGCCTCACAGGTTTTACTGGAAGTACTTAGGAGGCATTCCTTTGAGTTACCTGGGTTTAACAGATGATCAATTGTCGAAAATAAGACTCTGGGATTACTAGCATTGTTATTTATAATCTTAGAGAAATAGCAGCGCCTCTCAAGACGGACTGTGTTATTGTATTCTGTTATTTTAACTTTTAATATCTCATAGTCAATAGTTAGTTTAGTCTTCCTCCATTTACGCTCAGCTCTACGGCATGTTCTCTTTAAATCAGACACTCTTTGGGTCTTCCAAGGTATAACAATGCTAGAAGATTTTTTAACTGTCTTTTCAGGTGCAACTAAGTCAACAGCAGCCCTCACTTTAGTATTAAATCTTTCCACCTTACTATTTACATTCTCCTCGCTATTATAGTTGGCACTATAAACGGACTGATTGGTTAGAATGTTTGTAAGTTTTAAAGTTGCTGATGAGTCAAAGAAGCGTTTTTTAACAATATGCTTCTCATGAGTGTTTTCTATCATTATTTCTATATTAAAAAGTAGAAGAAAATGGTCTGAAAGACCCGTATCAATGACCTGCTTTATATCAACTTTTAGTCCTTTAGTAATTACTAAGTCTAACGTATGACCTGCTTTATGTGTAGGCTGATTAACGAGCTGTCTCAAATCAAAAGAGTCCAGGAGGTTCATAAATTCTTTTACTTTTTGGTCACATTGATTATCTACATGAAAATTAAAGTCGCCGACTATTAAGAGTGCGTCATAGTTCGTAATTAAGATTGACATCAAGTCAGAGAATTCCTCAAAGAAAGACGCGTTGAACACTCCATATACATAACTCGAGTTTTACAAAAAGAAAAAGGTTAGAAACAAATCAACTCCCACCCCTGAGAAAGAGAGCTAGGCCAGCAGTGTAAAACTTTGTGGTAGTAAAGACAAATGAATAGATAAAATAATAAATGAATAGAAATTAATGAAGTAAAAGAGGGGAGAGAACCTGCTTCCTCAATTTAAATGTTTATTCTAAAATGTTACTGATTAGATCCTGCCAGGTTTTGAAAATATTTTGTACAGATCCTCTAAGTGCAAATTTGATTTTTTCCAGTTTCAAATAATATAAAACATCAGTTAACTACTGACTTAAAAGAGGTGAGTTTGGATTCTTCCAGTTTAACAAGATAAGTCTACGTGCCAGTAGTGTAGTAAAGGCAATCACAGTTTGTTTATCCTTCTCCACTTTAAGCCCATCTGGAAGAACACCAAACACAGCTGTTAATGGGTTAGGAGGGATTATTATTATGTTATTTTTAATGAACAATATTCTACAAAGTGACTTAAAAATCTCTAGTGACATTAATATTAATTTGTGTGGAATACAATAGTGCAAGAAAACTGAAGAAATGAGTGACTTCCAAATCACAACAGTATTTTGAGCTTGTGTAAATTATAACTGGAGAAATGCACTAATATGCCTAAATGCCTGGGTATTTAATTATTTTTTTAATGGACTTTTTTACTCAGCAACTTAAGGTCATGTCACATCAGGCAACTTTTCCAATAATTTTCAGTTATAACCTTCATTTCCATAATCTTAGTGAGTTGCAGGCATCCAGCAGCGGGCTCCCATAAAACCATTCATGACATATTCAGCTATCCACTCCAGCTAGTCCGATAGGTTTGATTTTGTCATGGGGTGGGCTCTGTGTGCATGAAAGCTGACAACCAATGAATGCTCATCTGGAAGTGCAATGCATAGAATTCCACTATGAGGAATAAGGAACGTGGAGGTTTTGGACACCACTAAGCAGAAGAGAAGCTCATCTATCTTATGTTTATTGTTTTATATATCATGACAGAATGGAAAACAGAAAAAAAGGTCATAGATTGCAGCTGAATTCCTCATAGCTGTTTACCCTTCTTTCAGCACTGCCTCCATCAGGTAGCATGCCTTACAGTATGCCACATGACTAGAAGTCACATAATATGAGATCGGCATAAGCGACAATATTTTTGAAGTTTTTAAAATTATGAAAGGAATTAGGACTGTGGATCCCAGCTGTTACTTTAAAATGACTTTAACAGGAACACATGGATGCAGTTGGAAACTTGTTAAAGGTAAATTTCACACAAACATCAAGATGTTTTACTTTACACAGAGTACTGTAGACATGTGTAATAAATTGGAAAGTAGTGTGATAAACAGTAGAACTTTAGGGATCTGCTATACTCAGTGTTCTTTTGCAGAAATCGGGCATGTAGGATTGGCAAACTTGACATCAAAATTGTTCTAATCACAAGCAATAGTGTTGCCAGATTTTATGAGAGGTTCCTAGTATTGCATGCTCAAAGCTACAAGAATGAATAATACCAGATGACAAATTTATAGATAGGAACTTATAAATCACAAATGACAGTGTGTACTGATTGCTATCTAATAAGGAAATTAGCAATAGTACCTGGTCATAACTGTAGGAATTAAGAGATATTACAGGTAACTCTATTCAAATTGATGTCCAAATCACATCAACATAATGTTAAATTGTGTGGAAATTTTTCATGTTGAATTATCAAAACTGAATCAATTAAGGAGTATCACATTACAATATTTTTTTAGCTTATCCAAAGTGACTTAAACATTATAAATCAAAATGTTGCTAACATGCACAAAACATGTACTCTAAATCAGGCATGTGCAACCTACGGCCCGCGGGCCAAATCCGGCCCGCGTACTGATTTTATACGGCCCGCGACGACTTTTCCAAATATCATTGAATCTGGCCCATTAACCCTCTTGGTGATGCCTGTTTGTTCTTGTGGTATTGTTGGATTATTTTTGATAGTATGATGCGGCCAGTGCTTTCTGAAGTACAGTCGACCCTTGATATACAACCGGCTTGACATGCGAACAACTTGATTTACAACCAAAATTTTTATTTTGATTTACGACCAACATCTTGCGTTACGACCTGAATGCAGTCACGTGTATCCGCTTGCGCAATTGTAAACAAACAGAAACATTCCTATTAATGCGGCACTCATTCAATAAAATGTCAGGTTTGCAAACTCTCTTGGGACCTCCCCCAACTAGAAGACATGCCAAAGTCCAAACTCCGTATGGAAGACTGTTTATCTGTTGCTGGGGCAACAGCCGGCTTAAAGCTGTGCTGAGTCTCTCAGCCAAAGCAAACAGAAAAGATATCGATGGGTGATATGCATGTGATATCCCTGCCCGGCAATGGACAAGCAAGCTTCCACAGTCGCGGCAATCGCGCTTCGGGACGCACTTCAGCATGTCGTTCCCATTGAGTGGGGAGTGGGGGGGGGGGGGAGCAAGGGTCTCAGAAGAGTTCAGAAACAGTTCCTTGTATCATCGCAAGGAAATGCTGAGAAAAATTCTCGTCAGATTAACTTGTAGGCAGGAGGAGATTAAAATTAACGCAAAAGAAGCTATTGAAATGATTGCAAATGCCTGAGCGCAAGTTAAAGAAAGCCTTTAAAAAGCCTTCAGTTTCATTATCATCCTCCTCCCTTCCTGCAGCCCAAAGATGTCAAATTAAATGGTGAGTACAGTATGAAATTGTTGTTTCTGGTAGGCTAGGCACTTTTTATTACTTTTTGGTTAGTACATTAGAAAAATTATTGGTGTTTTGGTAAATTATGCACATTATACAACCCTTTTTTTATTATGAAAAGGTTAAGTAAGTGTTGCAGTGGGAGGTTCGGACCGCATTATGGGTATTTCCATTATTTCTTATGGGAAAAATAGTCTTGACTTACAACCAACTGGAGTTACAACCAGCCCTCGCGAACGAATTGAGTTCGTAAGTCAAGGGTCCACTGTACTTTATATTGTGCTTCCCCCTCTTTTACGGCACGTCCGGAACTGTCGCACGTTTAAAGTGTGCAAGAGCTCGTAGTCACGTAGTCATTGACTCTGCTGCATCTCTCTGCTCTGCTGTCGTGTGTAGCATAGCGCAGTCTTTTCATGGTTTTTGCTAGTGCTGTACCTATCTGCATGTTGTTTCGAGTTTCACGCTATATCGGCCTACATTTCAATACTTACAAATACTTGTGAATTTTTGATCAAACCCTAATTAAGATGGCTTCAACAAAGAAGAGAAAAGTGGACGCTGAGAGTCGTACATTTCAAGAGAAATGGACTGACGATTATTTTTTTATAATGCAGAAAGAAAAACCTCTTTGTTTGATATGCTTGGAAAGTATTTCAGTTTTAAAGGAATACAATTTAAAAAGACACTACAATACAAAACACGCTAATTACAACAGTTACAAAGGTAAACTAAGAACAGATAAGATACAAAATTTGAAAAAATGTGTATCGGCACAACAGATGTTATTCCGCAAACATACTGATGTAGCTGACAATATTGTTCGTGCAAGTTTTATTGTTAGCGAAAAAATTGCGAAGCACTCAAAACCATATTCTGAAGGCGAGTTTGTCAAGGAATGCCTTACTGCAGTCACGAATGTTCTGTGTCCAGAGAAAAGCCATGAAATGGAAAAGATAAGTCTTTCTCGTTGGACAATAACCCAACGAATCGACGAAATGGCCAGTGACATAAAATTAAGCATTAAAAATATTGCATCAAAATTTGAAGCATTTTCCATTGCTCTTGATGAGAGTACAGACTCCAACGATACCGCTCAATTGGCTATATTTATTCGCGGAGTTGACGCTAGCTTCAATTGTACGGAAGAATTGCTTGCTCTCCAACCAATGAAGAATACAACAAGGGGTGAAGACATTTTCCAGGAAGTAAAAACTGTTTTTACTGTATTTGATTTAAAGTGGGAAAAGTTATGCGGAATATCCACCGATGGAGCTCCATCGATGATTGGACCAAACATTGGAGTTGTTGCCCAAATAAAAACCGAATTATCAAGTAACAAAATCAGTACCGAAGATTTGTCGGTATTGCATTGCATTATACACCAGCAAAACTTATGTGCAAAATCAGTTAAATTTGCACATGTGATGGGCACAATAACTGCATGTATAAACTTCATTAAATCCAGGGCACTAAATCACCGCCAATTTCAAGAATTTCTGGCTGATGTTCTTTCTGATCATGAAGATCTTACATTTTATTGTGAAGTGCATTGGCTTAGCAAGGGAAAAATGTTGAAACGTTTTTATGATTTGAGAAATGAGGTATCTCTTTTCATGGACATGAAAGGAAAACCTATTCCTGAGCTAGAAAACAAACCCTGGCTGTGTGATCTTGCATTTCTTGTCGACCTAACAACACATCTAAATGAACTTAATGCTAAATTACAAACTCAGGGACAAATGATTCATGAGCTTTATGGACACATAAAATCATTTCAAAATAAGCTTCGACTCTGGGAAAGCCAATTAAAGGAAGGCAATACTTATCATTTTCCCACACTTGCGAACCACGAAGATTTTGATTGTGAATCGTTTGCGAATGAATTAAATTCATTGAGTGGAGAATTCAACACTAGGTTCCGTGATTTTAAAAATCAAGAAGCAAACTTGCAAATTTTCTCTTGTCCATTTGATGTTGATGTCGAACTAGCTCCACTTTCATTGCAAATGGAATTAATTGAACTACAAGAGAACCTTGTCCTGAAATCAAAATTCAATGATATTGAATTACTTGACTTTTATAAAAACTATTTCCCACGTGACAAGTTTCCAAAGCTCACAGCTTTTGCTCAGAAAAGAATGACTCTATTTGGCAGCACCTATAAATGCGAGCAACTTTTTTCAAGGATGAACTTCGTAAAATCCAAAACCAGGACGCGAATTACTGATGAGCACCTAGAAAACACGTTGCGAGTTTCCACGTCCACAATGTCTCCTAATATTGATAAGCTTGTGACCACCATGCAATCTCAATTGTCGCATTAATAAAGAGTTTTTATTAAATAATATATTAATAAATATTTGTTGTTTTTTTTTTGGCCTTCTTGCATTTTCGATTTTCAGAAATACATATATATCCTGAAGTACTCCGGCCCACGTAATCTTTCTACTTTCTAATCCAGCCCATAGTCCTGTCAAGGTTGCACATGCCTGCTCTAAATAATAGGCTAGATATTATGCTCTATAAATAGTTAGCTAATGCTTTCATTTAAATCTGATGAATCATAAATGCCTTGCTAAATTTCTTGGATATTGTGGTATACCAAATTAAGACTTTACCATCAGCTCCATGATGTCCAGTCCACTGTGTTACTTGTTAGGCCAAATTACTTAACACCATTTAGAACTCAGAAGCTGGCAAATTGGTTGTGTTTGAAGATTAAGCAAATTCTTTGCTATTGCAATATGGCTATAGTGTTATTACACTGCTGTCTTGGGGTTACTTTATTCATCATGGTATTTGTCTAATTGTGTATTTACCTTTCAATGTATTTATTTATATCCCTATGCTAAATGTCACTAGTATTACTATATATCATGTATTATTGTGATGTGACCTTCATGTGAAAAGTGGTTTATAAAATTGACTGAACAGACAAATGATGTTTACAATAGAAAGCTCTACATTTAACTCTACTAAATTTGAAATTTAAAAAATGCTTACTACTGTAATACACACTAAATCAATTTCTTTCAAAGTTCAAATAAGGAATTTTAAATTCATATTTTTATCTGGCACTCTAGGTTTGACAAGGTTTTACCTCACAACACATTTTGAAGATAAATATGATGTTATGTTTTTCTATTAAATGAATAATACTGCACAGTATATTACAAATCAGACAGTATGAAAATAAACTACATTTTAATCTCATGATCCATCGGCATAGAAGAATAGAAATTAGTGTCTAAAGAACATAAACCAATTGCAGATTGTTTTATCATGTTATCAGATCACCTATGACATGCACCTGACATGAAAGGTACCAACTAACCTTTTAGGGTCTTTTTTTAATGGAGGATAGAAAGAAATGTCAAAACTAGCTACGCAATCTGTCTCCCTGTTCTGATTGTACCCTACGACACGTAGCCAACACTAGGGGCCTCTATAGCAGACTGCTTGCTTACTGGGACTGTCTTTTATTTTCAATCCTTTATATCAAGCCAGTTTACCACCAACAGGAGGCTTCACAAAGGGTCCTTTGTTCCCTCAAAGGACCACAGCTAGACAAGGAGTAACAATCAAGCACTCTGCACAACAACAACAACAATCACACAAGCAATGCCTCAACGAGCTTTAACAGGCCCTGTTTTTTGACAGTCCTCCAGCCTTGACTCCTTAAGAACAAACGAATTGGACAGAGACGTTGAGTTTATTTGAATAATAATCAATAGCATCAAACACAAGCAATTGTGACACTTCATACCATAGAGGACTGGGCAAAATAGCCACTACAGTTTTTAGGTGAGACACAGATCAGTAGGTGTGGTGATAACTGAAAGATGGTGGCAATGGAGCACTAAATGAGGGAATCAGCTAATTGTGCAGCACGTATGACTGAGGTAACAGTGCCACTGACCCTTATTAGCAGCTCCAGGCAGCAGGTAGCGTAGCACCTAAGCTACCGTATAAAAGAAGCTAAGTAAAGGGAGAAGGGGTAGTAATGGAAAATTTAAGGTAATCGATTTGAAAAAGAGTAAGAAAGTGTGAAAGAGGGCTCAGATGTACGGAGTAGTCATGTGCAAATATCTGGAGAGCATGGTGTGCCAAACCAGAGAAGGGTCAAACCTGCTAAGTGATAGAAGGAGCTCTACGCTGCTGTGGAGTCTGCTGGGCATCATTGAGATCAAATGAGATGAGAAGGATCTACATGATGATGGAATTCATTTTTAACTCTGTTTTAATTATTTATTGAACATCAAAAAGCACTGTGTTTTTTGAAAGTACAGTAATCCCTCCTCCATCGCGGGGGTTGCGTTCCAGAGCCACCCGCGAAATAAGAAAATCCGCGAAGTAGAAACCATATGTTTATATGGTTATTTTTATATTGTCATGCTTGGGTCACAGATTTGCGCAGAAACACAGGAGGTTGTAGAGAGACAGGAACGTTATTCAAACACTGCAAACAAACATTTGTCTCTTTTTCAAAAGTTTAAACTGTGCTCCATGACAAGACAGAGATGACAGTTCTGTCTCACAATTAAAAGAATGCAAACATATCTTCCTCTTCAAAGGAAACAGAGAGGAAAGCAAACAAATCAATAGGGCTGTATGCAAAGCACCGCCATCAGGAGCAGGGAGAGAGAAAGAGAGAGAGAGAGAGAGAAAACAAAGTCAAAAATCAATACGTGCCCTTTGAGCTATTAAGTATGCGAAGCACCATGCAGCATGTTGCTTCAGGAAGCAGCTGCACACAGAAGGTAGCCAACGTGAAGATAATCTTTCAGCATTTTTAGACGAGCATCCGTATCGTCTAGGTGTGCGAACAGCCCCCCTGCTCACACCCCCTACGTCAGGATCAGAGAAAGTCAGAGCAAGAGAGACAGAGAAAAGTAAGTTGGGTAGCTTCTCAGCCATCTGCCAATAGCGTCCCTTGTATGAAATCAACTGGGCAAACCAACTGAGGAAGCATGTACCAGAAATTAAAAGACCCATTGTCCTCAGAAATCCGCAAACCAGCAAAAAATCTGCAATATATATTTAAATATGCTTACATATAAAATCCGCGATAGAGTGAAGCCGCGAAAGGCGAAGCGCGATATAGCGAGGGATCACTGTATTCATTTATTTGATGACTCCACAAAGACGCTTTTAGATTTTAAAAGGCATGCACTTTTTCATTTTTTGCACCTGAAACTTGTTTCCTTACTAGCCCTATTCCATATCGGTTGATGAACTGCTAAATGTCCCAAAAGATGTTGGGGACCACTGGCATTACAGCAACACAAAGAATTATAAAATTTGACTGGGTTCATGAAGTCTTCATTCAGTCCCAGATAGTAGTTCCAAGAGGGCAGTTTCTTAGTTACAGATTATATGTACTTAATCGAAAACTGAAGTGAAAGATTTCTTTTCTGGAAAGTGTTCAGCAGCTAAGCAGAAAGTAAGATCCGTTTAAATATCCATAGTTTTTCTCAAAGTGACACAAAGGCAGCAAATGAACCAAACATTCCAATCTCGCAAAAAAGCACCAGCTGAACTAAAACTAAACAGAAAAATGAACTCATTTTATGAAACGTTCTAATGAAAGGCAGCCACAGACTCTCCCTTTTCTCCCAAGCTCACACACCTGTTTTACAGTTTTTTAAAACACAGGAAAGTTACCTTACAAGTTCAAAGTCAATTCCCATGGGAGTCAAAAGCTGTACTACACTGCAAAGAGACTGGCTATACAAAACATTCTAAGGTCCTGCTTTTTCATTCAGCTTTCTCAGACTACACGTCATTCCTGTCCAGTTTAACAATCTGTTCAGGCCTCGGACATTTACCTGAAATCTGTCAGTTGAAAAAGTTAAAATATCCCCCAAACAGAGATCTAAGAACAAAGCACAGTTAGGATCCCTCCTTAGATTCCAGCTATGCAGCTAAACGTGCTCTTCAAACACAACAGTTTTTTTATTGACTATTATTGCATCACAAAACATTTATCCTCCTTTGTCAGCGACTTTCTAATTTTTGTGTTCCACAGAGGTGCTCCCTAGTCCTGTAAAGTCAATCTCTGAACCATCGGCCTTCGTGTCTCCACGTCAAAGAAGGGACTCAGACAGGTACTGCCAACTCTGCAATGCTTGGTTTAACAACCCTGGCATGGCTCAACAACACTATGAGGGGAAGAAACACAAGAAGAACGCTGCACGAGCAGATTTACTGGAACAGCTCAGCAAGACACTAGATCTCGGAGGACTTAAAGGTAAAACAGGAATTCAACAGGCTTTTCTTTTAGTAACACATAACCTGCTATCGGTTAAGAGCATTTGTCTTTGTGTTGTGCTGCTGTTGGGTGAAGGCCCGTTAGAATTCTGTGGAAATGAAGTGGACTGAGTGTGAGTAGAACTGCAGTCCATCCACAGAACAATGGACTTGATAAACAATAGATTTGAGGAACAACAGACAGTAGCTGAGTTTTTTCTTTCACTTTTGGAAAAACAAATTAATGAGAAAATTAAAGAAAGATTGTAAACAGTCATGTGCATGTATACATATAGTATAAAACAATACGAAATGTTGGGAGCAAAAGATTTTAGAGCAATAGAAACTATTTCCACCCATATAGCTGTTACTGTTATTATTTTGTTATAATTGTACTTGATTTCTGTGCTTTATATTTTTTTCTGTACCTTTCCTTTAGGGTAAGCTTATGTTTTAGAGGTTAAGGAGTATACTGTAGTTATTACCTACATTTTTTTCACTATGTTCAAAAGTAATTACTGTCATCATTGTGCTATTTTGTTGTGATATGGGTGCCACTATTTTCCGCTCCTTGATGCCCTGGTTGCTAGGCAGTTGCTAGGACATATCAACTGGAAGTGTGGGATGCGTGACATCACAGGTTGTGAGTTGGCATCAGCACTTCCTGGTGTGTCCAGGTTTATGCATATTATGACTAACATTTGTGGTTGAATTTCTTGTTTTTTCTGGCTAATGACTTTCAGTTCTGTTCTTTGATTTTGATTTTTGAATTTTCCTTTTTGAAAATAATAAACTAGTTTGATCAATTTGTTTTTGGCAACTGCTTTTTCTGACGACATTCATTTCCCAGTCCTTCTAATAATCTTCTCTACCACTTTCTGATGTCAGAACAGTTATAAGGATGGACTGTACGACTAAAGCCAATGCTAGTCACTGCTTATTTAAATCTTGCCAATTGCAAGGTCGTCACTGGACCATGACAATTTACATGGATGGAAATTGCAGGGTGTGTCACATTTAGAGATTGTATGCCAACCTTCCACCACAGTCATGCTTGCCCCTTTTTGTGACAGCCAAACACATGTTGCCTGACAGCTCCAGTGCTGTACAACTGGTTAACAGGTTCAGTGAGCTCAGCCACAATTTCAGCCCTTTTTTGCCTTTCTACAATGACATGTAAATCATGAGACATCAGACAGATGAGCCTCTGTTCTGTTTGTGACGTCCAAAACAACAGTATTCCATGTTCTAGTATTTGTCCATCAGTGGGTCATGAATTGCTATTGTTTATTTTGGTAGTGTGTTGTGAAGTGAGTCACAGCGGGTTGCTGCTGTGACAATTGTGCTTGATTTACAAAGGGGAGCAGACCCCCTCTCCCCACTCTGATGATGACACTCAGTTTACCAAGGGAGAAGGCTCTAACAGTTGTGCTTGATTTAATAAGGCTGAAAGCTCTTATGATCACACTTGATTTGCCAAGAGGTATGGGTTTCTTTCTTTACTATGGGGGACCATTATGTTTGATTTGTGTGTTGCAAAGATACTTAAATGGGAAAAAGTGGGTTATGGCACCAAAAATGTTGAGAAACACTGCCTTATTCCTCACTGCTGTATTATATAAATCATACTTCCAGATGAGCATTCATTTGCGAGCTATGGACTATTTGGAGTAACTCACTGAGCATTTCACATTGCGAGACTGGCTTCATGGGAGTGCACTGCCGTTTACCTCCAATTCTCTAAAATTATGTAAATGAGGGCTAAGACTGAAAATCATTGGAAAGTCATCACATTTGACATTGGCCTTAAGATAAACTGAAAGAGGACTATTTGCTCATTTCACTTTCTAATGGCTGATTTCTTCTGTTTAGTACTTGCTTTTGTGCCAAGGAATAAAGTCTGTGAGCCAAAGACTAGGAAGAGAAGAGAAAATGATCTAGACAGGGCTTTGTCAGACTTCTTACTATTAGAAATTTGGAGCAAAGGAAATCTCTCAATGTTTCTTGAAGGCTTAATTAATTTCCAACATGCAAAGCCAATATAAAATCATTTAAATAAAAGTCATCAGTGAATAATGTAACAATGGTAAAAAAAAAATACTACAGAGCAGGATTTCCCTTCTTTAAACATTTCTTTGTGTAAGAAATCAGAGATACCGCATCAACTCTCCCTGGTGAGCTCTGCCAAAAACATTTTTAGTCAGTTTCTGGCTTTCCTCTAAATTTTCACCTCCCTGCTTCAACTTCAAGTGTAATTAGTTATCTCTCATGGGGACCTGCAGAAAAGCCCACATAACCCTTTTTTAAATCAACTGTAATGGCTACGATTTTCAAGAAATCAATAACTTCAGGTCGGAGTGTACTGTTTTGACTGAAACCATATTGATTGCCCTTCAAACTCTCTTTTCCATTGGGTGGTATCTATAGATACTGAAGAAACTTCTGTTTTATATATGTGAAAAAGTAAGTACACCCCATGAAATATTTTTTCCTTTCTAACATATATGGGCAAATCAAGATTTAATCTTTAGATCAATGTGATGTAATTGAAAAAAACAGTATTTGACTTTGCAATTTTTTTTCAGCTAGAAATGAACACATAAGTTATCACTGTCTGTGAAAAAAGTAAGTACTCTTTTGACTGTAATAGCTGGTATTGTCCCCTTAAAGTAGATGTTTCCTATAACTATCAAGCAATCTCTGACATCAGCTATGAGAAAGATTTTCTCAGTCCACCTTGCAGAATTGTTTCAGCCCTGTGATGTTTGAATGGTGTCTTGCGTGCACAGCCCATTTCAAATCCACCAACAGCATCTATGGGATTCAGAGCCAGGCTTTCAGTTGGTCATTGAAGAACACTCCATTTGTTGCTTTACAGTATAGCTATTTCTTGGTGTATGTACTGATATGTTTAGGGTCTACTTTTGGTTGAGCTTTAATCTCCTGATAGATGTTCTTACATTTATCCTCAAGTACCCCGTTGTATAAGGAAGAATTCATTGGGGATTCTACGATGGTGGGCTGCCCAGGCTCTGATGCAGCAAAGCAGCCCCAAATCATAAAATTTCTACCACCATGTGTTACAGTTGATAACAGGTTCTACTGGACAAATACTATTTTTAATTTTCACCGAATATGTCTTCTGGTACTACTATGGCCAAATAACTTTATAATTGCCACAGCTGTCCAAATCACATTGTTCTAAACATCCTGGTCTTTATCTAGGTGCTCATGGGCAAACTATAGTCTTGACCTGATATTCTTTCTGGAGAGCACAGGTTTCCTACTGGCAGACTTCTCATGTAGATCTAATTTATACAGTCTCTTTCTAATAGTAGTTATTCTGGGGTTCTTAAGAGATTTCTTTCAGCATCTTGCATTCTGCTTCTTGGCTGAACTTTTTGGGACAGCCTGGCCTTAACAAGTTGATAGATGTTTAAAATCTTCTGCACTTGCAGATGATCTTCCAGGCATTGGAATATGTTGATTGTTTCGAGATCTTTTTAAATCCCTTCCCAGACACTATACCTTCTTTCTGAAGCCCTCAGTGAGCTCTTTTTATCTAGGCATGATGATACACACACTTCAAGAACAAAGAGCAAACCCAACTAAATGTTTGAGGTTTAAATAAGACGGGTTCAGTCACGATCCTCTCTAATGATGTTCTAATCATTGGCTCCTGATCTGGTGCACCTAATTTTAATTTTATATGTTTGAGGTACTGATAAATGTAGGAGTGCACTTACTTTTTCCACATGCAAAATATGCATGTATGTTTATCTGAATTATATAATGGACCACAAAATGTAAATGTGGCATGGTGTTTGTTATGTTATCTAACCTTTATTTATAAAGGCTCTTTAAATGAAGATAAACCTTGATATGTCCATATACAGTGATCCCTCGCTATATCGCGCTTCGCCTTTCGCGGCTTCACTCTATCGCGGATTTTATATGTAAGCATATTTAAATATATATCGCAGATTTTTTGCTGGTTCGCGGATTTCTGAGGACAATGGGTCTTTTAATTTCTGGTACATGCAACAACAACAACAACAACAACATTTATTTATATAGCACATTTTCATACAAAAAGTAGCTCAAAGTGCTTTACATAATGAAGAAAAGAAGAATAAAAGACAAATAAGAAATTAAAATAAGACAACATTAGTTAACATAGAAAGGAGTAAGGTCCGATGGCCAGGGTGGACAGAAAAAACAAAAAAAAACTCCAGAAGGCTGGAGAAAAAAATAAAATCTGTAGGGGTTCCAGGCCACGAGACCGCCCAGTCCCCTTTGGGCATTCTACCTAACATAAATGAAATAGTCCTCTTTGTAGTTAGGGTTCTCACGGAGTCACTTGATGCTGATGGTTATACAGACTTCTGGCTTTTAAATCCATCCATCATTGTTGGAACATCATGGTGCTTTGGGTAGATGGTGGTGGCACAAGCCACCACCAATAGGACACCGGAAAAGAAAACAGAAGAGAGAGTAGGGGTTAGTACAAATTTTGAATGAATAGTTATTATAATGAATTGGATATACAGAGTGTCAGGATTAAATTACAGTGAAGTTATGAGAAGGCCATGTTAAAATAATGTGTTTTCAGCAGTTTTTTAAAGTGCTCCACTGTATTAGCCTGGCGAATTCCTACTGGCAGGCTATTCCAGTTTTTAGGTGCATAACAGCAGAAGGCCGACCTCACCACTTCTTTTAAGTTTTGCTCTTGGAATTCTAAGGAGACACTCAGTTGAGGATCTGAGGTTGCGATTTGGAATATAAGGTGTCAGACATTCCGATATATAAGACGGGGGCGAGATTATTTAAAGCTTTATAAAACCATAAGCAGAATTTTAAAGTCAATTCTGAATGACACAGGTAACCAGTGTAGTGACATCAAAACTGGAGAAATGTGTTCGGATTTTCTTTTCCTGGTAAGGATTCTAGCAGCTGCATTCTGCACTAACTGCAAAACGATTGATGTCTTTTTTGGGTAGTCCTGAGAGGAGTGCATTACAGTAATCTAGCCGACTAAAGACAAACGCATGAACTAATTTCTCTGCATCTTTCGATGATATAAGAGGTCTAACTTTTGCTATGTTCCTTAGGTGAAAAAATGCTGTCCTAGTGATTTTATTAATATGCGATTTAAAATTCAGATTACAATCAACGGTTACCCCTAAGCTTTTTACCTCCGATTTGACTTTTAATCTAATGCATCCAGTTTATTTCTAATAGCCTCATTGTATCCATTATTGCCAATCACTAAGTTTTCGGTTTTTTCTTTATTTAATTTGAGAAAGTTACTATTCATCCATTCTGAGATACAGGTTAGACATTGTGTTAGCGAATCAAGAGATTTGGGGTCATCAGGTGCTATTGATAAATACAGCTGTGTGTCATCAGCATAGCTGTGGTAGCTCACGTTATGTCCCGAGATAATCTGACCTAATGGAAGCATGTAGATTGAGAAGAGCAGCGGACCCAGGATAGAGCCTTGTGGAACACCATATAGAATATCATGTGTCTTTGAGTTATAATTACCATAACTAACAAAGAATTTTCTCCCTGCCAGGTAGGATTCAAACCAGTTTAAGACACTGCCAGAGAGGCCCACCCATTGACTAAGGTGATTCTTAAGAATATTATGATCAATAGTGTCAAATGCGGCACTCAAATCTAAGAGGATGAGAACAGATAAATGGCCTCTGTCTGCATTTACCCGCAAGTCATTTACTACTTTAACGAGTGCAGTTTCTGTGCTGTGATTTGTTCTAAAACCTGACTGAAATTTATCAAGAATAGCATGTTTATTGAGGTGCTCATTTAACTGCATAATGACTGCCTTCTCTAGAATTTTACTTAAGAAAGGCAGGTTAGAGATGGGTCTATAATTTTCAAGAGAAGAGGGGTCGAGATTATTTTTCTTAAGTAGGGGTTTAACTACCGCAGTCTTAAGACAGTCTGGGAACACCCCCGTATCTAATGACGAATTTACTATGTCAAGAACATTATCAATAAGCACACCCGATACTTCTTTGAAAAAATTTGTTGGTATTGGGTCAAGGGCACAGGTGGATGGTTTCATTTGAGAAATTATTTTATGTAAATCAGGTAAATCTATCCTACTGAAAGACTCTAATTTATTTATTATGGAGTACTGGGGTTTCGGGGGATCCTTAGTGTTGGGGAGATATACTATGTTATTTCTAATATCATTAATTTTTTGATTGAAAAATACAGCGATAGCCTCACAGGTTTTACTGGAAGTACTTAGGAGGCATTCCTTTGAGTTACCTGGGTTTAACAGATGATCAATTGTCGAAAATAAGACTCTGGGATTACTAGCATTGTTATTTATAATCTTAGAGAAATAGCAGCGCCTCTCAAGACGGACTGTGTTATTGTATTCTGTTATTTTAACTTTTAATATCTCATAGTCAATAGTTAGTTTAGTCTTCCTCCATTTACGCTCAGCTCTACGGCATGTTCTCTTTAAATCAGACACTCTTTGGGTCTTCCAAGGTATAACAATGCTAGAAGATTTTTTAACTGTCTTTTCAGGTGCAACTATGTCAACAGCAGCCCTCACTTTAGTATTAAATCTTTCCACCTTACTATTTACATTCTCCTCGCTATTATAGTTGGCACTATAAACGGACTGATTGGTTAGAATGTTTGTAAGTTTTAAAGTTGCTGTTGAGTCAAAGAAGCGTTTTTTAACAATATGCTTCTCATGAGTGTTTTCTATCATTATTTCTATATTAAAAAGTAGAAGAAAATGGTCTGAAAGACCCGTATCAATGACCTGCTTTATATCAACTTTTAGTCCTTTAGTAATTACTAAGTCTAACGTATGACCTGCTTTATGTGTAGGCTGATTAACGAGCTGTCTCAAATCAAAAGAGTCCAGGAGGTTCATAAATTCTTTTACTTTTTGGTCACATTGATTATCTACATGAAAATTAAAGTCGCCGACTATTAAGAGTGCGTCATAGTTCGTAATTAAGATTGACATCAAGTCAGAGAATTCCTCAAAGAAAGACGCGTTGAATTTAGGAGGTCTATACACGGATAATACTAGAACGTGAGAATCTCCCTGAATAACAATGGCGAGATACTCAAAAGACTGGAACTTACCAAAACTGATATTTTTACATTTTAACCTGCTAGAGTAAATGTTTGCTAGCCCTCCACCTCTCTTTCCTTGGCGATCAGCACGAGTAAAACTGTAATCCGGAGGCGCAGATTCGATTAAACCAGCTGCGCCATCTGAGCTAAGCCACGTTTCACTTAGTGCAATAAAATCTATTTTTTTTTCACTAATAATGTCGTTGATAAAAAACGTCTTGTTAGTTAAAGCTCTAATATTTAATAGTGCCATATTCAATGTTTCGGAGGAGCAGAGATGAATACTATGTGCGTTATTGATATAGGGAACAGGAATTAAGTTATTTTTATTAGCGCCGCTCTGCGTGTATTTTTTATTTAATCTATGATCTGTTTTTACAGTTTTAATACATTGTTCATCTAAAGTAGTAACTTTAATTAAATTATTGGCGTTTATGCCGTATTGCCTAGATTTTCTATGTGCATTAAGATTGGTTATTACAGTATTTATGTTGCGCACTTTTATGGAAGATTTTTTTAAACAATTATCATGACCAAACACAGGAGTGGCATTTCGGAAGGGGTTAAAAGCAGAGATAGATAGTCAAGATAAACGAATTACCTTCGCTATGTTTTCGGAGAGGACCCAGGCGCCGAAGCTGTTCGGATGCAGGCCATCTTGCTTGAAGAAACGCGGTCTTTCCCAAAAGAGATCCCAGTTGTTAATGAACCCGATGTCTTGATTCTTGCAGAAGCCCTGCAGCCAGTTGTTTAAACCAAGCAGACGACTGTAATACTCGTTTGATCGTCTGACGAGAGGGAGTGGACCCGAGATGAATATCTTTGCTGATGGGGTCCTCTCCTTTGTGTCTTTAATTAATGCAGTGAAGTCTGCCTTGAGGATCTCCGACTGTCGGTGCCTTATGTCGTTTACGCCAGCATGTATAACAATGGCTCCAACTGCCCTGTTCTTGTAGATCGCCGGTGCACGTCTCGTCACATCTCGGACACGAGCACCGGGAAAACAAGAAACAAAAGATTTTCTATTAGGGCAAGTGATATTGAGGTTCCTAACAATAGAATCACCTACCACAATTACATCACCAGGAGCTGAAGGCGAACTGGGGACGCTTAGAGGGTCAAACCGGTTCTGGGTTACGATGCTTGCCTGTACCGATGGAGGTGTTCTGGCCTTGAACCCCCGCCTGCATAGCTGAAATACACCGAGGTCATCATCGGTGTCGCTCCTACGAGGCGCGGGGGTGAAGGTGACTTGCGCGGCACAACGCGGGGTTGATGTTACGCCGATAACAGATGGCGAGGACGGTTTATCCAACAGCCGAGCCTTCAGATCTCTGAGGTATCTTCGTCTGGACAGAAGATTCTGAATCTGTTCATCGAGTGCCTGGAGTTCCTCGACTA
The DNA here is from genome assembly GCF_900747795.2 of Erpetoichthys calabaricus. Taxonomy (NCBI): domain Eukaryota; kingdom Metazoa; phylum Chordata; class Cladistia; order Polypteriformes; family Polypteridae; genus Erpetoichthys; species Erpetoichthys calabaricus. The sequence continues at coordinate 46,493,285 of NC_041394.2, forward strand.
CAGTTGCAATGCGATTCACCTCACTGTCGGCCATTGTCCGCTTCTGCTTTGCTTCCGCTTCCGCTTCGTGCCCTAGGAAAAATGAGAGAGAGAGAGAAGGTGAGAGGTTGAAAGAGGTCAAAGTCTACCTTCAAGCTTCCTCAGTTGGTTTGCCCAGTTGATTTCATACAAGGGACGCTATTGGCAGATGGCTGAGAAGCTACCCAACTTACTTTTCTTTCTCTCTCTCTTGCGCTGTCTATCTGTGATCCTGACGTAGGGGGTGTGAGCAGGGGGGCTGTTCGCACACCTAGACGATACGGACGCTCGTCTAAAAATGCTGAAAGATTATCTTCACGTTGCTACCTTCTGTGTGCAGCTTTTAAGTATGCTGCACGGTGCTTTGCATACTTAAAAGCTCAAAGGGCACGTATTAATTTTTGACTTTGTTTTTCTCTCTCTCTCTCTCTCTCTCTCTCTGTCTCACTTTGTCTGCTCCTGACGGAGGGGGTGTGAGCTGCCGCCTTCAACAGCTTTGTACCGGCGGTGCTTCGCATACTTAAAAACAAACAGCCCTATTGATTTGTTTGCATTCCTCTCTGTTTCCTTTGAAGAGGAAGATATGTTTGCATTCTTTTAATTGTGAGACAGAACTGTCATCTCTGTCTTGTCATGGAGCACAGTTTAAACTTTTGAAAAAGAGACAAATGTTTGTTTGCAGTATTTGAATAACGTTCCTATCTCTCTACAACCTCCTGTGTTTCTGCGCAAATCTGTGACCCAAGCATGACAATATAAAAATAACCATATAAACATATGGTTTCTACTTCGCGGATTTTCTTATTTCGCGGGTGGCTCTGGAACGCAACCCCCGCGATGGAGGAGGGATTACTGTATATTAAAAAAAAAAAAAACATTACAAGGGGTGACTGCAGTGCATTTCTGTAGTAAACACTACCCTGTACTACATTATAATTAATCAGCTAGATTACATTTTTTTACATATTGTTTTCATAAGTACTGTATTACTTATGAATACTCTGAAATCACTGCAGTATATTTCTTTTTGTATGGCGCCTCCAAGCTTACCAGTATGAGAAAAACCACACATGTGATATAACATTTAACGCATCTTCATATTTGGTTATGTAAGACATTAAGCTTTTTGGACCCCCAACACACCACACCCCCATTTTTGGCCCTCTAGACCAACAAAAACTCAATTTTAGGCAATTTTTGGACCATACAGGAAATTATACCCTTATGATGAAGAGTGAACCAAAATTTGTCTTCAGCAAAAAGTTGTTCATGCCATTGCAACTGAGCCACTGAGGTTGATACAGGCAGCCAAAACTTGAAAATTGGAGACTAGTAATATAGGCATGTGGAGTGTCATATTATACTATTTTGAGGTTGCTGATCACGAATATGATAATATTTTTAATATTTGATTTGTTACCTGTGGTCCTAGCCCTCTAAGAGCCACTCGCAGATGGTTAAAAATAGCAAATTTAACACATAAGTATGTGGGGTATAAGGTCGGTGATTACAAATATCATGTTATTTTGATTTTTGATCCTTTACTAGGGATCTAGTCCTCTATGAACCTCTATCAAAGGATGAAAAATGACAAATTTGTATTACAATCAAGAATACTTACAATTTAAATATTTCAACTGAAGCACATATTTTAATATTTAAAAATATATGAGGCAGCTGTTCCTAATTATTATGTATTTCTACCTCATAAAGTAAGTTATTACATTTCCTATGAACACCCTGAATTAGGGTGGCTTACACTAATTCAGACTTTTTTATTTCTTTATTTATTAAGCATTTAGAGCAAAGGCAGGTCATGTAATTCTTTCAAGTCATGCTGTAAATCAGAGACAGGAACTAAGCCAGCAACTTTTTGGTTTATAGTTTGATGCCTTATAGCATTTGAATTCACAATTCCACGTTTGAATGCCCAGTTCAGTAACTGCCCGCTGTAAATTGGCCCACTAGGTGTGTGGAGCCTTCGATGGGCCAGCTCTCCATTTAGGACTAGTTTCCTTGACTCTGAATGCGATTAAGCAGTTTTGGTAGTGGACGTTTGGAGAACAAAAAATGTGTATGTGTGTGGATTTTAGTAATTGGTTGCCTAAGTGACTTGCTCAGGATCATACAATGAGTCAGAGATGGGGGACAAACTGATATCCATGGAGTTTAATATTCAGTGCCTACTAAATGCTACTGTCTCTGATGTCTAGAGACCAGGATTCAGGTCACTCATCTGTGTGTATTTTAAAAGTTCTACAAGAATGCTGATGTTCTCCCTAACCTCATAAGGGTCACTGAAAACACTGATTTGACCAGGTATCAGTCAGTCTGTGTCATTCCGTGTGTTATTGTGACCTCAGGTGAACAGGATAATTCTTCAAAATGCACCCCAAAACATATATATCCATACAGAATGGCAGTAAGTCACGAACAGTACTGAGTTTTTATCATTATTATAATAAGTGTCACTTAACGGTCATGGGAATCCTGTGAGGACCATCAACATCAAGGGATCATACAGTATCTGTGAGTCCATAATATTTTAGATCAAGTTTAATTTATTACACTTGAACAGACTTTGATTTGCCAGGAAATGTGAAACAGGGTTCAAGCTAAGTCTCGCTCTTTGTAGATGTAGATCAAGGAACGGTATAATGTAAATTTAACTTTTTTGATTGAGTAGCGTTTGATCCCAATTCAAAGAATGGTCTAAAAAATCGAAATACTGGAAGTATATGGGCTGCTGGGCAGTCTTTTTTTTATCATACAACCTTGTTACTGTTATGGAGAAGGCAACTTCCGTGTACTGATTTTAATATAGAAAGGAGACCACCTACAGATTTTGCTTCCTCTCACATTGAATGTCATCAAATAGTGGGCATACGAGAAAGAAAGAGAGAAAAGTACCACAATCATGAATCTGTTTCTTCATATTCCTGAGTGTTGCAGTCACACAGGATCAAATAAAATTTTGACTGAATCAAATAAAATTCACTCTGAGTGCTTACTGGTTGTTGGTTCTGTCTACCTTAACCTGAGGATGGATAAATGTCAGTGACTCTGAACTTCCTGTGAATCCATTCTATTGCAGCAGACATCTTGCTCTTCTTGTCTCATTTGCTCTTCTAGTCTCAATGTTTTGTAAACTGGTTTTAACAGAGTGATTTCTCCAGGACCAGTTTACATGTTCAGAAGCAGCTATATGGCTTTGTGCTCTTTAGACAGACCAGCTTTGTGAATCGAGCTATATCATAAGGTCTTGTGCTCCACTCCTGAATCCCACCAGACAGCAACACACCTATCAATATAGTAAAAGCCTGCTGAATTGCTTACATTTTATTCAGTGCTTTATGTAGTCATTCACATTGTGCTGTTTCTATGAAGTACATGTTGTACAATCAATTTCATATCTGTTACAAATTGCCTTTTCTACTTTTCAAATGTTAGTAAGAATTTCAAAGTCCTAGAGACATAAATCAACTAACATATTGTAAGCCCGCAAGTTGTTTCCTTGATCTTTTTTTATACTAATTTACGTAAATATTTTAATTTTTGCTCTTTTTCCCAGAAAGATATATAAATGAAGTAAAAGACATTTTGAAGTTACAGGGTGAACTTTTGAAGTTGCATGTGTTTAAAAGAGACAGAGTTTTCAGCTTAATCTGCCTGAAATATAACTGTGTGAAGTTTCAGAGCTTTCCTTCTTTATAAGTCTGCAAGACTTTAACTTTGCCAAAATGAGATTTACCTGGTCTGACCTTGCTCAGACTGAGCTCTGCAGTTTTATCACTTGACCACTTTCAGTGATTTATTACCACTCTGTAGCTGTGTGTAGTTTGGTCTCAGCTCCAAAGACTCCTTGCGCCTGCCAGATCTCAGATGCATTAAGTTTTATCTCTTGATAATTTCTTCAGCAGTGCAAAGAAGTGACCAGGTCAGCGTCTATATGGTAGATCTGCAGAAAACTCTGTTACATTAAAAACTGTGGATGATTCCTTTGTCAGGCATGAGCTCTACACCCAAACAGTTACTAATAACCTGTTCTTCATTTAAGAAGTTCAACCACAATCAAGATCTTACACTTTAGGTAAGAATTCAAAAACAAAATGATTGTGAACCTAGATAATGAGTATGGAAAAAAACACAAAACAGTGGAAAAAGTCATCAAATTATAAAGTCAAGAAACCAAATGAATATGTACTGTAAATCCTTTTAAATTCACCACCTCTTAAATGGTGTTGTATATTAAGGTACTGCCTGTAAGGAGATCGAGCAGAAGCATTGCACACTTCCAATAGTCATGTGATAGTTGACTTTCCAAATAAGGGCACTCAATAATCTCTGTGACATCATCCTCAAATAATATCCTTTGTCTCTAAACATTTCTAAACTATTGATTGGAAATTTAGGGCCCCTTCTGCTCCCAAAACATCTTTTAACTGATTCAGAATTTTTGCATCCCTTCACCCTGCTTGCTTTGCTGCCCAACCCCTGGGTGGGCTCTATTGGCAAGCCATATTGCTCACGTATTGCTGATGTGGATGTACAATTTAAACAGATTGTTATTTTCATGGGAACTGCTACATATACAGTACATAATAAAACTAACTATTTTACATTACAGCAAGTAATTAACCATAGCAAAAAATAGTGAAACATAATAAATCGAAAAAAACTTATGTTTCATGTTGCGTTAGAGGTATTCGTGGCATTAGACGTTTTCGTTCTGTTTGGCTTTGAAATTAACATGCAAATACTTAATAAACTTACACTTTTAGTATAAAACTTCAGTAAAAACAATATTTGGGTTTAACTTTTCATCAGTATTGCTTTGAATTTTGATTCCGTGTTTGGACTTACATCGTGAGTGAATATCGTTTCTTTCTCTAATAAATAAACTGACTTTTTTGAATGTTTGTCCCTGTGATTATTTAAATTGTCATAGCAAAAGCTATTCTAACCAGAAATTGTAAATGTTTTAATATGAATGGCATATCAAGATCTCCTTTGGTGTCTAATGTTATCCATGGAAGATGTACTACATTATCTTTCTTGCCGCCTGTTAAAATTTTACATGTCAGAATTTTATGACCAATTTTGAATACAAATAATCTTGTCCTATTGCACAGCCCATCACTCAGACATAAATTATGCAATAACATTACAATACATCCTTCTTTCAACTTTAGTTTGGCCTGTGGAAGACCGGACGGTGTTAACGGTTGTAGATATTCTACGGGATATTGTAAGTTGATGTTTTCATCTTCCGCACCATCACCACCAACTGTTTCAGTGTAGTCTATTGTTACACATTTAACCTATTTGCCTAGTAACCGATCGACAATTTTCACGTTAATTCGTTTGACTTTTCTCAGTGCTAGGATTGCCCATGTACTCATTTCTTCTGTTGATAACCCTTCGGGATGAAATTCTTCAATAAGATTTGAACATAATAAGTCTTCATTTATTGGGAACTTAAAGAGCTGAGAGCGCAGGAACTGTGTCTGACAAAAGCATTCACACGAATGAGAGGTGAGAGGACCATTGGAGTGGGCCGTTAGCCAGAAATGGTTGAGAGAAGGGTGGGACTTGAAAAAATCTCTTGGCAATAGTCTTGTCTCGTCTCAAGATTTTCTTTTATAATACAGAGATAAGATATATAAAAATATATATGAAGGCTAAAGTTTGATTAAAAAATGTAATCACACTATTAAAATGTTTTATTGACGTTAACTGCATATTAATTGAAATTTTAGATATTTTCTTTAAGCATATTATTATTTTTCTAAGAAGCGGAAAACACTCAATGATTAATTTCTAATAGAAAACAATTTTAAATAATCACATATGTATGTATACCTATGAATATTAAATTATTCCAGTAAGCTTATTTAATAGTTTTGTGTAAAAAGAAACAGTTGAACAATGAATCTCTAATCACTAAACAGATCAAAGTTTTTTTTTTATTATTTTGTGTCACATCACAATGCAAATTAGTCTAGCACTTTAATTGGTTCTGTCAATAATTCTGTCTTTAAATTGATATGAACATCAAAAATAAATAAATAATAAGACCTCAATGATTTTCTGAATATTTTTCAGCCCAATGCTTAAGCTCACCAGTTTCTTTACACTAGTCATTCAAGTGATACCATTTTTTATTAATAACATGTCCAGATATAGAAAACAAAAGTTCACAAGAGACTATTGTTGGAGAACATTACTTTTAAAATGAACTTTGTTACATTTCTCATGACTTACAAAAAAGCAGCTAAATATGTGTTATAGTTACTTATTATAAAATTTAATGCATTAAAAATGATTTGCCACTTTTGCATTACTTTTTCTTCTATTAGAGATATAGAAACACATAATTGTAATCAAAATTAATATCTTTAATCCTAAAGAGTCCATCCTAATAATTTCTTTGAACAAAGAGAAATAAATTATAACATTAATTTTATTATGCAGTTTTTAGTTTTCCTTACATTAAGCCTTTGGTATTTCTTAAGACGTCAGTTATAACATTATGTACAGTAGAACATAAACTCCAATGACACTTATTTTAAATTTAAATGTAAAGTGTAGCCTGAAGGAGGTGCTGTAGCTCCCCAAACCTGACACAGACAGACACAGGCACAAGTCCAGCACAACACACCTGCCTTTTTCTTCTTCTTCTTCTTCTTCTCTCTCTCTCTTCCTCATTGCCTCCACTCCTCCCAGTGAGCTTCGTCCTCCTTCCTCCTGACTCTGGCTCTTGGTCCAGAAGCACTTCTGGGTGAGGTGGGAGCCCAACAAATTAGGACTCCCCATTCCCTGCAGTACCCCCTGGTGGCACCCCCAGAACCCAACAAGGTTGAGTTGGCATAGCAAGTCCCATAATGCCCTGTGGAAATCCGGGTAACCACTGTAACCCAGGGGGGGGCTGCTGTCTAACGATCTGGTGGAGATACTGCCCTGTGCACACTCTCTCCCCAGGTCATTCCAGTATGAATGTGTCCTGGCTGGGTAAGGGTTCTGGCTGTCCACCACAAATTATTAAATACTTTGAAATTAAGAAAATAAATATAGTCCTTCATGTTCTGTTAAGTAAATAATTTCCATCCTGAACACGGGAGAATCATGGTCTAAACATTGGCTTCTGCACCACCTGATCACACTGTTTTAACATATCTGTAGCAAACAGCTTGATGACAACTGAACTGACATGTTACTTATAGGTTTCTGTTACTGAATTTCATGTAGCACACTCTTTTCTGATTGGCTGTGTGGTTAGCCCTGCAAATGAGTGGCATACCGTCCACCACGTGCTTCTTGCTTTACTCTCAAGAAGCAAATTTATTTATTTATTATTTGGTTGCTTTTATTGTCATTTTAAAAGTTCTTATTCTTTTTATGTCCTTGGGTTGATTTTATTGTGGGATTGTTTTAGTGCTTTTATTATTTATAATTTTAGTGCAGTGGTAGTGTGGCTGAGCTGTGGACCTAGGCCGCCAGTTGCACAGGGCTGGCGATGGCATGGAGCCTTCCTGTGCAACTGAGGCTTATGGGGGGAGGAATGTGGTGTAGCGGGTGCACAGCTCAAGTCAAAAAGGCCACTTTTTAAATAAACAGTCGCCGCACTCGCGGCTTAGTGAGGGGGCGTGGTAGTCATAATCACTGGCTCCCTGTGATCCTAAACTAGGTGGATTAAATGTACCCATCAGCTTACCTATTATTTTTTTCAATTCTTTTAACTTGACTACATGATACACATATGCTTAACTTCTTCCTTATTAGCTGTCAGCAGATCAACAGAGCACCTGCATTATGCTACTTTAAAAAGAAATCTGTAATCTGTAACACGAGTAACTTTTAACACATTATATCCAGGGCTACAAGGGACAGTAGTGGCTGGGAATGCTAAATATTTTCTAGCTAACTTAGCCTGCACTGGTTATTTATCCTCTTGTAGCTTCCTCCACCGCAATAGGACAAAGACAACGTCAATTTGCTGCGCTGCTTACGTCTGTATTGCTTAACAACTAAGTTCATGGAAAAGGAGCGAGGCATCAGTGTCTCATCTTCAGAGTCTGTCTGATAACAGTTCATACTTTCACATTTAATTTCTGGGTAGTTCTTCTGGTGTGTGTTGTCATTATAGATAGACAGATGAAGATCATTATCAAGATACAACATAGGAAACAATCAAATAAAGCTGACCACAGTGACCTGTTACTACTATTAATATACTAGGATTCATTTGGTGCTGCATCATTAACAACGTGTGAAGCACAGTCTAATTAACTGGACTAAATTAATGCATTTAGGTGTTGTGTTAAATTTAATCACAGAAATTTTAAATGTGTTAATCTCATGCGTTAACAGTGATTAATCAGTATATAGTACATACATTGCTCAGAAAAATTAAGAGAACACTTAGTCATCACAGTCTAACACAGAGTCAGTTAGGCTTCAGGGATATTAGTCTATCCAGTTAGGAAGCAGAAGCGATTGTGAATCAACTTCACCTTCTTTGGTGCAAATGAAAGTGACAACAGGTGCAGTGGAGAGGCAACAGCAAGACAACCCTCAAAAAGGGAATGGTATTTCTGGTGGTGACCACAAACAATTGCTCTCTCCTTTTCCCTCCTGACTGATTCTTCCCTAATTTTGCATTTGCTAGTGTCCCTGTCAGTACTGGCAGCATGAGGTGATACCTGCAGCTGATTCAGATTACACAGATAGTCCAGCTCCTCTAGGATGGCACATCCATACATGCTATCAGAAGAAGGTTTGCTGTGTCTCCCCTGGCATAGTCTCAAGAGCATGGAGGAAATAACAGGAAACAGGCCGTTACACAAAGAGAGCTGGACAGGGCTGTAGAAGGGCATCAACCCAGAAATGGGACCAATATCTGCTCCTTTGTACGAGGAGAAACAGGAGGAGCACTGCCAGAGCCCTACAAAATGACCCCCAGTTGGATACTGGTGTGCATGTTTCTGACCAAACTGTCAGAAATAGACTTAATGAGGGTGGCACGAGGGCCTGGCATCCTCTGTGCTCACAGCCCATCATCATGCAACTCGATTGGCATTCGCTAGAGAATACCACATTTCCACAAACTGTGAACGTGAACAAGTCTGGAGACACTGTGATGAAGTTACATGAGGAGAGCTAGACAAGTCCGTAGAAGTTATGCAGCCTGCAACGTCTTCCAGCATGACCAGTTTGGCAGTAGGTAAGTGATGGTCTGGGGAGGAATATTCTTGTAGGGACACAAAGACCTCCACATGCTAGGCAACGGTACCCTGACTGCTTTTACGTACTGGGATGAAATCCTCAGAGCCCCTATCAGACCTTATGCTGGTGCATTGGGCCCTGGGTTCCTCCGGTTGCAAGACAATGCCCAGCCACATATGACTACTCCTAGTAAACCTGTATTTTAAAAAAGGGCTTAAAATGAGTAGATTGAGGGATTTGTTATTTTGTATTGTAACCAGTAAGGGGCATTGCAGCACCCACAAACCCCAGACACAACTGCACAGACAAAAGTCCTGGCTGCAAACACATTTTATTATAACAATTTCCTATGCAACTCCAACTTGCCTGGATGAGGCCAACTGGCTTCTTTTATCCTGGAGTCACTAGTATTTCCGTTGCTAGGGCACAGCCCGTTGGAAGTACTTCCGGGTCAAATGAAGACCCCAACAAAGTAGGGAACATTAACCTCATCATCCCCCCCCTGGTGACCCACATGGACCCCAACAGGGCTGCCCCATGGGACTTCAGGTCCCAGCATGCGTTACAGGTGTCTGTACGGGAATCCTGAACCAGGGATGCTGCCATCTAGCATATCAGCGGAGCCTGTAGTCCTGACAGGTTATCTCCCCCTGTCCTTTTGTCACACGGATGTCCTGGCAGGGTATTATTCTTCAGTCCAACCATGCCAGGACACCAACGTTTCCATTCTTGAACTGGCATCTTCTGCAACCCTCCTGGTTAAGTCAAGGGACACCCTTTCACTCTTTTTGCCCATTTGCCACCTGGGCCTTCCGGTAAGGGAGAGTCCATCCTAGCAGAGCTGCCAGTCCCTGCATGCCATCCATTACAGTATTCTTCACTTTATTTTTGGGTAACAAATGTGTCATGGAAGTACAGTGGCTTAGGACTGTGTGTGTGTGTGTGCATGGACCTGTGATGGACTGGAACCCTCTGTGGGGCTGATGCCACCATGGTAAGCACTGTTGCCCCTAAGATCATTAATTGAATAAGCAAGTTAAAAATACTTGAATGTAATTCCAGCTTTCCATCAGCAAGCAGAACTTTTGACCCAAAGAGTTTAGCAAACAAATGTGTTTGTATCACATCTGTGTTGGAGTACTAGTATCTTCTATTTTTTGAACACCAAGTGTGGGAAGGTGAATAAACAATAAAGAACCTGAGCAGACAAATGAGGCTACTGGGAATTATTATTTAGACTCGGGTAAGACATCTACTGCAGCACACAGGAACTGATTTTAGCACATTCATGTTTGTATGGGAGATATTTGTTACGTACATTAGATAAATATCAGAGCAGCACGAAATAGCTGACTTAAGTTACATTTAGCAAGTGGTAGTGTGTTTCATACCGACAGGCATGCACTTACAAGCACATGTAAAAAATCAGTATATGCTGTGTATATCCAGAGTATGCGCTCAGTGTCTCCTCCATGGTTTAAACTTACCTATAGCATCCAAGTGCAGAAAACTGGCTCAGCAGAAGTACAACTAATGCAAATTAAATTTATTACCTCATTAAGGTAATCTTTTTTGTCAGTTATTAACTGTATTGCCCAGAAGATGATCATTTAGCGGCCAATAATCTGACCTGAGCATGGCATCTGAAGTTCTTTTACAATATTGATCAGGGCCAAATGCCAAAATGTGACAAGATCACACAGATTTTTGTCTGTATTAACAGTGCCAGAAACCAAGCATTTAAACAGTCCACTTTGATTGACCTCAGGAGATGAAATCATTAATAGCAAGAGAACATCCGGTAATTGGGTGTGTTTAACTGTGGGGACATTATTAAAAAATGAGGCCAGCTCCAAGTGCACTGCATCAACTTTAAATCATCATCATATCTATTTAAGCTGTGTTGATTTTAATTCCTCCTTTCTCCCTTTACTCTTGACATGTTGCCCGTACTATATGTTGAGTAGAGACATTGCAAACGTTCAGTTTATTATTATTTCTCAGTTTCTAATCGTAGCAGATCCATGGGAAGTTTATGAATTCTCTTCATGTCTGACTGATGCCAGTGTGCTTCAGTGTTTGTCTCACAATTCATGCATACAATAGTAATAAATGAGTCTAGTTTAGTTCAGTGTGACACGCTGCATTGAGGGGTTTGTGGTTCAGAATTAGGTTAAGTCAGCTCAGTAAATGGATGGACAGGCAAGTTCTATGATGAGATCAGAGTACCACACACATTTACAAATCGTTCACCCTTTTACTGAATGTGCTGAAGCCATTTTTAAGGTTTCTGAAACCAAACATGGATGAGGTGCCAGGCCACTGAAGAGTTTTAAACATATCATAGTTAAAACTAAATAATGTAATAAAATAAAGAGAGAAGAGGTTAAGTACTGCTACCTAAGATAGGATCCCTATTCAATGTAAGAAAATATCTGCACAGTAAACAAAAGATTTTCAAAAATTACCACAAGACTGTGAGGCCCGGGACAAAACTGAATATTTTTTCTTCCAAATTATGTCTCAAAACTATGAAGATCTGTCTCTGGTGGCAAGTATAGACAGACAGACAGACAGACAGACAGACAGACAGACAGACAGACAGACAGACAGACAGACAGATAGATAGATAGATAGATAGATAGATAGATAGATAGATAGATAGATAGATAGATAGATAGATAGATAGATAGATTTTTATTTGTCCCCTGGAGAAATTTGGCTTTTACAGGAGTATTTTAAATAAATAAATGCACACACTTTGGTCTGAACACACACCAGAATGACTATAATGCAAGAACTTAAAAAGAAAGAAAATGTCTGACTTGACTGCCACAATCACAGTGAGATATTATACTGGTGTGTTACTGTTGGTATAAAGGAGTCCCCATAGTTTTTCTTGACACAATTCTGCTGAATAATTCATTGGCTGAAAGTCCTCAGTGTCTGTGTGTCACAGAGAGGATGTGCAGCATTGTTCATAATAGCACTTTTTGGTTTTGTTTTAATTCTCTCCTTTGCTACTGCCTCCAGGGGGTTCTAGAGTGCATCCTATAACTGATCATTTTTAAAGTGGCTGTTCTGTTATCCATCTTTTCTCTTATCCGTCACAGTCTCTATCCCGACATCTTACGGATAATTGAGGGGTTTTTAATATTATTTTGAATTGCATCATGACAGTTTAACGATGGAATGCCTGAAAAAGGTTAAAGTTGGCACAGTCCACTTTCATAACTTCTTGTGCTTTTTGTTGTTGAGTTTACTTGATTGTTTTGAACACAAAGTGGAAATCTTTCTTGGATAAACGGTGATATTTTAGCAGCAGCAAAAGTAGAATCCCATATGAAGATGTGGTCAATCTGTATGTAGACAACTCTATATTTGAAAATCAGAATGGCAGTTAACCCTTACAATGTCTTTGGCTCAAATTTAACGTGGTGTTGTTTTTGAAATCAGTAAAAGCACCTAAAATTCATCTGTTCTGGATGAAACTTTCTGTCTTTTCCTACATTTCCATTTTTTATTTCATTTGATAAAAGATAAAAAAATTATCCCATAATTGAACCCGGGAGAGGGCATCAGCATTGGCTTGAAGGGGACCCCGGCAATAAGTAACGGTAAACTTATAGGGCTGCAGGTCCAAGAACCACCTGGTGACTCGGTGGTTCGACTCCTTGTGTAGGGCCATCCACTGGAGAGCAGCATGGTCCGTTACTAGGGTGAACTCTCGACCCAGCAGGTAGTACTGCAGGTGAGTCACCGCCCACTTAATGGCCAAGGCCTCCCTCTCCACCGCCGCGTACCTGGTCTCTCGGTCCAACAATTTCCGGCTCAGGTATATCACGGGATGTTCGGCACTGTCGACACTTTGGCTCAGCATGGCACCCAGGCCTGTGTCCGAAGCGTCGGTCTGGAGAATAAAAGGTAAAGATTAGTCAGGGGTGTGTTCATTTAGTAGAAGTTCGAGGCGGATGAAGGAAAAGGAGAGAAAAAGGAGAAAGAAAAAAAAAAAGAATGTGAAGGGAAGTTAATGGAGAAGGAAGAAGGAAGCAAGAAGTAGAAAGCCGGTTCAGGAGAGCGAGAGCGAGCGAGCGCAGGCTCACACTGATTGCAGGAAGCTGGGAGAGGCGAGCCGAAGTGCGGTGTTTGGCCAGCACCCGAGTGCCGACAGTAGTGGTCGCTCCTGCTGAGCGCTTGGTTAGGGCAAGAGTGACAGGGAGAAGGTTGGCTCACTGCAGCGAAGGCAGCGGGAGTCGGGGACTTGGGAAGTGGAAGCCAAAGCGTGAGCGTCCTGGTCGCTGGGGAGCCCAAGTCTCGGTCTGGGTGAGCAGAACCAGAGCCAGGGATTAGAAGGCCACCAGACCAGTACAGTTAAGAAGGTCAGCTGCAAGTAAGGTGACTCCCCTGGCGCATAGCCTGGATGGGAGAAGCAGGGAAGTCACCAGTAAAAGAAGGCACTGGGCTTTGTTTTAAAAGACTGCTTCCAGCCATTGTTTTAACCTCAGTTTTAAAAGGATTTTTTCTATTCTGTTTTTAACCTCCACTTGTTTTTATTGGATTATTTGTTTGAAGACTTTTGAAGCACTGCACTATTTATTTGAACACCGTTTTGATTTTGTTGATTTTAATAAAAGCACCTTTGTACTTTTTGCACCATCCCCTTGCTTCATTGTTGTGCCTCACTGTCCAGCTCATCGTGACATTACCAACGGTATCGGGTTCAGAGCTCCCAGAAGCAAGATGGGCGCATGGAGTGGAACCCGCATCGTCACATTTGGTGGTAGCGGTGGGATGAGCTGGCAGTGGGGACCGAAGAGCAGGAGACAGAGCAGCAAGCGGGATTGGTACCAGATTTTTTTTAAAAAGAACCCACGGACCCAAGCCAGAGGAGGACATTTTAAAGGAGAGAGCTTTTTTATGGACATTTATTTATTTGGTTGCTTTTATTGTCATTTTAAAAGTTCTTATTCTTTTTATGTCCTGTTTTTACAAGGAGGCCTTGGGTTGATTTTATTGTGGGATTGTTTTAGTGCTTTTATTATTTATGATTTTAGTGCAGTGGTAGTGTGGCCGAGCTATGGACCTAGGCCGCCAGTTGCACAGGGCTGGCAATGGCATGGAGCCTTCCTGTGCAACTGGGGCTTATGGGGGGGAGGAATGTGGTGTAGCGGGTGCACAGCTCAATTCAAAAAGGCCACTTTTTAAATAAATAGTCGCCACACTCGCGGCTTAGTGAGGGGGCATGGTAGTGTGGCTGGAGCAGTTTCCCGGGTGATTCTTGATGTGGATGGTCCTCGCTTCAGTGCACAGGTGAGGAGTCGTCTGCATCCGTAATTGTTGCCGGGAGCTGCTGATTGCCACACCTGATCCACGTCCCCGGATCATTTAATAGAAGCATGTTTTTAGATAATCACATGTCACACTCACATATGCATCTATCCATATTCATCTATATTGAGGTAATTTAAAGTCTACAGTAATAAGCAGCACATCTTTTGGATGTTGAAGGAACTTTAAACTCAAGTGCCTCAGGCTTTGAGGTGTCAGTGATACAAGAATTGATAATCTGTCACCTTTCTCTATTACAAAAAGAATTTTCACCAATCTTGTTTTACTTATTTCACCCTATATTACTTTTAAAGACCATTTTCTTGTTTAAACACTGTAGTTCAGACTTAAAACAGTTGTTTCCTTAGTGGACCCTGTGAAAGGCGCTATATAGTGCCCGACCCGGAACAGACTGACGCAGAGGCACGTATTTAAACAAGCAGACTTTTATTTCTCTTCAGCCGTGGGGCACGCCTTCCCTGTGTCCCACAGGCCCAGCACAGTCCCAAAACACTCACAGTAATCACAACAACCCTTCTTCTGGCACCACCACTCCTCCTCAGGCTTAGTCCTCCTCCTCCCGACTCTGGCTGTCGAGTGGTGGTGGCTGGCCCTTTTTAACCCGGAAGCGTTCCAGGTGCTTGACCACCTGGTCCTAATTGCACTTCCGGGTGGGGCTGTAGATTCGTTCAGCCGGGCTGTTGGAAGGAGACAGCCCCCCCCAGCGGCCACCCCGGGCCCCAACAATGCTGTAGAGGACTCCATCTCCAATCAGTGTCGGCCAGGGAGGCTGCCACCAAGCGCCCCGGGGGAGTTATTGAGCTGTCCATGGCTGCTCCCCCGGAACATACACAGCAGGGGCGTCCCGGCCGGGCATGGGACCTGGCCGTTCGTCACAACCCAAAACCCATCTGTTCATCCCAATAGGAATATCCAGGAGAGCATCTTCTGCATTGCAGGGTAACCTTCTGTAGATGTTGCTATTCTCACTCATGAAGGTTAACGCTCTTCTTTTGGCAATTTTATAAAGACTCAGGAGTCAAACACAAAATTGTGACAGTCAGCCTAAATATGAAAGAAATTTGTTTTTTGCATTTTGTTAATCATTAACCCTTAACAAATGAACTTTTCACACATACAGTAATTTTGCTTCTATAAAGAGTTTACAATCAGTACTTCTGCAATCCAATAAAAGATGCTCCTTGTAAAATGGAACACCTCATTTAAGAGAAGGAGGCAGGCTGCACATTAGTACATCTTTGGTTGCAGATCTGCACCCATAAAAGTAGTGGGCTGCATCCCAGTAGCCTTCACTCCTCTGCGTACATCTGCTCCGAGCACTCATATAGGCTATGGAGGAAAGTCTTTGGGATGCCATTTAAGTGTCAGCTGGGATGTTGCTTTTGAAAGCACATGCTTGCTGCTTCTTGTTCACTCACAGGCGTCCTGCTCTTTAAATCTGCCTCTGCCAGACTCAATGGCACAGATGTTTCAGTGTGTCCCCTGCCAATGCGTTACTGCTTTCGGAAGTTGAAATGCTATCCTCTGCTGAAGCAGCTGCCCAGCAGAATCAGGCCCTTCTGCAAGGCCATTCTTGACCCTTGATTACTACATAATCACAACCATATGTTTCTCTGCCCTTCTCATTTTCTTTTCATTACATTTTCCTGTTCTGCTCTTTAGTGTTCTCTCAATGCATTAAATTTCCATGGTAACAGAAGCAGTAGGTTTAATTAAAAGTTTCCAAGTACATATGGGAGCCTCTGTGGAAAAATAAAATATTTAACATAAGAAGAACATAAGAATATAAGAAGTTTGACAAATGAGAGGAGACCATTTAGTCTATCTGGCTCTTTTGGTTAGGATATTGTCCCTAATAAGTAACTACAACAAGTGCTTATTGCTTCTTTTTCTTTATTTTGGGAAACTTAAATTCTAAGTCTTGACCATTCCGCCTTCCATAGAGTTTATCCGGAGTACTGCAGGCAGACATATCCCCCAGTATCTCCTATGATTAAATGGAGTCACATCATGAAACTATCTAAACACAATGTACAGTATTTTTGAAGAGACCTGTGGGTTTAACTCCATAAGAGAGATACAATAGCATGCAAAAGAATGCACATCCTTAATATTAGCATATAAAATGTCAGGTTGATTAGTGAATTGACTAGATTAGTTCAAGAAAACCATCTAGCCTTCAAATTGATCCCCTCCATAATGTGGCCTTCACATAAAAAAGAAAGAATCAAAGCAGAAATTACAACCTGAAATGGTTATGTGACGGCCTGAACATTGGTGGAAGGCTGGTACATTGTTGAGATTTCAGATCAAACCTTCTCCTTCTCCAGGCTTAGAGTTGCAATCAGGATACTGTTGTTCTGTTTTTCTAGTGAGACTTCAGATGCAGAATTCTAACTTGAAGCTGTGTGTGTTTATGAAAAAAAAGTCCTACAAGTAACATGTTCAGTATTGCATGCACCTTTTCAAATTGTATTTGTGAATTTTATGTGAAGCGCTTGTTCATCTGATAAGCGTCTGTCCCCTCCCTGTCTCTATCTGTGATCTGATCAATGTTTTTTTGAGTATTTGGATTTAAGCTGTCAGTAGATTCATGTCATTGGTTTAAATGATCTTTTATTTTTTTCCCTTTTGTTTCCAGGTTTGAAGAGGAATTACACGTGTGAAGTTTGCAGCGTAACTCTGAACTCAATAGAACAGTACCATGCACATTTGCAAGGTTCCAAACATCAGAATAAGTAAGTTTTGGTTTCTACAGGTTGTTTTATTTTATTGCTACACCATACCATATAATGGTATTTATTTTCCACGCACTTTTTTTTTTCCAGAGCTACACTTATGTACAGTATATGATTTTTCAGCTGAATTCTGTTGACTACTTGATTTCAATTCCACAAATTCTGCTATGGTTGGTTAGAGATCAGTTCCAAATAACAATGTGAAGCAGTTGGTGTTTACCCCTTGTGACTATAACTCGGCAGCAGCAGCAGCAAGACAGCAGCTGATCCAACCGCATCTCCTTAGCATGTATTCTGCCCCCCCCCTTCACAACGCGAGCGGTAGAGACGTGGGTTGAGCGAAGCAAGCAGGGGGCATAGCCCCCTAGTATTGCTATAAAATATTGAATCACTGTGGACTTAATTTGGCATTTTTGACATTGATAACAGAAGAGAACTCTCTAATGTCAAAATCAAAACAGACCTCTACAGAGTGGTTAAAATTAATTTTAAATATACTAGGGGGCTGCACCCCTTGCTCAGTTCACTCGCCAATCCCCCGGGACAGATGATGGGAGCCCAATATCTTGCTGCTGAGCCGCTTGAAGGGAGTCGGGGCGTTCCTTCGTTAGAGAAAGCAATTGTTTTTAACCTGATGGTATATAGAAGTGTTTGCGGGGTGCGGGAGGAAGATGGTTTGGTCCTTAGTTATTATAGATAGAAAATCAGTTACTTGAGTATTTCACTACAACTGTCTATTTTTTAATACCAATGAATAATAAAACGTAGTAAAAAGTAAAAATAAAAAAGTAAAAAATTTAAAACGTAATAAAAACTAAATAAAACATTCAATTACATTAACGCCTCATGAAAAACAATATTATGAATTATTTTATCCTCTAACTTACATTCTATAAACATTGTTTTTTTGCATTTCTGTTCATACATTGTTCGGGATATTTTTTTCTTTTTCGTTTATTGGATGATTCTCTTTGTTCTTGATTTTTATTATATGCAGCTCTTTTTTGTTCATTTGTTTTTATTCATTTATTCTTTTTCTATCATGATGTAAAATTTGACTTACTTGCATAGATCATTTGCTTTTCTGCCTTACCATTATGAATGACTGCGTTGAAGGGCGAGTTAGCACTGAGAGTATCACAGGGTGCTATGGAGAGAGGATGTGCACAGTAGGACTAATGACTGGGCAAGCGGTGTGAAGGGAAGTGGTAATGGCTGAATAATGCGGACATGACAGGAAACTTTTTTAATATAATAGAGAGAAAACACAGAGTAATTGATTACCTAAGCATTCCACCCCTTCAATATGAACCACTTAAATCATCACAGGTGCAGCCAGTTGGTTTTTGGAAATCACAGAATTAGTTCAACGGAGGTCACCTGTTTCAGGGTTCAGTTGATTATTGCCTAAATGCACCTTACCTGAAATGTCCAGCTTATAACAAGTCAGAAAGGAGAACTAACCTGCACAGTAAACACAAAAGAACACTCCGAGCACCTCTGTGAAAAAGTGATTGAAATGCACATGCTGGGAGACGGAGACAAGAAAATATCAAAGTTGCTAAATATCCCTTGGAGTCCAGTTAAATCAGTCATTAAGTAATGGAAAGAGTATGGCACAATTGTATATCTGCCTACAGCAGTCCATCCACAAAAAAATGAGCGATCATACAAGAAGAAAAATAGTGAGAGATGACACCAAGTGACCTGAGAAAACTCTAATGGAGTTATAAGTTACAGTGGCTAAGACTATAGAGACTGTGCAGACAATAATTGCTGCCCTGGTGCTTCAGGTTAATGGGAAAGTGATAACAAGAAAGCCACTGTTAAAAAAAAACTAACACAGCGTCCCAGCTAGAGTTTGCTTTTTAACCATTAGACTAAATGCCATATATGGCATAAGGCAAACACTATACATTAACATAAACACACCATTCCCACCGGGAAGTACGGTGGTGAAAGCACCATTCAGTGGAGAAACTTCTTACAAGTAGGCCCTGGAAAGCTTGTGAGGGTAGAAGATGAAATGAATGCCACAAAACAGAGATAAATCCTGGAATAAAACCTGACAAAGTCTACAAGAAACCTGCACATTGGGAGAAGATCTGATTTCCAGCAAGGCATGACATTGACCCCAAGCATAAAGTCAAAGCTACACAGGAATGGCTTAAAAACAACAATGTAAAAATAATGTTAATGCCCTGCATTGGCCGAGTCAGAGTCCAGATGTCAATCCAATTGAGAAATGGCTGGATTTGACAAAGGCTGTTAACTCGCAATCAACATAAAACCTGATGGAGCTTGAGGAGTTTTACAAAGAAAAATGTAGAAAAATGGCTGAGTTCAGATGTGCAAAGCTGATAGAGAGCTATACACACAGTTATGTAATCAGTTATTTTGTTTTATTTTGTAATTAATGTATATGTGCTTTGCAGAGATCTGTTTTTCTGTTGATCAGTGACAAAAAATCTGCCACTATTAAAGATGGTGGGGTGTATAAACTAGCATCTAAAATTGAATGTATTCAGTAAAAGAGAGAATCTCTTAAGAAATGAGAACACAAAATCAAATGGTAACAATAGGAATTTCAAGGTTTCATTTTGACTCAGATTTCTGGATTTCTTATGGCTCAGGTATTTTTGACTGATGTTATTGAGTTTTGCTTACTTTAACAATTCTGTTGGGTTTATCTGTTTTAAGTTTTATGCATGTTCACTTTCCCATTTCTGATTTTCAATACCAATGAGAGAATACTACAACAAGCTTAGTCTAAGTGAGCAGTATGTTTTATTAATGGTAACTGGACTTTAAAAAGATAGACTTATATGTAAAAAAATGTCAAACCCGCAAGCTGGGATTTGCAAGATCAGAATTATATTAACATGAAACCTGTAAAAATCAGAAGTTCACGCTGAGGCATGGAAAGCCAATCTTCTATACTCTCTGCCCCCCAGACATAAGCAGTGACGCTGCAGAAGCTGCCAGTTCAGTAATAAAGTAATGAATATTTGCTTTACCACATAAAAACTCATAAAAAAGCAAAATACTAAATAAGAGAATGTTATTTAAACTGCCAGCTTTAAAATTTATCCCCATGGAATTAACTCACTTGTCTGTTTCTGTATGAGTCAAATTAATGATGTCCCAGCTCAGGAGTTCTCCAGTTTTTTATGTTAAGGCCCTCCAATAATGTTGTGCCATCTGGCCAGGGCCCCCTACTAGTATAAACCCAATGCAGCAAAACTGGACATGATCTTGGATCTCAGTTTCCTCTAAAAGGAGGTCCCACAGCATGATTTTGGACAATAGCAGACTTACTGTGCAAAACAAATGCTTAATTGTAACAGACTAATAATGAGTATGTAATGAAATATCATGTGATATCTCTAGGCCGGTGTACTCAACCTTTTTCTTGGCATACCACCTCCAGAAATTGAAATGAATGCCACAAACAGAAGTACCACCATTTAACCACATTATGCTGCATTTCACAATTTTAACAAGAAATTATGAAGTGTTTTTTTTGTGTGTGTTTTCTTTTTTTCTACATATGCAATGTATGGTAAATGATTTCTTAATTACTTTAAATGTAAAAACTTAAATAAGATTTATATGGAACAAAAAAGGCCTTACAATACTTTACATTTATAAAAAATTATACATTGTAAGAAAGAACACAGACAACTGTGAAGTGTTAAGGACCCCGTAGGCAAACCCCATATAATATAAACATGTTGAAAAGAAAAGAAAATATCCTTTGCGAATGAGAGTCTCCAAGTAGACCGATTCAAGATGGTGGAGCTTTTGTTGATAAATAATTCTGGCAGGAAGAGGCAGATCCATGCAAGCGGACACCCAAAGTGATGTCAAGGATATTAAAGCCATCAATTTTTCAGTCTGCTGAGGGAGGAAGAGATAAACTGTTATTCGACAGCAACCTCCTACAGTATGTTTCGGCAGGAAATTACCATAATCTGAGCCTTTAAGCTGCCACCAATGCGTATGAGTGTCACAACACTTACATCTGAATCCAGATCAAAAGCAGCAGAAAAGTAACTCACAAATTATTTACAACTTATGGCCAAAAAAAAGAAACATAACAGATAGTTCTAAGTTAATGTAAAGGCTGAGCCTGTTTCACGACTGTCCAGTTCTGCTTCTGCCTTCCATCTGTTTCTATCTTTACTTTTTATAGAAGAATGAAGGTAACCAACCATTAGCGACTCTATAAAGCTTTCCACTGTTGATTAATACTGTATTAATAACACTAAAATAAAAAGTTACATATGTGCATTTTATTATTAATAATATTATATTTTTGCACTAGTCTGCCATTTTATAAAACTGTTCTGAAAAATAATACAGCAAACAAGTTTATTGTATAATTGGTGCCCCAAAGCTGAGACAGAAAAAGAGGAGAGAATCAATTTACAGACTGCTTTTGTCAGGGTGATTAAGATAGAACTCACCTGTTATGAGGTACTACTTTGCAAAATCCGTTGATTTTGACATGTAATCCCTTGACAGACTGCATCCTGGCATGGATCAGATCAAAGAAGTGGGTGAGAGACAGAACTGTGACCACAGACCTCACAGGCATGAATTCGCTTGAGACACGGAATAAAAGAAAGGTCAGATGAGCAAGACAAGAATGGGGAAATACTGCTGGAGTACAGTGAGACAGAGCAATGGAACTGAAATGAAGCCTAGCATGACATGTAGACTCAGGTTAGACGAGCCAGAGCCTACTTAGCTTCTGAGATCAGACGCGATTGGGCGCCTTCTGGCTGTGGCCATAAGCGGTAAACCACTGTACAGTATACCGAACAGTCCTTTTTAAGGTCCACTCTCCTGCCTTCCTGATGAGAACTGCAAAGTTAATGAATAACTATATTGCTAAAGGACTATTTTCATGAAACAAATGCAAAACATTTTCGCTTATGTTTATTTAAAAACATTGAGTTAATTTAAAGACAGTCTTCAAAATTGAGTTTCTTTTAAGAACGTCAACCTCACCAGGAGTGTTACTGCCACCCCAAGTGCAGTCTTGCAAACACACAGGGGTCTGCATCCCCTGTTTGATACCTACTGTCCTGGCTTTTTCTAGAGTAACTCTCAATGTTCAATTTTCAAAGTTTATTGTCATGTGCTCAGTAAGGAAACACGTTTCCCTGTACAATTAAATTTTTTCTTTGCTGTCCACACCAAATGACAAAACCAACATATAAAGATAAATATAAATAATAAGTAGCAGATAGATAATAAGTAACAGAGGCAGCATAAAGTATAAAAACAGAATAGAAGTGTAATTGTGCAGGTAGGTGTGTGATGACAAGTCAAATACAGTTGTGTGAGGTAGATAGAATGAGGTGTCCAAGTGAGGTCCTCACTGATGTAGACGCCCAGGTATTTAATATTGCTCACCCTCTCCACTTCAAGCCCTTGGATGAACAGTGGCCGGTGAGGTCTCCTCTCCTTCCTCATGTCCACTATCATCTCCTTCGTCTTGTCTGTGTTTAGGGTGAGGTTGTTGTCCTCACACCATGACGCCAGACTGTCCACCTCCCTCCTGTAGACCGCCTCATCCCCACCAGTGATGCGTCCTATCACTGCAGTGTCATCTGCGAACTTTAGGATGATGTAATCTTTGTGGGAGGAGACACAGTTGTGGGTGAACAGAGTGTAGAGCATGGGGCTGAGGACGCATCCCTGTGGGGTGCCTGTGTTTGTGATAATGGTGGCTGAAATCCTATTACCAATCCTGACAGACTGGGGCCTGCCAGTCAGAAAGTCTAGGAGCCAGTCACAGAGGATGGGGTGCAGGCCAAGTGCAGACAGTTTATGGGTGAGTTTATTGGGGATAACCGTGTTAAAGGCAGAGCTGTAGTCAACAAAGAGCATCCTGATGTAGGAGTCTTTTTTATCTAGATGGGAGAGGGAATAATGTAGTGCGGCCGCGATGACATCTGAGGTGGACCTGTTGGGCCGGTAGGCATACTGCAGGGGGTCCAGAGTGTCCAGTATGCTGGTCTAAATGTGGGCCAGCACCACTCTCTCAAAACACTTCATGATGATTGGAGTGAGTGCTACCAACAACAACAACAACATTTATTTATATAGCACATTTTCATTCAAAAAGTAGCTCAAAGTGCTTTACATAATGAAGAAAAGAAAAATAACAGACAAAATAAGAAATGAAAATAAGTCAACATTAGTTAACACAGAAAAGGAGTAAGGTCCGATGGCCAGAGTGGACAGAAAAAACAAAAAAAAACTCCAGAAAGCTGGAGAAAAAAATAAAATCTGTAGGGCAGGGGTGTCAAACGTACGGCCCGCGGGCCAAAACCGGCCCACTAGGGGGTTCAATCCGGCCCACTGGATGAATTTTGAAAGTAAAAAAAATAATAAAAGACACGAACTCGAAATTCGTAATAAAATGCAATTCCTAAATCATCCGCTAGGGTGTTAGTCAGATGAGAGGGGCGCACTGTGTTAGTCAAAGGGGAGGGGTGCACTGTTTTAATTAGAGTAAAAGAAGCAACAACTCTGCCACTCTGTAGGCTACCTTATTTTCTACTCACCTTGACACCCTCATTAGCCAAAATATCTTTGTCAAAAAGGAGAAAAGTGGATACCGAGTGTAGGGTTTTCCAAGAGAAATGGACCACTTCCTATTTATTCACAGAGATAAATGGGAAACCTGTGTGCTTGGTGTGTAATCAACAAGTGTCGGTGCTCAAGGAATATAATCTTTGGCGCCACTATGAGACTCATCATGGTGGAAAATACGACATCTTGCAAGGACGACTGAGGAGAGAGAAGATAAATGAATTGCTGGTGGGTCTGAGAAAACAGCAGTCAATTTTCACTCGGAGCCGAGAGGTCAGTGAAGCAGCAGTAAAAGCCACCTACGTAATTGCTAACGAAATAGCATTAGCATCAAAGCCGTATTCCGACGGTGAGTTCGTTAAAAGATGCATGATGAAGGCTGCAGAACTTGTGTGTCCTGAGAAGCGACAAGCATTTGCCAACATTAGTCTGACGAGAAACACTATGGCAGAGAAGATATCGGAACTATCGGCTGATTTAGACAGGCAGTTGAAACACAAGGTCAAGTCATTTCTTGCATTTTCTGTTGCAATTGATGAGAGCACTGACATTACAGACGTTGCTCAACTGGCCATATTTATTCGTGGAGTTGATGACACATTGACCGTCACTGAGGAGTTCCTTGAGTTGGTGCCTATGAGTGACACCACAACAGCTGAGGACATTTTCGGCTCTGTGGTTGGCGTGCTGGACAGAGTCGGGGTGGACTGGTCCCGCGCCGTCAGCCTGGCTACAGATGGCGCGCCATCAATGATCGGAAGAAAAGCAGGTGTTGTGACAAAATTCAGAGAGAAAGTACAAGCCGCTAATGGAGGAGATGGTTTCTGGACATCTCACTGTATTTTGCACCAGGAGGCATTGTGTTGCAAGTCGTTAAAAATGGATCACGTCATGGAGGTGGTTGTCCGAACTGTTAATTTCATCCGAGCCAGAGGCCTGAATCATCGTCAGTTTGACTGCCTTCTCAGTGACAATCACGTTACTAATACCCTGCCATACTACACTGAAGTAAGGTGGTTAAGCAGAGGTGCTGTGCTGAGGCGTTTCTTTGATCTACGCGAGGAAATCGGACAATTCATGGAGAAAAAAGGAAATCCAGTGATGGAATTACAGTGTCAGGAATGGCTGCAGGACCTTGCATTTCTGGTGGATATTACAGAGCACTTGAATATTCTGAACAAAATGTTGCAAGGCCGCAAAAAAGTTGTCACACAGTTTTATGACAGCATATGTGCATTCAAGTTGAAGCTGACTTTGTGGGAGACACAGCTGTCAAGTGGTGACCCTGCACATTTCCCTTGCCTAAGAGAGGTATGTGCAGCAGGCATTAATGCTGACATGAAACAGTATAAAGACAAGATTGCAGGATTGCTGTGTGAGTTTGAGAAATGGTTTCAGATCTTTGGTGAACTCGAGAAAGAATTTGCAGTTTTTCGCTCACCCTTCACAGTCAAAGCTTCTGATGTCCCTGTCGACATCCAACTAGAGATAATTGATTTGCAATGTGATGCAGATTTGAAGGACAAGTTTGCCTCAGTGGGCTTGGACACATTTTATCAATATCTCTTGCCAGGGTACCCCAAATTAACAGCCCTGGCTGCAAAAATTTTGTGCGTTTTTGGGACAACCTACCTTTGTGAACAAGTTTTCTCAGTAATGAACATCAATAAAACAAAATTGCGCTCAAGGCTCACAAACAAGCACTTAGATGACATTCTGAGATTGGCTACTAGTCAGGACATGACACCTGATATTGATGCACTTGTGCAGACCAAAAGATGCCAAGTTTCAGGAGCAAAAACAAAGTAGTCTAGATGTGACTAACTCCTTTAAAATATTGCTTCAGACACCGATTGCACTTAAAGAATTCAGTTCTGTGAAAATGAATTCTTGCTGTAGAAATAGTTAAAAAATGTTACATTTAATGTAAGTTAACAGCTTCACTACAAAAGAGTTTGGTTTGGTGGAATCCTATTGTTCATGTAATGCCATAAATTTTAAGGTGCAGTACTATATTTTTCAGTTCCAAATACCTCTGACTTAAAGTTTTGTTTGTATTTGTGCAAACACTTGTTTTAAGAAATCTGAGGTTGTTTATATGTTTTGATATGTTGATATGTTTTGTAAAACATTTCATTAAATATGAAGATTTTCTAATGTACTTGTACTTCTTTGCACGAAAACAAAGGGAAAAAACATGGACTTACTATTATTTATAGGTAATTATGTTATAAATACTGCTCCGGCCCACTTGACATCTAATTAGGCTGTATGTGGCCCCTGAACCAAAATGAGTTTGACACCCCTGCTGTAGGGGTTCCAGGCCACGAGACCACCCAGTCCCCTCTGGACATTCTACCTAACATAAATGAAATAGTCTCTTTGTAGTTAGGGTTCTCATGGAGTCACTTGATGCTGATGGTCATACAGACTTCTGGCTTTTAATCCATCCATCATTGTTCCTGACACTGCATTATAAATACACTGAAATTAACTGCATATTGTTTATTAGTGTAATGCATCTGATTGTAATTAACCTGTAGCACTATAATGGTCCAGGGAATAGCATAGTATTCCAAATACCATAACTGCTTTAGCGTTGTTACGCTCACTGCAGCTTCTTCTTCTTTCAACTGCTCCCATTAAGGGTTGCCACAGCGGATCATCTTTTTCCATATTACTCTCACTGCACCACTCAGAGTATTTATATCACTGTATCGGAGTGGGGAATCACAGCAGCAGCTGATCGGAAAGAGAATTATCGGTATACAGTTTCCAGCACACACTACCTCAACCATGGCAAAACGCGTCAAAGCCATTCCTGTACAGACCTCGCGTTTCAGAAACAGTTTCATCCCAAGAACTATAAACGCACTCAATCAGTCCATCAAGTGCTCCTTGTAGAACTGTTTGTACTTATAAGTACAATTACCCCACTGTAAACTTGCACTACAGTTATAATATTGCACAACCTGTGCCACTTTATAAAGCGCGTATGATGACGATATCATTTTTAAGATGAAATGCAGCAAAATATGTTGCTTATAGTATACAGATAAAACTTTAACTTTATTTAAATAATCTGTATTGTTAATAATTAAACATGTGAGGACACGGTGCCGCAGCGCTAGCTAGTTCATGGATAGCTCCTGCCTTTTGCTGTATTATTGCTGGTGCTGACGCGACACTGGAAGGATAGACGGATAGAATAATTAAACATGTACTACGCAGATATTTCAATGTTCCTTAAAAGTTATGAAGAATCAGCGTTCTAAGCTTACAGATGGCTTAACGTCTATTACAGAGCTGATTGTGTGGCGATTGGGTATTTGGAGAAAGAAAAGTAAGGACAGGAATTGGAGGTTAGTACGTTTGAAAGAGACAGTACTTCTGTAATAAATTATTTCATCGAAGGTCGCACACGGCGCAGAAAGCCTCTTGCGTGAGATATGAACAATCACTGCGCTACCGTGTTCCCATGTTTAATAACATGCTTTCATTCCTATCATCATGAAAAAGATATCATGTATACATCTCAGTATTTTAATTATTCAGAGAGCTGTAATATCACGAATGCAATGGATTCTGTGTCCTGTCGGAGAAAGAGAAAGAACAGAAGCACATAGTGATTCACACACATAGAGCACATTGAAGATCAACTACAGAACAAAGCATTTAACGTGCTACTTGAGAAACTAGTAAAATAAACGATTTTAAGATGAAGTTTATGATGTTCTACTTTAATGACAAAATAAACTACGTGATTAAAGTGGAAATTTCGAGATTAAAGTTGACATTTCGTGCATTTTTCCCACTGTGTGCCTATTTTTTTTTCTCTGTACCCTAATAAGGCTTTCATATGACACTCAGACGGTGGACTACGAGTCGCCTTTTCACGCCGACTTTGATATGTGACTTCTTTTTTATTTTGGGCACTGTGCGACTTTGTGAACTTGAGCTTTCGAGTTTCTCCGACACCTATGTCACTCGATCAACTTTCTTTTGTTGATTATACCACTGTTTAAACCAAAAAATAGTACGTTTTTCCTTTGCCTCCACTTGGTATTTGCTGAAATTCTTATATTTTCCCCCGTGCTTTTCCCATTGTCTTTTCACAGAAGGCTATTTATATCGATTTGCATATCCAAAGAGGTGTAATTCTGGGAGGAGTTGGGGCGGGAGAGAAGGCGCGTGCACGTGCGTTACTTTTCACGTTGATCGGGATTTATGTAGTGGAAGAACTTGAAAGTTTGCGTGCGCACAGATTCCTGGATCTGGATTTTTCTGTGCGTACACACATTCCCGCTTTTGTGCTTACGCCATGTTATAGTGTGAGTTCTACGCATGGTGTTATACAGGAGGCCCCTGGACTTGTTATTGCTTGTTTGCCGTGTCTGTATGTATTGAAGTGGTAGCTCCCATTTGAATAAATACCCTGACTGTTCCAGTTTTGATTGGAATTAAGTTGGTTTTCTTGAAGCCTTTGGACTCTGTGTCTTCTCTCAGGTACAAGACAGTGACTCATAAATTGTATATGTATATTCATCCATCTGTTTATTTATGTAATTATTTATTTAAAGAGCTTCTGGAAAAAGCCAAATACCTCCCTTTGGAGCCTAGTTCTGTCTATCTGTCTGTTTATCTACAGCAAAATGAATGATTCTGCATAAGCACAATATCTGTGTTGTCACCATTTGTTCAAGGACACAGCTTAAAACATTTGATGAACATGGTAGGACAGAAGCCAAAAATGATGTTCAGTTTTAGGATTTCACACATTTTTTCCTAACTCTACATGGGTCAGCTTGAAAGGCCAGTGAGGTTTTAACTCGACTGTCTCACTCACTCAGCCTCATCACTCTGATCCACACCATTCCTCATGTTTGGCTGGCACTATTCACACCAGCCCTGGAGTCTGCCAGCTTGCAATCGTGAAAGATTTAAATGTGTGGAGCTGAGCCTCCTGCTGTGCAATAGCAAGTGACCTGCCAAGAACCACTTACTGCTTCACAGTTTGGTGGCATTTAGTGGTTATTTAGCGCTCTTCAGTCTCAATTCTATGGTTTCATTTTTATCCTCTATCTGGTAAAAGAGAAAAGATTTTTGTCTTCTTTTTACAGCTTCTTTACAATTTTTAAAAATCTGCTACATATTTGTTGTTACAAATTTAGGTCGGAGCATTGGATATGCAAAAAGTAATATAGAAAAGTAACTGGAAGTGTACAGATCTAAATGATAGTGTGAGACAACGTAAAGCAATACAAGAAGTGCTAGACAAAAAAAAAACTAAACTAAAAGATAACTGTTCAAGGCATATGAAAAGATAAAGTAAAGTTGAAGAGAATCAAAGAAAATAGTTGTTTAAAAGAACATCAGATAAGCGTGTGCTTTGCACCATTTCTAAAATTACTGAATACCGTCTCCATACGGTGGGTTCACACTATTCTTTCACACTGAAACACTAAACCATTAAGGCTTTACCTGACTTGTCACCTCCTGCAAATCTTCCGTTCAATCTCTGTCAAGATTCATCTTGGGTTCAGATCTGTTATTAGCTATAGGTATTAGACCCATCCATCCATTATCCAACCCACTATATCCTAACTACAGGGTCACAGGGGTCTGCTGGAGCCAATCCTAGCCAACACAGGGCACAAGGCAGGAAACAAACCCTGGGCAGGGCACCAGCCCACCGCAGGGCACACACACAAACCCACACACCAAGCACACACTAGGGATAATTTAGAATCGCCAATGCACCAAACCTGCATGTCTTTGGACTGTGGGAGGAAACTGGAGTACCCGGAGGAAACCCACGCAGACACTTGGAGAACATGCAAACTTCACGCAGGGAGGACCCGGGAAGCGAACCCAGGTCTCCTAACTGCAAGGCAGCAGCGCTACCCACTGTGCCACCATGCCGCCCCAGTAATAGACCAGTTTTAGTTATTAGTACTATTTATTTATTTATTTGTTTATTTATCAGATACTGTTTTCCAAGGCAATTTCCAAAGGACGTTATAATACATTGTGAAGCTTGTGTCACAATGTTGCACAGGAGACTAGAAAAGGGAACAGGTTTCTAAGGAATAAAATCTTTATTGCTGAACTAGCAGGTAAAAACACAAGACTTTATCCAGAAGGGGTTTGTCAACAGATGAAAACCACACAGGAAGCAGCTGTCAAACATGATGGTTCCGCTCCCATCTCCAGGTCAAAAGAACACAAAGTCCTCCTCATCTAGCGGGTTCATTAGCTCGGAAGCAGCGACTGGAGCAGAGGCAATCTGAGGGAGAGAGGACAGGAGAGTGAGCCGTTAGGTTGAGGTTGACCGGGTCTTAGTCTTTTAAATGTGCCAAACCTTGTGCAAGTAGCATGTCACGTGGTAAGCCTGCAGCTAGTCCTGAAAAGGGACGGGTAAGAGTCTGTTTGTTTCTCATTGAGATACTGTTTAAGAGGGAGTTTCTAAAGGGTAGCTGCGTTTCTTTGCCATAGTTTTACTGATAAACAGAGCAGCGACAGTGGTCACAACGTACATATAGGTAGATGATTAGAAGGTGCAAGCATCGAAACCAACAGAAAACAAAATAATAAACCATGCAAAAGTGAGTAGTGCTACTACATAATTATAGTTACACCCTTCTGTCTTTTTTTCTGTTTTTCTACTCTTTCTGTGTAATTCATTTTTCTGTTAATTTTAACCCTTGTTTGTTTTAATATTTGGATGGTGAGGCAAGAACATGTAACCTCTGATCATTGTTTCTTAGTAGTGGTGTGTCTAGTAGGGCACAGTGCCACCAGATGTGTATTTTTTTAAATGTTCATAATAACTCTCAGCTTTGTTTTGCTTAGCTTTTTTGTCCAATTTTCTATCATATGTTCAATGTAATTCTTATATAAAAAACATTTCTTCTTGTAGTATATCGAACTGTAGGTGCTGCAAGCCTATTTCTAGCAGAGGGATTCGATTAATTGGCCCTGCAGTGTCATCTATACCCTTCTACATGTTTGCTTATGCAACCCTGATCTTTCCAGTTTAGTGTTGGAGCTTGAAGGTCTTTGTCCATATTTAAATGAGAACCATCTGTTATTGTTTTTTTTTTTTTTTTTAATAACACATTTACTGTTACTTTGCAAGTTTTCCCAGTTGATGCCATGCAGTAAGAGGTAGGAAAAATCAAGGACTATTTTCTCCTTTAAAGGTAGCCAGAGTGGAAAATAGTAAGGAGGTCAATACCAGGAATGGGTTCTAAAGATTTTCACACAGTGATGAGGAGGACCATGCTAATGTTGAAAAATCTACTGAGGAAGCTTATGTGTGGTGTTTACATTTCATATAATACTCCTGTTTAAAGCAGTGCAGAATTCTATTGTGGAAAGAACTCATATGTAAGTGAAAAATTATTTTTTAAACTGTTCTTTTGGTGACCTGCAAATATCCTCCTGCATAGATATAGTATAATGTGGTAGGCTGATCAAATAAATAAATAAAAACCATAGTCCCTTGCGGTTCATTGAATACGCTAAGTGTTTTTTCTTTACTTTTTGTGGATTTTCTGAATTTCTACCTATTTGCTCTGTTCTTTATACCATTCCTGACATTTGTGTATTGGGTCTTATTTACCTTGGTTCAACATGTTGTTTCAGGCAACGTTTGGGCTATTTGGAGCTTAATTGGTGCCATTAAGCATTTCTGTGATAATAAATCTTTTCTGTATAAAGTTCCTTGGTTTGCCCCTTTTTGTTACTAACTGAGTCTGATGATACTCCCCGCTCTATTGGGCATATGTGTGATATTTCTGGACTTGATGTACTGAGTAACCTCAAGTTCATGACAACCAGAAGGGCAGTTTGAGTTGTGCAGTGTGTGTAGTCTACATATTCTTTCTATGTTACTGTGGTTTGTCCTTTTCCCCCTCTACACTATTTGATTCTAAACTTGAGTTTTTTCCATTTCAATTTAGGTAGTTCATAGCTAGGACGTTCGCAAGCAGTGGGGGATTGTGAAGCTCTCACTTTATTTAGTGTTTAAATCTCTATTTCTGAATTTTGTCAAATGATACCCATGTCAGAGGTTACAATGATCAGATGCCAATTGAGACAGGCCAGCCACTTACTTTATAATGGGTGACTGATTTTTTTGTGATGTGTAAGGTGCATGATCGTGTATGTTTCAATAGTCATTAGCAAAAGAAAAACTGTCTGCAGCTGGCATCACTCCCTTGAACAAAACTGTCTTGAAACCAAGACAGATCGGCCAATGATGACACATAACAGTAAGAGCAGTGCAGTCGTCTCTTGAATAAATAAATAAATAAATACTGCTTGATAAAAACAGCTCATAAATAAATAATGTGATAAACACTAAATAACCCAAATGGTTAAAATCCATAGGTTAAAATACTTTCAGGATCTGCACCTTTAAAAAACACTCTTAAGCTTTGCTAACATCCAACTAAAACCCTCTTCTGCACACTCTTTGAGGTCTACAGAGCTAGAGGAGACGGCCACTGGCTAGCACAGTCTTCCAACAAATCTGGCATGTTTTTCTGCCGCCATCCCTTAGTCTTCAGCAAATAATCCAGCAACCCTTGCTCCTTTCTCCTTCTGCCATCTCTTTGGGCGCTCAGTAGGGTTGACCCTGCTCATAGCACCACTGCTTCATATGGGCCATCATTCAAGACTGCCTGCCTCCTCCCTGTAGCAGCACCAGCTCAGCCATGATCTTACCTCTATTTGCTGACATTTCTTTCCATCCTTGTAATGCCTGAACTCTCATTCTTTCATTTATTCTATTTAGGTCTCTCCCCTCTGTCCTGTTCAGGCTCCTTTTATACTTCAATGGGCACAGGTGTCTTAACTACAAACCCCAGAGCACTAATAAGGAAATTGGCTGAACCATGCATGCCTACATGTGAGCATGAGCACCTCCAATTCCCTTATCTACCTCCCTGGCCGCTTGTGCAAGCTATTGTATGCAGCTACACCAGTAGCGTAGCGTGGGTGTCAGCTGCCCGGGGCGGAGGAAAATTCCGCCGCCCCCTTATTTAGGTATGGTTCAAATTTTTACAAGATATTATTATTATTTATTGTGAAATTTTGCCGCCCCCTAAAAGTGCCGCCCAGGGCGGGCCGCCCCCACTACGCTATGCCACTGAGCTACACCCACACATGCACTGCCATGGATCCCTAACTGGGATCATCACACAGACATTATTAGTTTGGTAAGTTAATGTTTAAGTTAGAGAAGTCTGCACACATATAGGAAAATCCTCGTATATGCCCACCAAAGTTTCATGCCACAAATGTCACTGCTTGTTACAAAGACAGTGCCACCTCAGTCAGTTAAATGAAAAGGACAGATCAAACAGGGAGTACTCATGCAATGTGGGACACTCATCTTGTCTTGTGCTCCTTTTTAACTTTAGTCACGGATCTTTGCTTTTTAGAATTTATCTTTTCTTGTTTTAATTTTTCTCTCTTTTGTTTTGAGCTTTGGACTTTGCAGCTTCTAGTTCCAGTCCTTCATAGTTTGCTTTCAAACTTATTCTGAAATAACCCTAAAACTTGAGAATTCTATTTAAATTCAGATTTTGTTCTATTTGGGTATTTAGTATGAGCATTTCAGTTTCTTGTTTTGGCCATTGTGCCCAGCATGAATTATTGGATCCAGAAATGGACATGGTTTAGTGTTGGCAAATGCACTACTTCTGCTTATTGTACTACCTCAAAGTTACATCAATGCCAAAATTACAGCAACAACAAAAAAAAATCAATCATGAGACAAATAATAATTTTATATTTAGCTTGCATTAAATCGTAATTCAGTATCAAATCCATATTAGACTCTGCCAGGAAAAGTCTATTAGGAATAAACAAGAATGAATGCAGCTACTGCAGGACACTTGTGCTCTCAATGAGGTGCTCTCCATGCACTGGCTGTTATCTTCTTCAGGTGCCGTCAGAGTGTTACAGAGGGCCACAAATCAAAGGGGTTGAGCAGATCAGTGGTGGCAGTGCTCCAGCATGGTCAAGATCTAAAAGTTGAAGGTTCTCGAGTCCTTTCCTGTGTTAAAGCTTTTTCAAACTTTAAGATTCTTTTAGTGCAATAAACTAATTAGTGTTTAACTAGGAGCTTTGCCCTGTTTTGCTACAATCTTCTGAAAACAAAGAACTTTCTCATTGTTTCTCTTGGCATGGGTTAAGAAATACTTTCTTGCAGACTGATATGGCAAAATAGTGAAAATTAAAAGCAAGAATGTATAATACATAACAAAACAAAAGAAAAAGAGAGTAATGTAAAATAATAAGAGCAAATATATATTGAACAAGAAAGAGTAATATTTCAAAGGTGCAAAGAGAATTAAATATCAAAGAAATATCAATTTATTGCTGCCTACCATTGTTATTTAGGATTGCTCCTCAGTCTTTTGCTATGATGCAAGCTAATTCTTGTGCTGCTTCTCTGTTAGCATGCATGCTGGCCCACAGTATAGCATTGGAGTGGGAAGAAATAGAAATCTGCCTACATGATGGATTAGGCTGAGCAGATGTCAACCTCTGTAAGAAAGTCAGACAGGGTGTGTTGTGGCCTTTGTTTTAGAGCTTCATGTGGCCTTATCAATATGAAAGGCCTTTTAGGAAATAAGGCCAGGGTCCTCCAGGCACATACTCACAGACCACCAGTGGTCCATTGACAAAACTTTTACCAGGGTTTATGGTAACACCCAGAGTTTGTGTGGCATTTTACATGAGTCATTACTGACCATTAGGCTCAACACTTAAAAACTCTGCCCAGCCGTCCCTTAGCGCAATTATGACATCCTGCTTCCTTATTGCTGATTGAGTAAGTTGGTCAAGACTAGGGCTACCAGATCCTGTCATATTTCTTACCTACAAACAGCAGGGTACATGAATTTAATTAGCATTTTGCAGTTTTCTCCACTGATTTACTGTAATCATTTTTGTTACATTGGTTTAGGGACAATTGGGAAGTTATGATTTCTGTTGTCATGTGTTGTATGTTTGTATTGATCTGAAAAAATTGAAATTGAATTCCCTGCACAGATGTTGTTATGACAGTAAAGTATCAAGAAGTAAATGACATGAGTCAATATAAATGCACATCAAAAAAATGACAAAATAGCCTCAGGTGACTGCTGTGTAACTAGAGTTGCCTGGCAACAGCAGCTGTTTTGGGGAGCAGGAGGAACAGCCAAGGACACAATTTCGTATTAAGGATAGTGGGAATTGGCCAGCTAAATATGCTTTTTTTAGCAGAAATTTAATTGTATATATTTCTAAGTTTCTAAATGTGGCAACATATAGAATAGATACAAAAATTAAAGTCATCTTCTTAAATATTTCTAACCTCCTACACTTGGTGTGATGCGGCCACTCTGGCCATTAATTTACCAACCCTGTGAAAAGTCAGCTTTATTCTGAGAAGTACAGTGTTAAGCAGGCAACGTTCTCAGAACAAGGCCATATGGCTGCAGCAAGGAAGATAAATAGATTAGCATGTCAAAAGCCCATTGAACTCCTTACCCTGCAGTTCTTGAGAACATATTTGATAATTACTATGTACAACGTGCTCAGTTGCTGAGAGTGCGTCTTGGGTCATTAGCGAGACAGCAGGCTGCTAATAAACTAGTTTCCAAGACCCTCATTCCAGTGCTTCACTTTGTAAAGCCTTCCAGAAGCAATCTACCATATGTGTTCACAAGCCGCCTGGTTGTTTTTTCTGTCTTTTGACTGGAATGAAATCGTTGAAGATGGCACAATATTTCCAGCAGAAATGAGAAAACAAAACGGATGTGAGAAAGAACACAATGGTTAATTCCAACCAGTAAAGACAAGACCCGAATCTTCTTTCAGATTAGTCACACAACTAGCCTGCATGCATTCTGTTTTCTGTATCATTAGCCTAAAGGACAAATCACCTGCATCACTGCTTGGGACAATAAAATCCATCCTGTGCAATCAGCTGTCCAGAGGGCCCTGTGGCTCACTTCTCCTGCAGGAAGGCTCTGCCTAATAGTGGCAAACAGGGTGAGCAATGCCTGACAGACTCAAAGAACATGTTTCTCTGAGCGTTTCAAAGTGATGCCGCAACAAGAGGCAACTTGAGTCTGCTTTTGCTGAGAGCTACTTTTACTATCGTGCTGATGCCTGTGAGATGCTGTTGTTGCCCCTGTGAATAACTACCTGGGCCACAATCCTCCAAATCAAAACAAAATCTCCCCCTGAGTGGAGTGGTACCAGGTTTACTGTACAGTAGGAGAGACTGCACTTTCCTTTAGGCTGCAAACAAAAATGCAAAGAATCTGTGCCTGTGTTGCAGTGTGCACATAACCCGCAGGAGCAATGCAGAAGCAGACAGACACACTTGAAAGGTTAGGTCTCATGCTGTTCACTTCAGGTTGTGGAATCTGTTTTTAAACAGTGCTGTGCAGATGAAATCAGCTCGTTCCTCTGGCCTCTATATACCACAAAAACATTTAGAATTACAAATAAACAGACAAGAAACAGACAACTAACATACAGAAATGAAGTACAGATTCTGAAAATATGGATTGGTATGGTACACCCAGGGTTGTTGTCCTGGCTCATTTTCTTGTTTCATTAGTTCTTTTGTTGTTGTTTATAATTAATTTTGTATATTATGTTATTTGTTTTGTCTTTATATTTTTGTAATTTTATGCTTTTCTTTTCATTTGTGTTTCTATATAGTGTTGTTCCTGATCTGTCATGCCCCATGTATGTACAGCCTAACGAGGTGGCTCCACCATATTATGCACTTAGGGCTTCGACCCCAGCAGTACTTAAACAGAAGATTTAGAAAGTTTTATCAGCTTCAGCATAGTTATTGTGATTTGTTTTGATTATTTTTTTGTTTTTATTCTTGTTTGGTTTCAGTGAATTTTGGCCCCTGCATTTCATATTAGATTTGATTAGATTATTTTATTTATAAAAGCACATTTAAAACAACAGAGGTTGCGCCAAAGTGCTGTACAAAAAAGCATTAAAATAAACACAATACAAACAATCATGCAAAAGCAGATTTATATATACTTAATATAATATACTTTTGTTTGATTCTGATTTGGATTTGGTTGCTTTGGTTTTTGCCATTTAGGCCAAGCCTAATTTATCATTTTTTGTGACTGCCTTGATTTTTTCTTGTTCTTTTTCTGATTAAATCTTTAAATATAAGGAACTTGCTTTGTTTTGTGTTAGGTCATTCATGGTTTCCCTCTTCTCCATTTCTGTGGACATTTTGAATTTGAAAGCCTGTGCCCCATTTTATGGGTCTGTGCAGGTTTAAGTCTGTATTAGAATTTGGGGCCAGGCTACCTGGAATGAGGTCAATCCAGTGTGCCAGACCTTTTGTGTACGTGTTTGGAGGCCTTCTCCCCTTTTTATACTTTGAGATGGAGGGATTTCACAACATGGATGAGCATATACTAAGAGGGTTACTTCGAAATGTCATGTGAAAAGACACTTTCCCCTTGGGGATGAACAGAGTGTACCAAATACCAAGTTATGGTGTCCTTACAATTAGTCATTTGGTACATACTAGCTCAAGTGAAGTGTAATTAGACATTATTTCTGTGCAGTTAGTGTGCAACTGGGCGGCACGGTGGCACAGTGAGTAGCGCTGCTGCCTCGTAGTTAAGAGACCTGCGTGGATTTTGCATGTTCTCCCCGTGTCTGCGTGGGTTTCCTCCGGGTGCTCCGGTTTCCTCCCACAGTCCAAAGACATGCAGGTTAGGTGCGTTGGCGATTCTAAATTGCCCCTAGTGTGTGCTTGGTGTGTGTGTGTGTGTGTGTGTGTGTGCCCTGCAGTGGGCTGGCATCCTGCCCGGGGTTTGTTTCCTGCCTTGCACCCTGTGTTGGCTGGGATTGGCGCCAGTAGACCCTGTAGTTAGGATATAGCGGGTCGGATAATGGATGGATGGATAGTGTGCAACTTCAGTGTTGTTTTAAGTAAATATGTATTCAGGTATGGAATTACA
The DNA here is from genome assembly GCF_900747795.2 of Erpetoichthys calabaricus. Taxonomy (NCBI): domain Eukaryota; kingdom Metazoa; phylum Chordata; class Cladistia; order Polypteriformes; family Polypteridae; genus Erpetoichthys; species Erpetoichthys calabaricus. Next base: position 46,531,242 of record NC_041394.2, read on the forward strand.
ATAGGAAATTAGCAGTTTTCTATACCATTACTGAAGTTAAACAGTAATAGCACCAAGTTTCATTGTAGTTAGGCTGGTAATTATGGAGTAAATATAGTGCACGTATCATGTAGTAACAGTTACTTAGTATAAAGTGTGATATATTTTTCTTTTTTGTGGGTTTCATTTTTATACAGTAGTAGCAGTATTAGCATTGTCACATGCACAGAGTGCAATGAAATTTTTAGTTGCATATCCAATTGACATGCGACAAGTCACAGCCCTCCAATGCCATGTATTAAATACATTAATTCATGTTACTTAATGGAAAACATGTGAAATCTACCGGATGACTTGTCCCCTTAGACATACACTTGAATGCTTCTGCTACTAAACAGGGACACACACTATTATGCTAAATGTTGTGTATTGGTCTAACAAATGCTTTTCTAGAAATCAAACAAAGCAGGAGATACAATCTAAAATTTCCATTATAACATTACATTCAGAATGTTCTGAAACCAGTTTAATCTGGCTTGCAGGGATCTACAGTCTTGTCTGGCAGTATTAAGGCACATGGCATGAAGCAGTCTTGGACAGGGTGCCAGTCCACTGCAAGAACCACCAATGCACCCGAGACTAATGTAGATTTGGAAGTTTCAGGACATGGGAGGAAACCAGAATACCGCAAGAAAAACCTACACAGACACAGCAGAGCAGCAGTATTTATTTATTTAGCAGTATTTTCGTACAAAACTGTAGCTCCTCAAACTTCACAAAGACAACAGTTGGGTTTGGCATGCTGGATCAGTGGGCCAATAATTTTAACCACTGTGTGCCTGTGAAGGTCATCACGAATATATTTATGAAAAATGTATGAATATCTGGGTGGAAACAATTGTTGATTTACTCTCTGCTTTTGTGTGCTACATACATCACATATACCAGTGTTAAAATTCTAAAGCTCTAAAGAACATTTAAAAGTGGTGTGAATATAGTTCTTTGTTTGCTCTCACTACTGTTCTGTGTAAGTACTGTCCCAAGATGGTTTGTTATCAGAGATAATTTGACTGCAGGTTAAGGGTTATATTTTAACTGTTGTCCATGCTTTGATTGCCAGTATTTTCTCATATTTACAGTTTCTTGGTTTGGTGTCAATTACAAAACAAAGAAAACAAAATGTAAATCAAGAGAAGATTATAAATATTTTATATAACAATTTAAAAAATATAAATAATTAGGATATCATGATTTATGGTTACACAATTGTTCACACGGATTTTCAATTTCCACTCAGTTAATGTGTCTGTTGAGTTTGTACTGTACATCCTCCTCATGTTCTTGATGAGTACTCCAATTTTCTAATTTCCCCCCAAAAACATTTACAGTGTTTATTGGTTGGCATGAAAGTGTATGTTTTTGGGAAATGCATGGATGGAAGAGTAGATAGTATCATTATATAACAGACAGACCAAATCTTTACAATATTATCTAAATCCAAATTTCAGCAATGCAAATTTCTTACACTATTCAAATAAAAAGAAATAATTTTTAAGAAATGCTTGGTGTGTATGTCTGTTGGCTGGTCATACTTTCTTCCAAAATGAAACAGCAAGATACAGATCAAACTGTCCGATTAGTATTGCTGTTTTATTTAAACACCTAGTAGTCCATTCTCAGATCACTCCATGAAAGGGAAGGATAGTTGATGTTTGTCATGAATCATGACATACTGTACATGGATAGTTCCAAAGACCATGTGGTCTTCTAATGACCCGTTCAGATATACAATTGTGAATGCTTCTATTAAAGAATACACAAGAGATGGATGAAGAAAAGGAGAAATCAAAGTATCACATAACCAAACAATATAGCAAAATAATAATTATTCCGACATTTGGCATCTATTGATCAAGTGATGTGGTTCATTCACTTCCCCACTGAAGCATCACTCAGATCCTATTATTGTCTCTCTTCTCTCATCTGTATGCACTCTGGCCTTTTCTTCTCCTGCCAGTTGAGCATTTGCTCCAGTTTACCTCCTAAATCAATGAGCCTTATATTATGAGGCCCCTTTAATCATGACATAGCCTTTTCTCCAGGCCAATGCTTGTGTTTGCCCTAGTGGCTGGTGGTGTCTTTGTACTTGTTGTACTGATGTAGAGAGAGATAGTGAGATTTTTTTTAAAAGAAAAGCACCAAGAGATAAGATGTAGTTGAGATTTCAAGCCAAAATTGTTATCAAAAGTCTAATCAATATGTCACAACATAATCAAAAAACAATGCCCTTGATACTAAAAAGCAAGTTCATTAACCAGGAAATGTTTATTTGTTGCAAAAAACAAGTGTCTGCCCAGTCTTTATCCAATGTAGGATACCAGGAAGTGTTTAGAACTGACCTTTATAGCCTTAACCCCTAAGTAGCAATGCAATAACAATCGCCTGCACAAAATAAAGGCATCCAAAGTCAAACAAAAGGGTGCTGAAAATAATGCTAAAACATTATTTAACATCTTCTGGAAGAAAACAAAGGTCAGAATTCTTCATGTAATAAAACCTCAAAATAGCTGTCTACTTTATTTATAATTCTTCAGGTATTCTCAGAAAAAATGTAATGAGCAACACCAATCATAAAACCCTCAGTAGGCCGCAGTTCTCTTTAAACAGATGCATCTCCCACTTCTCTGATGACCTTACATTTTAATGAGGCAACCCAGCCCTTGCTCTCCCCAATTCGGATTGTGTGCTACCCTCTATTGACTGAGCTGCTTTTGAATCTTACTTCAGCCCTCCACGGTTTTAGTCTCCCTATCTCTGTTAGTAATTTCTGGCTTCTTTGTCTGACCTCTAGGGCTCCGGGGGAACATTACTCATGACCTTTCCCTTCTCTCTGTCTTCTTTCTGGGTGTCCTTGGCTCAGGCCCTTGTAGGGTCTCCTGGAAACAGTGTGATCTTTCTTTTATGTTGGCATTACAATATGTTTCAACTCTGTCACTGTATGTGCCCTTTATTTTCTTTTTGTAGAACAAATGCTAATTGATTTCATTCATTAAATTCTCCCCTAGGCTGTGCTTTATTTCTAACTAGTTATTTGTAAAAGGTATTTGAAAGAGCTTCGGCTTTCTTTGTACTTTGACCAGAAAAATGCAGGGAATGAAAAAAAAAAAAACT